>NC_092754.1:6416816-7016816 GCF_047496795.1 Chiloscyllium punctatum
TAGGGGTATGGGTGGGTTGTGCTTCGGCGGGGCGGTGTGGACTTGTTGGGCCGAAGGGCCTGTTTCCACACTGTAAGTAATCTAATCTAATCTAATCTAAACCTCCAGAATAGAGGGGACTTGGATGGCGTTGTGGCTCAGTGTTTCACACTGTTCCCTCACACCTACCAGGGAACTGAGTTCAATTCCAGCCTTTGGCAACTGTCTGTGTCCAATTCACACAGTCTCCCTGTGTCTGCATGTGCTTCCTCCCACACTCCAGAGACGTGCAGATTAGATGGATTGGCCATGCCAAATTGCCTCATAGCGACCAGGGATATATAGGTTAAGTGGGTTAGCCTTGGGAAATATTGGATTGTAAGGCAGGTGGGTCTGGTTGGGATGCCTTTCAGAGGGACGGTGTGAGCTTGATGGGCCGAATGGCCTGCTTCCACACTGTAGGGATTGTATGAACCTGTGCTTCTGTGGTTCAGAGGTAGAGACACTACCATTGCACCAGACGGTGTGATTTGATGCACAACGGTATGCATGAATGCTGCTAGAATTGATTGGCTTCCTTAATTGCCAATGCACAGACAGTTTGTGACAAGACACGTACACAGTGTCTTCTGCAAAGGTGCAAATTCAATAAAGGCAAAGAAAATAATCGCCAGCATATTTTGCGTCAAAAGTACAGACCAGCCAAGAGTATTTAAAGCTGTACTTCATAAATATGCTTGCTGGTTTTGTGCAGTTTTAAGAATAGCCCATGTTTGCTTTACACGGATGACAATGTGTGTAAGTGTTGACAGGGTATCGATGCTACAAATTCAGTTGACATGAAATGGTTCTGGCTTCATTCAAGCACTAAACTTGTGCAAGTGTGAATCATAAGTCAGGGTCAGACTGACCTTGAAATTCAGTAGAGACAGGAAATTGGAGAGCGGGGTGGGAAGACCAAGAGGAAAAGGGGACCTTCCAAGGGGTCTCACTCCAGTGTTAGATTAGATTCAAACACAAATTCTAGCTCCTCTCAACATAGAGCGTTGGTGCACAGCAAAACCACTTTAAGACAATGGTTTTACTGCATCTAACCTACTCCTTATCCTCATTTATACATGGATGTGGAGGTGCCAGTGTTGGACTGAGGTGGATAAACTTAAAAATCACACAACTGTGTGACATTCTTACCCACTGTGCGAGGAAGAACATTTTAATGAATTGGACATCTGAAAACCCCCCAGGTCTTATGGGGTGGTGGAGGCTGGTGATGGAGCATCTGCCTCAAGACAACCTCACAATTATGGCACACCACAAAACAGAACAGTTTTACAAGACGTGGCGGCCCTTCCTAAACTATATTGACGCTGATTTATCAGCAATGTTAATCAGGGCCATGGTATCACCATGGGAATCAGAATGGGTACCCGTGGGGCCCTAAGAGAGGGAGAGGCTGGGGGGAATGAATATGACTACAATGACTGGTGCTCCCAGGGATGGGAGCCTCAGTGGAGGTGTGATGAGCGAAATAGAATAAAGTCATGAGACATAAAATTTAAGGTAATTTGAATTTAGCTTAATTTAATTTGTTTGTA
Source organism: Chiloscyllium punctatum (assembly GCF_047496795.1). Classification (NCBI taxonomy): domain Eukaryota; kingdom Metazoa; phylum Chordata; class Chondrichthyes; order Orectolobiformes; family Hemiscylliidae; genus Chiloscyllium; species Chiloscyllium punctatum. Next base: position 6,418,391 of record NC_092754.1, read on the forward strand.
GTTTAGTTTAAGTAGACACATTTGTTCTGGTAGAATAGTAGGTCGTTCATTACTAATAGTATCACGTCATGACTTTATTGTACTGCCTCTACTTTTCTTTTTTGGGGGTTTTTTTTGCATATAGATGTTTTGTAAAAGATTTTAAAAGGTCTCTAATAGAAATATTTCTAAAAAGTAAATCACACAACACGGGTTATAGTCCAACAGATTTATTTGGAAGCACTAGCTTTCAGAGCACTGCTCCTTCATCAGGGAAAGCGTGTAATTCCAAATAAACTTGTTGGGCTATAACCTGGTGTGTGATCTTTACCTTCACTTACACATGGCATCATCTGAAAACACTCAGTCAGGTTCCCCGTGATCACTGCCAAGATTCTCTCACCAGCCACGTGTTTAGTCCCTGCACTGCATACCATTACTCACACTGACTATCCAACATCCTGGAAGGACCAGAGTTTCCTAGAAATTAAACATTAAGAAGACCCTAAGCTTTTCCGGGAACTCTGTTTCCTGACCACACTTTCCAACCTTCCCTCAAGCAGCTGTATTGTCCTGAACCAGGCAGTTAGAGCCACGCTGCTGCATCTGACACCACTGCTCTGTTCCTGCACCATGACTCCATTATCCTTCTTCCCCTGGACCTGGCTCAGCTCAGCTAAAAACCACATCCACATCTTCAATACCTCGAGACTCAACTATTGCAGCCCACCCTGGCTGGTCTCCCACCTTCCAACCAACAGAACCATGTGCTCCATCCAAAGTTCTTAATCCACATCAGATCCCGTTCACTCACCAGCTGCCTGCTTGTAGTCCTGACTCTCTGACAAGTTTAACGTCCTCGTTTTCAAATTCACCCATAGCCTCAGCTCCCCGCCCCCTAACGTGTGATCTGTCCCGTCCTTCAATTCCAAGTTTTAAGCCACTCAAGGCATCTGGTGCCTGGGTCCCAGTCATTCTCAAATCCTTGCCATAAACATCTCTGTCTCTCTCATCTCCTCAAGGTATCGTCTAATCTACCAATTCAAAGATGTTCGTATTTACCTCTGGAACAGGGGTGTCCTTTTTGCATATTTTCCTGATCTACCAATTCAGAAATGTTCTTACACAGATCTTGACCCAGGCATCCTGGATCAAAAGTAAGGACACTATCACTGCACCACAACAGCTCTTCTCTTCTCCTCTGAGAATCTTCTTAAAATCTTCTTAAATTTGGTCACCTGTCCTGTGAAATGTTGATAGCTTGCTCTTTGTATTAAGATAAGCAGGTGGGGGATGTTGTTTAACTGAGTACCGAGAGCAGGTTAGGACCCTGTTGTGGTCCAGTGGTAGTGTCCATTTCCCTGGTCTGAGGGGCTCGGGCTCAGGTCCCACCTACTCCAGAGGTGTGTAATAACATCGCTCTGTATCCGAGAGAGATTGTTGGAACTGAGTGTTGATGGATCAGAAGCAGACCTATGTCATCATTTTCTACTCAACCCATTTCAAGATGCTATTACACACCTCCAGAGCTGGTGGGACTTGAACCCGGGCCTCCCAGTCCAGAGATATCACCACTATACCACAAGAACCCTAAAGCAGACGTATGGACTGTTGCATTCTGTGAATGAACCAAAAAAAGACTTTGCAACTACTTTCACACTTCACCATCTGTCTTCGGATCCAATTAACATGCTAATATATATTTTCCAATCATGTTCCCGCACCACAATTTGTCAAGATAAAGGTGCTACATGAATGCAAGTTATTGTTACAGTGAGTTGCAAGCCAGATCCTAGCAGCCATGTGGTCAGCAAAAAAGGGAGTGCGATTAGAATCGGATAGCGTTAAACGTTTAATTAGTCCATGCACACACAAACTCAATAACAGGAAATAAAACAGCAGAACAGAAACTCACAGACATTGCACTAAGAAACATAAAAAATAGCAGCAACTTAACAACCCCCCCACCCCCCCACTCCCCACCAGCCTAACTCCAATCCAGCCCTTGTCACACATCAACCAGCAGTACTGTGAGAACAACACCCTCAGTTAAAGGTCTTCACTCCTTGAAGACACTGTGGGAAATGTTGGGCCATGCTGCACAAGTCAACAACAGATGGAAGGAACTTCTTCCTTCCTTTGGGTTTACTTTACACCTATCCACAGAGTTAAGCCCAATCTGCAGAACCAGTTTTAACACTGAAAGCAGTTCTGTCAACTACTCTTATAGTGTCAGGGTCTATAAAACTGAACCTATATTGATCTTCCTATAAACAGCAACAATGTTGCTCTATTGCAAAAACAGACACCATCAAAAACAATACCAATCAATCCACACACAGTGACAACTCAAGTTTAAACTCTCTGCATGCACAAATAATTAAAGTTCCCAGCATGGGACCGCTCAATCCCCACAGTACAGCACCTTCTTCATCACTGCTCACTGCCACACCTGCCAAACACAGTCTCACAGGGACATCTGTTCCTTAGCTAAGATCTGATGTCGGTAATCCCCAAAACAGTCCTGCTATTCTTGGCAGAAGCATTACCCCTTAGGGGAGCAGTGGGCAAGGGCCTGCAGTCGGTTGAATGTTCCTTCTGTGTCCAACAGGTCCTGGTGAGGGTTTGAACCTGGTGCTTCTGGCCCAGAGGTACGGACATTATCACACAACTTCCATAACCCAATGTAGTCCAGTGTGTTCCCGCTGACTGAGTTCTCCTTTGATTAATGGAATCATCTTCCGTGTTTTATGGTTCAGTTACTTTAAGATATTTTGAACCTACCTGCTCAGAGATGTTACAACACATTTGGAACAAGTGGGAGTGAACCTGGACCTTCTGCCTGAGAGATAGGGACACTACCACTGCACCCCAGGACACTAACAATAGGATAAACAAAGATCTGAAAAAACAGTCTGTTGAATTCCCCTCTTCTCCTGAATACTGATGAATGTAATACTGAGTCCAAATTAAACCCCTTTTCCACAAATCAGCAGTGCAGATTTAATCAGTCAGGAATTGACTGAGCTTTCAGGTAGGATTTCAATATGGAATTGAGTATAGGAGTTGGATGTATAGGATGCATAGGTATAGGATGTCATGTTGAGGTTGTACAGGACATTGGTGAGGCTTCTTCTGTGTCCATTCTGGTCGCCCTGTTACAGCAAGGATATTATGAAACTGGACAGGACTCAGAAAAGATTTACCAGGAAGTTGTGGGACTGAAATTATAAGGAGTGGCTGGACAGGGGTGACCTTATAGAGGTTTATAAAATCATGAGGGACACAGATAAAGTGAATAGCAAAGGCCTTTTCCCTAGGGTGGGAGCTTTCAAGAATAGGGAGGCATATTTTTAAGGTGAGAGGAGAAAGGTTTTAAAAAGACATGAGGGGTGACTGTTTGACACACAGAGTGGGTTTGTGTGTGGAATGAGAGGCCAGAAGAAGTGGTGGATGGGTGTACAGTTACAACATTTAAAAGAGATTTGGATAGGAAAGGTTTAGAAGGATATTAGTCAAGGGCAGGCAGGAGGGACTAGTTCAGTTTGGGATTATGATCAGCATGAGTCAAAAAGGGTGGCGCTGGAAAAGCACAGCTGGTCAAGCAGCATCCGAGCAGCAGCAGAGTCGACATTTTGAGCATAAGCTCTTCATCATGAATGCTCAAACCGTCGACTCTCCTGCCCCTCGGGTGCAGCCTGACCAGCTGTGCCTTTCCAGCACCACACGTTTTGACTCTGATCTCCAGCATCTGCAGTCCTCACTTTCTCCCTATTACGGTCAGCATCGACTGGTTGGGCCGAAGGGTCTGTGTCTGTGTTGTATGACTCTGTAACTGGATAAATGGTTGAAGGGGAGGTATTTTCAGGGAAATGGGAAAAGGGGCAGGACAACAGGACCAAAGTAAGACAAAGGGCAGCGGATGCCAGCAATCTAAAACAAAAACAGAAACGCAGCAAGTCAGACAGCACCAGTGGGAAGAAAGCAGAGGTAATGGTTCGAGTCTGGTGGCTCTTTGTCAGTTTCTCCAGCTATTTCTATTTCTGTTGCAGGCCAGCAGGACTCAGCGGCTAGCACTCTCACGAATCAAGATGGGCCGAAGGACCAGCTGCTGAGTTGGATCGAGCTTCACTGATCTGCTGTGCAGCTGGAGTCAAGAACCTTCCGACTCAGCTGAGTATTGACAACTAGGGCCAAACTGACAGCTGCTTCAAAAAGTCAGAGCTCGGGAGAATAACAGGAAACCGGTCACGGGAGGATACGGTTGAAGAGTCTGGATGAGGGGGTTTTAGGAAGTGGGCACAGACTTCACCAGATTGAGATGCTTTGGGTGATGCAAGGTGATGGTTAATGGGTGACACTGACATGAGAGCCTTGCAGCACACAGTGAGGGCATTTGGCCCGGTGTTGCCGGTGCTAGCTCCATTGAAATGGCCATTCAACTGGTGCCATCCCCTACTGTTTCCTCATTGCTCTGAGGATGATAGCAGCCTGCTGCAAAAGAACATAAGAAATAGGAGCAGGAGTTGGCCATCTGGTCCCTTGAGTCGAGAGTGTGGTGCTGGAAAAGCACAGCAGGTCAGGCAGCAGCCGAGGAGCAGGAAAATCCACGTTTCGGGCAAAAGCCCTTCATCAGAAAAGCCATTCCTGATGAAGGGCTTTTGCCCAAAACGTCGATTCTCCTGCCCCTTGGATGCTGCCTGACCTGCTGTGCTTTTCCAGCACCACACTCTCGACTCTGATCTCCAGCACCTGCAGTCCTCACTTTCGCCTATATTGTCCCTTGAGCCCGCTCCGCAGTTCAATAGAATCATTTTGTGGACTCAGCTCCACTTACCCTTAACCCTGCTCACCATAACCCTTAATTCCTTTACTGTTCAAAAATCTACCTTTGCCTTAAAAACATTCAACGGGGTAGGGTCAACTGTGTCACTGGGCAGGGAGTTCCACAGATTCACAGCCCTTTGGGTGAAGAAGCTCCTCCTCAGCTCAGTCCGAAATCTGCTCCTCGTTATTTTGAGGCTATGCCCCCTAGTTTGAGTTTCACCCACCAGTGGAAGCAACCTCCCTGCTTCTACTTTATCTGTTCCTTTCATAACTTTATATGTCTTTATAAGATCACCCCCTCATTTTTCTAAATTCCAATGAGAATAGTCCCAGTCTGCCCAATTTCTCCTCATAAATTAACCCTCTCAACTCTTGGAACAACCTAGTGTACCTCCTCCGTACCCGCTCCAGTGCCAGGACACAGATGGCGTTATGAATGGATGCCCCCAAACTCCAGAGGTGTTCAATCACCTTGGGTAATCCCGCGGTCTCCTCTACATTAAGAAGACAGGACGCCTACTCGCAGAGCGCTTCAGAGAATATCTTTGGGACACCTGCACCAACCAACCCCACCAACCCATGGCCCAACATTTCAACTCCCCCTCCCACTCTGCCAAGGACAATGCAGGTCCTGGGCCTCCTCCATCGCCACTCCCTTACCAGCTGATGCCTGGAGGAAGAATGCCTCATCTTCCGCCTCGGACTCTCCAACCCCATGGCATCAATGTGGATTTCACCAGTTTCCTAATTTACCCTCCCCCCCAACCTTATCCCAGTTCCAACCTTCCAACTCAGCATCACCCTCATGACCTGTCCTACCTGTCAATCTCCCTTCCCACCTATCCGCTCCTCCCTCCTCTCTGACCTATCACCTTTACCCCCCACCTCCATCCACCATTGCACTCTCAGCTCCCTTCCCCCCATCCCCACCCCCTTCCATTTATCTCTCCATCCCCGAGGGTCACAGCCTCATTCCTGATGAAGGGCTTTTGCCCGAAACATCAATTCTCCTGCCCCTCAGATGCTGCCTGACCAGCTGTGCTTTTCCAGCACGACACTCTTGGCTCTGATCTCCAGCATCTGCAGTCCTCAGTTTCGCCTCCTTGAGTGAGCCTGTCCCTACAAGGCTGGATATGAAAGGGGAATTGCCCAATAGTGGCAGTCAGTCAGGATGTTAATCACAGAGCCTGGCAGTGCTGCTCTATAACGTGGCATTGATGTGCAACAGGTGGCAGACAATACCAACTGGAAATGTGGTTCCCACGAGTGCCCATTTTTCACTTCCTTCTCCTCCTCACCAAAAAAGAAGAAGTTAAACAGGGTGGTTCAGGAACTCATTTGGAGGTTCAGATTGATTGCACAGAAAGGCAGATTGCAAATCAACCAGAAAGACCTGGTAAAAGACCAGGGAGCACGATCCTGGCTGGGCCACCGTGTATCTGGAGCATGTTTTGCAGGAAATCAGAGTGTAAAACAGTGCTATTAATTCACATCATCACCTTCTGCTCAATGTCAGTGCCCCTGCAGTTGTTTGTTGCACCATGCAACACATATCAACACAGTGTGGTTCTCATTGTCAAACTGACATCAAAAACAAAAGCAACCTGCACAAAAGCACAAATGTGCTGCTTGTAAAATGGACTCTCTGTCACAGGCTCATATTCAATGCCACTCCAACTCACGAACCAAAATTCCACCTCGGTACTTCAACAAGTGTCTTCGTGCATGCAAACTGAAGTGGGAGTGGGGTAGCACCACTTTGTTTATGGTCTGTAAATTGTTGAGCATTTATGTTCTATTTTAAGCTTCATTCTTGGGATGGGGTGTGGGTGGCCAGGCCAGCACTAAATGGCAGGCCTCCTTTCTGGTGAGAACGTGTTGCTGAACCACTATGTGGATGTTGGCAAGTCAGGAGTTTGTAATTTCAGCACCGCATTGATGGAGGAGCGGTGATATGTGTCCAAGTTGTGTGGAATGAGCTTAGGAATAAACTATTTATAGAATAAAATCATAGAATACAATAACACAGGAGGTTATTCAGCACCTGATACACTTAGAGTCATAGAGATGTATGGCAATGGAAACAGACCCTTCGGTCCAACCTGTCCATGCCGATCAGATATCCCAATCCAATCTAGTCCCACCTGCCAGCACCTGCTAATGCTTTGAAAGATTGTTCCAATTAGTCTAATGTGCTTTTCCTTTTCCCATAATCCCATAAATGTTTGCCATTAGCTATCCTGCTGAAAGCAATCAACTCTTTATTCAGATCACAAGAGCTCACCATCCTCCAGTTTGAATCCTGTCTCTGTTGGCATGTGTAAGGAATAGGAACAGGACCCCACGAGCCTGCTCCACCATTCCGTTCCTCACATCCACTCTCCTGGCCTTTCTCCGTAACCCTCGTTTCCCTGACTGATCCAGAATCTCTCTCTTGCAGCCTTCAATATTCACAGCCCCCACAACTCTCTGTGACAAGGAGTTCCAAACACCCTGACAGGAGAAATTCTCGGTCGAGAGACTGGTGCTGGAAAAGCACAGCAGGTCAGGCAGCATCTGAGGAGCAGGAAAATCGATGTTTCAGGCATAAGCCATTCATCGGGAATTCCCGATGAAGAGCTTATGCCCGAAACATTGACACTCCTGCTCCTCGGATGCTGCCTGACCTGCTGTGCTTTTCCAGCACCACTCTCTCGACTCTGATCTCCAGCATCTGCAGTCCTCACATTCTCCTGGAAGAAATTCTCAGTCTCATATTGGCACCCCTTTATAAGAGGGTGCCCTCTGCTCCTAGACTCTCTCATGAGGGGAAACATCCTCTCAGCATCTCCCCTGACAAGGCCCTCAAGAATCCGATATGTCTCAATGAGATCAGCTCTCATTCTTTTAAACTCCAAATAGTAAACTCCCAATCTTTGCCAGGAAGCCAATCCCTGTATACCAGGGATCATCCTAGCGAACCCTCTCTGAAAAAATGAAATTATACCTTTGCTTAAATATGGAGACCAAAACTGTAAACAGTAATCCAGATATTGCATACTCTTGTCCAGTTGCAGTAAGATTTTTCTACTCTTATATTCCAACTCTCCTGAAGTAAGGGCTAACATTCCCTGATTATGTGCTGTGCCTGTGTGCTAGCTTTCTGTGTTTCTTGTACAAGTATTGCCAAGTCCCTTTGCGATGCAGCCTCCTGCAGTTTGTCTCCATTTAAATAATACTCAGCTTTTTTGTTCCACTTTGTGTACCATGCCTTGAACACAGTTCACCTTTAAGGATTGTATGTGCTATATGTAGACAGTGTTGTGGCCCTGCCTTTTAGCAGGCAGCATACATAGAGAACAGTGGGGACCATAATGTCTGATTCAGAACTTGTAAAGCCATTTGCTGTTTTAAACCAACCCACAGGTTAATCAGTCCCTGATGAGCGATGTTTTCAATAACATGACTGTCTCAGCCCGCTTCAAACTTTGAGCAGAATTGTCTCTGAGGCTGACTGGCAGAGTCGATTGAAGAGGCTGCAGGGTGAGGGTCTGAAACCAGAATCCCAAATTAATCCAGTACATGGTGAAAGCACATTGTCCTCCAGAAGCATCAAGAATCCCCGAAATGCTCAGAAAGCGCCAAAAGTAGGAAACTTTCCAAGGACCTCTGTTCTGCTATCTCCAACTAAAGGAACATGAAAATTCACGGCAGTGCAAACAGCTTTTACTGTCACCTGCCAGCCACAGAAATCCTCGAGATCCTGGGTGTTTACATTAAATGGGCTGGGTGTATCCTCTATTAACTAACAGGAAAACAGACCGTGGTTTATAATTAGGGATTAGTGAGATACCAAGTCTGCCTACTCCCCAGGGCACAGACCCCCTGCAGTCAGGAGGCATCCAAATGCAGTACTCAGAACAGAAAGGCCACCATTTCGCACATGTACAGATTTGCGCATGTTCACTGTTTAATAGCAGGGCTGCAACCGGAGAGGTCTCTCAGTCATAATGCTGCCTCACGGGTAAACCTCAGCCCGTAGTCCCCAACAATGGGAGTCCCTCTGCATAGCTGCACAGCAACAGAAGGAATCATGCAGGTTTACTTTGAGAAAGGCACTACAAGCTTTAACCCCGCCTTATCGGGAAATACTGGGCCACCTTTCCATGGATCTATTTGCAGAACAGCATTCCGAGAAGCAACTTTTCTGAGTATCAGCTTCTCAGAACTCTTCATATAGCTTTATAACCAGTCAAGAAGTTGGTCTCATTTACAAACTTGTGCTTTAAGTGCAAATTCCTTTTTTTCAACAAATATCTTTTGTTGCAATGATCCTGTGTACTCGCTAAATGCTGGTTAAGCACATTGGGTTTATTTTATCTTGATGGTAAACCACACATCTACACTTGCAGACACAAGTTGCATTTACATAGCACTGTTAACTGTCTCTTTTACAGGAATGTTATCGAACATGGATTAATACAGAGCCAAAGCCAAAGATGCACCTTTCAGGGCAATCTCACCTCTCGGTTTTAAAATTGTTGACCTAGTTTTCATGACCTTGATTGTCCCTCTCTGTTTAATCTCCTCTAGAAGCACAAATGTGCAGGTCAGGTGAATTGGCCGTGCTAAATTGCCCATAATGTTAGGTTAAGGGGTAAATGTAGGGGAATGGGTCTGGGTGGGTTGCACTTCGGTGAGTTGGTGTGGACTTGTTGGGCCGAAGGGCCTGTTTCCACACTGTAACTAATCTAAAAAAATCCCTCCTCTAACTCTGGCGTCTTGTGCAAGTCCCATCCTAGTCACTCCAAACTCAGTGACTGTTTTCAGTTTCCTAACCACCAGCATTCCCTTCCCGCCTCTCCCTCACCCTTAAGGGACTAAAACTGACTTCCTTAATCAAGCTTTTGATGTTCTGACCCAACATCACCTCGCATGGTCAAGGGCAAAACTTTGTTTTAAAATGCAGCTGTGAAGTGCCTTTGTTGTATTGAAGACACAAGACCTTGCTGTTGCCGCCACACAGTAAAATGTTTCCAGTTTTTTCTAATATAACTTTGTTCTTGGGATGTGGGTGTTGCTGGCTGTTTATTGCCCCATCCCTAGTTGCCCCAGTGGGGGTGAGCTGCCTTCTTGAACCGCTGCAGTCCAGCTGGGGTCAGTAACCCCACAGTGAGGAGGGTGATGCCCTTCATAGACAAGGTCCCTGACAGGTGACACTGGTCTGTACCAGTGTCAGGCAAAAACAAGACTGGTATTTCTTAGCCCTGCAGACTCAATGAAAACTCAAAACCTACACAAAGGAATTGATGTGAGATCCAGTGTGTCTAACTACATTGTGTCTCACACACTGATTTATAGATCTTCAACTGCTTCCTTCCTATGAATAAACGACCATCGTCCATGATGAAACTTATTCCAGTGTACTTCAGACCAACCTCCTGACTTCAGACCCTACATAAACCTGAGCTCCACCAACCCTGTTGTCCCTATTCCAGCTCTCGGCAAGTCTCCTTCGCACACTGCCCTGTGCTCACAGACCAAAACTGGCTCCCAGTCCAGCCAGACCTCAATTCCACATTTCTCATTCTTCTGCTCAAATCCTTCCATGGCCTTGCACCTGTGACTTCATCTTTCCTCATCTCCGTAACCTCCCTCCTGCCCCGGAAACCTCTGAGTTAGCTCAGCTTCTCTAAATCTGAGGTCACTAGAGCATTCCCCAATTTTAAACAAGGCAAAGCCTTAAGTTCTGGAATAAAACAAAATACCGCTATAGGGAGGTGATGACCTGGCAGTATTATTGCTGGACTGTTAACCCAGACACCCAGAAAATGTTCAGGGGACCCGGGTTCGAATCCCCTCATGGCAGATGGTGGAATTTGAATTCAATTTTAAAAATCTGAATTAAGAGTCTAATGATGACCATGTGTCAATTGTCAGAAAAACCCCATCTGCTTCACTAATGTCCTTTCGTGAAGGAAACTGCCGTCTTTACCTGGTCTGGCCTACATGTGACTCCAGACCCACAGCAATGTGATTGACTCTTAACTGCCCTTGGGGCAATTAGGGATGGGTAATCAATATTAACCAGCGAAACCTTCATCCCATGAATAAATTAAAAAGAAAGGTCTGCTAGCATCTATGGAAAGAAAGCAGAGTTAATGTTTTGAATATTATTCCAAAAAAAGGGTCATTGGAGTCAAAATGTTAACTCTGTTTCTCTCTCCACAGTTGGGCCGGGTTTCTGCAGAAATGTCTGTTTTTGTTCTTGAAGATCTGGAATTCCTTTACTGGATTGCTGCACCCCCTGAGCTCGGATATCCGGGGCTGTTATTTATCCTTCAATTGACATCACTAAAACCGATCAGCTGCCCAGAGGGGAAAACCGATTAACAAAAACAGAACTACTTGGAAGTGAGCGTGCTTGAGATATACAAGACAAATCGGCACACTATGTGTCATTCACAGGTTTGACTGCTTCTGAGTGGTCTTTATCTCGTTTGTGTTTGTGGGAGCTGCTTTGCACATACAATGTGTTTCCTACATTTCAACAATGATTAGACTTCAATAAGAAATTGTTCATTGACTGTAAAACAATTTGGTTATGATAAATGCTAGATAAATATCATTCCTTTTGCTTTAAAAGGCAGGTGGACGCAGGTACAGTTACAATGTTTAAAAGATATTTAGATAAGTTCACAAATTAGAAATGTTTGGTGGGATATGGGCCCAAGCACAGGCAGGTGGGATTAGTTTGCGATTATAGTCGGCATGGACTGTTTGGACCAAAGGGTCTTTTTCTGTGCTGTATGACTCTGTGATTCTAACTCTTTGACCAAGCTTTTATACACCTAGCCTAGAAGCCATTTCTAGAAAGAGGGACAGGTGTAGATCACTTGGCCTCTTGAACCTGCTCTCACATTCAATAGGCTCATGATTGATCCAACAGACCACTTTCCTGCTCTTTCTCCATGACCCTTGATTCCCTGATTGATGAAGAATCGATCTATTTCCACCTTTAATATAGACATCTCTATATCTGGCTTGGAGTCAAATTTTGATTAATAGTCATTTCTGTAAAACATTTTCTGATATTAGACTGTTTTGTTGTTTTGTCCCATTTCCTAAATCAGATATTGAGCCTGCTCATCTTCATGGCCCTTAGAAGATATTTTGGGTGTAACATTAGACCTTTCACTCCTCATTCAAGTGCGAATAACTCCATATTCACATATTTCACTTCAGAATTTGAGTATATTTCCATCTTTAAAAAGTCTTTTGCCTCAACTGCATTTGCTCAGCCTCAGTTGCCTGTGGGCTCTTTTCTGAAGAATACTTGATGGGTTGCCTTCCTCCACCTTAGAGTCAAACTGCACAGAAACAAACCCTTTAGTCCAACTCATCCACACTGACCAGCCATCCCAATCTAACCTAGTCCCATTTTCCAGCACATGTCCCACATCCCTCTATACCCTTCTTATTCATATACCTTTATATTCATATTTAGGTGCCTTTTAAATGTACCAGCCTCCACCACTTTATCTGGCAGCTCATTCCACACATGCACCACCCTCTGAGTGAAAAAGTTACCTCGCATGTTCCCTTTAAATCTTTCCCCTCTCACCTGAAATCTATGCCCTCTAGTTCTAGACTCCCCTACCCCAGGGAAAAGACCTTGGCTAATCACCCTATCCATGTCCCTCATGATTTTATAAACCGCTATAAGACCACCTCTCAGCCTCCGACACTCCAGGGAAAACAGCCCCAGCCTATTCAGCCTCTCCCTATAGCTCAAACCCTCCAATCCCAGCAAGATCCTTGAAAATCTTTTCTGAACCCTTTCATGTTTAACAACTTTTATCAATGTTTATCTTTTCTATAGCAGGGAGACCAGAACTGAGTGTTGTATTCAAAAAGTTGCCTAACCAATGTCCTGTACAACCACATGAACTCCCAATTCCTATACTCAATGCTCCGACCAAAAAAGGTTAGCATACCAAATACCTTCTTCACTATCCTATCTACCTGCAATTCCACTTTCAAGGAACTGTGCACTCAACCCTAGGTCTCTTTGTTCCAGAACACTCCCTGGGGCTCTACCCTTATGTGTATAAGCCCTGCCCTGGTTTGCCTAACCAAAATGCAACACCTCACATTTTTTAAAATTAAACTCCATTTGCCACTCCTTGGCCCATTGGTCCATATGATCAAGATCCTGTTGTACTCTGAGATAACCTTCTTCGCTGTCCACTACACTACCAAATTTGTTGTCACCTACAAACTTACTAACCACACCTCCTATATTCACATCCAAATCATTTATATAAATGATGAAAAGTGGTGGACCCAGCAGAGATCCTTGTGCCACACCGCTGGTCACAGGCTTCCAGTCTGAAAAGCAACCCTCCACCACCACCCTCTGTCTGCTTTCTTCAAGCCAATTTTGTATCCAACTGGCTGGCTCTCCTTGGATTCCATGTGATCTAACCTTACTTACTAGTACACTATGCGGAACCTTGTTGAATACCTTGCTGTGTCTGCATCCTCTGTCACTAATGACCCCACCACCCTCCTCCAAACACCTCCCCTCTATTGTCCAGTTGGATAGGACCACCCTCACCTTCCATTTCCACCAATTTAGTCACGGCAGAGAATCACCTGTAACACCGTGGTGGAGGATGGTCAAAACGTTAACCCTGCTTTCTCTCCACAGATGTTGCCAAACCTGCCGAGTTTCTCCAACAATTTCTGTTTCTGCCTCAGATTTCCAGCAGCCAGTGGTTCTTTGTTCTATTTCTCTTGGAGACTCTGGGTTGGACAGCACTTTGGAAAACAAGAGATACTGTTCTGAAGAAGGGACACTGGACCCGAAATGTTAACTGTGCTTTTTCTCTTCACAGATACTGCCAGACCTGCTGAGTTTCTTCAGCAATTGCTGTTTTGGTTTAAGATCTCCGGTATCCGCAGTCCTTTGTTTTGTTAAAGGACAGTATGCGTTCAGGGCAGCAAGGTGCTAGTTCAGAGTCTAAAAGACACAGTCGCTCAGAGGATCGGTGGAGAGGGTGGGAATTTTAACAATAAACTCCAGGACCCAGCCAGGTCTTTTGCTGCTTTGTTTTTTTTATTTCAAACTGAATCTGACCGAAGCTCACAGGTAAGTAACAAGTCTCAGCAAGAAGTGATCAGTAATGAACTGGATGACATAACTGATGCAAGAGCAAGAACTGTATCAGATGTCCTGGCCAACACTCCACCCTCAATCAACGCCGCCAACAATTAATTAAAGAGGCATTCATTGCAATTCATTTGGCATGCGAAGAGACAATCTGCCCTCACACTATTCCAGTTGTGCAATTCATCAAATACCTTGGGATATTTCAGCAATGTGCTGAGACGTTTCACAAAGTCAAGTTCTTTAGTTTTTGCTCAGTCTATGTGTGTGAAGTGCTGTGGGGTCATATTGTCAACAGGCACTCTATGAGTGGAAACATTTCTCACCTTCTGAGCTGTTTACATGTATTTTGAGATGTTGCGGAGAGCACTTAGTTAGACAGAAGCGAACTGAAAGTGTGGTTTAATTCAGACCTTTCCTGAAACCTGTTTACATGAGATAACACTTCACTTTGGCTGGTTTAGGCTTCACAAACAAAGACAGCAGCAAGACTGATGTTCAGTTCTGAACAAAGCTCACTGGACTCCAAACATTTAACTTTGTTTCTCTCTCCATAAATACTGCCAGACCCACAGCAGTTTACATGGCAATTTCTACTTTAGTTTCTGATTTCCAAAATCCCCAGCTCTTTGTTTCTAACAGTACTGGATAAACTCAGCAGGTCTGGCAGCTTCTGTGGAGAGAGAGGAAGTGAGAGACAGAGTTAACATTGAGTCCTGTGACCCTTAGAAGGGGTTTTTGCTTGATCAGACCTTCAGTAGCTGCAGTTGTTATATTTTAGTTCTGAAGGGTCACTGGACTCAAAACGTTAACCCTGTTTCTCTGTCCACAGATGATGCCAAACCTGCAGCAATTCCTGTCTCTGTTTCAGATTTCTGCAGTTCTTTGGTTTACTAGATAAGATTAGAATTCTGTCTCACCTAATGCGCAACCAACCATGGTCAGATTTATTCAAAGCTTAAAGTGAAGCAATACTCAATTTTAACATGCATCATTTCAAAATCAAAAGGTAATCTGTCAAGGCAGAAATTACCAGCAGGAAAATCGATGTTGATTTCCCTGCTCCTTGGATGCTGCCTGACCTGCTGTGCTTTTCCAGCACCACTCTGATCTAGACTCTGGTTTCCAGCATCTACAGTCCTTGTTTTTACCTAGAAATTATCAGCAGCATGGAAATAAATGTTTTTCTCTCGCAAGACAGAAAAAAAGTTCATATCTTTTCCTGCTCTTTGGGTGGCATGGTGACTTAGTGGTTAGCACTGCTGCCTGACAGTGCCAGCGACCTGAGTTCGATTCCACCCTCGGGTGACTGTCCATGTAGTCTTTGCACAATCTCTCCCTGTCTTTGTGGGTTTCCTCTGGGTGCTGCAGATTCCCCCCAGAGTCCAAAAATGTGCAGGTTAGATTAATTCGCCATGGGAATTGCAGGGTTACTGGGTGGGTCTGGTTGGGATGCTCTTCAGAGGGTCACTGTGGATTTGATGGGCTGAATGGCCTGTTTCCACACTGTAGGGATTGTATGATTGATGTGGGTATTGCTGGGAATCTTCCCAGATCAACCCCCTCTGGAACATAAGAAGAAAGAGTATCAATTTTTGCAGCATTCTTCCAAAAACATGACAGTGGCATTCAGATAGTCATGTCCAGGCCAGACTTCTAGCCTCCTGCTTGTCTACCTTGGATTCCAGCATCTGCAGTTTTCTTTTCTCTCAAACTAACACTGCAGTCTCCACAATATACACCCAACCACCTCTATGTGTTCCATCTTTTGTTCCCCCTGTGCATGACCAGATTTGAAGCTGATTGATACTGCGAGGAATACACCTTCTCAAGAGACGACTGTCCCGAATAAATTTACAAAGGAACCTCAGGGCCAGACACAGGCAGCTGAGTCTTCATTCCACAGTCTTGACTGAATCTACATCTAGGTCCTGAGATAATAAGGACAATGTGTTAGCAATCAGAACCCCACTGTACGTATATGAAATGTAACACATATTTCAGATGTCACAGTACAGAAAAAAGCCATCCAGCTCATCACTAGCCAATAACATTCACTAAACCATTCCAGCGTCCTTTCCCAGCATTGGCCCATAGTCTTCACATCACAAATGCAGACCTAAATCAAGGTCAAAGTATTACCAGACCATCAGGGTGCTCTCTCAATTGACAGAGATGAGCTAATGGAGGGTCACCATACTTCAGGCAAGGAGAAGGAGAGTCGAGTCCTTCGTGGTAACCTCAGCCAGTCTGGGAACTGAACCCATGCTGTTAGCATCACACTGCTTTGCAAACCAACCATCCTGCCAACTGAGCTAAACCAGCCCTGTGCATCTGAATGCTAAAAATCTGGGGTATACATATTGCACATTGTAAAATATCTCAATGTCACAGTAAAGAGAGATAGACTGTTAAATATACTTCGGGGAAGAGAGGGCTTACTGGTATTATCGGTGGGGACTGATAATCCAGAGGTAATGTTCTGGGGACCCGGGTTCAAATCTTGCCATGGCAGAAGGTAGAATTTGAATTCAATTAAAAACAGTCTGAAACTAAGGACCTGATAATGACTGTGAATCCATTGCTGATTGTCAGGAAACATCCATCTGGTTCACTAAGTCCTTTAGGGAAGGAAACTGCTATTCTTAACTGGTCTGGCCTACATGTGTCTCCAGATCCATAGCAATGTGGTCGGCTGTTAACTGCCCTCTGGGTAATTGGGACAGGCAATAAATGCAGTCTGACCAGTGATTTCCACATCCCGTTAATGAAATACAAAAAAACCTCTTGATGGTTACCATGGGCAAGTCAGAGGAACTAACCATCGACAGGTGGACTGAATAGCATGAAGAAAGTAGACCATGAGAAAAGTTTTGAGATGCTATTTGTTGTGCGACAGTGTGGCAGGATGTGGGTTTGTAAACAAGAATCCCCACCAACACAGTGACTCTTGATCAAAGCCTGTGGATTGGTAGTGGCTGGCCCCTTACCTCCTCTTCCAGGAAAAGTGTGGTAGGGAAAGATTAGTTAACCTAAAAGTAGCCAAAGTGTTGTGGTGCCTTCACACAATCAATGCCTGATCGGGCTTTGGCTTGATTGTGTGAAAGTAGAGGAGCTGTCACACCACGGGGAGGGTCTGAGGAGCCTATTGAATAAAGAAAGGGGGGTTAGGTAGAAAGAACAATGAAAGAAATTCCAGAGCACAGGAATGGAGATGTCTTACAGTCAACACGAGTGAGGGAGCAAGATACAAAGAGGTGTCAGGGTGCTGAGGAAGTCTATAAAGTGGTATGTGGAAAAGCCAGGCAACAATTAAAAAAAAGATTCTTGATCTCAATTCATGAATAGTTAGGAACAAAAAACAGGGATGTGACAGTCCTGTGGTATTATCACTCGATGGTTAATGGTCTAGGGCCTGGGTTTGAATCCCACCACCCCAAATGGAAATTTGAATTCGGTGAAATTCTGGAATTAAGTCTAACGATGTTGAAATCACTGCCAGTTGTTGGGTAGAATCCCAACTGATTCATTAATGTCCTTTAGGGAAGGAAATCTGCCATCCTTACCTGGTCTACCTACATGTGACTCCAGGCCCACAGTAATGTGGTTGGCCTTCCGGGCAATAAACAAAACCCACATCCTGCGAGCGAATTTTCAAAAGAGCAATGGGGTGCTATCACACAGGAGCAGAGACAACGAGAGAGTTTGTGCATGGATGAGTTCTGGAATTTCAACCTATATCTCGTTGGAATTATCATTAACATTTGTTGAGACACGGATTTGCTAGGAAACTATTTTAAAAATTCAAAAATCATTGCGTCCTGTAAATCAAAGAAAAATGTCAGGGATTAGTGGTTTATAATAAATAAACCACTTGAGCTGCAAATGCCTTGATTTCCGAGCACTGACATGCAGTTGGCAACGCTTCAACTCCTTTACAAAGCACCACCTGCAGCTTACACTCTCTATTCAATTATTTCTGACCTGGCACGTTCACTCTGAGAGGGCCCCATGTGCTGTATCAGAAGGTTGGTGCAGTTTATCAGCCTTAATCCTACGTTGGGGGGGTTTTATTTTACCCTCCGTTTAAACACATCTCTATACTGGAGCAATAGAGACACTGAGCTGATCATATGCTCCAGCATCTTGGTAGATCCACAGTCTGATGAGCAACAAGCATTCAATAATCCGTGGGAAAATTTCAGACGACAGCTTTATCGATTATTCCACTTAAGTCTGAGCAATCGTGAAAATCACGTGAAGAGTTTGCATGGATATAGTACCTTTCCAACATCAGCAGATTTTTAATCAGTAAGAGAATCAATTCAGTATGAATTCTGAAAAGGAATCAAGGGTGTTGGGGAAGAGGCAGCCAGATGCATTTGACCACTATTCGACCAGCTTTAATTTCACTTAATGGGGCAGCAGACTCAATGGACTGAATGGCCTACAACTCAGGGCTCTATTGTCAAGCCATCCACAAATATTTTATAGCAGATGAAGCAGCTTCGGTGCATCATCATTACTGGAGAAGGACGTATAGCATCCATCTTGCACACAGCCAAATTGCTTTAGAGATGTTATCTGAGGGATATTTTGATTTTCTGGAATAGAAACTCACACAATAATTTGGGTCGTTCAAATTACTCACATCCATGGTCTTTCATGGTAATATCATTTTTAAACAACTTCCCAATGCCTATTCATAGAGTGTCTACAGTGTGTGAACAGGCCATTCAGCCCACAGCTACCCTCAGAAGAGCATCGCAACTAAACCCATCCCCCTACCCCTATGTTTCTTCATGGCTAACCTACACATCCCTGGACACTATGGACAATTTGCTATGGCCAACCCAGCTAACCTGCACATTTTGGACTGAGAGGGGAAACTGGAGCACCCAGAGGAATCCCAGACAGACACGGGGAGAATGTATAAACACCACACAGAGAGTCGCCCGGAGCAGGAACTGAACCCAGGTACCCTGGCACTGTGAGGCAGCAGAGCTAACCACTGAGCCACCGTTGTTCCTCAGACATGTCGCACAAAACTCTAACTGGGAGAGGTAAAGTTTTCTTTCTTCGCTATATCAGCTTGGAGTGGAGTGGGAAATTCTCAAAGGAACTCTCAAGAGATGTGGGCATCTGGTTAACAGAAACACGCCCCTCAATGATCAGCTGTTAAAAAGCAAAGAACTTTAAATCAAACCAGGTACAAATTGAGTTTCCAGTTCAGTGGAACTTGTGGAATCCTTATGAGGAAACATTGGTCAGGTCTTTACCATCCTTACTTGGTCTGGCCTCCACATGACACCAGGCCCACACCAATGCACCTGACTCTGGGGGCTATCAATATTGGCCTAGCGAGTGATGCCAACATCAGAGAGATAGGAAGAAAAGCAGTGCCAGAAACACAGATGGTAGAAGAGTTATCTTTTCCAGTTTTTGTCCTTGTAAGGGTTTGAAATTACATAAATATTTCAACCATATTTACATCTATTTCAGTATCCAACTTGAGACAAAGAGTGACTATGATTTTGGATGCAGTGTTATCAACAGTTACATAGAATTCCCTCAAATGATAAGATAAACTACTTAGAAATTAGGATTAAACAGAAATAGCAGTTTTAGCATATTATTTCTGAGAGTCATGGAGTCATACTACATGGAAACCTTGCAGTCCCTTCGGTCCAACTTGTTGGCCCGTAGTCCCATTTGCCAGCACTTGACCCATATCCCTCCAAACCCTTCCTATTCATGTACCCATCCAGATGCCTTATAAATGTTGTAATTGTACCAGCCTCCACCACTTCCTCTAGCAGCTCATTCCATACACGCACCAGCCTCTGAATGAATCGGTTACTCCGTCAGGTCTCTGCACACAGTTAATGCCTCAAGAGTAAATTCCTAATCACTGACATTATGTTTATTTATTGAGACAGCTCAAGTGTGATGAATAGAAATTGGAAAGGTTGCCATTGAGCCAATAGTATAATTTTGTGTCATAAATTTAAAATGTTGAATACTCTTTTGCTTTTAAGGAAATATTTAGCCATATATGGCCCCTCCAGGGAGAATTGCAAAATAGTCCTCATTTTCCTTGGCAGAATCTAGGCTAATATGAGACTGGATGAAGCTCCAGAACCAGATATCAGCTCTGTCCTGTAATACACCACGTGGCAAGTTGCTGATCACTGCTGGATTATTACAGGAAGGCATTGGGTAAAGGCCAGTTACTTCCCAGAGGGTATAGGATGTGGAGGTGGAGGGTCATGAAGGGGCAAGAGGAAATTATCAGTGCACTCAGTCACTCTCGTCCTCTCCCACGGCTTGGAGAATTACTGGCAGAAGCTGGGAACAAATCTCCAGCTGCAAACTGGAGTCTGAGAGAAACAGAGAGAATAACAACTTTCCAAAAAGGACAGATCGCTTCACTGCCAATGTCCAGAATACTTGCACTCCAGCTTCTCTTTGTCTTTTCCTAGCCCCTCTCCAGGTTCCCAAACACCTCACAATAAAGATACATGGCAGGGTCCCTGTCATGAGTTTTCTCCCAAAGCGAAGTCCATCACCAATAGAAAATAAACTGTAAGAAGGTGAACCAGGCCAGCTGTGGTTCTGTGCCTGTCATATATTATGCTTTGCAAACTCATCAAGTGACACCTGCTGGATTCTCTAACCATAAGTGGTTCTGTTCAATCGTCTTAGTATTCTGCAAGCCAGTGTTTTTAATATTCATTCTCAAGACCTGGTCCTTTATTGCTCGTCCCCTGTGAAGGTTCTAGTGAGTCAGCTCAATTTCTCAATAATGAATGAGTGACTTGCTGGATGATGTCAGAGAGTTGTCCTCATTGCTTTGACTCTGGCAAAATCACACGACACCAGGCTATAGTCCAATGGGTTCATTTAAAAAACACTAGCTTTCGGAGCGCTGATCCTTCATCAGGTGAAAGTGAATTGATAAGGAAAATATCAAAGGGTCATAGAACGCATGTGAACGAATTGAACACATCTAAGATGGCTCTTAAATCTTCAATCATTTAGAATGGAGGTGCAGGTTTTGATTGACTTGATCTTTTTCTTATAAATTCTGTGTCTAAGGTCTTCCTCTCCCACAAATAGCCCTCTGAAAGTTAGTGTTTTAAAATAAACCCGGTGGTCTTTAACCTGGTGTTGTGTGATTTTTGACTTTGTCCAACCCAGTTCAACACTGGCACCTCCACATCTTGACTCATATAGACCAGACCAAGTAACTATGGCATGTGATTGGACGATGGAGACATGAGTGAACCAGACCAGTTTTTACAACAATTCACCTGTCATCATCATCACTAACAGACTGATTTATTTAGCAAATTCTAATCTTAGTTAGTTAACTAAGTATAAATTCACCAACTGCCATAATGAAATTTGAACTCAAGTCACAGGATCTCTTGTCCAGAAATCTAGATTACTGGGCAAGGAACAAAACCACAATGCTAAGCTGAGCTAGAAACCAGTCTGGGATCATGGGACACTATCATACCCTAAGGTTCTTCTGTCTGGTTGTCAGGACAAACACCTGATGAAGGAGCAATGCTCTAAAAGCTAGTGCTTCCAAATAGACCTGTTGGACTATACCTGGTGTTGTGTGATTTTTAACATTGTATTCCTTGCTTTGTTCTACTACTCTAATGCACTTTGTATGGTATGATCTGACTGAACTGCACACAAAACAAAACTTTTCACTGTACCTAGGTACATGTGATAATAATAAATCAAACCAAAGCAACCTAACTCAGATGTGGATTTGAACTCCCCCATCCCCCTACACAGCAGCCCAGTGTCCCAACACACTGTCATTCAAACTGTCACCCATGCACACAGTCTGACTGTGATAGCTGTGCCACTTAGACTCATTAAGTTTGTGTTTTATTTTATTTTATTTTTATTTTATTAACCAAATTACAAAACACAGTTTACAAAAAACAGTTAACATTTACAGCTGTTTACAACAGCAATTTTACAAGGGAGAGGAGCAGCAAAGCTAGGCACCAAACCCTACCACTCAACCAAGTTACAGGGAGATGAGCACAAACCCCAAATCCCAGTTCCACATATAAAGGTCAGCGACAATGACATTTGTACATAAAAAGCCAACCCAGTTACATAAACAGTGTACAATACAGACCCAGCAAGTCCCCGTCCCTCCCACCTTCCGGCCACTCTAAGACAGCCCGCCCTATGTACCTTCCGGCTCTCGGTCCACCCCATGCCCCTTCCAGTTTAAGTTTGTGTTTTATTCTGAATGCTGCCAATGAGGGAGAACCATCTTCCAGGAGGCTGCCTCCTCATTACATGCAGCTCCAATTCTGTGAAAACCATTAGGAAGGCCCTTTTCAAATTTCTCAGGTGAAACCATCAGTGACTTTCAATTTTACTTTACAAACAAAGATCATGTAGGTTTTACTATGAGGAGCAGTTTCAAGAAGTTGGCTTAGCTAACCTTACTACAGATTAGCCAATTATATTTTAACCCATTAATTAGGGCAAGTGGATTGGCCATGCTTTATTCCTGATGAAGGGCTTTTGCCCGAAACGTCGATTTTGAAGCTACTTGGATGCTGCCTGAACTGCTGTGCTCTTCCAGCACCACTAATCCAGAACCATGCTAAATTACCCCCAGTATCCAGGGATGTACTGGCTCGGTGGTTTAGCCATGGGAAGTGCAGGATCACAGGGATAGGATAGGGGTTGGGTCTGGGTGGAATGCTCTTCTGAAGGTTAGTATGGACTCAATGGGCTGAATGGCCTGATCCCACACTGCAGGGATTCCATGATAATTACAAGGTTGTTCTTGTAACAGAAAGCTCAATGAGCCTTTTAATATTTCTGGTGATGAGTTTCCTTCCTAATTTACTCATGCCTCTCCTCTGGTTTTCCCCTCAAATTGCAAGTCCTGTTTACATAGAGTCAGAGAGTTTTACAACATGGAAGGAGGCACTTCAGCCCATCATGTCTAAGCTGGTCATCAAGCACCTAACTACTCAATCCCATTTCCCAGCACTTGGCCTGCAGCCTTGTACGTTGTGGTGTTTCAAATGTTCATCTAAATATTGTTAAAAATCACACCAGGTTATAATCCAACAGGTTTGTTTGGAAGTACGAGCTTTCAGAGTGCTGCTCCTTCATTAAGTAGCTACCTGATTACTTGATGAAGGAATGGTGCTCTGAAAGCTAGTGCTTCCAAATAAACCTGTTGGACTATAACCTGATGTTGTGTGGGTTTTAACCTTGTCCACCCCAGTCCAACACTGGCTCCATATCTAAACATTGTGAGGGAACTTGCAGTTGATGGTGTTCCCATGTATTTGTTACCTAACCTGCCACACATCCTCACCATCCACAATGATTATGTGCTTTGCTGTGCATCTAAAACCTTTTCCCATTTATTGGTGCATTTTTAACGAGCTGGAAGTTCCTTCTCTAAAAAGTTCAAGTAAGGACATTGAATAACCTTAACCCCTTGTAATCATCAATTCACAGCCTGAAACTGTCTAGAGTTCAGCACATAGTGGCAGGCGGGCTGAAAGGGAGGTTGTAAGGATATATGTTGTATGAATTATGCAACGCAAAAATGGATGCTTCTCTGCTTCAGTAACAGCTCAGCGGTGATGGTCAAGAATTGAAAAGACTAATATTACCAAACGTCAAGTCTCCCACCCTCTGTACAATGGTCTCAGATCCCTGAATACTAAGACCCAAGGATATCGCTCCCTGATCTCCTGACCGTCTCAGCACTGTCACAGTGGGGACTTACTTCTCTACTTGGCACTGCTGCCTCCAGAACCACTTTCTGTGATGCGGTGCATGCAAGGCCCAGCGGCCCTCACACCTCAAAGTACCAACAGATGGGAACCAACACAATCGCCAGACTCCAAACCTCACTTTCAATGCATTAGGTTTATATCATCACCACTGAGAATATTGATGAAGGGATGATTTTAGCTCATTTCCTGTTGCCTACAGCCCAGCCAAAGACACTTGGTAGTTCTCTGTGTGAGCATAAGAGAACAGATTCTACTTTGCCCTGTTGATGATGAAATAAAATGCATAACTTTTCCAGAAACAAGAGTTACAGAGTTCCAACACTGAGATGTAAAGACAGTGGATTGAAAACAGAGCTCAGAAGTATACCAATTAGTCCAACCAGGCCACATTGGCATTAATGCTCCCACTCAAGCCTCCCCCGTCTCTCCGCATCTAAACCCGCCTCATGAATCTGCATTCCCTTCTGTCTCGATACTCTTCACATGGACCCCTCCCTTCGGGAGCAAGTTCCACACTCAAACTACCCTTTGGCTAAAGTTTCTTATGAATTCCTGGATGTCTTGGTGATGATCTAATGTTAAAAGTTTTCCATTATGCACTTTCTCACAAGAGAAAACTTGTTCTCTGTATTGACACCATCAAAACCTTTCAGAATTTTAAATAGCTCTGTTTGGTTTCCCCATAGCCTTCCTTTAAGAGGAAGAGATCCAGGATGTGCACCTTTGCTGACAGGTATACCTATACCCTCCTTGTAATCTTTTCTAACATCTATCCAATACCACTTTAATCATATGGCACTAGATCTGCAAGCAATAGTTTGTATTTATTTCATGATTTCAACTCTAAGGAAGC
The DNA here is from genome assembly GCF_047496795.1 of Chiloscyllium punctatum. Classification (NCBI taxonomy): domain Eukaryota; kingdom Metazoa; phylum Chordata; class Chondrichthyes; order Orectolobiformes; family Hemiscylliidae; genus Chiloscyllium; species Chiloscyllium punctatum. Next base: position 6,443,007 of record NC_092754.1, read on the forward strand.
TTGACACCATCCAGGACAAAGCAGCCCACTTGATTGGCAACACACCCACAAACATCTATTCCCTCCACCACCAGCACTCTCTAGAAGCAGTGTGCATCATCTCAGAGATGCACTGCAGAAATTCACCAAAGCTCCTTAAACAGCTTCTTCCAAACCTGACCACTACCATCTAGACGGACAAGGGCAGCAGATACATGGGAACAGAACTACCTATAACATCCCTTCCAAGCTCCTCCCCACCTTGACCTCACAGAATCCCTGTAGCATTGAAGCAGGCCATTCAGTCCACACCAATCCTCCAAAGAACATCCCACCCAGACCCACCCCCGATTCCTATGAACATGCATTCCCTGCGGCTAATCCACCCTAACCTGCACATCCCTGGACATTACAGGCAATTTAGCATGGCCAATCCACCCTAACGTGCACATCCCTGGACATTACAGGCAACTTAGCATGGCCAATCCACCCTAACCTGCACATGTGGGAGGAAACCAGAGCACCGGGAGAAAGCCGACAAGGGAATGTGCAAACTCCACACATATGGTCACCTAAGGGTGGAATTGAACCCAGGTCTTTGGTGCTGTGAGGCAGCAGTGCTAACCATCATGCTGGCCGTCCTGAGAATATATCACCATTCCTTCAGTGTTGTTGGATCAAAGTCATGGAGCTACCTCCCTAAACAGCCACTCTGTTCCAAAACCACACAGATGGCAGCTCAACATCGCCAACTAGCTTCCTGACGAAGGAGCAGCCCTCTAAATGTTTGTACTTCCAAATAAACCTGCTGGACTATAACCTGGTGTTGTGTGATCTGTAACTTTGTCAAAGGCAGTTAAGGATAGGGAATAAATGCTGGCCCAGCCAGCAACGCCCATACCCTGGGAAATAAGTAAAACATGTTATGTGTAGATGTTGTCCATACTGTTTCTTAATCTAGAAACCAGGTTGAGTTCCCTCATTCACCTTTCTCTCCACCACTGCATGAAGTTATCCCATTCACTGAGCTATCAATATATCTAGGTTTGCAGATGATACAGAAATAGATAGAAGGGCATGTTGTGGTGAGGACATGAGGAATCTGCAAGAGGATACAGATAGGTTGAGTGCACGGGCAAATGGAATTAATGTAGAAAAGCGGGAGGGCAAACACATTGGTAGGAAGAACAAAAAGATAGACAATTATCCAAATGGAGAGAGAATCTAAAAAGTGCAGTACAGACGGATATGGGTTTCCTTGTGCATCAAACACAAAACATTAGTGTGCAGGTGCAGCAAGTCATGGGAGGGAAGCTGAAGTTTAAAAACAAGGAAGTCTCATTACAGTGTTGGCGATGGTGCACCTGCAACACTGTGTACAGTTTCGGTTCCTGTCTTTCAAAAAGGATATACAGGCATCAGAGGCTGTTCAACAGAGATTCACTTAGCTGGTTCCTGGGACAAAGAGGTTGACCTATCAAAAACTAGGAAACATGTTACGTCTCTACTCATTGGAGTTTTAGAAGAATGAGGGTGATCCTATTGAAACACACAAGATTCTGAGGGGCTTGACAGGGTAGATATTGAGAAAATCCCGAGGACTTTACCATTAAGTGTATAAGTCCTGCTCTGATTTGACTTTCCAAAATGCCCCACCTCGCATTTATCTAAATTAAACTCCATCTGCCACTCCTCGGCCCATTGGCCCATCTGATCAAGATCCCATTGTACTCTGAGGTAACCTTGTTCACTGTCCAATTTTGGTGTCATCTGCAAACTTCTTAACTATACCTCGCATGCTCATATCCAAATCATTGATATAAATGATGAAAATATCACCAGGGAGGGAATCTTGAACCAGGGAGGCATTAAAGAATAAGAGGGCACTCATTTAAAACTGAAAGGCAATGGAATTGTTTTCCCCCGGGGGCAGTGTATGTCTGGAATTCTGCCCCCTAGGGAGCTGTAGATGCTTGATTACTGAAAGTACTTAAAGAGCCCTCCTCTTTTTCTGAAATGCCAGGGAGTTGAAGTCTTTGCTTGGCTGACACAAAAGAAGAGTTCAGGCTTGGGGCAAATCAGCCATGATCTTACAGAATTGTGGGACAGGTTTGAGAGTCTTGTGGACCTATTTTGTTATATTCTTATGTCCAATTATAGTCCAAACCTGTCCACCCAATGAACATGACAAACAGACTGTCACATCGTTAGGACGGTGAGGTTCAGTGCTCTATCCTTTTCCAAGAAATCCATGAAATGCAACTGAAAGCAAATTAAAAATAACTCAACCACTCAAACAGAAATAAACGAAAATATGCAGCTGCACACTTAACCACACTCTAAACTGTTGGAAGATTTTATTATAAGAGATTTCCACAGTTGGCATTTGGCTCTGCTAGAATCCCCTTTGGGTAGGGGTTGCCACTGACCCTTCATACAATATGACAGCATATTCTTGTAATGAGTGATCAAGCATTAACCACTAATAAGTCTTCAGCAGAAAGGGCACATACTTGAATCACAAGTAAGATTTATTACAGAGTAAGTGTTGGTTAGCTCAGTTAGCTGGATGGCAATGCAGAGTGGCTCCAACAGTATGGGTTCAATAATCCCCATACCAGCTGAGGTTACCATGAAGCTCCCATCTGCTCAACCTTGCTCCTCACCTGAGGCATGGTGACCCTCAGGTCAAACACACCCTCAGTCCAAAGATATGCAGGTTAGGTGGATTAGCCATGCTAAAATCACCCATAATGTCCCTGGATGTGCAGGCCAAATGGATAAGCCATGGGAAATGCAGGGTTACGGGGATAGGGTAGCAGGATGGATCTGGGTGGGATGCTCTATGGAAGGGCAATGCACACTTGGTGGGCCGAATGGCCTGTCTCCACACTACAGGCATTCTATGATCATTTGTCTCTCTCTAAGAGGTAAAGTCGCTATAATGTTACCAATCCAATGAGAGAGTAGCCCCATAGACTGGTAAGACTACAGCAACTTTACCTTTACTACTCTGCCAGAGGATTATAGGACTGCTCTCGTACTACAGAGAAAGAGAGGGACAGCTGGTGGTTTGCCTTTACATATCTTATTACATAGCGTAAGGTAACAAGATACAGTAGCGTGAGACTACATTAAACTGATAGAAGACATCAATGTTTCCTAAGAAATATCAGGTTAACCTAAGTGACATGGTTATTAAGATTAGAGATATGACCAGCAGACACACACAACACACTGGCTACCTCCTACTAGAGACTGTCCTTTATATCTCAATGGACAGTTCTATACAAAGGCTTTGTATTAACCCTTTTAGATCAACTGTCTTGTGCAGTAGCTGTTTTAATGCCAATTTTAATTGCTTCCCCATTGGTGACCATCCTTGAGCTGCCATTCTCTCTGGTGTCTTTTACTTCTTTTAAGCTGCTCCTTAAAACTTAATCTGTTTGGCCAAATATTTAGTCATCTCCTAAGTGACCTGGTATCAAATTATAGAACATAGAACAGTACACACAGGAATGGCCCCTTCAGTCCACAATGTTGTGTTGAACATGACGTAATTTAAACTAATCTCTTCTGCCTGCACCTGGTCCATATCCCTCCATTCCTTGCATATTCATGTGCTGATCTAAAAGTCCCTTAAACATCCTTAACTTATCTGCCTCCACCCTATCCTTGGCAGTGAGTTCCAGGCTCCTACCACTCTCCGTGTAAAGAAACTTGCATCTTACATCTCCTTTAAATTCTTGCCACCTAGTATTATATTCAATAGTTCCACATAACAAATGTTTTGGGTTGTTAAGGTCACTAATTAAATAACTACCATGGTAAGAGCTCTTGTAGCATCGTGGTATTATCCCTACCTCTGAACCAGGAGGTCTGGATTCAAGTCCCATCTGCTCCAGAAATATGTAATGGCATCTCTGAACTGGGTGATTTGAAAACATCTCTAGGGTCAAGGTTAAAAATCACACAACACGCGGTTCAACAGGTTTATTTGGGAGCGCTGCTCCTTCACCAGGTGATTGTTATTGTGTTCAGAATGAATATACTAACATTAAACCGCCATCATTTTAAACTGTCAAGTGTTTGTGTTAAAGAGAATGCAGTTACAATCAGGCCACAATTAATATAATATTTGAAAATGGGCACTGCTCTGTATACAGAGTTCGAGACCTTTTAAAGTGGGGCCGTGCAGTCCACGAGTGTAAAAGGTACAAAAGTTACACCTGACAGAATGGGTCAAAGTTTATTAGATTTACTGCATTGAACTTCATCCTGAGCTAGAAACAAGTAACTTGACGACAACAACAATCCCTTAGAGGAAATTTTGAGCTAGCTGTAGGATCCAGGAAATAAACAGCAGCAATTACAATCAATCAGCCTGGGAACTTCTTTGTAAATTGGTGCTTCTTGTGACTGTTAAAGAGTCTCGTCTCTGTAGGTGTAGTGAGACATTAAAATTATAACTCAGAGGCTTTTTCACAACTAGAGGCATGATTTGCGAAGAAACTGACTGACTGATTATAATTGTTGCTGTACTTTCCCAGATCTTAAAACTCATTCAAAATGTCATGCTTTACTGGTATAACATCACAGGTGCAAGTGCACATTCACAGCTGGATGTGAAAAATATAGAAAACTGGGGCAGGAGAAGGCCATTCTGCCCTTTGATTCCTGAAGAAGGGTTACACCCGAATTGCCGACTTGTCCACCTCCTGATGCTGCCTGCCTGTGTTCCTCCAGCCTCCTGTCAGTCTGTTCTGCCATTTGAGCCAACTTCACCATTCATTATGATCATGGATGATCATCCAACTCAATACCCAGTTCATGCCTTCGCCCCATGCCCTTTGACCCCTTTGCCCCAAGAACTATATCTAACTCTTTATTGAAAACGTTCAATGTTTTGGCCTCAGCTACTTTCAGTTGAAGAATTTGAAGAAATTTCTCCTCATCTCAGTCCTACCCCATATCCTTAGACTGTGACCCCTGGTTCTGCACTCTCCACTCAGCAGTAATATCCTTTCTGCATTCACCCTGTCTAGTCCTGTCAGAATTTTAGAGGTTTCTATGAGATACCCTCCCCTCATTCTTCTAAACTCCAGTGAACATAGTGCCAACTGCTCCAAACTCTCTTTATATGTCAGCCCTGCCATCCCAGGAATCAGTCTGGTCCACCCTGGGAATTAGTCTTGTGACCATATTAGGGTTGGGAACAAGCAATTGAAATGTGATGATCCTTAAGCTAGATTCAGGAAGACAAAAGCCTGGCCTTTCTCATTATTTCATCAAGGCATGATCCTGTCCCACTAGTTATTATGCTGACCACCATCATTACAGGCGGTTAAAAAGTAGGTAAATCAATGCTATCAGTGGATGCTGCTATTTACTACTCCCAAATATTCTGACAACACCAGGTTATAGTTCATCAGGTTTATTTGGAAGTACTTGCTTTCGGAGCGCTGCTCGTTCATCAGATAGCTAGTGGGGCAGGATCACCGGACACAGTATGTATAGTAAACGATCAAAGTGTCATATAACTAACATGATGCATTGAACAAACCTATATTGCTGTTAAGTCTTTAATTACTTAGAAATCTTGTACTTCCAAATGAACCGGTTGAACTATAATCTGGTGTTGTGTGATGGTTAACTTTGCCCACCCCAATCCAATACCAGCACCTCCACATCAAAATATTCTGGACAAGTCCCTACCACAGGGTAAAAATATCAATCATCACTGTCAAAGTGAAAAGTGTTGCTCTTTACGTAAACAGAGATTGTATTGCAGCCTGTAACCAAATGACAGCCTCATACACAGCCTGTTTCCACCTTACTGAGTTCAGGGCTATAGATGTGGTAATGACACATTCAACCAACAACATTAGTCATTCTGTCATTTATGAGAAAGGTGACTAATAGCTGTAGTGGGCTCATACTATCACAGTGCTGGCTAACCAATCACAATCAAATAAAGCACTTCAAAAGGAGCTGAGGTTAATATGTGCCCCGGTTTGGGAGTGATTTGTGAAGAGTGTACATTACAGGTCTGCCACTGTCTGCCTGCTACACTCAATGTGCACCTCCTTCATACCAATGGAGATCTGACAGTGTTCCACCTGGATAAGCCTGACCGTGTTTTTGCTTGCTCTCTGAACAGCTCCCTGTTTGACTCAGCAGTGTTTTTCACAGTCCCTCTGTGATTGGCTGGTGATGCTCTCCTGTCCTGGAGGGATTGGTTAAATTCAAGTTGTTACTATTTTGGATTTTATTTTCTCAATTTGTTGTTTGATCCAGATATCACTGGCTAGTTACAGGACCATCTCAGGCTGGCTTGAGTACATTTGCAAGAGAAAGCCACATTTTACCCTCAATGATTCCTTCATGCAGACTCCACTTGGCTCAGTGCCATTGCAGATCCATGCCTGTCGATAATGAATGTTATTGAGTGTACATAAGGCTGAGATCAAGAGAGTTTTTTTTTTATAAAGGGCAAGGGGATGGAGCAGGGAACAAAAGTTGAGGTAGCAGTTCAACCGTGATTTTATTAAGTGACTGAGCAGGTTGGAAGAGTCACTCCTGCTCCGATTCCTTAAGATTCAAAGTGGGCATACTTGGTTCTGCTTTCTTTCAAAGCCTTTGCTTGCCATGTGGGCATTACCAGGAAGGCCAGCATCTGTTGGCACACTCTCTGAACCAGCTTGCCAGGCATTTCAGAGGCAGCTCACAGACATTCAGATTCAAGTCACGTGTAGGTCAGATTTCCTTCCCTGAAGTGAACCACATGGATTTTTACAACAAGCACCAACGGGATATGGTTCCCATTAGACTTACTTTCTCAATTCCAGACTTCTATTCAATTCTCCCTATCTGCCCAGGATGGGATTTCAACCCATTTCCCCAGAACACCAGCGCATTACCGCTATATCACAGCCTCCACTTCATTGATAGAGGAAAGCAAGAAAAAGATGGAAACTCATTGATAGTTAATCTCTTTGGGAACTGGCAGTTTTATGCCTCTGATGTAGATATTTCTTTGGAAGTTGAGTGGGGTGGGCATCTCAAGCACAAGCTGATCTCTCCCCTTCAGAGAAGCTGCTGACTGATCTAACTCATGCCTTTCAGATTCTACAATATTTTGCTTCTCAAGTCAGAAAACGTTCCACCTTATGACACGGGCAAGAGCCTCACTTCCCGGTCAAAAAGGTCAAAACAGAACATAATCTCCAAACAAACACAGAACACTGGAGAAAAACTCAGCAGAGCTGGCAGCAGCTGTGGAGACAGAAAGCAGTGTTAATATTTGGAAGCCAGGTTGACCTTTCTTCAAAAAAACCGTCTAAGTGTTCAGAGTGGGGATTGAAATGTTAGCAACACAAGGTATGGCCCATGGAATTAAACTCAGGAGTCTCAGTCTCACCCACTTAGGTGCTAGGTCACTAACTCCACCTGTCACAAAGCTAGTCCCTTTTTTCCTAAAAGCTGTTCCTTGGCTCAAGGAGACTCTGTCCTTGGTTTTTTTCCAGAGGGGTAATAAACCAGGCCGGCCTCCAATTAGTCTGGTTTGGTACAGAGATTAAAGAGCATTAAGAGGCCTTTTTTTACATGTGTAAATAGATGAGACTTCAGGCCAAAGTGGTCATGTTTTCAAAGTGAGCTGTAGAATGAAAGGGGAACGGTCAGCTCTCTCGCTGAGCTGAGCAGTTCAGTTCAGTCCAGAACTGGTTAGGGGCTCAGCAGTCAGCTGTGTGGAAACTCTCTCTTCTGCCCTTCTAACTTCAACCTATCAGCATCTGACCCTGTTTTGTACTGTGTTTTAAAGGGAGTTTGCTTATTGGGGCTGTTGTGTATATTCGGAACAGCATACTTAACGCTAGCTTGGATAGACTGAGTTCTGTTGGTGTTCTTCATTCTGTTCTTTGTGTTTGATTGTGTAATTTTGGTGAATAAAATTTTTTGTCTGTTTTAAACCCAGTAGTCAATCTCACTAATTTAATCTGGGTAATTTTCATTGTACACTTACCAAAACAAATTGCAAAGTTATGGTCTGGGCTGCCTGCTTCAGAATGTTTTGAGTGGTCTGGCCTAGTCCATAACACACCCCATTTGACTGTGCTCAGCATTAATGCGTTGCAATCAGAGCCCAATAACCAGGGCTCCATGAGGGTGCTCTGTGTTTGGAATAGGGCATGTGATTTCTCTCCAATGCAAAACATGTGGCAACATGCACAGCCCCCACAGAACTAGAAACCCAGTCCATGGTAGGTTTCCAGTCACTTGCGTCCTGTAGTGCTTATTGTAGAAGACGTTAAACAGTACAGAATGGTACAGATACTCTTCTGGCCTGTCACAGAAATTTTACAGTGCAGGAGGAGGTCATTCCGCCCATCATATCTGTACTGGTTCACCAAAGCAGCATTTCACTTCGGGCCATTTGGTGCCTTCGCCCCATTACCCCGCATATTCTTCCTTTTCAAATCCCTTTCTAATCCCTTTCAAATCCCTCTTGAATACCTGGAGTGAACTTGCCTCCCCCACACTCTCAGACAGTACATTCCAGACCTTAGTGACTTCAGTGAACCTGCCTTCACCATACAGTCACAGAGTTGTACAGCACAGTTGTACGGACTCTTCGGTCCAAGACGTTCATGCTGACCGGATATCCGAACCTAATCTAGTCCCATTTGCCAGCATTTGGCCCATATCCTTCTAAATCCAAAGATGTGTAGGTTAGGTGGTCTGGCCATACTAAATTGCCCATAATATTAGGTGCATTAGTCAGGGGAAATGTAGAGGAAATAAGGGAATGGATCAGGGTGAGTTACTTTTCGGTGGGTCAGTGTGGACTTGCTGGGCCAAAGGGCCTGCTTCTCCACTGTAGGGATTCTAAGTTCTAAGTTCTAAACCCTTCCTATTCATCTACCCATCCAGATGCCCTTTAAATGTTGTCATTGTACCAGCCTCCACCACTTCCTCTAGCAGCTCATTCCATACACACACTGTCCTCTACGTGAAAAACGTGCCCCTCAGGTCCTTTTTAAACCTTTTCCCTCTCACCTTAACCCTATGCCCTCTAGTTTTGGATTCCCCTTCCTTGGGGAAAAGACCTTGTCGATGTGATCTATCCATGCCCCTCATGATTTTGCAAACCTCTATAAGGTCATCCCTCACCTCTAACGTTCCAGGAAAAACAGCTCTCAGCCCATTCAGCCTCTCCCAAAGCTCAAACACTCAAAACCTGGCAACATCCTTGCAAATCGTTTCTGAACCCTCTCAGACAGTACATACCCTAGCCACTCAATCTGTGAAAATGTCTTTGTCCTCCTGTCACCTTTGCTTCTTTCACTAATGATTTTAAATCTCTACATACTTTCTGTTCTTGATCCTTATTTAAGATTTAAAACAAGATTTCACTTACAAAACAACAAGGTAGATATACTTTGATGCACTCAAAAATAACAAAGAAATCTAGGGGACACTGCCATTTCTTTGCAAATATTTTCAAAACACAATTAGGGTACTTATCAGATTACACAGTATGCTTACAATCAGATCTCGATGATAATGGAGGGGAAAGCAAATAGTGTGGGCAGGTGACACTGAAGAATGGCCACACTTCACAATTATGTTACACCCACGTATGTTAAACATGAATAAAACAAACCTTACTGAATTCTAGCATTGTGCAAGTGTGTTGGGACAGATTAAAATGGATAAAATTATATAAGATTTGTTTATCAAACTTCGACAAAAATTAGCTTCCGATACATTTTCAACTTATATTTAGCCCTTGACTGAATGTTTGTGTGAAACATCATTCACCTGCAGTTAACAGATCAAACTTTTTCTGAACTTATGTTGGACAAATCACCAAAAGATTCTAGAAACCAGCTGCAGAACCAGCTATAACCATTGACTGGTTTGTAAATTAACATCACCCACATTTGCAGGCACTTTCACTCTGTCAACTTTGGGCACAGCATTTCATTGCTAAAAATACAACAATGACAGCAGCAACTTTGATTTAAATAGTGCCTTTACTGCGTTAAAACACCTCAAGGTGCTTCCAGGGAGCATGTCAGAATTGAATGGATTGGGGAGGCCGAAAGTGAGACGAGCAACTAAAAATGCAACCAATGGGAATGCACCAGGGGGGCAGTTTACATCAAACATTGGTGGTAGCTACAAAGATGGCAAAATAATTGGGTGAGTTAGCCCCCGAGAGATACTCACCTCAGTTATTAAATGCTGGGTAAGAAGGTCCATGATGGACTTTCTTCTTTCAACCAACCATTGAGGCTCTTAAAGTGGCCAAATGGTGGCCACCTGAAGACATCAGCTTGCTTTGGCACAATTACCTGCTTCCTGGCCAGTAAGAGGGGAGCAGGGGGTATGTCAGGAAGGACTTTGGTTTCCACAATCTGGGGCCAATCAAGAACAGGGATGGTAAGCAAGGTTGGTGGAAGGGTTGGTTTGCTGGAAACCATTTTACTCATGTTACCTCTGACCCCTTCACCTCTCACCATCCTTGCTGCTGACCCATGTCCCCTCATCGCCCTCATCTGTAAATTCTTGACCCCTCACTGCCCTCACCTCTGACCCTTTGACCCCTCACTGCCCACACCTCTGACCCCTTGACCCTTCACTGCCCATTTCTCTGACCCCTTGACTGCATGAAAGAAACAGTTTGACCTACTTGTTTTGGATCCCCTGAAGACTGGGCCTCAACGAATGGCTTTTAGGATCCAGCAAATGCTTGGCTCTGATTGGCCTGCAGCCTCCAGTGAGACAGGGCTTCATGGTAAAGGTCTGTGATCAATCGAGAAGCTTTGGACAAAGCCAATTGGAGTTCAGTCTGGCGATCTGTCTGGGTAGTGGAGCTGACCAATCAGCTGCCACTGAACCTACCTGATCCCACAGAGATGGCAAATCAGAGCATCATATCTAAATGTTGATTAAAAACATCCTCTCCACGCAAGGAAAGATGAATGAAAATATTAATGTTTTCCTCTGACATTCTCCTCATTAACATGCTAACTGGGATTTGAAAATAATACATATTATGCAACAAACAATAAGAAATTATATACTGCGTGATTTCTCCATAAAACTTTCAGTTGTGAAGGTCTAGGGCCAGAGACATAGTGTCAGAATAAAGGGGAACCAATTTAAGACGGAGATGAAAAGGAATTTCCTTTCTTGGATTGGAGGGCATGACTTATGAAGAAAGGTTGAGGGAGCTAGGGCTTTTCTCAGTGGAGGGAAGAAGGATGAGCAGTGACTTGCTGGAGGTGTGCAAGATCTTGAGAGGCATAGATAGAGTGGGTAGCCAGAGACTTCTTCCCATGACGGAAATGGATATCACGAGGGGGCAAGATTTTAAGGTAATTGAAGGAAGGTTTAGGGAGATGCCAGAGACAGGTTATTTACTCACAGAGTGGTGGGTGTGTGAAATGCACTTCCAGCAGTGGTAGTAGAGTCAGGTACATTAGGGACATTTAAGTGACTCTTGGATAGGCACATGCAAGATAGTACAATGAAGGGTATGTAGGTTAGTCTGATCTTAGAGTAGGATAAAAGGCTGGCACAACATCGAGGGCTGAAGGGTCTGTACTGTGCTGTACTGTTCTACGATCTATGTTCTTAGAAAGTTTTGAGTCTTTGGAACTCCTTGCCTCAGACAGCTGAGGGGATAGAGTCCTTGGGTATATTTAAGGCTGAGATAGATCCTTGATTTGCAGGGAAATTATGACTTACAGGGAAAGGGCAGCAAAGTGGATGTGAGGAATCTGTTGGATCTGTCACAATCCTATTGAACGGTGGAGTAGGCTCTAGGGGCCGAACGCCCTATTCTTGCAGTCGAATGAGTATCTTCAAACTTTTTACCTGAAAACCTCTGCATCAATTTAACAATTTCACCCTGCAATTATATGACACTCCCAGTTTGAAAAATCCTATACCAGACCATTTATGGAGTCAAACAGATTCTTCGGTCCAACTCATCCAAACTGAACACACATCCCAATCTGATTTAGTTCCATTTGCCAGCACTTGGCCCATATCCTTCTAAACCCTTCCTATTCACATACCCATCCAGATTCTCTTAAATGTTGTAATTGTACCAGCCTCCACCACTTCCTCTGGCAGCTCATTCCATACACGCACCAGCCTCTGTGTGAAAACATTGCTCCTCAGGTCCTTTTTTAAATCTTCCCCCTCTCACTTTAAACCTACATCCTCTAGTTTTGGACTCACCCACTCTGGGAAAAAGACGTTGTCTATTTACTCTATCCATGCCGCTCATGATTTTATTGACGGTAAGCCATGGGAAAAAGGGAAGCTAGAGAGATGATAAGAGGATAATAAGTGGGTGAAAATGGATTGGCTGTGATGAAAGCAGTCTATGTCAGGACAGGATCTGGTATGTGGGGCTGGGTTAAGGACATGGGAAAAGGTATTCAGGCCCTAACATTATTGTTGAACTCAATACCGAGTCCTGAAGTCTGCAGGGTTCCTGAGTGGCAAATGTGATGCTGTTCTTCCAGCGTGCACTGAGCTTCGCGGGAGGTCTATCCCCTGCTCAGTGTCAGCTTTATCAGGCATCCTCAGTCTTAAACCAGTGTCCAGTGGCTACCAAATATGAAACTTCACTCCCTCCGACCCCCAGAGCTCCTGAATCCCAGCATCCCCAAGCCCAGTGCTGCCAAATTCCAGGAAAGCCTTGGCCCTTGAGCTCCTCCCCCTCAGAATGACACCGATCCCCTGAAATTTGCCCCCAGTGTTGTTAAAAACTTCTCTGAGGCAAGAATTGTGTCAAATCCCTGAACTCCCATCTCAATTGTTCAAGTATCTGAGCGCTGCCTTCCAATATCGACTGTGTTCCTGCCGATCACCATCATCTCCATTCCATACCCCATCGCTGACCTGGCTTGCCCATCACCCTGCTGCCTTAACCTGGGCTTTTTAAAAAAAATAACTCATTAAAAATATAGGAAAGGTTAAGTTATCGTAGTCCCACTCTCTTAAAGGGGGGAGACTGTTGGCGGCTTAACGCCTCAGAGGTTAAGAAGGTGGGACCTTCATAGAAACCTCAGCAAGTGCAGGAATTAAACCTGCACTATATCACCCTGAATCACAAACCACCTATCCAGCTAACTAACCCCTCAAAACAAGGACTGGGGGAAATCTCAAATGAGCTCACTTCAGGTACACAGGTTACAAAAAAGCACAGTTTGAATCAGTAAACTCAGGAGACAAATGGGAAAATGCCGATGTGAAATGCACAATATCCTAATTCTATATTCCATATGTACAAATATGATTTAAAACTCATTCAAGCATCAACACGATTGGCAGCACGATGGCTCAGTAGTTAGCACTGGGGTTCGATTCCAGCCTCAGGCGACAGTCTGTGTAGAGTTTGCACATTCCCCCAGTGTCTGTGTGGGTTTCCTCCCACAGTCCGAAGATGTGCAGATTAGGGTGAATTGGCCATGCTAAATTGCCCATAATGTTCAGCGATGTATGAGTTAGGTGCATGAGTTCGGGGAAATGTAGAGTAATAAAGATAGGGGAATGGGTCTGGGTGGGATATTCTTTGGACTTGTTGGGCCAAATGGCCTGAATCCAAACTTTAGGAATTCTATGTGTGTATCTGTATCTGCCATTTAGTGAGTCATCCAAATCATTGCAAGAACTCTCCAAGACCTTTGTTACTTACATAATGAAAGCAGAATGCCTAATATCAACTCCAGACACTATACATTATTGCAATAAAGGATGCTACAACTGCACTGCATTTTACATATTCATTTATCGAGCTAGTTCCCTGGCACGTTAATATTTCAGGTAAAAATAAAACAATCATCAAGTACATAATGGGGCTAGAAATTGTTCAAACCTCTTTCCTGCCAAGATTCTGCTGATTGTAAATAACAGAAACCGGTTTCTTGCAAAGTGCAAGTTTGGCAGCATTTCAAAGTAGTTCATAATGCCAGCAATCCTGACACAGTGTTCTGCAAATCGTCAGAGATAAACCAAAGGGAACTTTTCACCTAGATTCCAGTTATAAGAGTTTATGAAGATATGAGCGTCAAAGAGAAAGCATGTCATGAAAATTAGAAAAGGCTTTGCAATACAAAAAGATACTTTCATTTTTAAAACAAGGAAATCCTGATTGGAGTGAAATGCAACAGTCAGGTTCTGTAAAATTTGGCACTGCAAGAATCACATTACAGCTAGGTAAACAAACAGCCCCAGGCATCATACTGCAGTTTGATTCATTCTAAAGCTGTCAGCATTGTCATTTCTGGCTGTGGAAGATGTCAGTTTAAGCCCCACTCAAGTAAATCTTCTGATACTTCACTGTCATACTTACATGACAATAACAAACAACAACTTACATTTAGGTAGTGCCTTTAAGGGAATGAACTATCTCAAGGCACTTTGCAACAAAACAAAACATGACACTGAGCCACAGAGTGAGAGATATTGGGTCCAATGACCGATTGGTTGGTCAACAAGGTAGGTTTTAGGTAGTGATCAGGAACGAGAGGCAGGGAGCCAAGGAGGAGTAGGGAGCAAATTCTACAGCTTCAGGTCCATGCAGATGAAGCCCCAGCCACCAATAGTGTAACGATTTCAATGGAGAATGCTGAAGAAACCCGAATTTGAGGAGCCCCATATCTCAGAGAGGTTGTGGGCTGGAGGAGATCACAGAGATAGGCAGGGGCAAGGCCATCGAGATGTTGATTGACTGGGAGCCAGTGTAGATCAGTGATGCCAGGACTGATGGGCGGATAGCTCTCACTGAGGGCCAAGCCCAGCATTCCCTCTAATTTTCTGACCAGCCGCATGGACATCTGGGGTCCATGCATGGCAGTGAGGTCCAGAACCGAAACATCAGCTTACCAATGCCAATTGCCAAGCGCAGAACCCTGGAGAGGCTGCACATGCTCACAGCCGCGTAACTTCAAAGGAACGTTGGTCAAGATGCAAGCAGCGGAGCTTTAGACCACCTAATGTTTGCAGAGAATAGGAATTGGGAGGGCAGTCAGGAAGAGTCAAGGGTCAAGAAAGGGCATTAATGAGCGTTGCAGGAACGGGATGAGCTGAACTAAGGAGCTGGAAATAGACAGTCTTAGTGTTGGCAAGATCCATCTTCGGATCAAGCATGACACGTCAGTGTGAAACTACTAAGCTGCAAAGTAATTATAAGTTGCTACCCAAATACAAATTTGTTAACAAGGTTATATAACATGCTGCAGCACAGCACACGTGCAGTGATAGCAAATGTGGTTCCCTTGTTTGAGGATAGCAAATGTGGTTCCCTTGATCAAGAAGGGGAATAGGGATAACCTTAGTAACTATAGGCCGGTGAGTCTCACTTCTGTTGTGGGCAAAGTCTTAGAGAGAATTGGAAGGGATAGGATTTATGAACATCTGGATAGGAATAAAGTGATCAAGGATAGTCAGCATGGTTTTGTGAAGGGCAGGTCGTGGCTCACAAACCTTACTGAATTCTTTGAGAAGATGACTAAGGAGGTGGACCAGGGTAAAGCGGTAGATGTGGTGTATATGGATTTTAGTAAGGCGTTTGATAAGGTTCTCCATGGTAGGCTACTGCAAAAAATATGGAGGTATGGCATTGAGGGTGAGTTGGAGGTTTGGATTAGGAATTGGCTGGCTGGAAGAAGACAGAGGGTAGTAGTTGATGGTAAAGGTTCATCTTGGAGTGCAGTTACTAGCGGTGTTCCATAAGGATCTGTTTTGGGACCATCGCTGTTTGTCATTTTTATAAATGACCTGGAGGAGGGGCTAGAAGGTTGGGTGAGCAAGTTTGCGGATGATACGAAAGTCGGTGGAGTTGTTGACAGTGAGGAAGGATGTGGCAGGTTACAGCGGGATGTAGATAAGCTGCAGAGCTGGGCAGAAAGGTGGCAAATGGAGTTCAATGTAGATAAGTGTGAAGTCATTCACTTTGGTAAGAGTAACAAGAAGATGGGGTACTGGGCTAATGGTCGGATACTTGGTAGTGTGGGTGAGCAGAGGGATCTTGGTGTCCATGTAAACAGATCTCTGAAAGTTGCCACCCAGGTAAATAGTGCTGTGAAGAAGGCATATGGCATACTGGCTTTTATTGGTAGAGGAATTGAGTTCCGGAGTCCTGAGGTCATGTTGCAGTTGTATAAGACTCTGGTGCGGCCGCATCTGAAGTATTCTGTGTGGTTTTGGTCGCCATACTATAGGAAGGATGTGGAGGCACTGGAACGGGTGCAGAGGAGGTTGACCAGGATGTTGCCTGGTACGGTAGGAAGATCGTATGAGGAAAGGCTGAGGCACTTGGGGCTGTGTTCATTGGAGAAAAGAAGATTTAGGGGTGACTTGATAGAGGTGAAAAAGATGATTAGGGGTTTAGATAGGGTTGACAGTGAGAACCTTTTTCCACGTATGGAGTCAGCTATTACGAGGGGGCATAGCTTTAAATTAAGGGGTGGTAGGTATAGGACAGATGTTAGGGGTAGATTCTTTACTCAGCGAGTCGTGAGTTCATGGAATGCCCTGCCAGTAGCAATGGTGGACTCTCCCTCTTTATGGGCATTTAAACGGGCATTGGATAGACATATGGAGGATAGTGGGCTAGTGTAGGTTAGGTGGGGTTGGATCGGCGCAACATCGAGGGCCAAAGGGCCTGTACTGCGCTGTATTTTTCTATGTTCTATGTTCTATGTTGACTTTAAACCTTTTACATTTCTGGTTACTTTGATGCAAACAACAAAGTACTGAAGGAGAGCTCTCTGCAAAAGTCTCAGAGAAACATCATTAGTCAGCTTAAATTGTTACCAGATTAACTTGCAATTTAACTGAAATTGCTTACTCAGGGAACAAAGTAAAACTAGAAAAAGCAAGTCAGAAAAACCCTCTGCGCAAGATGCTGATAACGGTGTTTAAGAATCATCCAAACAGTCAAAAGGTCATCAGAAGGATGTAAACACAGACTGGAACACTTTTATGGTATCTGCACATTAAATGAACCAGGTTTTCAAAAAAGACAAATAAGTTGATACTTCTGAATTATCCCAAGCATGCTACTTCTCAAAGTAAGGCTTAAAGTACTTAATAAGGAGGTTGCTAGTTCAGGTTTGATCAAAAGTTTGTTTTTTCTTTCCAAAAAATATTCAAAGTTACTGAGAAATGTCTGGGCCTCAATGGTAACCATAATAAAACACTTCATCCCCAACCCTTCCCCCACCCCGGTAAACATCATAACAAAAAAAATGGAACCTATCTTTAAACAGCACTTTCCACATCATTAGGACTCCACAGAGCATATAACAGTTAATTAAATACTTTCAAAACACTACTATAATATCAGCGATTGCAACAGCCAATTTGTAAATGACAATTTCAAACAAATAGGAGCAGCGGTAGGCCATTCAGCTCACCAAGCCTGCTCCACCACTCAATGAGATCATGGCTGGTCTGATCATCCTCAACTCTACTTTCCTGCTTTTTCCCCATAACCCTTCGATTGCCGGCCCCAGTCTCAGCAGCCCACTATGCTAAAGAATTCCACAGATTCTCTACTTCCTGAGAGAAGGGATTCCTCCTCATCTCTGTCTCAACAGGGCCAGCCCTTACTCTGATATTACGCCTAGACCTTCCCAACAGGGGGAACAATATCTTGGCACTTGGCCTGGGAAGACCCCTGAGATTCTTGTACTTTGCACTAAAGATGCCTCTCAATCATCTAAGTCTAATGGGCACAAACCCAGATGACTCAACCTCACCTCATCAGGACGTCTCTCAAAATCAGGTATCAACGTAGTCAACCTTCCCTGGATTGTCTCCCATGCCAATTCCTTAGAGAAAGGGACCAATGAGATGAATGATCAGCTTGTTTGCTGTGACTAATATTGGTGAAGGAAGGAGTGTTGGCCAAGGCATCAGAAGGACTCCCCTGATCTTTCCCAATTGGCGTCATCGGATTTTATATCCATCTGAAGAACCTCAGTTTAACGTCTAATCCGGGAGTGTTCCAGTACAGCTGAGCTCACCATAAAGCCTGCTCTTTACTCAACTCCATCAGGAGATACAGGCGAGTGATCCGAGGCAGAGTTCCTTCCTAACTTTGTCGAAAAGTTTCTTTTTATGTACTTTTGTTTTTACTTGGCTTAGTTCTCCCCTTGCCTGCTGATATATGAGTTTTATTTTGAATTGATCATGTGCTGAAAAAGCAGTGTTGCAGGGAACAACTTTTACCAGAATTAGGAAGTTATTGACCGATAGAAATCAATTAGAATGTATTAGAATACAAAGCTCCAAAGCAGGAAGGAAAGTTGAAATGCAGTAGCGGCCAAATATGTTGTACTGGTGTTTCATTTTGTTTTACAAAGGAGATAGTGTTCCTGTGGGACTCACAGCTACATGAAAGTTGAAATTGCCATTGTCCTACTGGCCATGTGGCTGCTCTCTCATTAGAGAGAGAGATGACTGATGGTGATTTAATCCCAGGGTCACCATGCCTCAGGTGAAGGGAGAAGTTGAGGAGAGTCCTTCATGATAACCTCAGTCAGAGTGAGAATTGAACCCACATTGATGGCATCACTCTGCATCTTAAACCAGCCAACTACATTACAGAGTACATTATCCTTCAAATTCCTCATTTCCCTGCTCCAGGTATAACTCACACTTTAAAACACC
The DNA here is from genome assembly GCF_047496795.1 of Chiloscyllium punctatum. Lineage (NCBI taxonomy): Eukaryota > Metazoa > Chordata > Chondrichthyes > Orectolobiformes > Hemiscylliidae > Chiloscyllium > Chiloscyllium punctatum. The sequence goes on from NC_092754.1 coordinate 6,461,688, forward strand.
ATCAGCATGGCCAAATCAAATGTGAAACTTCTTTTAATTCTTATTTTAATAAAACCAGAGTCCTGAAACCAAACAGGATTGCCTGAACTGAAAGTGACTTTATGTGAAGCAGTGGGAGGTCTAATTTAAAAGTTTCAGGTGATCAACATTTCAAAACCCGGGGACAATCAGAACTGCAAAAAATCTCTGCCAGCATCACGAGAAGCAACAGGGGTGTGTTTTACACTAGAATAAAATTTTACATTTTTAAAATGTTTATTTCTTTTGCAATGAACAGAACGTAAAGAGGGAGCAGAACATCCTTTTAATTGCCTTGATAAAAAAAACTAGCTCAACTCATTAATTATCTGATTTTCTGGAGAATAAGCTAAGTCGCTGTTTCCCGGATCTATCCTCTGTACGTCAGAGTACTTGGCAGTGGCCACTAATTTCAACTGAATATTTATGATCAAAATTTCTTCATTACTGTTCATTATTCATTCCCTCTCTTACTTTGACTGTATCTCATGAAGAATAAATACAATGCAGTCAACTGGTGGAACACAAATCAATCCAGGCAAAACACAGACTGACTTTTAACAATTAAATTTGCATTAAAAGAAAATTATTTTCTTTAACTGCTTAAATTCATTGTCTTTATTCCAAATAAGTGGAAAAACCGCCTCAACTTTGATTTAGCCTGAAGTTATACCTTTGTTAACAGAAATATATTTGCAACTTAACCTCTCTAAGTCAAACCATTCTTAAAAATCAGTTGAACGAGCAAATCCCAACATATAGATGAAACTTAATAATGATTTAATTACAGAAACATACTTTATAACTGGTTTGTTTTCACTCTTCTTGAGAGCGTTAAATATATTCTTGAAACAGTTAAGGAAAAGGATACCATTCATATAGAGGTAGGCAAATTCAAAATATCTCAGTTTGATTTCAAGTATTCATGTTTCAGACACCAGACAGATGATCAGATAAGATAATCACTTATTTTTCTGTGTGGTAACTTGATCTTTTTTTCTCATTATTTCAAGGTGCTGAAGTGTACAAAACCTATGTCCCAGTTACACCTTCCATTGGTAGTATAGAATCATAGAATCCCTACAGTGTAGAAACAGACTATTTGGCCCAACAAGTCCACACCTACCCTCCAAAGAATATCCCACATCAACATTTTACCCTTGACTAATGCACCTAACCTACACATCCCTGAACACTAGGGACAATTTAGCATGGCCAATTCATCTAACCTGCAAATCTTCGGACTGTGGGAGGAAACTGGAGCACCTGGAGGAACCCCACGCAGACACAGGGAGAATGTGCAAACTCCACACGGACAGTTGCCTGAGGCTGGAATCAAACCCGGGTCCGTGCAAACTTCTGACCACTGTGCCACCCGTTATATTTTGTTGTATAGGATGTGGGCACAGTTATAATATTTAAAGGACACCTGGCTAAGTACATGAATAGGAAAGGTTCAGAGGGATATGGGCCAGGAGCGGGCAGGTGGGACTAATTGAGTTTGGGATTATGTTCGACATGGGCTCATTAGATTGAAGGGTTTATTTCCATGCTGTATGACTCTACGACTGATTAGGGCTTCCAAACCTATTTCTTTGATGTAAAAAGAGGTTCCAAACTACATCCCAACCTTCAGTCACTATTATGTAGGCAAGGCCAGCAGTTAGCTTTTAGAATGACAAGATCCAGTGATGAACCTTTACTGCAGCATTCATTATTCTCTGGATGTATCTCTTCCTAAGCCAGGAGAACACAGCTGAACTCAGCTGGTGGGAAACATTGCACAGTGAGATATTAAGAACACAAGATGTGAAAGAAATGTTACTGATTTGCCTGTAAGTGATGCTATCTACTGCTGTCAAACAATAACAATACCAAAAGTCTGTTTTTACATCTGTATTATATGGAATGGGGTTGATTAAAGATTTTGATAATTTTACTGACTCACTCGCTCATGGTTTGGTTTAAGAGATTGTCTCTCTCACCTTGAGGGGAGATGGTGGCAGTACGATAAGGTCAATAGCCGAGTTGTTTAGAAACTCAGGTTAATACCTTTGGAGAAATGGGTTCAAACACCATCAGGGCAACTTGTGGAATTTATATTTATATTTATATTCAATTTCCTGAAAGCTAGCCTCAGGAATGTTAACCATGAAACTACCATTAAATGCACATCTTCTGTGCCTGTTGCTCTCGATGTGCCCTGTGACTGACCACTTCAACTCCCCCTCCCACTCTGTGAAGGACATGCAAGTCCTGGGCCTCCTCTGCTGCCAAATCCAAGCCACCGCCAACTGGAGGAAGAATGCCTCATATTCGGCCTTGGGACCCTTCAACCACATTGACTTCAATAGTTTCCAAATCTCCCCTCTCCTCCCCCCACCTCACCCCAGATCCAACCCTCCAACTCGGCACTGCCCTCTTGACCTGTCCTACCTGTCCATCTTTCTTCCTACCTACCTATTCGCTCCACCTCCCCACAAACCTATCACAATTACTCCCCACCTGCATCCACCGACTGCCTTCCCAGCTACCTCACCCACAGCCCCAGCCCCACCTTCATTTATCTCTCATCCCCCTTCCCTCTCCACATTCCTAATTAAGGGCTTATGCCCGAAATGTCAACTCTTCTGCTCCTTGCATGCCGCTTTCCAAGCACCACACATACAGAGTCATCGAGATGTACAGTATGGAAACAGACCCTTTGGTCTAACCAGTCCATGCTGACCAGATATCCCAACCCAATCTAGTCCCACCTGCCAGCACCCGGCCCATATCCTTCCAAACCTTCCTATTCATATACCCAGGAGAAAGTGAGGACTGCAGATGCTGGAGATCAGAGCTGAAAATGTGTTGCTGGAAAAGCGCAGCAGGTCAGGCAGCATCCAACGAACAGGAGAATCGACGTTTCGGGCATCAGCCCTTCTTCAGGAATGAGGAAAGTGTGCCAAGCAGGCTAAGATAAAAGGTAGGGAGGAGGGACTTGGGGGAGGGGCGTTGGAAATGCGATAGGTGGAAGGAGGTTAAGGTGAGGGTGATAGGCCAGAGTGGGGGTGGGGGCGGAGAGGTCAGGAAGAAGATTGCAGGTTAGGAAGGTGGTGCTGAGTTCGAGGGTTGGGACTGAGACAAGGTGGGGGGAGGGGAAATGAGGAAACTGGAGAAATCTGAGTTCATCCCTTGTGGTTGGAGGGTTCCTAGGCGGAAGATGAGGCCCTCTTCCTCCAGCCATCGTGTTGCTATGGTCTGGCGATGGAGGAGTCCAAGGACCTGCATATCCTTGGACTCCGCCGCATCTGATCTCAGGAGGACCAGTTCCAATACCGTACATCCCAGATGGCCTCCTTCTTCAAGGACCGCAATTTCCCCCCAGCCGTGATCGACGATGCCCTCCACCGCATTTCTCCACATCCCGCTTCTCCGCCCTTGAGCCCCGCCCCTCCAATCGCCACCAGGACAGAACCCCACTGGTCCTCACCTACCACCCCACCAACCTCCACATACATCGTATCATCCGTCGTCATTTCCGCCACCTCCAAACGGACCCCACCACCAGGGATATATTTCCCTCCCCTCCCCTATCAACGTTCCGAAAAGACCACTCCCTCCGTGACTCCCTTGTCAGGTCCACACCCCCCCCACCAACCCAACCTCCACTCCCGGCACCTTCCCCTGCAACCGCAAGAAATGCAAAACTTGCGCCCACACCTCCCCCCCTTACTTCCCTCCAAGGCCCCAAGGGATCCTTCCATATCCGCCACAAAATCACCTGCACCTCCACACACATCATTTACTGCATCCGCTGCACCCGATGTGGCCTCCTCTATATTGGGGAGACAGGCCGCCTACTTGCGGAACGTTTCAGAGAACACCTCTGGGACACCCGGACCAACCAACCCAACCGCCCCATGGCTCAACACTGCAACTCCCCCTCCCACTCCACCAAGGACATTCAGGTCCTTGGACTTCTCCATCGCAAGGCCATAGCGACACGATGGCTGGAGGAAGAGGGCCTCATCTTTCTGATAGGAAGGAGACAAGAATTGCATACAATATTCCAACAGTGGCCTAACCAATGTCCTGTACAGCTGCAACATGACCTCCCAACTCCTGTACTCAATACTCTGATCAATAAAGGAGAGCATACAAAACGCCTTCTTCACTATCCTATCTACCCGCGACTCCACTTTCATGGAGCTATGAACCTGCACTCCAAGGTCTCTTTGTTCAGCAACACTCTCTAGGACCTTACCATTAAGTGTATAAGTCCTGCTAAGATTTGCTTTCCCAAAATGCAGCACCTCGCATTTATCTGAATTAAACTCCATCTGGCATTTCTCAGCCCATTGGCCCATCTGGTCAAGATCCTGTTATAATCTGAGGTAACCTTCTTCTCTCTCCACCACACCTCCAATTTTGGTGTCATCTGCAAACTTACAAACTGTACCTCTTATGCTCGCATCCAAATCATTTACATAAATGACAATACTTTGAGGACCCAGCACTGATCCTTGTGGCAATCCACTGGTCACAGGCCTCCAGTCTGAAAAACAACCCTCCACCACCACCCTCTGTCTTCTACCTTTGAGCCAGTTCTGTATCTAAATGGCTAGTTCTCCCTGTATTCTATGAGCTCTAACCTTGCCAACCAGTCTCCCAAGGGAACTTTGTCGAATGCCTTACTGAAGTTTATATAGATCCATCTAGTCCATAAAGGGCTCATGCCCGAAACGTCAATTCTCCTGCTCCTCTCCTCCAAGTCCCTCCTCCCTACCTTTTATCTCAGCCTGCTGGACACACTTCCCTCATTCCTGAAGAATAGCTCATGCCCAAAACGTCGATTCTCCTGCTCCTTGGATGCTGCCAGCTCTGATCTCCAGCATCTGCAGTCCTCACTTTCTCCTCTATAAAGATCACATCTACTTCATTACTTCTTCAAAAAACTCAAACAAATTTGTGAGACATGATTTCCCATGCACAAAGCCATGTTGACTATCCCTAATCAGTCCTTGCCTTTCCAAATACATGTACGTCCTGTCCCTCAGGATTCCCTCCAACAACTTGCCCACCACCAACGTCAGGCTCACTGGTCTATAGTTCCCTGGCTTGTCCTTACCTCCCTTCTTAAACAGTGGCACCACGTTAGCCGACCTCCAGTCTTCCGGTACCTCACCTGTGACTATTGATTATATAAATATCTTAGCAAGAGGCACACTTTTCGACTCTGACTCTCCAGCATCTGCAGTCCTCACTTTCTCCTAGTGTTTGTTGTTTGTCAATTTGGACATTTTGACAATTTGATAGTGAGTTTAAAAAGAAAAAAGGTTGATTTCTTCCCCTGTGTGGTGCAGGTTTCTAGGCAGGGAAACGATCCAAAGGGGAAAGTGGAAATTGAATTATTTTGCTGCAATGTAGCTTTATAATAAAACCTTTGTAAATCTCAAGTCATTTCCTGCCTAATTCATCACATGAATAGTGATGTATAAAACAATACTAACCCATTTTCTTTATATTTCAATTTTTTTAAGAGAAACATAGATAATCAAACATTTATTTGCAGCTTGCAAAAGGCATCAAGTTTTGGAGTTTTTGTATAGTTGCAGCATAGTAAGGGGAGACAGTTGCCCATTGGTATTATCATTAGACTAGTAATCCAGAAACTCAGTTAATGGTCTGGGACCTAGGTTCAAATCTTGTCATTGTGGAATTTGAATTCATTTTTTTTAAATGTCTGGAATTAGGAGCCTAATGATGACCAAGAATTGATAGTTGGCAAAACACACCTGGTTCACTAATGTCATGTAAAATCTGCCATCCTTACATGATCTGGCCTACATGTGATTCCAGACCCACAGCAATGTGGTTGACTCTCAACTACCCTCTGAAATGGCTGAGCAAGCCACTCAATTCTCAAAGGCATCTAGGGACAGGTAATAAATGCCGGCCATCCAGCGATGCCCATGTCCCCTAATGAATTAAAACTAAAATGTAACGTTTACAATAGAAATAGTCATTTATAATGCAGAGCTTCAGTATTTCTGTAAAGAGGCACATTTTGTCTAAATTTTACATCTTGCATTCATTTGCACATTCACAATTACACAAATGTAAATTGGAACAACATTTTATACTGAATGAGCAGGGAATGATGATAGGTTGGCAAGTGAACTCTGGTTAGTAGAGGTATTGCAAGGGAGAACACACCAGTAAGATGGTGACTGATAGTTAACTGCAAAACTTTATTTAAATTTAAACCAAGCATGTTTATTCTAATTGGCTAAGACATTGCCATGAGGAGTGATCCACTGAATGGCTGATACCTACTTTGTTGAGTTGAAACAGGTGCAATGTGTGTACATGTTCTTTCGGTTTCCAATGAACAGGGCCCTGTGTATCAATATATTTAGCTTCCAGTACGCAGAAGCATATAATTCATAATATTATTGTATTATTTTTGCAACATGGTCCTCATTACATTTACTTCTTGAAATGTAATTATACAATATTCCTCCTGAAATCTCTGAAAAAGAACCAAGACTTTATGAAACAAACCCAAAATGGATCAGTAAACATTCTGAACATAAACGTGTTAAAGGTTAACAATGTTGTACCGAAGGAATCTATACAAGAGAGTGTTGCGTTTGACTGTGACAATCAAGTGTAGAAACAATTCTCCAAATATATCACAAATTAATAAAATAATTTTCAGATCTGAAGTTGAAGGGGTTTAAGAGCCTCACTGCAATTGGCTCAATAATGGGATCCTACCTTATATATCTATCTAAATCCAATAACCTAATCTATACCACATTGTTTTGAGGAGCATGGACAGATTAAACACTTAGTTTCAAATATCAGATGATGCTTAGTTTGCCCAAGTAGTTAAAAATAATCTTTGCCGTTTTCAGAACAATGTCAGATGGTGAAAAAAATTTGTTAAGCATATCAACCAAATGAAATAAAACTCCATAGATCTCCCAGACCTTAGGGCTGCTCATCAGAGAGATGACTGGTGGTGCTTTAACCTGGGGGTCACCATGCCTCAGGCGAGGGAAGAGGTTGAGAAGAAGAGTCCTTCATGGTAACCTCAGCTGGTATGGGAATTGAGCCCATGCTGTTGGCATCACTATCCATTGCAAAAGAGCTGTCCAGTCAACTGAGCTAACCAACCCCCTTCTATTGGATGCTTAAAAGGATGAGTTTGCTATCAACATCATACTTTATATTTTTTTTATATACTTTCATGTGACAAAGCCATTGCTGGCAAGTCCAGAATTTATTGTCCATCCCTAATTGCCCTTGAACTGAGAGATTTGCCAGACCTTGGCAGAGGGCAGTTATGGGCCGATCACATTGTTGTTTGGCCTGGAGTCACTTATACACCTGGTAAGGACAGCAGATATCCTTTGCAAAAGGGCATTTGAGAACATGATGGGTTTTTCTTTTACAATAATTGATTATAATTGTCATGGTCACCTATACTGAGATTACCTTTCAATTCCAGACTTGATCAGTTGGATTTAAATTCTAGGAAATTTGCCATCCTAACCTGGTCTGACTCCAGACTCACAGCAACATGGTTGACTTTTACCTGCCTTCAATTCTGATGAAGGGCTTTTGGAAAATCCACTATGTCGATTTTCCTGCTCCTCGGATGTTGCCTGCCCTGCTGTGCTTTACTAGCACCACTCTAATCTAGCCTCTTATCTGCTCTCTGAGCAATTATGGATGGTCAATGAATGATGAGTCAGCCAGCAATGCCAGAAATGAACAACAAAAACAAATTGTGGATTTTTTACAACCCTAATAAACTATCTTGTAATGGTCCTCCAGGAAGCAGAAATGTATAGTTTTCCCTTGAAGACAAACAATCAATCATACCACTGGGCACATCTCTTTAAAAAGCAATATGAGCAACAAGATTCTAACACTATTTACATAAAACCATTATGTTTTGTAACTATTTATGGTGCTTTGCTTTAATATGGGAGTACTGCACACTGCGGAATACACTGATACAATCCCAAGGGCCTGTTTAATGAAATGCTCCCTTCTATAATAAAGCATTAACAAGAAAACAGGAATAATTCTAAACTTCACTTGAATATAATTTCTGCACCCAGGGAATGAAGGAACAAGAGTCTGTGAAAGGAGCCTGAACAGAAGCCAAACAGCTGTAGAAGCTTTCCTTTGAAGCCTAGTATTTTGAGGAAGGAGGTAAGACATAAGAGCCAAAGTAATGATTCAGCCCATCAAGTCTACCTGAACATTCAATAAGATCATGGCTGATCTGATAACCAATTCCACCCAACCCTTGATTCCCTTACTGAATACAAATCGATCACAATCCAGTCCTCTGTAGTAAAAAATTCCACAGATTCACAGCCCTGTGAGAGAGAATTGCTCCTTATCTCCTTCTTAGACGTGTCACTCCGTATTTTGATGTTATGCCAAAGGGAGCCTACATTCTCCCAACAGCACACCCTCTAACCTCTTCCCCAGTCACCGAGGCCCATTCACAACAGCGATCTCCAGAACCAGAAGGCAATACTACAATCGGTATTCTGACTCTGATCGCCATGCGCACACAGAACACAGTGCTGCTTACAGAGAACATCACCTACAACCTCCCTGCATCTACACTGTGAGCATCTCACATCACCCTCTACCTCCCTGCATCTACACTGTGAATATCTCACATCACCCTCTACCTCCCTGCATCTACCCGGTGAATATCTCACATCACCCTCTACCTCTCTGCATCTACCCTGTGAATATCACACATCACCCTCTACCTCCCTGCATCTACCCTGTGAATATCTCACATCACCCGCAACCTCTCTGCATCTACCCTGTGAATATCTCACATCACCAACAATCTCTCTGCATCTACTCTGTGAATATCTCACATCACCAACAACCTCCCTGCATCTACCCTGTGAATATCTCACATCACCCTCTACCTCCCTGCATCTACCCTGTGAGCATCTCGCATCACCCTTTACCTCCCTGCATCTACCCTGTGAAGTCCTTTAAGAGTTTGAGGAAGGGTCACTCAACCTGAAACATGAACTCTGATTTCCCTCCAGAGATGTCGCCAGCAATTTCTGTTTTTGTTTCTGATTTACAGCATCTGCAGTTTTCAGATTTTGTTCCCTTTAAGAATCTTGTAAGTTTCAATTAAATCACCTTTCATTTTTCTATATCCTAATGAACACAGACCCAATGTAGTCAACCTCTCCTCATAGAAGAAGTAACAAAGAGGATTGATGAGGGCAGAGCAGTAGATGTGATCTATATGGACTTCAGTAAGGCATTCATCAAAGTTCCCCATGGGAGACTGATTAGCAAGGTTAGATCTAATGGAATACAGGGAGAACTGGTCAATTTGATACAGAACTGGCTCAAAGGTAGAAGACAGAGGGTGGTGGTGGATGGTTGTTTTTCAGACTGGAGGCCTGTGACCAGTGAAGTGCCACAAGGTTCAGTGCTGGGCCCTCCACTTTTTGACATTTACATAAATGATTTGGATGCGATCATAAGAGGTACAGTTAGTAAGTTTGCAGATGATACCAAAATTGGAGGTGTAGTGGACAGCAAAGAGGGATATCTCAGATTACAACAGGATCTGGACCAGTTGGGCCAATGGGCTGAGAAGTGGCAGATGGAGTTTAATTCAGATAAATGCGAGGTGCTGCACTTTGGGAAAGCAAATCTTACACTTAATGGTAAGGTCCTAGGGAGTGTTGCTGAACAAAGAGACCTTGGAATGCAGGTTCATAGCTCCATGAAAGTGGAGTCACAGGTAGATCGGATAGTGATGAAGGTGTTTGGTATGCTTTCCTTTATTGGTCAGAGTATTGAGTACAGGAGTTGGGAGGTCATGTTGCAGCTGTACAGGACATTGGTTAGGCCACTGTTGGAATATTGCGTGCAATTCTGGTCTCCCCCCCTATCGGAAAGATGTTGTGAAACTTGAAAGGGTTCAGAAAAGATTTACAAGGATGTTGCCAGAGTTGGAGGATTTGAGTTATAGGGAGAGGCTGAACAGGCTGGGGCTGTTTTCCCTGGAGCATTGGAGGCTGAGGGGTGACCTTATAGAGGTTTACAAAATTATGAGGAGCATGGATAGGATAAATAGGCAAAGTCTTTTCCCTGGGGTCGGGGAGTTCAGAACTAGAGGGCATAGGTTTAGGGTGAGAGGGGAAAGATATAAAAGGGACCTAAATGACAACTTTTTTACGCAGAGGGTGGTGTGTGTATGGAATGAGCTGCCAGAGGACGTGGTGGAGGCTGGTATAATTGCAACATTTAAGAGGCATTTGGATGGGTATATGAATAGGAAGGGTTTGGAGGGATATGGGCCGGGTACTGGCAGGTGGGACTAGATTGGGTTGGGATATGTGGTCGGTGTGGACGGGCTGGACCGAAGGGTCTGTTTCCATGCTGTACATCTCTATGACTCTATAAGACAATCCATCCATACCCAGGATGAACCCAGTGACTTCTCTGGACTGTCTCCAATCACAGAATATCTGTCCTTAGATGAAGAGTCCTATTCACTTAGCTTCCTCTCTCTTCCTACTTGTGGGACTGAATACTGTAAACTTGACAGTACATGTTCTATATGCATTTTCATACAAGAAATTAACCTTTATACATTATTGGTGAACTATACCTTGTTATGAAATAGTTCCCTGTGCCTAGCTGATTGGATACTTTACATATAACATCCTGAGGAAACAATGTACATGATACCAGTTTAAGAGCAGAGTTTATCCAGCAAATAGCTCCCTTGGTATACTGGGAATAGAGAGTTACTCTGCTTTTTTAAAAATTATCTGTACAATTGAAGGTTAACATGTTGAAGCACTTCCCATCAGGAATTAAACAAGAGCTCCCTCATCTCATTCACCTCTAAAATAACAAAAGAAAAATATTTAAAACATGCTGTTTCGGTAAATGTGGGCCACCCCTTTGAGTGTGCGTGGATTGTTATTAAGTGTTTCTCACGAGCTTTAACACCCACCTACACACACACACACACATACATCCTTTCCAGACAGATCAAGGGTACAGTTTCTAATCCTTTTAAAATACACTGCAAACGTTCACATTCTGGAGTGAACTAATTAATTCCAAGTCAATGCTTCTGTTTTCAAATCTGTCACTGCAAGGATGATTTCAAGGCAAGATCGCATAACCCCTTTTAGTTTATACAGCAGAGCATGAGACACAGGAGATGGGTTAGGCCAGTCGGCCCTTCGATCAGGGATGCTAGCAGATACACAATGAACTAAAATGTGATCCCACCACAACAGTCCTGACTGGGTCAATACTCACTCAGTGCTCTAGACACTCCCAAGGCTGATACCATCCCATGTCCGTGCATCGGGTTTCTGACTCAGCTCCTGTTGAAGAGAGTCATTTTAAAGGAATTGTGATTCACAGAAAAATAACGTTATCCCACCAGGAAAACAACCCTTGAATATAAACGCTATTCTCTTTGTTTAATTTATGGTTAAAGTATTGATACAAAGCTAAACAGAATCAAATAGAGATTTTCTGTCAATATATGATACATTTCCACATCATGCAGGCACTGAGGGTTCTGGTACCGAGTTATTGAGGATGGACAAGCTACCAGTAAACAGAGAGAGACAGGGAGATTCCCACCTCCCAGCGAGAGCTCCAGGCACCGCTCCCCTTTCACTTTCCATTCCGGGAAACGAACCGAAAGTACATCGTCAATGCTGCCGCTTCTTCAAATAACAAATAAAAGGAATAAAGTGCAAAAAAATGGAGGTCGGTGACTTGAGAAACGGAAGTGCTGAAATGTGCAGTTCGCGTTAGTCAGCAACACAGCTCGACAGCGCCCACAGCTCAGTGTGAAAGTCAGTACTGGGCTATCCGGCTGCATCACTCACTCACTCAGTCACAGCCTGGTACACGCTATACCAGCCTCTCACAGCCTGGTACATGCTATACCAGCCTCTCACAGCCTGGTACACCCTATACCAGCCTCTCACAGCCTGGTACACTCTATACCACCCTCTCACAGCCTGGTACACCCTATACCAGCCTCCCACAGCCTGGTACTCCCTATACCAGCCTCTCACAGCCTGGTACACGCTATACCAGCCTCTCACAGCCTGGTAGACGCTATACCAGCCTCTCACAGCCTGGTACACTCTGTACCACCCTCTCACAGCCTGGTACACCCTATACCAGCCTCCCACAGCCTGGTACACCCTATACCAGCCTCCCACAGCCTGGTATCCTCTATACCACCCTCCCACAGCCTGGTACACCCTATACCAGCCTCCCACAGTCTGGTATCCTCTTCACCACTCTCCCTCAGCCTGGTACACACTATACCACCTTCCCACAACCTAGCATCCTCTATAGCACCCTCCCAGAGCCTGGTACACTCTACACCAGCCTCCCACTGCCTGGCCCACTATACCACCCTCCCACAGCCTGGTATCCTCTATACCACACTCCCACAGCCTGGTACTCTCTACACCACCTCCCACAGCCTGGTACACTCTATGCCACCCTCCCACAGCCTGGCACACACTATGCCACCCTCCCACAGCCCGGTATACTCTATACTAGCACCCCACAGCCTGATACGCTCTACACCCCTAGCTTGGTACACATCATAGCATCTTCGCAGAGGTTGATATACTATGTCCCACCCTTCCAGAGCCTTACATACTTCATATGCAACCAATTTTAACTCTCATCAATGACCTTCCTAGGTCAGGGTTGGAGATGTTCAGTACCAGTTACAACTCCTCCAATACTGAAGCAGTATGTGTTCAATGCAACAAGACCTGGACAATATTCAGTTGGACTGAAAAGTAGCAATTAACATTTGTGCTAAACAAGTGCCAGGCAATGAGTATTACCAACAAGAGAGGAGCTAACCACCAAACTCCTTGATATTTAAAGGCATTTATTCAGAAGTGGTCAGCACGTAGTGTTCTTGAGACCCTTCGGGAAAAGGAGAGGGCGGATCCTGTTGAGCGGTTCCCTGGGCAGACTGTCAAAGTCATTTGGCAGAATGCCTCATCGCCAGAACTTTCCAACAAGACATGGCTTGGCTGGTGGTGAGAAGGGCTCTGCCTGTGAGATCCCTTATGCACACCTGGACTCTCATCCGCACCACACACTGCCCTCGAAGCGGCTGCGGGGGGGTCGAGACTGTCACACGCCTCCTTCTGGAATGTGCCTACACAAAGGAAGTCTGGAGAGGAATGCAGTGGTGTTTGTCGAGGTTCGTCCCGAGCAGCTCCGTGACATGGGACTCCGTGCTCTACAGTCTGTTCCCCGGGACGCATAGTGAGACAAACATCAACTGTGCCTGGAGGATCATCAACTCGGTGAAGGACACTCTTTGGTCTGTCTGAAACCTGTTGATCTTCCAGCTGAAGGAGCTGACTCCGACTGAGTGTTGCAGACTGGCACATTCCAAGGTCCAGGACTACGTGTTGAGGGACGCGCTGAAGCTTGGGGGCAGCTGCTACCAAGGCGCGGTGGGGAAAGACCACTGTGTAAGGTCTGTCTGCCTAAGAAGAACAGGGAGCCCACTCAGAAATTGGGCCCCGCTGACACCTCAGCTAAATATCTGGATGGTCAATGTATAGACTTGTATATACGAATGATTAATTCCGATCTCTGTATGTAAAGAAATGCAATGTGTGCGTAAGAATGACATGACCAATTGTATAGATATCAAAATAATTTTATGAATAAAGTACATTTTTGAAATTTAAAAAAATTAAAGGCATTACTCCCACTGAATCTCCCATGATTACCATTCTGGGGGTTTCCCTTAACAAGACATTGAACTGGACTCACCTTATAAAAACAATAACTACATGAGCTGGTGAAAGTTTGGAAATAGTGCAGGAAGTAACACAACTCTTGAATCCTTCGATAATCAAAGACCCCTCCCACCCCAGTTATACTCTCTTCCACCCTCTTCTGTGGGCAGAAGATACTAAATTTTGAAAACAAAGTACCAACAGATTTAAGAACAGCTCCTTCCCCGCTGTTATCCGACTTATGAACGGACCTCTCGTATATTAGAGTTGTTCTTTCTCTGCACCTTCTCTGTAGCTGTAATAATATATTTTGCATTCTGTTCTACTGTGATGTACTTATGTAAGATATGATTTGTCTGGATAGCACACAAAAGAATACTTTTCATTGTATCTCGATACTTGTGACAGTAATAAATCAAATCAGAGCAGATATGTGTCATTCACCAAAATGACATATAATTCACACCCAGAATCTAGTGGCTCCATTCATTCACCCAGGGCCTTATATTTTGTGGCATGGAGTGTACTGTGCTTTTATTCTCCATATCATTCACCCAGAATAGCCCACACATCTGGTATATATCAATTATCTATTCAGTAACCCAGAGTTTGGTATCCTCTGCATCATAGAATCCCTACAGTGTGGAAGCAGGCCATTCGGTCCAACAAATCCACACCAACCCTTCTGAAGCGTAACCCATCCAGACCCATTCTCCCTACCCTATATTTACCCCTAACATCCCTGAACACTATGGACAATTTAGCATGGCCAATCCACCTAACCTGCACACCTTTGGACTGTGGAGAGAAACCGGAGCAAACCCACACAGACACAGGGAGAATGTGCAAACTCCACATGGGCAGTCGCTCAAGGCTGGAATCAAACCTGGGTCCCTGGCACTCTGAGGCAGCGATGCTAACCACTTAGCCACCATGCCACCCAATTGCCACGAACCTGGTGTACACCAGGTCTGTACCACCAGAAATTGGCAATGTAAACCCAGAATCATTCAGATTATTTATTATTGTGCAAACCTAGCAGAGTTTTGTGAAAACACAGTCAATCTGCCACTCCTCATTTACTTCATTATAAATCCATCAGACTTTAAAGAGCAGAAGGAGTCCATTCAGCCCCTTGAGTCTGCCTCACAGTGGGCAGTGAGATCATGGCTGATCTGATCACCCTCTCCTGCCATTTCCCCCATAACCCTTGAATTCCTTCCTGATTAAAAATTTGTCTATCTCAACCTTGAGTGTACTTAACAATGCAGCCTCTGAGAGAAGGATTCCTTCCTCATCCCTGTTTTAAATGGGTGATCCCTTACCATGAGGTTTTGCCCTCTGCTCTGAGATGCCAACATCAGATTGTCATGTATAGGGGCCCATTATTAACTCTACAGGCTTTTCACTTCCCCAGCTCATCCCCCAGATTATGTACGTGTGCCGAAAACGCCTCCCTTCTCCCTCCCCAGTCCCATTTCCCCTGCCCCCTCTCCCCCTTAATATCACGTGATGACTGTGGCTAATCCCTCTCGGGATTGCCTGAACCACCAGTGCCAGCCTTTGCCCATCCAGACGCTTGGCTGATGGGCATAAGATCCAATCAGGACAGCCCACACCCCTGCCCCAGGACCGGCCCTAACAGAGGCATAGACTAAGGGCGACATGATGGCTGAGTGGTTAGCACTGCTGCCTCCCAGCACCAGGGACCCGGGTTCGATTCCAGCCTCGGGCAACTGTCTGTGTGGAGTTTGCACATTCTCCCCGTGTCTGCGTGGGTTTCCTCTGGGTCCTCCGGTTTCCTCCCACAATCCAAAGATGTGCAGGTTAGGTGGATTGGCAAGGCTAATTTGGCCCATAGCATCCAGGGATGTGCAGGCTAGTTGAGTTATCCATGGGAAATGCAGGGATTGAATGGGGCCGTTGGTCTTGGTGTTCTTCAGAGACTCGGTTCAGACCTGCTGGGGCCAAATGGTCTCTCTCTGCACTGAAAGGATTCTGTAACTGACCATCACCTACTCCTGGAGGTACAATGCCAGGACACCTGACTATGGACTGGTCTGGGAGGCTGCTCATTCACTGTGCTGGGCTTCCTGACTGTGAACTGCATCCCTGAGACTTTCAGACAGCTCTTACTGAGGATACTGTCTGCATGGTCCAAATACCTATGACCCTGTCCTCCCATTTCTGGCCATTTCAATAAACCAACGTGCTCTAATGCTAACATTTTGGTCCTGGCTCTGGTGTAATCTTCCACATCTCTATTTCTCTTTCACCCCAATTAGCAACCCTTCTGCCTTTTGCCCTGGGTCTATACACCATCTGTTCCTCTCATTCCTGCTCTGCCCTGTCAAAAGTGCAAAACACATTATTTTCCAATCCCTTTCACTCTGAAGGAGTCATGTCGGACTCTGTTTTTCTCTCCCCACAGCTACTGCCAGAGTCTCCCCAGCATTTTCTGTGTTTGGCCTGGTGGTCTCCATGTCAAGTGGGAATCTGTTAGTTCAGTTGGCTGGACACCTCGTCTCTGATGCAGATCGATGCCGAGAGTGTGGGATCAATTCCTGCACTTGCTGAGGTTGTTGTGAAGGAGTCTCCTTCTCAACCTCACCCCTTGCCTGAGGCATAGTGACCCTCAGGTTAAACCAACAGCAATCATCTCTCTCTTTCTAATGGGGGAACAGCCCTATGTTCTGAAATGACTATGGTGATTTTACTTTCACCATAGTTAGTTTTCCCAATGGCCCTCTCATGCAGTGAGTTTGGTAAGATCACAAGCTGTGGTGAGTTAACATGGTCTTTAAAAAGCAACAATGAACGTTAATTGGGAGGTGCTGCCGTCTGATGAGAATCTCCCCATTTTGTTTTTGAAAAGTGAATTATACACAATGAGATGATCTCCATGTAGAGATGGACCTTCCTGAACAATTCTATAACACACCTTGTCATAACCCACACTGGTCAGAGTCTGGTAAGAGAATGCCCCATGTCTCATACACTGTGGAACCAACCACTGATGTATTATGGTTGGGGTAAGGTGCTGCTACCAATCCTCCTAGCTAATTAGTCATAGCTAATTCCAATCTACTCAGACCCATTGGCATCATGGTAGCCCACAAACCTTAAACAGTGACTAATGAACATAAAGGATCCATTCGATTACGACTAGCGAAACTAATGTCATTTACCAAATACCATACAAGAGCTGTAAAAAACACTACATCAGACAAACAAGCAGGAAACTTGTCACCAGGATACATGAACACCAACTGGCCACCCAAAGACATGACCCACTATCACTGGTTTCTATACATACAGACAAAGATGTTAACCACATTGATTGGAACAACACACACATCCTAGGACAGGCGAAACAAAGAAATAAATGAGAATTCTTAGAGGCATGGCATTCTAACCAGAACTCCATCAATAAAGTTAAAAATCACACAACACCAAGTTATAGTCCAACAGGTTTATTTGGAAGCACTAGCTTTCAGAGTGCTGCTCCTTTATCAGCAGCGCTCTGATAGCTAGTGCTTCCAATTAAACCTGTTGGACTATAACCTGGTGTTGTGCGATTTTTAACTTTGTACACCCCAGTTCAATACCGACATCTCCAAATCATATCCATCAAACAACACATCAATTTAAATCCCATCGAGCTTCCCTTGAAAAAAAAAGAACTGGAAGTGACATCACCCACCTTAAGAAACCAAGACCTATAAATAGAGGGATGGGACATTGCACCAGCACTTCACCAGAGACTCTCAATGAAGATGTTACCTAGTCATGGTGGCAAAACATCTGAAAACAAACCTTCCAGCTCAGCGAGCTAACTTACATACTTATCATCAACCTGAGCTACAAATCTTCTCAAAAATCGCTAATTAGTCAATGTATCTCTATAGTGTGAAGGCAGTCTATTCAGCCCTTCAAGTCCACACTGACTCTCTGAAGAGCATCCCACCCAGATTCCCTCCTTTATCCCTGCAACCCTCATAGATAATCCACCTAGCCTATACAAATCTGGAGACCATGGGGCAATTTAGCATGGTCAATCCACCTTGTCTGCACATGTTTGGACTGTGGGAGGAAAGGAGCGCCCAGAGGAAACCCACCCAGACACAGGGAGAATATGCAAACTCCACACAGACAGTTTCCCGAGGCTGGAATTGAACCCAGCTCCCTGGTGCTGTGAGGGAGCAGTGCTAACCACTGAACCACTGTGCCACTAGTCATGATAGAGGATGAACTGTTACTTCATTTTAACAAGAGCCACTTGTCTTACACAAGAGAAATGGTGTTGATTCCATTATAGCAATATGGATGAGTTACATAGACCATGATTTGGAGGTGCCGATGTTGGCTTGGGGTTGTCAATGTTAAAAATCACACAACACCAGGTTATAGTCCAACAGGTTTAATTGGAAGCACTAGCTTTCGGAGATGAATAAGCAGTGGCTCGAAAGCTAGTGCTTCCAAATGAACTTGTTGGACTATAATCTGGTGTTGTGTGATTTTTAATTTTACATGGACCAGTTAATTACAAAGACTGTCAGGAGCCAGAAATAACATATTTGTCTCCATCAGAACTGCATACTGTAGCTGAGAATCACATAGGTAACATTTTTAGGTGGTGCAAGAATCGTGTATACACAAAGAGAGAGCTGATGGATATCATATAAGTGTATACAAACGATATAAGTGTATACAAACATAACAGCAGTTAAACAGACACTTTGCATCAGTGGAAGATACTTCAAATCTCACATTAATACCAAAGAATACAGGACAAAAATTAATACCCACCTTCACTGAAGAAGCAGTATTAGATAAATTAATGGGAGTCAGAGGTCCCAGCCCTGATAGCTTGCATCTAAGCATCCTATAAGATGGAGTTTCCAAGATAGTGGATGCATTGGTTGTAATTTTCCAAAATCTTTGTATTCTGGAGAAATACCTGAGGGTTGGAAAATTGCCAATGTGACACGCCTCTTCAAAAAGGGAGGGAGGGAAAATCGGGTAACTACAGACTGATTAGCCCAACACCTATTGTTGGAAAAGTATTGGAATCAATTACTAAAGACGTGGAACATTTGGAAAACCATTGTTGAATCAAACAGACTACAATGTGACTCATTTCTCAAAGAGAAATGGCATCTGAGTAACTCATTCGAGTTTTAGGAGGAAGTCTCAACCAGAGTGAATAGAGGGGAACCAGATGATGTGATGTACTTGGAATTCCAGAAGCTGTTCGACAAGGTATCTCACAAAGGTTTAAGTCATAGGTGAAAGCCTACAATGTTGAAGGTAGTATATTGACATGGATAGAGAATTGGCTGATGGGCAGGAACAGCAAATTGGGATAAAGAGTTCCTTTTAGATAAGCCATTAACCCGAGACCCCATCTACTGGATATAAAAGATTTCAAGACATTATCTTGAAGAAGACCAGCAGAGTTATCCCCTGGTCAATATTTGTCACTCAATCAACAAGCAAAAAACAGGTTATCTGATCTTTATCACGCTGCTGCTTGTAAGAGTTTGCAGTGTGTAAATTGTTTACTGTATTTCTTGCATTGCAACATTGTGAGTACTCTTCAAAAATACTTGATTGGTTGTGAAGCACTCTGGGAAATGTGTTGCATAAATGCATGTTTTTTAAAAAATAGATTACTCACACAGTTTCACGGTACAGATTCCAACATGTAATGTCATTTAATGTACTGATACTGATACTGACCCAGCTCCGAGATCCTGTTGTACCAGACAATGCAATAAACTGCAGCATCATTTGACCTATTTGCAGCCACTATCTGTCTGCTGTGATGTTCAGTCAGCAATAAAAAGGAAAATGACTGACAATAAATAAACTTACTCCATCATAACACATCAAATTTAGCAAGGACTGGAGCACATCCAAACAATAATTGCTATCTAGTTTGAATTCTGGTCGTTCCTGTCACCATTTCTGTTTTATACAGTATTTATTGATACACATAGTTCAAGCTTATATTCTTTCAATATAATTTCAATAAGACCATGTCAAAAATTTTCTGTTACTTTGCTTTTAACTCAACATCTACAAGGAAGGAGAATATTTCACTGATTGCAACTCACTATTTATCAAGAAATATCCAAACTTTAGTAATGTTTAGCTTTGTTCAAATGACAGGATCTCATTCAGAGGAGTGAAGAAATGTGAGGCTTGGATATCACCTACTGGGGCAGCAAAAAGGTCCCCCCTTCTATTGTACCAGGCCATAAGACCATAAAACGTACGAGCAGATTCAGGCCATTCGGCCCATCAAATCTGCTCCACCATTAAATCCATTCTCCTGCCTTCTCTCCGTAATTCCTGATCTTATTATTTATCAAGAACCTACTTATCTCTGTCTTAAGTACACTCAGTGACTTGATCTCCACAGCCCTCTGCAGCAATGAGTTCCATAGATTCACCCCTCTCTGGCTGAAGAAATCCCTCCTCATCTCAGTTCTTTAGGATCTTCTCTTTGCTCTGAGGCGATGCCATTAGGCCCAAGTCTCTCCTACTAGTTGAAACATTTTCTCCACATCCACTCTGTCCAGGGCCTCTCTGTATTCTGAAAGTTTCAATCAGACCCTCCTCATCTGTCTAAAACCAGTGCGTACAGACCCAGAGTCCTCAGCCACTCCTCACATGACAAGCCTTTCGTCCCCAGGATCATTCCTGTAAATCTCCTCTGGACCCCTCCAATGTTGGCACATGTTCTTTTAGATACAGAACCCAAAATTGTTCACACAAAATTGTTCCAAACACAGTCTGATCAGAGCCTTAGACAAAAGTGAGGACTGCAGATGCTGGGAACCAGAGTCTAGATTAGAGTTACGCTGGAAAAGCACAGCAGGTCAGGCAGCATCCGAGGAGTAGGAAAATTGACATTTCAGGCAAAAGTTCTTCATCAGCTCTATTCCTGACGAAGGGCTTTTGCCCGAAACGTCGATTTTCCTGCTCCTTGGATGCTGCCTGACCTGACCAGAGCCTTATACAGCCTCAGCAATCCATCTCTACCTTATATTTTAGCCCTCTTAACATGAATGTTAACATTGTATCTGCCTCCCTAATTTGCAATTGAACTTGCATGTTAACCTGAAGAGAATCCTGAACTAGGAGTCCCAAGTCCTGTTGTGCTTCAGTTTTCCGAAACCTTTCTCTGTTTAGAAAATAGATTATTCCTCAATTCTTTCGATCAAAGTGCATTAACTCCCGTATTATAATCCATCTGCCACTCTCCTTGCTTGTATAAGTTCTTCAGCAGCCTCCCTGCTTCCTTAACACTACTTGTTCATCCACCTAAGTTGCGTCATCTGCAAACCTAGCAGCAATGCCTTCAGTTTGTTCATGCAGATTGTTAAAGTATATGTGAATTGTTGTGGTGTCAACACTGACTCCTGCAGGACTCCACTAGTCACCGGCTGCCATTCTGACAAGACCCCTCTATCCCCACTCTCTGTTTCAGCCAGTCAGCCAATTCTCTACCCATGCCAGTCCCTTGCACTTAACATCATGGGCACTTATCTTATTCAGCAGCCTCCTGTGTGGCACCTTGTCATAGAACTTTTGGAAGTCCAACAAGATCATGTCCATTGGCTCTTCTTTATCTAACTTGCTCGTTACCGCCTCAAAGAATTCTAGCGGATTTGTCCGGTTATAACTTCCTCTTTATGAAGCCGTGCTGACTCAGCCCTATTTTACCATGCACTTCCAAATAATCTCATCATTAACACTGAACTCTAACGTCTTGGCAGTGACTGAGGTTAGGTTAACGGGCCCACAGCTTCCTGTTTTCTGCCTCTCTCCCTCCTTAAACAAGGGGGTTACATTAAGCATTTTCGAGTTCTCCGGGACCCTCCCTGATGCCAGTGATTCCTGAAAGATGCCTCTACAATTTCCTCAGCTATCTCCTTCAGAATTCTGGGGTGTATAGTCCATTTGGTCTGGGTGATTGAACCACCTTTAGACCTTTCAGCTTTCCCAGCACCTTCTCCTTATTGATGGTCACTACACTCACCTCTACCCCTTGACTCTCCTGAAGTTCTGGTATGTTGTTCATATCTTCCACTGTGCAAACAGATGCAAAGAATCTATTCAGTTTCACCACCATTTCTTTGCTTCCCATTGCTATTTTGCAGACATTTCCTCAGCATCTTTTTGCAGGGCAAGGTCACCAGTTCAGAGGCCCTGGAGTGTGTTAATATTATCAGCAAACACTCGTTGTCAAAAGAACATAAGAATTTAAGAATTAGGAGCTGGATGAGACAATTCAGTTCCTTCAGCCCGCTCTGCCATTCGAAACAATTTTGTTGATTTTGTTGCTCTCTCTCTCTCCTCCTTACCACATTTTCTGCGGCTGTGACACTGTATTCTGCTCTCTGTTCCGCTACCCTGATGCACTTTGTATGGCACAATCTGCCTGTACAGCACACAAAACAACACTTTTCACTGTATCTTGGTACGTGACAATAATAAATCAAATCAAAATGATCATGGCTGATCTCATCTCGGCCTTACCTCTGCTTTCCTGTTCACGTTCTGTAACTCTTCAACCTGTTATTAATTAAAATCCTGTATCCTCCTTCTTAAATGTATTCAATGTCCCAGCATGCACTGGACTGTGAGATCGTGAATTCCACAGATTCCACTGCAAGGGATGTGATTTCTCCTCATCTCAGTTTTAAATCAGCTACCTTTTATCCTAAAACTGCGATCTCTCATTCTAGATTGGCCCACATGAGGAAACATCCTCTCTACACCTACTTTGTTGAACTTATACACATCATATGGGTGGTACGGTGGCTCAATGGTTAGCAATGCTGCCTCACAACACCAGGTTCGATACCAGCCTCAGGTGACTCTCTGTGGAGTTTGTACATTCTCCCCTGTCTTGCATGGGTTTCCTCCCACAGTCCAAAGATGTGCAGGTCAAGTGAATTGGCCATGCCTAAATTGCCCATAGTATTAGGTGCTTTAATCAGAGGGAAATGGGTCTGGATGGGTTACTGTTCGGAGGGTCGGTGTGGACTTGTTGGGCCGAAGGGCCTGTTTTCACACTGTAGGGAATTGAATTATATACCTCAGTTAGATCTCTTTAAACTCCGGGTATGTTTGTATTAATTTCAGATGCAAATGCTAATCTCCAATTGCTCTGCCATGTTCATTGGATGGATGTACTGTCACGTAGAATTTTGTGTGAGACAGCCTCCCTGGTAATAGTTAGACATGACTGAATTGAAGATTCACATGCACGTTACCAAAGCGGAGATAATTTGGGATTGGAATTTGGAGGCCCTTACAAGATTTAGACAGAATAATGAGTTCATTGCTCATTGAAGGGATCATTGAAACAATAGACTCAGCGAAGACTACCATCCCCAATACAGGCAGCTGGTTATATCACATTGCTGACTTCCTTTAGGCATCAGCTGTTGCTGACTATGTGTAAATTGCCATCTATGCCTTTAGCAAACCATCCTGTCACGTAACAAAGGACTGCACTTCCAAAGGAAACCATTGTGTGTGAAGTGCTTTATAATGTCCTGGAGTCATGAAACGCACTCTACAAGCACAAGTTCTTATTTCCATTAATGTGCAGGTTATTTGCACCTCCTGCCTGAAAATAATGTACATCAATGTGTGCAGGTCAAGCAATGTTCACAATGCTTCTGTTCTGAGACAATCAAATGTGACACAGCTCACTGAAGGAGAAAGACAGATGGATGTCTGGCTGCTTGGGGATATAGGCCAGGCAATGGAGTCATGACTGATTCAAACAGGAAGGTGCACAAGTGTGAATCATATGATTTGAAGTTCTTGTTGCAGATATCAAAGCGATCAATACAGTGTTGCAGATGTCCCAGTGACGATGGATTTTAGACTAATCCGTCCTATATGACCCGAGCCAGAGGTGTCAGGCTGGGGCTAGATAAGCTATGCAGCTGACAGTGTGCAGGAGCCATCAGCAGGATATTGGTGCACACTGCAATTGTCCACATCATTGATTGGTCATGGTTTGTGCGTTCAGTAGACTGTTCATTTTAATTTGGCGAAAGGTTGCTCACATTCAGTTCATCCTCACTTAAAGAAGAATTATTCCTTTTCTACAACATCAAGAAATGCCAGGTGACAAAATATGTCAGTACTAAAAATGGAAAATGTTGGTGATCGGTCAGTGAACCAGACAGTTCCTGTGGAGAGTGAAAGAGAGTTAATGTTTTCAGCATTTTTTTCTCTCTCTACAGATGCTGCCATGCCCTGCTGCGTTTCTCCAGCACTTTCTGTTTTTATTTCAGATTTTCAGCTTCTGCAGTTCTTTACATTTATTTTAATGTTTTTAGCTTGATAATCTCTCAGAGAGATCAATCATTACTTTGGTAATCGAATTAGTGCCATGAAACAGGAGGTATTTGAGGCTGAGTCAGCAATGTGGCCAGACTGTGGTTTACAATTTGCCGTTTGCTTTATATTGTGACATACTGTGCCCTCTGCAATGTTGTCTCAAACCAGGGATTCAGATTTAGATTTAGATTTATTGTCAGATGTGATTAAAAAATACAGTGAAAAGTGTTTTTTTAGCTTGTTATATGCAAAATGTTGCCATGCAGTGGCACCATCTTGAAACACTGAATACAATATAAGACTTTACAAGATTTGAGTTCATCTTTC
This sequence comes from Chiloscyllium punctatum, assembly GCF_047496795.1. NCBI lineage: Eukaryota > Metazoa > Chordata > Chondrichthyes > Orectolobiformes > Hemiscylliidae > Chiloscyllium > Chiloscyllium punctatum. The sequence goes on from NC_092754.1 coordinate 6,486,236, forward strand.
ACTCTTCGCTTTGTTCCTCTTCCAGTTGCTGCTGGACATTGGCTGGAGTCTATGAAATGAGCTCCTGGGACTCGGTAATGGCTCTGGGGTCTTGGTTACCAGCCTCCGCTGCTAGCACAATGTTGGGGCTGGTTATTGGCTGACCTGCCTGGAAATGGGAAGGTTGACATTTACCTGTGAAGTTAGCATGGATATATCCAGAGCAATGCCAGGTGTACCCTATTGCTTTCTGAGGTGATATTTCACACTGGCGTAAAATTGCATTTCTGAACACAAGCTGGAGTAGACCCTTTGTTGCCTTAGCCTGCTGTGCCATTCAGTAAGACATCCTGATCCTCTCACACTCTCTCCATATTCCACAATTACCTCCACACTCAAGGATCTGTCAGTCTCTGACCCTGAATGCACTTGAGGACACTAAGCCTTCTAGTAAAGTTCACAACCAACTGAACAAAGATGTTTTCCTTATTTCAGGGAGACAAAGACACCTAATACCAGACTCTCCAGTCATAGAGTCTTAGAGTCAGATTCAAAGCGCAGAGACCAGCCCTTTGGCCCAAACTGGTCCATGCTGACCAAAATGTCCATCCACACTAACGCTGCACTTGGCCCATAAACTTCTAATCCTTTTTTATCCATGTATTTGTCCAAATGCCTTTTAAGCTTTGATAATGTACACATCTCAATCACTTCCACTGGCAACTGATTTCATATGTGTACCACCCTCTGTGTAAAAAAATTACCCCTCAGGTTCCCTTTTATTCTTTCCCCTCTAACCTTAAGTTGATGTGCTCTAGTCCTCGATTCCCCAACTCTGGGAAAAAAATGACATTCACCCTATTCATGCCTCTCATGATCTTATACACCTCTATAACGATCCCCCCTCAGTCTCTGAAGCTCTAAAGCAAAATGTCCTAGTTTGTCCAATCTCTCCCTGTAACCCAAACCATTGAGTCCAGGCAACATCCTTGTAAATTTCTTCTGCACTCTTTTCAGTTTAGTAACATCCTTCCTGTAGCAAAATGATCAAAACTGACCAATACTCCAAGTGCGGACTCACCGACATCCTGTACAATTGCAAAATAACTTCCCAACTTCTATACTCAATGCCCTGACAGGTGAAGGCCAGTGTGCCAAAAGCCTCCTTCACTGCCCTGTCTACCTGTGACTCCACTTTCAGAAAACTGTGAACCTGAACTCCAAGGTTCCTCTGTTCCGCTACACTCCTTAAAGCCCTACCATTCACCATAAAACTCCTACCTTGATTTAGTTTTCCAAAATGCAAGATCTCACATTTATCTATATTAAATTCCATTTGCCATTTCTCGGCCCACTTCCCCAGCTGATCAAGGTCCTGATGCAATTTCTGATAGCCTTCCTTACAGTTCATGATACCATCTATTTCAGTGTCATCAGCAAACTTACTTATCATGCCTTGTACAATCTCATCTAAATCATTGATATAGATAATAAATAGTAATGGGCCCAGCAGCAACCCCTGAGGCACTCCACTAGTCACAGGCCTCCAGTCCAACAAGCATCCTTCCACTATTACCCTCTGCTTCCTACCTTCAAGCCAATTTGTATCCAATTTGCCAGTTCACCTTGGATTCTATGCGATTTAACCTTCCAGCACAGCCGACCATGTAGAATTTTATCAAAGGCCTTACTAAAGTCCCTATAGATTACATCTACCTCCCTGCTCTCATCAATCTTACTGGCCATTTCATCAGAGAACTCGAACAAATTTGTGAAGCATGAGCCCCCACTCAAAGGCATGTTGACTATTCTTAATCAAACCCTGTCTTTCCAAATGCGTGTGTATTTTATCCCTCAGAATCTTGTCAAGTAACTTACCCACCACAGATGTTACACTTACTGGTCTATAGTTCCCAAGCTTTTCTTTGCAGACCTATTTGGCACAACATTCACTACCCTCCAGTCTTCCAGGACATCACTCGTGATTAACGATGACACAAAAATATCAGACAGGGCCCCCACAATTTCTTCTCTAGCCTTGGCAGTGTTCTTGGATATATCTGGTTAGGACCTGGAGATGTATCCCCCTTCATACATTCTAACACATCCAACATATCCTCCACTGTGATATGGACTGTCCCCAAGATATCATCACTAATTTCCCCAAGTTCCCAAGTCTTCATGTCTTTCTCCACGGTAAACACAAAGGAGAAATATTCATTGAGAACCTTGCCCATCTCCTCTGGTGCCACACATACATGTCCACTTTGGTCCTTGAGGGGCCCTTTTCTCTCTCTAGTTATTTTTTTTCTTTAAATGTACTTAAAGTACCTCTTTGGATTTACCCTAATCTTCTCAGCGAAAGCTATCTCATGCCTCCTTTTCACCCTCCTGATTTTCTTCTTCAGTAAACTCCTCTATCCCCTGTATACCTCCACACATTCCCTTGACCCCAGCTGCCTGTACCTGAGCCATTCCTCCTTCTTTTTCCTGCTCAAAGCCTCAATGTCTCTTGTTACCCAGGATTCCCTATTCCTGTCAACCTTGCCTTTCACTCTCACAGAAACATTGAACTTGAACTCTAGCTATCTCACTTGTAAAGGCCTCCCACTCGCCCCAGGTCCCTTTGCCTACAAACAAACTACTCCAACCAACCCCTACAAGCTCCTGTCTCATTCCATCCACATTTGCCTTGCCCCAATTTAGAACTTGAATTTGTGGACCAGTTTTGTCCCTCTCCATAACTATTTTAAAATTAACAAAACTATGGTCACTGGTCCCAAAGTGCTCCCCCACTGTCACCTCTGTCACCCATCCTGCCTTATTTCTGAAGTTTTGTCCCTTCCCAAGTAGGACCGTCTATATACTGCTTGAGGAAACTTTCCTGAACGTGCTTAACAAATTCCACCCCATCTAAACCCTTCATGATTTGGCACTCACAGACTATATTAAGAAAATTAAAATCTCCTACTATGCCAATCCTATTGCTCCTGCAAGTCTCCCCCAGTCTCCCTGCATATTTGTTCCTCTAATTCTCATTGATTACTTGGGGGCCGACAGTACAACCCTAATAATGTCATCATTCCCTTCTTATTTCTTAGCTCCACCCACTGGATGATCCTTCAGTTATTTTATCTCTGATTACTGCTGTGATACTTACCTTAACCAAAAATGTAACTCTCCCTCCCCTCCTTCAACCACCACGGTCCCACCTAAAGCACCTGCATTCTGGCACATTACGCTGCCAGTCCTGTCCCTCCCTTAGCTATGTTTCTGTAATGGCTATAATATCCCAATGCCATGTACCTATCCACACCCTGAGTTCATCAGCCTTACCTGTCAGTCCTCTTGCACTGAAATCGATGCAATTTAATCCAACAGGCATTCCTTGCTCCCTGTCATGTTCCAGCCTGACTTGTCTCTTCACTTTACTATTTCTGATTACTGTATCTCCTTCCAGCTTTGTACTTGTCTCCCTGCTGTTGAGGATCCCACCTCCCTGACAGTCTAGTTTAAACCCTTCCTTATAGCATAAGCAAAACTGGCTACCAAGATATTGGTCCCTCTCCAGTTCGGTTGCAACCCATCCCTCTTGAACAGGTCACCTCTGCCCCAGAAAAGATCCCAATGATCTAAAAACCTGAATCCCTGTCGCCTGCACCAACTCTTTCAGCACGCATTCATCTGCCATATCCTCCTGTTTTTACCCTCATTAGCATTGGAAGTAATCTAGAGATTATCACCAATGAGGTCCTGGTTTAAAACTTTTTTCCGAGCTCTCCATCATCACCCTGCAGGACCACATCCCTATTTCTACCGATGTCATTAGTGCCAATGTGCACAATAACTTCTGGCTGCTCACCTTCCCCTTGAGTTATGGAAGACGTTTTCTTAGCACTTACTCAGACAAACCCCTTCAGAATATTACATGTATGAATTAAATTACCTGTCTTTTTTTTTCGATTCTAGGGAATATAAACTCAGTTTCCTCAATCTCTCCTCCCTTCATCTCAGGTATCAGTCCAACGAATAATTGTTACATTCTCTAGACAGAGGGAGCTTTTCCATGAGACTGAAATAGTACACGTTACTCCTGGTATGGGCTTGTCAAAGACTTACTCAATCGGAGAAAGACATCTTTACTCCACATTGGAAGGCTGATATGTCTCTGAAGAATTATCAGCAGAGGGATGGGGGCCTGGTGCATTGGGAATGGGTGAATTTAATATCCCAACTCCGAGACACTGAGGAACAAAATGTGACCTCTCAAATCCCTTTGGATACTCCAATCCCTTTGGAGCCAATGTGAGGTCATGACCTGCCTAAAGGTGAACATAACTTCTACTTTTCTAATCACTTGATACACCCACTTCTAAACTCTCTGCATTTCACGTAGAAAGGAGACTACAGAATAGCAACAATGTCAAATCTCTCATTATTTAGAAACTGCTCTTCTATTATTACACTCCCAAAGAGGATAAGTTTACGCATTGTCACTTTGTAATCCATCTGACACTTGCTTGCCCAGGTCACTAACCTGTCTAAAGCTTCCTTTGTGTCTTCCTCACAGCTCACCTTCCTACCTAAACTTGGATACATCGCACATGATTCCTTCATCTAATTTATCGATACAGATTGTAACAAATTAATACTCAATGCTGACGTACTTTTTCTGAGGTTGCTTGGGCTCCTCTCCGTGATCCTGATCGGTTTTTCTGGTTTGAGATCACTATCCAGGGGAGCAGTGTGCAGCAGTCTTTCTGTTACATGAGGAAGTCCTTTCCTGTCAGAGCAGGCCAGTGTTACACAGGTGTGCTGAAGACTGGTCTGCCCGTTTGGTTTGACTTTTGTAGTAAAGAAGGGAACAAAGGCAACTAACTCTTAATTCTTCAAAATATAAACATGGGCCTTAGCAGTTACACGTTGTTCTACAATTTTTCTTGTGGTTTTGCATTTTGTAAAATAAGGAGCCACCATTTTTCCTGTTTTATTGAAAGTTAACTGAGTAACAAACATTGTAATTAGTCCACCTCAATCAAGATTAAGAACCTTTAGTTGTTTCCCCATTTTCTGCAAGAGACAGATTTCTAAGGAACTAATTTAACCTAAAAACTGACTTTATCGTAAGATCCTTCTTGGGATTTACATCCTTATTTTGAACTTCCCTTTTAACCATATTGGGTAAGAAACTCTGTTCCTTAAAATATGTTTTTCTTGGTTGTGGAAAGTTACAAAGAGCTTTACTATTTCAAACAGGTATTTACACACTCTCCCACACTGCCCGCTCTCCTGAAATGTGCAAAGTTCCTCACCTTGTTCAGAATTTAATTTGTTGGGTAATTGAAAGGAGTGGAGCCAATGTGAGGTCATGACCTGCCTAAACATTTTGATGCTGATCAGTGAGAATCAGAAGATCACATTATCTTCCTCAGTGCCTCAGTCTTGGGATTGTAAATTCATCCATTCCCCAAGCTTCGCTCGCCCACCCCTCTGCTGATAATTCCTCAAAAGCATAACAGTATGCCACATTCTCAGATTGGACATCTTATTGCCAAGTCTGATAAGTTACTCCATAAGACTATAAGACACGGGACCACACCTACCCAGCTCTTCAGCACATTGTAGTTTCTTGCCTAATTACTGTAACATTTTTAATGAGTTACAAGTGTCCTCCATGATAGTGCTAATTGCATGAGATTGCATGGCCTCAACCCATTTACCAGCAGTTATCAATTCACCCATCATTTGGTCAGAGAGGAAATGAGAGGTTATATAAAATCAACGATTAAGTTGCAGATGGTACTGAGATGGGTGGTATAGTGGACAGTGAAGAAAGCTATCTAAGATTATCTTGATCAATGGACCAATTGGCTGAAGAGTGGCAGATGGAGTTTCATTCGGATGAATGCGAGGTTTTGCATTTTGGTAAAACAAGCAAGGACAGGAGTTATACAATTAAAAGTAGGGCCTTGAGTAGTATTGTGGAACAGAGAGCTTTAATGGTTCAGGCGCAGAATTCTTTGAGGTTTGCATCACATATAGACAGAGTTGTTTAAGAAGATGTTTAGCATGCTTGCCTTTATTGCCTTTAAGTATAGGAGGTGGAATGTTATATTGAGGTTGTGCAGGACATTGGTGAGGCTTCTTCTGGAATACTATGTCCAGTTCTGATTGTCCTGCTGCAAGAAGGATACTATTAAGCTGGAGATGGTTCAGAAGAGACTTACCAGGATGTTGCTGAGACTGGAGGGTTGAGTTATGGAGAGAGGCTGGATAGGCTGAGACTTTTTTCACTGGAGCGTACGAGGTTGAGGGGGTGACCTTATAGACGTTTATAAAATCATGAAAGGTGATTGGCAGGAGTCTTTTCCCTAACGTGGGGATTTCAAGACTCAGAGGTTTAAATTTAAGGTGAGTGGAGAAGGATTTAAAAAGACATGAGGGGTAATTCTTTTACAGAAAGTGGTTTGTGTGTGGAATGAGCTTCCAGAGGAAGTGATGAATGTGGGTGCAGTTACAACATTTAAGACATTTAGATAAGTGCAAGAATAAGAAATGTATGAAGGGATATGGACCCACTGCAGGCAGATGGGAGTAGTTTAGTTTGGGATGATGGTCGGTATGGAGTGGTAGGACCAAAGGGTCTGTTTCCCTGCTGGATGACTTTATAACTCTATTACTCTAATGACCAGAAGGTGATAGTCAGTGGTTTTCTAAAATAGTGTTAGAGGTCCTTCTGTGGGGTTCCTATTGTGGTGCAGTGGTAGAATCCCTTCTCCTGGACCAGGGTCCCTGGTTCAATACTCTGAGCAGGTTGATAAGAAAAATAGGTGAAATAAAAAATGATTTTATAAAAACATTAGGGACGCTTCTGTTGCAATGGTACTATCCCTGTCTCTGAGTCAGGAGGCCCAGGCTTAAGTCCGACTTGCTCCAGTTGGGGTGTTAGAACATCTCTGAACAGGTTAATTAGATGTTTCTCAAACTGCAATCCCGTGTAAGGGGTGCACCAGCAGCACATGATAACAGCAGACAATCAGCTCAATGCAGATGCTGTGGTTCTGATGAAGAGTCACCATGTTAACTCCGTTTCTCTCTCCACAGATGCTGCAGGACCCGCTGAGTTTCTCCAGGACTTTCAGATTTTGTTTCAGTATGATGCTACAAGACCATAAGACATAGGAGCAGAAAATAGGCCATTCAGCCCATCAAATCTGCTCTGCCATTCAATCATGGCTGATAGGTTTCTCATCCCCATTTTCCCACTTTTTCCCCATAACCCTAAATTCAAAAGCCTATCTGTCTTAAATATACTCAATGACCTGGCTTCCACAGCCTCCTGTGGCAGTGAATTCCATAGATTCCCCACTCTCTGGCTGAAGAAGTGTCCCTTATCTCCCTTCAAAAGGGTCTTCACTTTACCCTCAAGCTGTGCCCTCAGGTCCTCATCCCTCCTACCAATGGAATCATCTTCCCAACATCCCCTCTGTCCAGGTCATTCAGTATTCTGTATGTTTCAATTAGATTCCCCCTCATCCTTCTGAACTCCATTAAATATAAACCAGAATCCTCAAACATTCCTCATATGTTAAGCTTTTCATTCCTGGGGCCATTCTCGTGAACCTCCCCTGAACGCACTCCAGGGCCAGTACATCCTTCCTGAGATATGGGGCTCAAAACTTTGCACAATACTCCAAATATGGTCAGACCAGATCCTTATAGAGCCTCAGTAGTACAACCCTCCTTTTATATTCAAGTCCTCGCAAACTAAATGCATCACTGCATTTCTGCCTTCCTAACTACTGGCTCAACCTGCAAGGTTACCTTGAGAGAATCCTGGACTAGAACTCCCAAGTCTCTTTGCACTTCAAACTTCTGAATTTTCTCCCCATTTAGAAAGTAGTCCATGCCTCTATTCTTCCGACCGAAGTGCATGACCTCACATTTTCCCATGTACTCCATCTGCCACTTCTTTGCCCATTTTCCTAAACTGGCCAAATCCTCCTACTGCCTCTCTAGTCCTCAATGCTACTTGTCCCTCTACTTATCTTTGTGTCATCTGCAAACATCGCCTGAAAGCCCTCAGTTCCTCCATCTAGATCGATACCTTATAGAGTGAAAAGTTGTAGTCCCAACACTGAGCCTTGCAGAACACCACTTGTCACCAGCTGCCATCTTGAGAAGGAGCCTTTTATCCCCACTCTCTGTTTTCTGCCAGACAGCCAGGCTTCTCTCCATGCTAGCATCTTGCCTCTAACACCATGGGCCCTTATCTTACTCAGTAGCCTCCTGTGCAGCTCCTTGTCAAAGACCTTCTTGAAGTTCAGGTAGATAACATTCATTGGCTCTCCTTGGTCTAACCTGCTCATTACTTCCTCAAAGAATTCTAGCAAATTTGTCAGGCTCCCCTTGATGAAACCATGCTGACTTTGCCCGATTTTACCATGCACTTCCAAGTATTCAGAAATCTCATCCTTCACAATGGATTCTCGGATCTTACCCACGACCAAGGTTAGGCTAACTGGTCTGCAATTTTCCGTCTTTTGCCTTACTTCCTTTTTAAACAGGGGTGTTATGTTAGCAATTTTCCAGTCCTCTGGGACGTTCCCTGGTTTTAGTGATTTCTGAAAGATTATCACTAACACCTCCATTATCTCTTCCCCTATTTCCCTTAGAACTCTAGGGTGTAGTCCATCTGGTCTAGGTGATTTGAACCCACAACCTCCTGTATCAAAGGTATGTGGTACTACCCACTGATCCACGATTGACATTACTGGCCTCTTTATTGCTTATTTATCAAACTTATCTTATCAAACACCTTCAGGTCATGCTAGCTGGGAGGCAGGAGCTGTGTACAGTGTTGCACCGAAAAGCTTGTCAGGAAGATTACACTCCAGGGCTGGTGCTGGACAGTAATGTGCAGAGAGGAGTTTACTATTTAAACCCATGGCAAAAAGTTAAGAGTCACAGTGCACCCAGAGTATTACTCTGTTTCTCGCTCCTACTGAGGTCCTCCCAGACCTACTGAGTTTCTCCAACATTTTCCATATATATTTGATGGCAAAATATGAGTTGTATGTTATATCGCTTGATAATTTAGTCAAGTGTTTGTGATTGTAAATCTATTTCTAAAAGGATCCTTCAACAAAATTGTTAAAAAGCAAATACCTTCTGACTCAAAGGAATCACGACATACCTCTGGAGCAAGTGAGACTTGAACAAAAGCTACCGAGATCAGAGGCAGGGACACGACCACTGCACCACAAACACCCTTAACCAGGATGAAGCATTGTTCTAATATCAACTGGCAACAGCCAACCTCCTCAGCACAGCAGAGCCGGGACATTTTTCAGCTGGAAATTTAAAAAACAATGGCTCTATGTACAGATTTCAAAATGACATGATTTTCTTCAGCTGGTGTTAGAAAATGAAGCTGAAATGATAAGGGAAGACATTAGAGATACGAGTGTGTTTCTGCATGGATATAATTACTAAAAAGTAGGCAACACAATGTCAGGGTTTGGCTTCTGTAAGTCATCAGGATGTATGTTGCATATCCTACAAGAGGGTAGATCTAATCAGCTAATTCTAATTAACTAATGACAGGGAATTAAACAGTGGACAAGGTCAAAACTTGGGGAAGGAATAACAGCTGCAATGCAGCTAAGTGCCTCATAATATCTGCTAACGTTAATTAACTTTCCAGATGAAACCACTTGTTTGTTTTTGGTAGATTATTAGTCTCATTGCCCTTATCCAGATGCCTTGCACAGGACCCATTCACTGGAAATGGGACCACGGCTGTTATGCCCTTAATCAGTAGAGTAAATTTAATATTGAAACCATCCACTGTTTCACAGACCATAACTCTTGAGTGTTTGCCAACGTTGAAAGCTGCTGCTGATTATCAAACTTTGAGAGATTCATCCCCTCTGCGATTCTTTATAAAAGGAAATAACTACAAGTCAGTGGTGAAGCCACAAGCCTCAACTGAGCTTGGGTAACAGCACAAATCAAGGTTCACTTTTGTTTCCGCGAGTTTGATAGATAAGCAATAAAGAGGCCAGTAATGTCAATCGTGGATCAGTGGGTAGTACCACATTCCTTTGATACAGGAGGTTGTGGGTTCAAGTCCCACAGCAGGGGCATGAATACAGAATCAAGCATGATGTTCTAGGGCAGTACTGAGGGGGTGTAGCACTGCTGAAAACTGCTAGTAGAGGCCTTGTTACTTTCTGGGATAGATGTGAATGTTCCTGTTGTACCAATCTGAAGCAAAATTGAGCTATCACGTGACCGATACAATGAACCAAATTTTCTGGTTGCCAGCACATTGCTGTTTCAGAGTTCTCACCGTCCATAAATTAGTTGCTGTATTTTCCTCCATTGCAGCAATGGGAAACAATACACATTCAGATGCTCCCAAGCTAATAGTGCTGTATAAATTCAAATCTTTCATTAGAGGAAGATGTACAACATCGTGTTAGTGGTAGCTATTTAACAAGTACATGAGATCGGTCCATCAGAATGTCTGAACAAGCCCTGTGGAACATTTAAAGCAGCCACTGTTTTTATTTACTTACTAGCTGATCTCCTCAGTCGGTGCTGAAAGTAAATCAGAGGATGTAGCAGTTTGTAATCACAGAGGCATTGTGCTGACTGATTTTAAAATGATAATGTTTCAAATTGTTTGAGCAGAGGTTTTAGCGTTAGTTAGTCATAGAGACATAGAAGTCTACAGCATGGAAACAGACCTTTCATCCCAACTTGTCCCATTTGCCTGCGTTTGGTCATTATCTCTCCCTAGTTATCCATCCATGCACCTGTCACAATGTTTCTTAAATGACAACACTGTACTCACTTCCACTACAACCTCTGGCAGCCTGTTCCAAACACTCGCCACCCTTTGTGTGAAAAAATTGCCCCTCAGGACTCTTTTGTGTCTTTCCTCTCTCACCTTAAACCTATGCGCCTTTAGTTTTGGATTTGTAGTTTTAGTTACTGTAAAACTTACCTGTGCAGTCAACACGTATTTGATTCCTCTCAACTTAATTCAAGTTTTAATCATAGATGACACGAATGAGTTGTGTATTAGTAACTAGCTTTACTTTTGAATATTTTAAAATTAATGTGTGCTGCAGAATCTGGGTGTTGCCAAAGCCAGTGTTTGCTGTTCTTGCTTTATCTAAGTGAAAGTCAATGCCCTTGTTCTCTGCACATCCTTCACTGTTTACAGAAGTGATCAAATTGGCCCAACTCGAAGACTGAGACAGGAAGTGAAAGAAGTGGTCAGTAAAAATAATGCTGATAGTTTTAACTAGTGCTGGATATTTCACAAGGTGCTTGCTCACTGCAAAAGCTTCTGAGACATGGCAATATTACAGTATAGAAGACCTTTCAACCCAGCAGGTCTGTGTCAGCCTTGCACATAGCCTCAAATAATCTAAGTAACTATTAACTTTGGAAATCTTTGTACAGATGGAAAGGGTGACCACGCCTATGAATTGAAAGTATTTTTAGAAATTTACATTTTGTGTTACTAGATCATTAAATCAATCTGTGTGTTAGACTATACAATCAGACATGATACATTACACCATACAATAATATACTATACTGTACACCATACAATAAACTATTAAACTAAACTGTTATGGTTGATATGGAAGAGTGCACTCTGCTGTTCCAGCCTCTCTACTTCATGGGTTGTGATAATAGGTAAAAATATTATATACAACATATGATATGGTTGATTATATCTTTTATTTATTATACGTGGAATGAAAAGATTTAAAAAAATTTCCTTATCAAACCCCAAAAAACAGATTTATTCTAAAACAGATCACTCAATGATGTTGCAAATTAGGTTAATTCACAGTTTGTAATACGAAATTATGAATGTTAACCCCTCTAACTAACCCATATATCCTTCAGGTTAAAGGAAACAATGATTTCTTTCTACAGAGATTCACCTTAAAACAACCACAAAAAAAAATTTTGTGCAACGGTGGTTATTCTTGGAGGCAAAAAATGTAAGTCAAAGAATGTTTCAAAGTCTGTCAATCTGGAGTCCTTATACATGTGCTCTGGTAGTTAATCACACATGGTTGACTCTGGAGTCTTGGCGGACATAGTTTGCTCAAGAAGCTCTTTCAATCATCCTTCCAGAAGAATAATTGGGTTTCATCCTGGTCTCATAGAAAAACAGGTGTGGGAATAGACCATTTGGCCCTTCAAGCCTACACCACCATTCAGTGTGAGCATGGCTTATCATGCAACCTCTGTTTCCCACTCTCATGCCAGAGATATTTCAGAAACTACAAGCTGTGCAGCTTTTTCGGTAGCAGGCTTTTCTAAGCTGAAAGTCCAAACATAAACATCGAGCCTGCAAACATTCCACAAGCAGGCCAGCCATAAAACCCAGTCAGAAAGAGAACCGCAGAAGTGTTACAGCACAGAAAATGGCCATTCAGCCCATTATGTTTGACTCCAGTCAGGTATTTTCCCTGAAGTTGAGTTCAAGCAACCAAGACCAGCAATTATCTGAAACGATTACAATTTTCAAGAAATGCCTTTCCAAAAACAAGAAGTTTCAGTATGTCTTTTCATTGACCTTTAAAAGATAATCCAAACTCCTTCAAACCCAACTCCATAAAAATTAGTAAATATGAAGTGTATTCATAACACCTCCAACTTTGGAAAAAATTAAACACTATTATCAAATTGTATGAACACCAAAAAAGGCCTATATTCAAACTGAAAACATTTAGATACTCATTCTCTATCATCCATTCTATCTGTAACGTGAATAGTTACTTCGGATATCTCCTTGGTACTTAGATCATTCAAACAAATTTACATTCTTGATAAAGCATTGGCAGATACACTGCTTCTCCCTTCAACTGGAGCACTTTTTAAAAGTTAAGGCTATAGTAGCAAACTCTATCAAAATACTTTGACAATTGGGTTTTTGAATTTGTCTTCTAAGGCTAATCAGTGTATATCAGTATCTCTCTGCAGTCATGATAGACATATACTTTAAAAGATTTAAGAGTCAGAGCCCAGTCAACTTAACCTTTTACATGAGATCCCAGTGGCTTCCCTAAGCCCAACTCATTTTTTTTTGTATTGGGACTCCACCTCCCCTCCAGTCACGAATATCAATTGCTACCTTAAAGGACTTAGTGAAATTTGGAGTACTCAACACTGATTCATTCATTAAAATGGCTTTCAGTTTCTCAAAGGATGCCCAGCAGTCCCCTGACCAGACTAATGTGGCTTTCTTTTGGAGATAATCCATTAGTGGAGCAGCTATAATGCTGAAATTTGGAACAAACAAACAAAACAAGGCACACATTCCCCAGAATGTTGCAATTTTTTATTTAGTTTTAGATGCAGGGCAACTCCACTGATGGTTGTACTTTTTTTGTTCTTGGGAGCTTAAGATATGCCCTAGGTGACTTATTCATGTCTCCCTTGGCTTACTATCAACAATCCCATCGTCTGCATATCCTTTTGTTTTCTTTCTCTCTGAGCTCCTTCTCCATCTGCCTGCTCATTGTTTTCCCCTGCAGACCCCCCCCGCCCAACAAAACCCTTGACATCAGCATAAATACCACCCATGCAGCTATGGGTAGTTGGAAGTGAGTGCAATACATCTTTAAACAGGGGTTGATTTTAAAAAGATGGGAACTGAAAGACGTGGGTATCACAAGGGCAGTGCTGTTTTATCTCCCACTCTGTCTCCATTTCAATCACCTCCCTCTTTGCCTACCCCTCTCCTTTAGTTACTGTTAAACTGCACCTAGCCAGCAGTTGTCAGTCGTTATGTTAACAGGTGACACGGATGATTTATTGAAGATTTTGAAAAGAAAATAGAACTGACTGAAACCGTTGTGAGACATTAGGGATAAATGTTTGTAAAGTACAATTGCTGTAAATAAAACCCCATGAACTATGAAAAGATTGGTTCCAGTTCTAGCCTTCACCTTCAGATACCCTGGAATATAATAGAGTTTATCCAAGACCTGTGCCTTAATTCACATCAAGTTCTGTTCCCCTAATACCCTTTTACAAATATTCTTGACTCCAGGCTAAATAACTCCTCGATTTTAGAATTCTTATCCTTGTTTTCAAATCTGTCCAAGGCTTCAACACTACCTACTACAGTTAGCTCCTCCATCTCCCCTGTCCGCTGAGATCTTAGTGCACCTCTGTCTCTGACCACTTCAGTCACTCCATCACAAGCTGTTGGCTTTTCAGGAGCCTGGACCCCAAGCTCTGGAATTTCCTTCTCTTTCCACTTTTAAGACACTCGTAAAACTTTGAACACACCGTCAGTCGTGTTTCCTAATGTCTCCTCGTGTGGCTGGATATCCACATCCCTTGTCATATGCACCCTGCACAGTGCTATAAGGTCCCAGTATGGCAGCACTTTCTCTAAGTGGAGACCCATGCATTGGTGCTCCGAGCAGTGTCCTTGGAATCTCCCAGTGGCCACACAGCTGTGCAGCTTAAAGGGAACATTGCTCAGTATCGTATCTTGTTTAAGAACAGTTTCCTTGAGCAGCTTGGGATGCGTTATGTTCAAGGCACCATGTTAGTGGAAGCTACGATTCTGTTTGAAGAATGTGAGGCTAAAAGAGGAAACGATGTCACATGGATCACCATCAATTCAGAGGGACCAAGTGGCCTTGTCTTGCTCCCAATTTGTATGTTTGTGAGTTTCTTGAACACCTTCTAACACCAAGGCTGTTACTATGAGCACTGGGCACTGGTTACCAATACACTGAGGAGATGATGGCCTGATGGTATTATCACTGGACTATTAACCCAGACACCCAGGTAATATTCTGACAACCTAGGTCTTAATCCCATTGCAGCAGAATTTGAATTCAATAAAACTGCGGAATTAAGAATCTAATGATGACCACAAATTGATTGTTGGAAAAATCCATCTGGTTCACTAATTTCCTTCAGGGAAAGAAACTGCAATCTTTATCTGGTCTACATGTAACTCTAGACCCACATCAATGTGGTTAACTCTTAACTGCCCTCTGGGTAACCAGGGATGGGCAATAAATGCTGTCCCAGCCAGTGACACTCTCATTCTGCGAATACATCTTTAAAAATTCCAAAGTAGTGTGCTCTGTAACTCCTTGTTGGAGACACCACTGTCTATGTTGTCTAACCAGGACTTCAGGGGTTAGGTTGTGAGGAGAACTTAGGCCTGTTTTGTCCAGAGTTTAGAAGATTAAGGGGTGATGCAATTGAAATCTTCAAGGTATTAACAGGAAAAGACAGAGCAGATAAAGATAAACTATGTCTATTGGTTGGGTAACCTAGAACTAGGGGCATAGACTAAGAATTAGGGCCAGACTGTTCAGGAGAAAAGCTAGGAAGCACTTCTGCACACAAAAGATGGCAAATTTTGGAACTCTCTTCCACAAACTGGAACGCTGGACCAGTTGTTAATTTTAAATCTGAATTACATTACTTTTTGTTAAGCAAAGATATTAAGGGATCTGGGTCAAACACAGGTAAGTGAGCTTGGGCCACAGGTCAGCCACTGAATTGCAAAACAGGCTTGAGGGGCTGAATGGCCTACTCCTGTTCCTATGTTTCTACATTTGCAGTCCTCACAAATACTGCATAAAATGCACCTCTTCTGGGCTTATACTGCCCTCTAATGTCATCAAGGTGCAGTACATGCGGTTGCAGCATCTGAAAATGTAATTTCAAGAACTGCACTGTGGCACTGTTACATTCTGTTCAGCATCATTTCTGGATAACAGCGGTGCGGTTTTATTACAAATTCTGGTACCAGCTAAGTAAGCACGAAACAGGTCTCTGTTTTATTCTTGAAAACAGAATGAGCTGAATTTTGTTTTTATTTATTCATTTGTGGAATGTGGGATGTGGATGTTGCTGACTGGGCTCAGCATTTATTTCCCATCCCTAGTTGCCCCTTGAGAAGGTGGGGGTGAGCTGCCTTCTTGAACATCTGCAGTCCATGTGCTGTGGGTAGACCCACAATGCCCTTAGGGAGGGAATTCCAGAATTTTGACCCAGCGACAGTGAAGGAACAGGGATATATTTCCAAGTCAGGATGGTGAGTGGTTTGGAGGGGAACTTGTGGTGGGTGGTGTTCCCAAGTATCTGTTGTTCCTGTCCTTCTCGATAGAAGTTGTCATGTGTTTTGAAGGCACTATCTAAGGATCTTGGTGAAGTACTGCAACAATACTGTAGCTAAAACAAAGAAATGTGGAACAAAACAGAAATTGCTGGAGGAACTCAGCAGGTCTGGTAGCATCTGTTAGAGAGAAAAACTGAGTTAGTGTTTGGAGTCCAGTGAGTCAGAACAGAAAATAGATGCAGGAGGGCAGTATTTATGCTGATGTCGGGGTGGGAGTGAATAAAGTAAGGGAGGAGGGGTGGGAGGTGGTGCATAGACAGAAAGGGATAGGCAAACAAAGAGTTACTGATGATAAGTTGAGAGAAAAATAATTCTGAGTGGGCAGCTAACAGGAAGCATGAATGATTGAAAACAAGTTGTGTGTGCTGGAAGCAACCCATACAGAAGTGGACCTGGGGCTGTGAGGTGGTTAATGAACATGGAGGAGAATGTTCACACTCTGAAATTGTTAAACTCAATGTTGAGTCTTCATTGTCAGCACGTTGAGGAAAGGAATTGGGAGGTCATGTTGTGGCTGTACAGGGCATTGGTTAGGCCACTTTCAGAATGCTGTCTTCAATTCTGGCCTCCCTGTTACAGGAAAGATGTTGTGAAACTTGAAAGAGTGCAGAAAAGGTTTACAAGAATGTTGCTAGGTTTGGAGGATTTGAGCTACAGGGCCAGGCTAAATAGACTGGGGCTGTTTTCCCTGGAGCCCCTGTTTTCAGAAGCTGAGGGGTGACTTTATAGAGTTTTATAAAATCATGAGGGGGATGGATAGGGTGAAGGTCTTTTGCCACATTAGAGAATCCAAAACTAGAGGGCGGAGGTTTAAGGTGAGAGGGAAAAGATTTAAAAAGGAGCTAAGGGGCAGCTTTTTCACGCAGAGGGTGGTGCGTGTATGGAATGAGCTGCCAGAGGAAGTGGTGGAGGCTGGTACAATTGCAACATTTAAAAGGCATCTGGATAGGTATATGAATAGGAAGGGTTTAGAGGGATATGGGCTAAGTGTTGGCAAATGGAACTATATTAATTTAGGATATCTGGTCAGCATGGACAAGTTGGACTGAAGGGTCAGTTTCCATGCTGTACATCTCAGTGACTGTATGACTCCATGAGTCCTAAAGGCTGTATGATACCAAGGCAAAAGATGAGATGTTGCTCCTCCAGCTTGTGTTGAGCTTCACTGGAGCACTGCAACAATCCAGAGACAGAAATGTTGATACGGGAACATGGTGGTGTGTTGAAGTTACAGGCAACTGGAAACTGGAAACTCATCGTTAGGATCAGAGTGTAGATGTTCAGCAAATTGGTCACCCAGTCTGTCTTTCATCTCCCCATTGTGGTAGAGAATTATTGCAACATTATGGCACAGATAATGCAAAGTCTTCTTTTATAAACAAAATGAGGAAGACTTTCATTTATATATACTCTTTTACAACCATCAGGCAATGCAAAGCACTTTACAGTCAAATAAGTAAAACAATAAATGATGGAAACAATAAATGTCGGAGATCACAACATAGGCAAGCAGGAGGCTGGAAGAGCACAGGAAACATCAGGAGGTGGAGAAGTCAATGTTTCGGGTATAACCCTTCAGAACTAGGGGTGGGTATAAGGGCGGCTGCAGATAGTCAGACTACATCCACTGGAGAGAGAGCAAGCTAATGTTTTGAGTCCAGATGACTTTTAAGTGTAATCACTGTTGTGATGTAAGAATGTGCAGAAAAGTATAAATTTTCAACCATTTTACTTAGGCATTGTAACTAACATTGCATAAGAAATTTGGTGCATAACGCTAACTTTCAAATAACTTAATTCTGTAATTTATTGTTGATACCTAATTGCCTTTGAGAAACTAGTGTACTGATCTGAATTATTAGACAGACAAGTGGGATAATTTATCTTTAAAATAGAATCCAGGTTTACTCATTTTGAAACTTCTCTCAGTGATATTATCAAGCTAAATTGTTAAATTAATAATTTGTTACTTTGTGGTGGGTGATGGGTGCCATGATACCAAAGTGGACTGACACTGCTCACTGCCTTTATTCCTGATGAAGGTCTTTTGCCCGAAACGTCGATTTCGAAGCTCCTTGGATGCTGCCTGAACTGCTGTGCTCTTCCAGCACCACTAATCCAGAATCTGGTTTCCAGTATCTGCAGTCATTGTTTTTACCTCGTTGATTTTAACCAATGGCCTGAATTTCAATGAAGAGTGCTTATGACTAACCTCAAAGAAGGCAGTCCACACAAAAAAAAACAAAAATCAATGAGTTCTGTGCCTTGGTTTTCCCCTTTCACAGCAGGAACCGAATGCTGGTACATGTCGAGGGGATCTGTAGTGTCCAGAAACTCTAACAGCTATACGCTGTTCAGCAACCAATCATACTGAAGTATTCTCATGTACAGCAAACCCGAAAATTAACGACTCTTAACTTTCTTCATCTTTAATTTAAATTTTTAGATAAAAAATAAAATAATGTGATTAAATTTAACTAGAAAGAGTGCACTTATGATTGTGCATTACTATTCCATGTGTTGTCACAGAATGTATAAAATCCCAATTAGACCAACAAGATAAGCAATTTTCCTGACTGACTGCTATTCAGAACTGAAGCAATACACATCAGATGCTATCATTAACAGAAAATAAATCTTTTTCCTGCAACCTGCTTCACTTCAACAAAAGAATTTCTAACCTATTACAATGTGCCTGTAACTATACCCTTTTTGAAAACAAAATACACACACACAGACACACAGACACAGACACACACACACACACACACACAGACACACACACACACACAGACACACACACAGACACACACACACAGACACACACACACACGTGATTCAGTCAGACAAAAGATTACACACATGTTATGGGTTGGGAAAAGATATCGAGAGAGAAAACAAAATTCGGAAAATGAAAGTCCAGATCGCATGGCTAGGTTAAATTATCTCTCACGTGCTGTTATCTGTAAAGTGATGGTCTTTGTTCACTCTTTGTAGTTGATCGAGTGGACCTAGGTCTTTCCTTGTTAAAATTCTTTAAGATTTCTTGTTTTTTTTTGTCTTTTCACTCACATATAGAGAAAGGGGGAAAAGAAAGAGACTGTTTTGAGTTATCAGGCTCTGGATGTCTCAGTCTGCTGTGCACATACAACTTCGAAACTCAACCAATTGGAAGGTTGTTGTCAGGCTGACTTACCTTAGCTCAAAGCTTAAAAATGTGTTGCTGGAAAAGCGCAGCAGGTCAGGCAGCATCAAAGGAACAGGAGAGTCGATGTTTTGGGCATAAGCCCTTCTTACCTTAGCTCAAAGACTGCCATTGCCACTTAGTGCTCTGAAAAACAACATTTTCTTGCATAGGTAAAAGTGTGCCAGGATTAACCTTCTAAATTGGAAAATTCTCCTGGTACTTCAGCTAAAAAGCAACCTAACTTCCGTTTCTGTTTGTAGTCTCAGACAGGAAACATGAAGGGCTTTTGCCCGAAATGTTGATTTCGCTGCTCGTTGGATGCTGCCTGAACTGCTGTGCTCTTCCAGCACCACTAATCCAGTATTTGATTTTCAGCATCTGCAGTCATTGTTTTTACCTAGGAAACATACACAGTCTGTTAGAGTAGTCACGGTTATAAATTAGGAAACATGACAGCCAGTGTGTGCACAACAATCTCCCCGAAACAGTAGTGTAGTAATGAGCAGCTAATCTGGTTTTTGATTGAGGGATAAATGCTGGCCAAGACGCTGGAACTATCTCACCTCATCACCTTTAAAGTAGTCCGATTGGACTGTTTGTGTTCACCTGAGGACAAGGGTATGGAGTAACATCATTGTTTAACTTCACCTGGATTAGTATGCTCTCTAGGATGGGCAATAAATGCTGGCCTAGCCAGTAATGCCCTCACTCCATGAATGAATGAATAAAAAAAAAACTTTACCAGCTTCTGACTCAAGGGTAAAAGTGATTGGCATAGAGTGGCTCAATGGTTAGCACCTCTACCTCACAACACCAGGGACCCAGGTTTGATTCCAGCCTTAGGTGACTGTCTGTGTGGAGTTTGGACACTCTCTGGGCGGTCCAAAACCTGTTGATCTTCCAGCTGAAGGAGTTGACCCCAACTGAGTGTTGCAAACTGGCACATTCCAAGCTCCAGGACTATGTGTTGAAGGACGCACTGAAGCTTGGGGCAGCTGCTGCCAAGGCGTGGTGGGGAAAGACCACCGTGTAACATCTGCCTGACTGAGCACAGGGGGCCCACGCAGTAAGTGGGCTCCACTGACACCTCAGCTAAATATATGGATAGTAATCGTACAGATCTATATATATGAATGATTACTGTCTCTGTATGCAAAGAAATGGAATGTTTATGTATGTATGGCATGACCAATTGTACAAATCATCAAAATATTTTATGAATAAAGTATATTTTTGAAATAAAAAATGTCTGTGTGGAGTTTGCACCTTCTCCCCTTGTCTGCATGGGTATCCTCTGGGTGTTCCAGTTTCTTCCCACAGTCCAAAGATGTGCAGGTTAGGGTGGATTGGCCATAAGAAATTTCCCTGTGGTGTTCTGGGATGTGCAGGCTAGGTGGGTTAGCCACTGGGGATGTGAGGATAAGGTGGGGGTTGGGTCTGATTGGGATATTCCTCAGAGGGTCAGTGCACACTGAATGTGCTTCCTGCCCTGTAGGGATTCTATGAAAAGTGGAAGCATACCCACTGACTGATAATATTTGGAATGAAAACATGAAATCGTTTATCAGTGTGGAGCAGCTTGACATTCTACTTGCATGAAAGCAACTGTTCAAGGCCAGCGAGGGTGTTTGATTGTAATTATGAAATGAATGTGCTGAGAAAGCTCCTGTTACATTTTACAGGACCATGTGTAGCTTTTTCAACAGTTTTACCGAGACCAACAACATCATGTTGGAGGACGTTGTCAATTTAATTGACTTACATTGATGGCATTGGATGGGGGAGGGAGGGCATCACGTCTGCTCAAGAAAGTAGCTTCTAAATTTCCACCTTTAACCAGTGCATGTGATGTCTCCAGAGACTGCTGACAGGTTCAGGGGAGTAGTGACTGATAGTTTAACTGGAGATGTGCAGCAGCACGTAAATCGTCGTTTCTGAGGCTGCTGGGTGAGGGACCTGCCCTCTCAGTTGGAGACAGAAAGGCAGTCTTCCAGTGGACCACTACATAGCAATTTCACTCCATTGACCTCTCACTGACCCCACATCCCTGCAGCTTAGTTTCTTGCCTCAATCATGGATCCTGTCTGTCATCAAAATCGATTCGGAATGGGTGAAACTGAACTGTAACATTGCAACAGGGTGAAGGGTAGGCAAGCAGCTGCCCTTTATAAACATGATTGAATTTTCCTTGTTGAAGAGAAATTAAAATGAATGTAGTACGCCATGTGTCCACTAGTTAGCGCTAAGTGATCACTGAATGGTTCACCTTCACTGAAGGAGAAACATTCCCAAATCAACAAGCCTATTGTTAGTACGGATTACCCCCTCCTCCCCTTTAAAGACATTACCAACATTTTTTTCAAAGAAAATTGTAATCAGGAGTTTATCCATTATAATCATAAAATTCAACACCTCTCAATTATCATAGCTAGGCCACGTTCAAGGAGTGCGTAAACAAGTTAAAAATCAAAACTGCTTTTGGAGAAATCAGAGGTCCCAGAATATGGAACTAATTGCTCCCTTTGTTCAGACTCTTCTCGTTTGCATTTATGATTCTTCCATCACCAGCTCAATTCCAGAATTCCCAGTTTTCCGGTCCTGGCCTGCTCCTCTTCACCTGGATGTGCAATCCCTCGACGTGGCCGTCCCAAATCAGGAAAGTCTGAAAACTCTTCACTGCTTCCTCGGAAAGGAGACCTGAACAGTGTCTGACTACCAGCACCATCCTCCGCCTGGCTGAGCCCATCCTCACTCCCAACAGCTTTGCTTTTAACTCCTCTCACTTTCTTCAGGTGACGTAACCATAGGTGACGTAACCATAACCACTGGGGCCCCGCATGGGCCCCAGTGATGCCTGTCTCTTTGTGGGTTACGTGGAACATTCCTTGTTCCAGTCCTATTCGGAATTTACCCATCTCTCCCTCCCTGATACATCAATGATGTTATTGGTGCTGTTTCCTGCTCTTGACTGGAATTAGGAAAAATTAATCAATTTTGCTTCCAATCTCCATCCTTCTCTCACCTGCACCTGGACCATTTCTGACTCTTCCTATCCCTTCCTTTAATTCCATTTCCCAATATCCAATACAAACCCACCAATTCCCACAGTTACCTTGACTACACCTCCTTCCACCCTGCCTCCTGCAAGGACTCCAGTCCATTCTCCCAGTATCTCTGTCTCTGTTGCATCAGTTCTAATGATACCAGACCCCCCCCCACCCCCCAACACACACAAAAGGGCAGTGAATACTAGCCCAGCCAGTGATGCCCACACTCCAGAAACGTAATTACCAAATTAGTACTGGACCTTTAGGAAATTAGGAAACATTTCTATGCACAAAGGAGAGATTAAGATGTAAAAGTGGGTGTAAATGGAAGTATGAGAAAGAGAAGCTGAGAACAGAGTAAATAGGCAGGGCCAGAGGGAAGAGGGCGATGTTAGAAAAATGGAATACAGATGTTGTACCTTGAAGGTGTTGAACTTATTATTGACATGAACTCCTTTATCCTCAGCCAAGGATCGCTCCCCATTGGAGTTGACTATCTAATTGAGGCTATGATTGGGAAATTTCACTTTAATTGGGTCTTTCTTTTTCTTTTCTTGTTTGTTTTACCTGGGGTGATAGATAGAGTTAATGGTAGTTGTCTTTCTCCTAGAATGGGGGATTTCAACACTAGGGGGCACCTTTTTATGGTGAGAGGAGAGAGATTTAAAAAGACGCGGGAGCAAATTACAGAGTCATCGAGTCATAGAGATGTACAGCATGAAAACAGACCCTTCGGTCCAGCCCGTCCATCCATGCTGACCAGATATCCCAACCCAATCTAGTCCCACCTGCCAGCATCCAGCCCATATCCCTCCAAACCCTTCCTATTCATAGATCCATCCAAATGCCGCTTAAAGGTTGCGATTGTACCAGCCTCCACCACTTCCTCTGGCAGCTCATTCCATACACTCACCACCCTCTGTGTGGAAACGTTGCCCCTCAGGTCTCTTTTATATCTTTCCCCTCTCACCCTAAACCTATGCCCTCTAGTTCTGGACTCCCCGACCCCAGGGAAAAGACTTTGTCTATTTATCCTATCCATGCCCCTCATAATTTTGTAAGCTTCTATAAGGTCACCCCTCAGCCTCCGACACTCCAGGGAAAACAGCCCAAGCCTGTTCAGCCTCTCCCTATAGCTCAGATCCTCCAACCCTGGCAACATCCTTGTAAATCTTTTCATAACCTTTTCAAGTTTCACAACGTCTTTCTGATAGGAAGGAGGCCAGAATTGCACACAATATTCCAACAGTGGCCTAACCAATGTCCTGTACAGCCGCAGCATGACCTCCCAACTCCTGTCCTCAATACTCTGATCAATAAAGGAAAGCATACCAAACGCATCACTATCCTATCTACCTGCGGCTCCACTTTCAAGGAGCTATGAACCTGCACTCCAAGGTCTTTGTTCAGCAACACTCCTGAGGACCCTACCATTAAGTGTATAAGTCCTGCTAAGATTTGCTTTCCCAAAATGCAGCACCTCACATTTATCTGAATTAAACTCCATCTGTCACTTCTCAGCCCATTGGCCCATCTGGTCCAGATCCTGTTGTAATCTGAGATAACCCTCTTTGCTGTCCACTACACCTCCAATTTTGGCGTCATCTGCAAACCTATTAACTGTACCTCTTATGCTCACATCCAAATCATTTATGTAAATGACAAAAAGTAGAGGATCCAGCACCGATCCTTATGGCACTTCACTGGTCACAGGCCTCCAATCTGAAAAGCAACCCTCCACCACCACCCTCTGTCTTGTACCTTTGAGCCACTTCTGTATCCAAATGGCTAGTTCTCCCTGAATTCTGTGAGATCTAACCTTGCTAATCAGTCTCCCATGGGGAACCTTGTCGAATCCCTTACTGCAGTCCATATAGATCACATCTACCACTCTGCCCTCATCAATCCTCTTTGTTACTTTTTCAAAACACTCAATCAACTGTGTGAGACATGTTTTCCCACACACAAAGCCATGTTGCCTATCCCTAATTAGTCCTTGCCTTTCCAAATACATGTACATCCTGTCCCTCAGAATTCCCTCCAACAACTTGCCCACCACTGAGGTCAGGCTCACCGGTCTATAGTTCCCTGGCTTGTCCTTACCACCTTTCTTAAACAGTGGCACCATGTTAGCTGACCTCCAGTCTTTCGGTACCTCACCTGTGACTATCGATGATACAAATATCTCAGCAAGAGGCCCAGCAAGCACTTCCCTAGCTTCCCACAGAGTTCTAGGGTACACCTGATCAGGTCCTGGGGGTTTATCCACTTTCATGCGTTTACATAGAGGATGGAATGAACGTACTGAGGGAGTGATGGATGTGGGTACAATTACAACATTTAAAAGACATTTGGATAAGTACGTGAATAGGAAAGGTTTAAAGAGATATGGGCCAGGAGCAGGCAGATGGGACTAGTTTAGTTTGGGATTATGGTCAGCACTGACTGGTTGGACCAAAGCGTCTGTTTCTGTTGTATGACTCTATGATTCTCTAGAAAGTGGTGGACTTGCCAGACTAATGGCAGAACACCACCTTCCTCAGGCCTGACTGAATCCTCAGTGGCAGTGTCACTCTATTTCTGGGTCATAAACTATGCCAGGCAAAAGATGCAGCTCAGTTCAGCTGTGCTATCACACAAAACCTGAGCTGACTATCTAACTTTCCAATAACGCAGGGTAATTAGTTACTTTCCTTGAGCGAACTGCACAGTGATAGTGAATCAACAGATGGTCCTTTTCCATCTCTCCAGGAGCTTAGTGTCACTTATTTCAGTAGAATTAAAGCTGGCGAATGGGATATGCAACCTGATTCATTATCACAGGTCATGTTATTACATTAAACTCAAAATGTACCCCATGCACATTTTCTGTACGCTCTTGTTAAATGATAGCATTAGGATAAATGAATGAATTTTCCAGCCTGATCGGTGAAGATGAGCTGAGGAATTGCCCAACGTTGTATACATAGTGTGCTCATGTTTGCTTTTGGGTCACCCTTTTATGTTGGGAAGTGATAATAAGGGACTGAAGCCTTCATTACCTGTGCCAGACAAATCACAGAGTGCAAGGCACATCAGAGATCAAGTTTTGTCTGTGAGAAACATTTCCTAATCCTCCTCTCATGCCTGTGATGTCTTTGAGCTCTGGTGCCTGCATTGTTTTGCATCTTGTGAGCAGATAGTGTTCTGAAAGGAAAGAACTAACAAAACTGATGTGAACAAGGTGAACCCAACTAACACAATAGTGTGGCCTTTATGGAGAAAGTTGCCTTCATCAAATGGGAACTAACCTCAGAGACCTGCCTTTAATGTGTCTTTTCCAGTCTTATTTTTTACTTATTTATTCAAAGGATGCAGGTTTCACTGGCTGGACCAGCATTTATTGCCTATACCTAAGTGCCCCAGAGAAGTGGTGGAGAACCATCTATATTGTGTGGTGGAGGTAGATGCACAGTGTGTTAGAGAGAGAGTTTCCACAATAGAGATGAAACAGTGATATCATCTTGGGTCAGGATGGTGCTGGACTTGGGAGGGGAGGAGGATATGTGATGTTGTCTGTTGCTAGGGTGTTCCTACAGGGAAATCTGGTCCCTGTTACCCCAGTCACTCTTCTTGGGATATTCCTAGCCAGTTAATACAGGCGGAATAACTCAGAATGTGTGTGCGAGTACGTGTGGGGGTGTGTGTTTGTGTGAATCTCTGTATGTGAATGTATGTGAGAGAGAGAGAGTGTGTGTGAATCTATGTATGTGAATGTGTCTGTATTAGTGTGTGTGTGTATATGTGAGTCGGTGAGCGTGTCTGCATGATTATGAGTGTGGTGTGTGTATGTGTGAATGTGTGTAGGTGAGAGTATCTGTAAGAGTGTGTGTGTGTATGAGTATGTGTGTGTGTGTGTGTGTGTGAAAATGGGTGTATGGGAGTGTGTCTGAATGTGAGTGAGAGTGTGGGGGGGGTGGTGTGTGTATGAATGAGGGAAGGGCTGTGGAGAGGTCAGGGAGGATGTAAGTTCATTACCAATTGAATCTCTTGCAGTCATTCCAGGGTTGACTAGCTGAAGGAAGTGGGTGAAATCATCAAAGTGTTCTTTACCCATTAACCAAACAGACTTGTGAGACGTTTTAGTCTTTCATCTGTGTACTTTCATCCCACGTTTGTGACTGTCTTAAAGTGTTAATTGATGATTTTATTTTTATCACTGGGTTTTCAGAATCTGAGTGGAATCAGGAGCTGATTGGGCATCAGGGGTGATGGGGAAAAGATAGGAAAGTGAAGTTGAGGATTATCAGATCAGCCATGATCTCATTGAACGGGAGAGCAGACTTGATGGGCTGAATGGCCTGCTTCTGCTAATGTGCCTTATGGCCTTATGGACTAAAGATGTGTTAATGCTCAGTTAACTGCCATCCTAGTGCTGCTGGCTCCCAGTCCGTGAGTCACAGGAACACAGTAGCACTACCAGAGTAAAGCCACTGGATTTATGAAGGGAGCAGGGTAAGGAAGCAAGTCTTGCATTAATAGAACACCTTTCACAACCTCAGGATGTTCTGAAGCACTAATCAAGGTTGTCAGTACTTTCTGAAGTGGAGTAACTGTTGTAAATTGGGAAAAGCACTCAATTTCAGCACAGCAAGCTCCTGCAGACAGCAATGAAATAATGTGTGTTACTGAGGCTGATTAAGATGTAAATGTTGGCCAGGATGTTGGGGTGCGTTTCCTTACCTACGAAACAGTGCCACGGCACCTTGAAGATCTATCTGAGGTGGGTAGACAGGGTTGCAGTGTGTCATCTTGTCCAGAAGGTGGCATTCCAGATAAAAGAGCACTCATACAACACTGTGCAAGTAAGATCCTTACATTTCTCAAATGGGGCTTGAACCCAGAGTTTTCCAACTTAGAGGGGAGAGTGTATCATTGACTGGGAAATAAAAATTACCACAGAGCTGCTCCGGTGCCTTTTGTTTTCCATTTCTTCCCACTGTACAAAGCTCAAAAAACTAGGCATTTACAAGGATGTACCATAGATGGAATTGGACCCACTTCAAAAAGTATTTTTATTCACCTTCCCCTCTGGGTAAAGTCACAGAAAGGTGTCCAGGAGACAAATTTGAATCAACCATTTGCTGACACACAATCTCGTTCGATCTTTCATCAGTGGAGAAGCATGGCCATGGTCCTTGCTCTAATTTTAAATAGTTGAGCAAATGTATTAAACAATGAACAGGACACTTGGTTTTAAAGGATTTCAGTATTTCAGAAAAAAATAGCCACACACTGTTCAAGATTTTCATCAAGAAAATGAACTCATCAAGTCAAAAACAAGAACTAAAAACCAAAAAAACATGGATGTTGTAAATCAGAAACAAAAACAGAAATTGCTGAAAAAGCAGAGAAAAGTTAACTCTGGTTGCTCTCCACAGATGCTGCCAGACCTGCTGAGCTTTACTAGAAACAAGAATATCAGGTTTACCACGTGGCTGGAGGAGATTCGATTGACTTTGAAGTGCAGAATGAATAACAGGTCAGCTGCTAACCTTTATAAATGTCTCCTTGCACAGCTCCTGCCCTTTATTTTGAAGTCTGTGTGAATTCACACACACGATTTAACATCCACTACATAGCTATTGCCAAGGGAAACAATGCTGCCAGACTCTAAAACTAAAGAAGATTCCATGTATGGGAGCATCTGTAGGGACAAAGAGAAACAAAGTTAACATCTTGAGTCTGATATGAATTGTTTTCATTAGAAAAAAGGAGATTGAGGGGGGGGACCTGATTGAGGTCTACAAAATCATGAAAGGTATAGACAGGGTAGATAGGGATAAGCTTTTTCCCAGGGTGAAGGATTCAATAATGAGAGGTCACGCTTTCAAGGTGAGAGGTGAAAAGTTTAAGGGGGATACACGCGGCAAGTACTTTACGCAGAGAGTGGTAGGTGCCTGGAATGCGTTGCCAGCAGAGGTGGCAAAGCAGGCACGGTAGATTCATTTAAGATGCATGTGAATAGATGCATGAGTAGGTGGGGAGCAGAGGGATACAGATCCTTAGGAATTGGGTGACAGGTTTAGACTGTGGATTTGGATCAGCTCAGGCTTGAAGGGCTGAAGGGCCTGTTCTGGGGCTGTACATTTTCTTTGTTCTTTGTTCATATGAATCTTTAAAGATTCATTGCCTACAAAGCTGGAAAATGGGATTTGAATAGACAGAATCTTGATGACCACAGTGTGGACATGACGGGCTGAAGGATCTTTTTCCATGCTGTTATGACTCTATGACTAATCTTCTAGAATAGATCATTTGTTCACATCCAAATATTATAATCCCTTTCCGGTTTTTAAAGGAGGTGTGGGTGATGTAAAACTGGGAACCACACTCTCAAAGTCACCTCGTTGCTTTCGTTGTGAAGTAAATGATGATTGGGAAATGGAATTCCCCTGGAAAAGCTTTCTAATTCTATCTGTGAGATATATTGTTTGCTGTACAAGTGTGTTTTCTTCCAACAGCAGTCCCCACCCTCGACCACAGGTTCTTCATTCCTAATATGATTAATAGTTAGACTTCTCTCAATGGGGCTGATGGTAGCAGTGGTAATGTTACTGAGTTTGTCATCTTCAAGCTTAGATTCTAGGTACCTACAGCACATGGACTACAACAGTTCAAGAAGGCAGCTCACCAGCACCTTCTCAAGGGCAATTAACGATGGGTAATAAATGCTGGACCAGCCAGTAATACTGACATCCCAGGAGTGAAAAAGCATGGGTTCAGATCCCATCATGGCAGATGATAAAATGTGAATTCAATACCATGTAACCAGTGTCATTAAAAATATCCATTTGGTTCATTAATGCTCTTTTTAAGGAAGGAAATCTGCCATCTGAACTAGTCTGTACGTGGCCCACAGTAAAGTCATTGACTTTTAACTGCTCTATGGGTAATTAGGTTCTTACATCAATACATACACACACTGAGACACCCAAGTCACAATTATTCTGGTGAACTGAACACCTTAAACTCTAAAAAACAGAAAAAGCTGGACATACTCCGCAGGAATTCACAAAAGATCCTTAGACAGCACCTTCCAAATTCACCATTATTTCCATCAAGAAGGACAAGGGCAGCAGGTACATGGGAACACCACCAGCTGCAAGTTCCCCTCCAAGCCACTCACCATCCTGACTTGGAAATATGTCACAGTTCCTTCGCTATCTCTGGGTCAAAATCTTGGAATTCCCTCCCTCATTGTGGGTCTACTTACGGCACATAGACTGCAGCAGTTCAAGAATCATAGAATCCCTACCGCATCAAAGCAGACCATTCAGCCCATCAGGTCCACACCAACCCTCCAAAGAGCATCCCACCCAGACTCACAGCCTTACCCAAACCCTGTAATCCTGCATTTTCCATAGCCATTCCACCTAGTTACACATACCTGGATGCTATCGATAATTTAGCATGGCCAATCTATTTAAACTGCACATCTTTGGGCTGTGAGAGGAAACCCATGTCAGTACAGGGAGAATGTGCAAACTGCATACAAACTCCACACTGCCCAAGACAGAATCGAACTCAAGTCTCTGGCATTGTAAGACAGTAGTGCCAACCACTGAACCACAGTGCCACACTAAGCTTGGCAAGTTCTGGAGCACAAGTTTTCAGTGCTATTGTTGGACAGCTCACTAAAATCTTCTGAACTTGGGACAGGCAATAAATGCTGGGCCCAGCCAGCAACACCCACGAATGAATAAAATAAAAAAATATATCTGTGGGGAGAGAAACAGAGTTGAGATTATACTCTAACCACAATGGGAAACAGCTGGCTGGGAGAGATCTTATTCGGACCATTGTCTGCCCCAGGCTGTTTCTCCCCTCTCTGGAGTCTGGGGAGAAAGGCTGTTTTTTATGGGTGGGTGTTACTCCCTCTCTGATGGAGTCATGATTTGGAGATGCCGGTGTTGGACTCGGGTGTATGAAGTTAAAACTCACACAATACCAGGTTATAACCCAACAGGTTTAATTGGTAGCACAAGCTTTCAGAGCGCTGCTCCTTCGTCAGGTAGTTGTCGACTATAACCTGGTGTTGTTTGTTTTTTTTTATCTCTGTGATGTGGTGGGGTGACAGCAAATCATAGCAGAAAGAGTTAAAATCGAAACTTCTTCAAGGAAGTCCTCTCGCATGTAAATCACATCAGAACCTATTGGTTTAAATATATTGCCGTGACAATATTTTCACAACATTGTATTGTTGCTACATCTGAACGACCTTCTGTTGTGAAATGTTAACAAGCCCACATGCTTGGCGGTTTCTAGCGAAAACATCTTTCACTTTGTTGTGGTGCAAGTTTGTTCAACTTTCTTGAAGAGTTCGTTTATTGAGAAATGCGGATCAACCAATCTGATCCCTTTTACTAGGCAAAATAAAAGCAGTGTAAATACTTCAACAGCAGGAAAACGAAACAGTTTAGAGGGAAGATTAACTAATTTCAGTCAGCGCTGACAGAGGTCCATATCGATTTTTTTATCGTCTGACAGTTTCATAAAACCAATTGATATCTGAGATAAATAGGTCTAAACTGAAGAGACACATTGTTTAACCCTAGCTCCTATATTGTTACCTGTTTTGATTGGAAACAAATGTGGAATTTGATCAGACTATAATAAAAAGAATTGGACTCTGAGTTTTCAGTTCTCATGATCTAGTCTAACCCCGGAATTGGCGTAAACTGATGTGAGTTGGTGTGATTTGGCGTGAGTAGGTGGGATTTGGTGTGAATCGGTGTGAGATGGAGTGAAATGAAGAACACCCCTTCTCCTGTTCTGGTTCTATAAGGCGGATCTGAAAGTGGACAGCAGCGACTTGGAGACTTCACAATCTCAGAAGTGAATCTGCGTCAAGTGAAGTGTTTTGCCCGGGACCCTGGGTATACCCAAGTTAGCGTCCAAATACAGCAATTAGTGGAGAAGGGAAGTGGCTTTTCAGGCTTTATTAGAAGCAAAATGTGTAACATGAGCAAACTGGACTGTAAGAGACAGGAAATCTTGTACCATTCTACAGGGTGAGACCACAGCTGGCATACTGTATAGTTATGGCTTCCATATCTAAGGAGAGGTATACTTCGTTAGAATCAGTCGGTCCCTGGTCTAAGAAGGTTGTGCTGTGTTGATAGGCTGAGCAAATTGCACCTAAAATCTCTGAGGTATAGAAAAATGCGATCTGATCTCTGGATATGGCTAATGTTAATGATTACATTTCATCAATTCTGCACTTAGAAAGACAAGTGCGTGTGTTTGCTGTTTTTCTTAACTTGGAAGGATACCTGAGAGAGAGATTAACTCGATTTTGTATTTTAGTCCTCACAAAGCTAACTCCGTGTTGAGAAAGATTGCAGATAGCATGGAACTTCTCGATGCTTTCTCTGCTACAGCAAAGAAACGACTATTCCCATAGCTCTCAACATGTTTCAAAATGCCAAATGTAGCTAGAGGCTAGTAAACAAAGCTGTCTTCACGTAGCTTTCTGTGCAAGGGAGGATACTTCTTAACTCATTCAAGGGATGAGGCATCACTGGTAAGACCACACATACTGCCCACTTGTAATTGGTCATGAGAATGTAGTGCTGAGCTGTTCATCTGAACACAACCGAATAGTCCTCTTAGCCATTTCAGAGGTTAATTAAGAAACAACAATATTGCTGTGGGACTGGAATCATCACATTTAGGCTACACCACATAACGATGGCTGTGTTCCTTCCTTACAGGGTAATAATGAGCCAGATAGGATTTTACAATTGACCAGTAGTTTCCTTGTCAGCCTTTTATAGCATCATAGAGTCATAGAGATGTACAGCATGGAAACAGACCCTTCGGTCCAACCTGTCCATGCCGACCAGATATCCCAACCCAATCTAGTCCCACCTGCCAACACCTGGCCCATATCCCTCCAAACCCTTCCTATTCATATACCCATCCAAATGTTGCAATTGTACCAGCCTCCACTACTTCCTCTGGCAGCTCATTCCATACATGTACCACCCTTTGTGTGAAAAAGTTGCCCTTTAGGTCTCTTTAATATCTTTCACTTCTCACCATAAACTTATGCCCTCTAGTTCTGGGCTCCCTGACCCCAGGGAAAAAACTTTGCCTACTTACCCTATCCATGCCCCTCATAATTTTGTAAGCCTCTATAAGGTCACCCCTCAGCCTCCGACGCTCCAGGGAAAACAGCCCCAGCCAATTCAGCCTGTCCCTGTAGCTCAAATTCTCCAACCCTGGCAATATCCTTGTAAATCTTTTCTGAACCCTTTCAAGTTTCACAACATCTTTCCGATAGGAAGGAGACCAGAATTGCATGCAATATTCCAACAGTGGCCTAACCAATGTCTTGTACAGCCGCAACATGACCTCCTGTACTCAATGCTCTGACCAATAAACTTTTATTCCAAAGCTATTTATTTAACTGAATTGAAATTAGCCAAGCAGTTTTTCTTCTCTGAATGAAAAATAACATCACTTTAAACTCAAAATGTTGGCAAGATATAGGCATATTGTACACATGGGTGTACAAGGCAAGTGTGCAGGAGCTAGTCTGTTGAGTTCTTCAGACAACTCATTGTGCTTTTCAGAGATAATTACAAAGGGTATCAGTACTGGAAATCTAAAATAAGTTCAGAAAGTTTTGGAAACATGCAGCAGTTTGAGGTGAGGGAAGGTGGGGAAAAGCAGATGGGTAAACGTTTGCCTTCATGATACTGAATCGGAGCAGTATATTGAGCAGTTATAGGGCTTTGATGAACAGAAGAAACTGTTCTCCATGGTGGGTGAGCAGACCTAAGACAGCAAATGAGACTAAGAGATTTTTGTTTGCATATGAATGGATGAATAGAGAGAAAGTTTTACCAAGAGCAAAATGAATCCAAAACCATAAGCAATTAAAGAGAAAGTGGGGAGACATTTGGAGGGGAAAGGAAGCAACTGAATTGTGACTAAATGAGTTTAGTAGTTTATTCCTAGAGCAGCCCTGGGATGGATGGGCTGAATAGGCTCTTTCTGCTGTGGGCAATGCAGGGAGGGACGAATTCTAAGGAAATCTAAGGAAGGATGTACAAAGTTAAAAATCACACCACACCAGGTTATAGTCCAACAGGTTTAATTGGAAGCACTAGCTTTCGGAGCGCTGCTCCTTCACAATCACCTGATGAAGGAGCGGCACTCCAAAAGC
This sequence comes from Chiloscyllium punctatum, assembly GCF_047496795.1. Taxonomy (NCBI): domain Eukaryota; kingdom Metazoa; phylum Chordata; class Chondrichthyes; order Orectolobiformes; family Hemiscylliidae; genus Chiloscyllium; species Chiloscyllium punctatum. Next base: position 6,519,859 of record NC_092754.1, read on the forward strand.
TAGTGCTTCCAATTAAACCTGTTGGACCATAACCTGGTGTTATGTGATTTTTAACTTTGTACATCCAAGTCCAACACTGGCATCTCCAAATCATAAGGAAGGATGTGTTGGGATCCAGGGGAGATTTACAAGAGTAATCCTGGGGATGAAGGGCTTGTCTATGAGGAGCAGTTGAGTGGTCTGTACTCAAACTTTGAAAGGATGAGGGGGTATCTGATTAAAACTGACAGAATGCTGAGACACCTGGATAGAATAGATATCAAGATATTTCTGCTCGTAGGAGATACTCGTAGGACCCGAGGGCACAGCCTCACAGTGAAAGAACAATTCTTTAGAACTGAGGTGAGGAGGGAATCTCCAGCCAGAAGGGAGTGAATCTGTGGAACTCATTGCTGCAGAAGACTGTAGAGACCAAGTCATTGAATTTACTTAAGACAGAGGTAGATAGGTTCTTGATTGATTGATTTATTGTCACATACACCAAAGTACAGTGAAAATCTTTGTTTATGAGCAGTACAAGCAGATCATGGTAAGCAAGGACACACAGATCAAAAGGACTTAGACAGAGGCACACAGGTTACATTGCACAGGGATGCACTCAGTGACATCAATGTTAACAAGATTAGCATTACTTGAGGCAAGACAGGCCATTCACCAGTCTAATAATGGCTGGGAATTAGCTGTTCCTGAATCTGCTGGTGCTTGTGTTCAGGTATCTGTATCTTCTACCTGACAGAAAAGGTTGTAGGAGATCATTACCTGGGTGCGATGGGTCTTCGATCACGTTTGTGGTCTTCCCACAGCAGCGAGTTGTGTAAATGGAATCCATGGATAGAAGGATGGCTTCTGTGATGGTCTGGGCTGTGCACATCACTTTTTGTGGTTTCTTATGGTCCAATGCAGAGCAGTTGCCGTACCAGGCTGTTATGCACCCGGACAGTATACTCTCAGTGATGCATCTGTAAAAGTTGGTGAGGGTTCTCACGGATGTGCCGAATTTCCTGACTGGTAAGGGAATCAAGGGTTACTGGGAGAAGGCAGGAGAATGGGGTTGAGAAACACAACAGCCACAATCGAATGGTGGAGGAGACTAGATGGGCCGAATGGCCGAATTCTGTTCCTATGTCTTATGGCCCCTCCAAGCCTCCCTCTCCATTTCTCTTATTTGGGAATGAGTTTGTGTGGGAGAATTACATTCTGAGAACAAATTCGTTGGCAAAACGCGAGTGTAACCGCACACACAAGCTTCCAGTGCTGCTCAAACACAAACTACAGGTTTTTCAATCATTCAGCGGTGTTAACTGATACTCCGTACACATTCAAACAGTGACAAGGTATACAGAGTCTGGATTAGTGGTGCTGGAAGAGCACAGCAGTTCAGGCAGCATCCGAGGAGCTGGAAGGTATACAGACCCTGCCCTGGGAAATGGCACTGATAAAATTATCACAAACACACAGGAAATTTATTTGATTGATACCTGTCCAGTCAAACTATAATATTCATGTAAGGTGCAACTGTTTGGATCTGTTAAAGGATGTATATTTACATCAATTATCGCAGCGACAAAGACAACAAATATCCTCAGTTCCTTTCCAAAATAATTCGAAGGAAGATGCAAAACGTTATGAACTGGATTCATTTTCAATTGAATCTAACTCTGTACGTTACAATCAGACTTTGCGGTGGTTAAATTTGTGGGGAAAACAAAATTTAATTTGTTCCGTTTTGGCAGCATTACTTTAGCTGTGATATTCTTGAATTCACTTTTGGAATCTTCCGAAGAGCAGCATCATCTCAGCAATAGATGATGAGATAATGGAAATCGAACCTGATACATGAACAGAAACAGCTGGAAACCCGACCTCTCCAACAGAATTCAGCTCGAACTATCTCAATACTGAATGAAACAGCGGGTTCAAAAGTGGCCCGGGAAGACCAGGTATGTGCCCTATACCTGTGTTATTTCATAGGATGTGTCAACAACTCGTTTAAACGAATTGTGCCTATTTCAAACGTGTTCTACCAGGAGACAATGCAAAATGTTGTTTGGTGGGAATTGATTCGCATCGTTTTGTCTAAAATGCTCAGCAGTGAAACGACTAAAAACAATTAAACTCATTAAAACGCTTTCGGGTCGACACGTCGTTTTATAAACCGGCTGGGATCTCCCCCGAAAATTAATTTTGCAAATGGGATGGGCTAATTTTTAACTATAGCACCCCGTCCAATATTGAGGGATAGTTAATTTTGTGACCTTTAACAATCAACAGCTGAATTGAATCCACGTGAAACATTTAGCAAGAAATTAGTGTTTTTCGAAATTAAAAATTCCTATCGTCCCTGCTGAGCGGGAAATCTTGTCAAGTCAGAAATGAAGATGGAACGTGAAAACATAACAGTTCTGCCAGATCCAGTGAACCGGGTATAAGGCATTAACACTGAGTAAAATTGCAAAGCAACTATTTATAAATCTCTTACAGTGATGTCGATCAGAATCACTCTCTTTCCTCTAGCAGTTAACCGTAGAGGAGTTGCTGATTAATCACAGCAAGCAAAATCTAGCGATTAGTTTGCAACGCAACGTGTCCTCTGAGGAAGGGTCACTGGACCCGAAACGTTAACTCTGATTTCTCTGCACAGATGCTGCCAGACCTGCAGAACTTTTCCCAGTAATTTCTGATTTGTTTCTGATTTGCAGTATCCGCAGTTCTTTCGGTTTTACACAAAATGCCTTGTTGGTTTAGTAAGAATTTTATAAAGTTACGCTCGTTTCATTCAGGTTGACAGTGAACGGAAAGTCGCCATAGTCCTCGCAGGTTATATAAGGCTGGTCTCTCCTTTAGCCTGGAGGTCATCACGCCTTCAGGCTAAAAGTTGAGAAGGAAAGTCCTCCGTGATAACTTCATCTGGCGCACGGATTGAACCCACGCTGTTGACCGTATAGCAGTAAAACTCAGTATAAAATGGTCATCGTGTGCCGAAGTGGGGATCCAGATAATTGTACTTGTTAATCGTACTTAATAAATAAATGCGTGATATACACTACCATTCTTGACGCACGTGTCATTTCAAATTTTACGTTCGAGCGTTAAAAAAGTAAAGATGAAAAACAAAAATTGTCGTGATTTTTAAAAAAATATATATCAAACAGAAAAATAAAAACTGAAAGAACTGTGAATATTGTAAATTCTAAAGAAGGGTCACTCGACCCGAAACGTTAACTCTGTTTCTCTGTCCAGAGATGCTGCCAGACCTGCAGAGTTTCTCCAGTAATTTCTGTTTTTGTTAGAATAGTGCTGTATTGTTCTGACGAAGTGTCACTGGACTTGGAAACGTTAACTCTGTTTCTCTCTCCGCTGATGCTGCCAAATCCGACGAGTTTGTTCAGCATTCTCTCTGTTTCCGATTTCCAGTTTGTTTCTGTTCTACCTCTTTGGTAACTGAATGTTTGAATAAATATGAATTACCTGAGTTTTATGCTAAAAATGTTGCAGTAGCCACAATGGTAACTCGTCAACACGGACGAGGCCATTTGTGATTTATTCTTTTAAAGGTGTTTGACATGAACATGACTGTGAAACAACAACTTGTATTTCCGTTTGTTGACAGATTCTGAAATCCGAATTGCTACAGCTAACCCTGCAAAAGCAGACGATTTATATACCTCCTCGAACTATTCTGGGCTACCTATAACTGAAAGGCACCGTAGAGGGAAATATTCCCCATTCTACCAGGCTGAAATGGGCTGAGGAATTTCTTTGCTGGGGCTCAACTACAGTATTATAACGCCACCTGTTTTGGCCGCATTTGTTTTGTCTAAAAACAATTTTACCGGGCAGGTGTAAAAAGGTCAAACAGTCAAAACAAGACCAACGACGAGAAGTTGAGGTGGCGGGACGTGAGGAGTGTCTTTCGGTACATGTTAGAATGCCGAGAGAAAAAGAAAAAAAAACACACAACTTTATTGTTATGAGGATACAATTCTTTCGCGGCTGGCCACTGAACAGTTTTTTTTTCTGTTAGACATAATAAGTTTCACTAAGACGAAACAGTACTGCTAACGGGAACAGATTAATCCCTCAACCTCTAGAGCTGTTGAGTTAGAATCACAACTGACCGTGATTTCTATTGCCAACTATAAACCCGTGTGATCATGGAAAGGGAGGGGGGTGGGGGGAGGAATACAGAATACAAGCCACGGCCACTATTTAGCAGGAAAATTGCAACAGAGATTGGGATAAAGATTCTCAATAATTGAAGGAGATAACGATTCAGTTCTTAACTGCGCAGTGCAGCAGAAAAAAAGAATAAATTGGTTTAATAATAGCAAGTTACTGTCCAGTGAAACTTAGATTCAGAATCATATTTTCAAAAGCTTCATCCTGTATTGCATCTCAGTCAAAGTCTGCACATTAATTACAAAGATTAACTTTGCGGAACAGTACTTCGTAATCAACCACATCACTGTGGGTCTGGAGTCACATGCAGAGCAGAGCAAGTAAAATTCCTTGCCTAAGGGACATTATTAGTCAGATAGCTCCCCCCCCCCCCCCCCCCCCCCTTCAACAATTTCAAATTCTTATTTAATTCAAATTCCATCTCCTGGCATAGAGGGGTTTTAACACGAGTCTCCACAATATTAACTGGGTCTCTGGATGAGTAGTCGAACGACAAAACCGCCTCACATTCCCGTCAAACGGCTGTAAGAGACTAGAATTTTTTTTATAAATCAGTAAAACAAAGAACTGCTGGATGCTGGAAATCTGAAAAAAAAACCTAGAAATTGCTGGAGAAATTCAGCAGGTCTGGCAGTCCGGGCGGAGACAAAGCCGAGTTGATTCTCCCTGTTAAATGTGATCCTTCATCAGACCTGCCGAGGTTCGGCAGCAATTTCTGGACTATTTCGAAACCATCACAACTTCTTTCAGGGTGGTGCTCATCAGGCATTCCCACATACACACAGAGATACGGAAATAATAGTCATAGAGATGTACAGCACGGAAACAGACCATCAGTCCAAATCGTCCATACCGACCAGATATCCAAACCTTATCTAGTCCCATTTGCCAGCAATTGGCCCATATCCCTCTAAACCTTTCCTATTCACGTACCCATCCAGATGCTAAAAGATGAGAGACTTAACAAACAATCCAGGTCATTTTCAATATATTATTTCAGTTGCATCACACTGTAAATCTTTGCTCTAAATTCAGTGTATTACGATCTTATTCTCCACAACCATCTCCTGGCATTGAGGGGTTCAGACCCTTCGGTCCAACCCGTCCATGCCGACCAGATATCCTAAACTAATCTAGTCCCACCTGCCAGCACCCGGCCCATATCCCTCCAAACTTTCCCGATTCATATACCCATCCAAATATATTCCCAAAAGTGAACTAAACATTTGGAGTGGATTTTACAATGACCTTTCGGAGAATCAAACTGCAATCGTTAACGGGGGAACCAGACTCTGTAATTTTACTCTAGTTGCGTTATAGTTTTGATTATAGCGATGTAAAGTAAGCAAAGTCCTCGTTGGTAACCTCAGCCGATACGACTCGGAGATGCCGGTGTTGGGCTGGGGTGTACAACTTTAAAAATCACACAACACCAGGTTACAGACCAACAGGTTTATTTGGAAGCACACTAGCTTTCGGAGCGCCTCTTCTTTATCAGTTGGTTGTAGAGTATAAGATGGTAAGACCGAATTTGTAGCAAAAGTTTACGGTGTAATGTAACTGAAAACCCTTTGCTATAAACTCTGTCTTACCATCTTATACTCGACAACCACCTGTTGAAAGAGCAGCGCTCCGAAAGCTAGCGCTTGCAAATAAACCTGTTGGACTATAACTTGGTGCTGTGTGATTTTTAACTTTGTACAGCCGATACGGACATTGAACCCACGCTGTTTGCATCACTCTGTGCTTATTGCAAACGAACCAACTGAACTAACCAACCTGAGCTCACCAAGCCCCAGTGAGCTACAAGCAGACCTGTGTGCAATATACACATTTTTAAATATTAAAACAATTCAAACAACTTCACAAGGGAATGATTCCCAGGCACAGGTGCCGTCTAAAAGATCTTGCACTTTTCTTTTCCCCAGCTCATCATAATGAGCACACACACACACAGAAATGCCAGTATAGTCTGTGGGTGACAGCATTGTCCCAGTGATTATAGATTTGATATATTCAGAAGTGAGCCTCCGATTGAGCAAGCTTCTGTCATAACCAACTCGAAATGGCAGCTGGCGCCGTCAATTTTAAATCAGTTGTACCTATTTTACCTTTGATACAAAAAGTTTGGCGTCACATCAACACACCTTACATATTTCATACCTTTTTCAAGTCACTCGCAAGCAAGTTCGGAATATCTTAACGAAGCTGAATTTTTAAGGACATATTGCGACAAAAAAAAACACGGGTAGCGTTGGTCAAAAGTCGCCGACCCGAACTGTTAATTGAATTTTTTTAAAAAAAAGAACTGCGGATAGTGGAGATCAGAAACACACGAAAACAACATTTCTGGAGAAGGGTTACTGGATTCGAAACTTTAATTCTGTTTCTCTCTCCCACAAGTGCTGCCTGATCTGCTGGATTTCAGAGAATCAGAGAATCCCTGCAGTGTGGAAGCTGGTCATTCGGCCCATCGGATCTACACCAACCCTCGGAACAGCATCCCACCCAGACCCACACCCCTACCCGATCCCTGTCACCCTGCAATACCCATGGCTAACCCACCTAACCTGCACATTGCCGGACACTATGGGCAATTTGGCATGGCTGATCCACCCTAACCTGCACATCTTTGGACTGTGGGAGGAAACAGGAGAACCTGGAGAAAACCAACACAAACTCCATACAGTCGACCAAGGCTGGAATCGAACCCGGGTCCCTTTCTCCAGTAATTTATGTTTTTGTGTGTTTTAAGTTGAACAAAACTTTCTGGTAGTGTTCAGCAGCTCAGGCAGTATCTGTGGAGAGAGAAACAATTAACGAGTTGACACACAAAAATAACATTTCTGTACAAGTGTGACTGAACTCTACACGGTTAAATCTGTTTTTTTCTCTCTCCACAGATCCCGTCTGACCCACGAGCAGAACATTTTGTTTAATTTCAGATATCCAGCATTACTGGAAGAACGTAGCAATTAACAATATTCCAATAATTTGAGCTTTTGAAAAAAAACTCAACAACTAACATTTATTGTCAAACATTTGACTTGACACTGAACACCCACCGTTTTGACAGCTGCCTATTTTCATCTGCAGATCCTGAAAAAAAAGGTCTCTTGAGTTGGTGTTATATTGTCAGAACTTCTGCAAACTGCTTTTATTAAGGCGATTACAACTCTACCACAAAACCAAAATGATTTGGCTGTTCTATTCCGCATGACAGTCAAAATCGCCGGTGAGATCTTCTAAGTGTAAAGATTTCAGTCCTGTGTTTGACGCACCGTTACCCAAATATTAAGCTATTTTTCTGGATCCATTTACTTTTGCTACAGAAGAGTTACGATTTAGATGAAGAAGAGACCTCTATCACATGTGGCTGTAAACAAACATCTGATACAATTCTTTTAACTCGTTAAAGTCTAATAATATTTCATGAAATCTGTGCAGTGTTTATTGGATTCTGACCCCAAACTGCTGATAACAATTCACCAATTTTGTCTACAGTACATAAAACTAAAACCCTAGTAAAACCGAGCGCGCTCCTTTTAGCTCTTGTAGTAATTACTGAAACATGCGAACACATATTTAAGAAATGAAGTTGAGGTTAGACTTCTTAAAACTCTCAGTCAAAAGAAGCAACGATTCTTTAGGAAAATGTATTAATCACAATATAGTGGGCCCTTGTGTTAAAGAAAAACACGTACATATTCCTGCTCTCTTTACAATCTGAACCATGTAAATGTTTTGTTACATCGATTCTATGCAGAGGTTTAGAGCCGATTAACAATTTATAGTTGGATTTGCTGTCTTCGTCAACCACAAAAATGTTCAATTTGTGCAAATCTTTGCAAACGGCCCGACGTATAGACTGGTTACTTCACCAAACAACCCTGCAATTTGAGATTTGTTTTTTGTCCGAATTATTCCTTTCCTTTCGATTTAGTGAAACACACGGATAGGTGAATGGACCTTAATATGCTGCTGGCAAACAAATTTTGCGTTCTGGATTAATGGTGCTGGAAGAGCACAGCAGTTCAGGCAGCATCCGAGGAGCAGCGAAATCGACGTTTCGGGCAAAAGCCCTGTGCTCTTCCAGCACCACTAATCCAGAATCTGGTTTCCAGCATCTGCAGTCATTGTTTTTACCTCAAACAAATTTTGAAGGCGAACCAGACTTTTGAAATCTGTCGTTGCACATTTTCACTTTTTTTCTTTTCCCCTAAGTGAATGAAATTTACACTCTTAGACATGTGGTATTTTACAGCAAAACGTCAAGTTAAAGCTTTTTCGAAACAGATGAATTGACTTTAACACAAATCAATGAACTGCCCTTGAATTGTTTGTTAACATATTCCCCAATTGGAAAGATATACAGTAGTCAGGCCGTTTGTTCTTCGATTACATTTAAGTTAATTACACTAAGACTCTTGCAAAAAGACATTTATTTTGACAAAAAATACACAAAAGTGCTATGCATCGACACTTGAGTTTGGTCCAAAACCTTCATCTGTTAGAACGTCGATAAAGTTTTTAACATTGAATAGTTTAAAAAAAAACGTTTTTGTAGAACATTTTGATTTACCAAAGACGAACAGATCAAAATTCACAAGATACAACATATCAAACATTTTAAGCACTTTTTAAAAGTAAATAAACCCTGCTAACGAACTCAATCAACCAACGCTCTTTCCCCCTTGAACAGTCCAATACTTTTGCTTCCTCTGAAAACATGAATTTTTCCGCCTCCTTTCCCCGCCCTCCCATGGGGGTTACCAACAAGTTCCATAACTCAGGCTCAAAGTCAGCTTTTACTCAACGCTTGTCTTGTTTCAGTGTGTGTGTGTTTGTGTGTGCTGGGTTCATTCTATTCTCCAGCGAATGCACCTTAGTTTGATAACCAGGCAAACAATTCAAGCTGATATTTTTTGGCACTTTTCAAAGAAAATGTCTTACCACCGTCAGCGATGATATGCACTTTAAATGTCCTGGCAAGTTACATATCTAATCTGGTGGTCATGGGTCCATATTCCCAATAGGAACAGTGCATGACAGGGACCTCGCGTTGGCGAGCGCATGAGAGCTGGTATCCACTGCTCGCTGAGTGTGTCCCCGGACTCATCTGTTGGCCCATGCTGGCGTAAGGGCTAGCCGGCCCCGGGACCAAAGGCAAATTCTGCATCGGAGAATAAGGGCTGTAGGATGAGGGGAGTCCATTCATTTGAACCGGGCTGACGTTGCCATTAGCTGACTGGTGGTAACTCATGGAGGCAGTGCTCTGTCCTTGCCCCATGGACCACGAGTTACTGGCAAAGGGAGGCTGCAGATATTTGGACGTTTGGTAATAAAACGGCTCCGAGTAATTCACACACGGCTTGGCGGGCAGAAACGGGGAGGAGGAGGGTCTGTAAGGTCTCTTGACCCTTCTCCTCCTCCTGTAGTTCCCTTTATCAAACATGTCTTCGAAAGCGGGGTCCAGTGTCCAGTAATTACCCTTTCGCTCCCCTCCACCTTCCCTGGGAATTTTGACAAAACATTCGTTGAGGCTCAGATTGTGCCTGATGCTATTTTGCCAACCTTTTTTATTTTTCTCATAGTAAGGGAACTTGGCCACTATGTACTGGTAGATGCCGTTGAGAGTGAGTCGCTTCTCCTCACTGTCTTTGATGGCCATCGCTATTAACGCCACATAAGAGTAGGGAGGCTTTTGAGAAAGGTCCACTTTCTCCCTTGGCTCCTTGTCTCCAGCGTTCTCCAGTATCGACTCTCCCCTGACGGAGGAATCATCTTCGGGATTGTAGCTCTCCTGATTGTGGAATGTTTCCATCGTGGGCGAAGGCGGCTGGAACTGCAGGTATCCAAGACAAAATTAAACTTTCTCCGAATGTGCACAGAGCACTCGCCTCTTTCTGTCACCACCCACCCCCCCTCCCCCCCCAAAAAAAACTACAGTCGGGGAAGGCCTCACTCCTCCCACTTCACTCTCAGTGGCTGATCCCGAACTTATTTAAATAGAGCCAATGACAATTTTTCTCCAAGGGTGACTCTCAGGTCAAGTTAACCCTGCGATGAAATTGTCCCACTATCACTCACTCATCCCTCCTCCGACTCGTAAATGCTAAAAGTGGGGCGGGGGGAACGAGTTGAACTGGAAGCAGAAATAACCTATTGTTGTCCTGAGGCATGTCTGTCACCACCCTGCTTCAAGTGTGAAGATAGCACCTTGTCTATTTTAACACATTTTAAAAAGAAACAGCACACCAGTCTGCATGCTGCGATGCTCACACCCTATTCAAATCCACGCTGAAGAACCCATTTAGCCAGTTAGATGGAGGTTCACACCAGCATAAAACAAGCCAGCGTTCCCAATTGTATTTATTTTGTTTTCAAACAATCGAGTGCGTTTTTGCTGCAGTTTGAATCTCAGCACAAGCTCCCCTTCCCCTCTTCCATCCGTAAGGTCTGCTGGAGCAAGTTAGAAATAGCGAAGTTACAAATCACACAACACCGGGTTATAGTCCAACAGGTTTATTCGGAAGTATGATACATCCAAATAAACCTGTTGGACTATAACCTGGCTTTGTGTGATTTGTAACTTTGGGGAAGTGAGGACGGCAGATGCTGGAGAACAGAGTGGAGAGTGTGGCGCTGGAAAAGCACAGCAGGTCAGGCAGCATCCGAGGAGCAGGAGAATCGACGTTTCATCAGGAAGGGCTTATGCTTGACCTGCTGTGCTTTTCCAGCATCAGACTCTTCACTCTGATTTTTAACTTTGCCCAGCTCCAGTCCAACACCGGCACCTAAGGCGCACGGTGTGAGAGAGCAACAAAAACTGGGGAGAGATTGAGACATACGCGTGTGTGTGTGTGTGTGTGTGTGTCTGAAAGTGGAGGTGTCACTGTAATGTGAAGAGAAAGCCACTTGGCCTGGACATCTCCCCCACACCTTCCCACTACCACCTTTTCCCCCAGACACGTGAATAATATCAGCAGCCCCTGACGATCCCTGCACACTTTACAAAGTAATTCTCACACAGAATCGGGCCGATATGAGTCACCGGTTCAGGCGCTGACAATGTTTTTTTTCATCCTTTAATTGGAGGTGATGGTGGTGGTGGTGGTTTGGGGGGTGGGGGAGGGGGTGCAATCGTTGGCACAAAATCAATTTCTCCCCTTCAACTGCCTCCTGCCTTTTCTGAGATTGTCCTGGCAATGCAGGATTAGAAGCTCCCGCTGCAGACTATCTATCACTTCGCAAACTTTTGAAATTCAGTAAAGCTTTATTAAAATATTTATTGACTAAATAGTCTGACGTCTCCAGGAGGCGAGACTGCACCTGCCGTTAATGATAGTTCACTGAAATCTAATGAATACTCTCGCTCTCCCCGCCTATGTAGTTTCTTGGCTTCAGTGCTAAGAATCTACTTCCTGGATCCCCAACGATTAACTCAGTATACTGACAGAATAGCAATGTTCTTGAATTCCAAGTTGTTAACTGTTGAAGTAACTTATTTTGTACACGTTAATGCCTGCGCTATAGCGAAAATGAAAAAAAACACAAAACAGCTGGGTCTGTGCTAAAATTAGACAGTCAGCCATGACGTCTTTGAATGGCAAAACCAGATTCCAGGGTTGAATGGCCGCTTCCTGTTCCTATTCATTATGCTTCGAAGTTTAACCAATGCATCAGGTTATAGTTGCTAGTTTGAGGTGGCACGGTGGTTCAGTGGTTAGTACTGCTGCCTCACAGTGCCAGGGACCCAGGTTCAGAGAAACATAGAAGGTAGGAGCAAGGGAAGGCCATTCAGCCCTTGGAGCCTTTCCGCCATTCATCGCCATCATGGCTGATCATCCAACTCAACAACATAATTCTGCTTTCTCCCCATGACCTTCAATCCCATTCACCCCAAGTGCTATATCTAGATGCCTTTTGAATATAGTCAATGTGTTGGCATCAACTCGTTCCTGTGGTAATGAATTCCACAGGCTCACCGCTCTTTGGGTGAAGAAATGTCTCCTCATCTCCATCCTAAATGGTCTATCCCCAATCCTCAGACTGTTACCCCATTCTGGATACACCCACCATTGGGAACATTCTCCTTGCATCTACTCTGTCCTGTCCTGTTAAAATTTTGTAAGTGTCTATGAGATGCCACCCTTGGATGACTGTTTATGTGAAGTTTGCACATTCTCCCCATGAGTGTGTGGGTTTGCTCTGGTTTCCCCACACAGTCCAATGATGTGATGATAAGGTGCATTAGCCATGAGAAATTACCAGGATAGGGTAAGGGGGTTGGGTCTAGATGGGAGGCTCTTTGGATGATTGGTGTGGACTTGATGAGCTGAATAACCTGTTTCCACACTGCAGAGATTTTATAATACCACAGCTAGCAGTAAGCTGCATGATTGGCAATAAATGAATCATGGGGTGTCAGTGTCCAGGCCAACATTTATTATCCATTGCAGCAGGCAGTTGTGGGTCTGGAGTCACATGTAGACCAGACCAGGTAAGAAGGGCAGATTTCCATCCCTGAAAGATATCAGTAAATCAGATGGTAGGACAGGTAACAGTGGTTACATTGTCAATATTAGGCTTTTTAAATGTACAGATTTTTACTGAATTCAAATTTCCCATGCTGGGATTTGAACCCCATGGCCCCAAGCGCATTTACCTATGGCTCAGAATTGTTAACCTACACCACTGCACCACCTCCCTGTGTACGTGCTGATATTATGTTCAGTGTTGCCTCTAATATGCTTTCCAGCTACAAGGGCCTCCAAAGTCCAAGAACTCAGCAATACCCACAATTGGAAGTCAATACACAGTCCGCATACTGACACCAATTACTGTGCATGCAGCTTAGAGGCAATATTGACTACATTCTTACAGCAGTAAGGAATATCAAAGTGAAGACCAATTGTGCATCATGTAAAATAAAACTAAACAAGAGTGTGGCTATTTATTGCAAACAGGTCATTTTTAACTTTTGGCAGAAAAGGAACATGAATAGTTAGCCTATAACTCTCTATAACTTAAACTCTACCCTTTTAGGAAATTCTCATTCATATACAAACAGACATACAATGACAAGACAAGATACAAATTGTACAGGTGGGGAAGGAACAAACTGAAGTCAGTGAAGCACAGTTCTGAACCAGTCTGCATCAATGAGATGTTTTCCTTCAGTTTCTTTCTGGTTCGTCTCGACTCTATGATAAAGACATGAGGTTGCGTTCACAGATTTGTAACCTTTCATTCACCGGGTGAGGAATTGCCCTTTCACTTCTCTGAAGGTGGTTCTTCCCTTTTTCTTTCCAAGAAGTGAATTTGCAGAGAGGGAGAGAGGAGCTATATGTTTGTGAATTTCTTTTACTTTGGAACTCACAGATGTTTCTGCTGTACGGTCCAAACACACAGCTGTAGCCACTTGCTCAGGAATCAATCATGAAATTGTTACTATGCCTCCCCACACAGACAGAGAGACAGACAGATCGACACACACTGGATTAGAGTGTTCAAAGTTAAAAATCACACAACACCAGGTTATAGTCCAACAGGTTTCAACCCCAAATCATGGATTAGAGTGGTGCTGGAAAAGCACAGCAGGTCAGGCAACATCCGAGGAGCAGGAAAATCGATGTTTTGGGCAAAAGCCCTTCACCAGGATTGGATGATAGGAATTCCTGAGGAAGGGCTTTTGCCCGAAACGTCGATTTTCCTGCTCCTCGGATGTTGCCTGATCTGCTGTACTTTTCCAACACCACTCTAATCTAGACTCTGGTTTCCAACATCTGCAGTCTTTGTTTTTACCTATCAGATTGCACACATCCTGGTGGAAAAGCTGGGGCAAAGCTACCCTGAACACATACACCCATAGAGCTAAGGTCTCTCTAGTCTTCTTGCCCAGTGCTTGAAAAGGCAACATTATTGATAAAACAATGAGTTTCAGTAATGTGTTTTTCTAAAATAATCTTTCACACACCCTTGATTTAAAGTAGTGTAATTTAAGTTTCATTTTATGTCCACAGTCCAAAATATAAAAGTCGTCTTTTCGCCAATGACATTAATAGATCCAATTATTGTATAAATGGATAAAGCTGAGAACCATGGAGATTCAGAGCACCATCACAAAACTATAGTCGTCAGATATAAATAAAACTGAATATTAACCTTCAGGTGTAGATGGCTAGAATATAAAGGGGTGGAGGTTAAGTTTGATGACACTAACACAAAGCCTTGGTTAGACCAAAGCTGGAGTGTTATATAGAGCTCTGGACACCACACTTCAGAAAGGATATAGTAACCTGAAAAGAATTACAGTGCATGTTCACTGGAATGTTACAAAGGTTCCAAAGCTTAAATTATTAGGGAGATTTGAATTCATATAATTGTGGAAGGTTAAGGAATGATTTGGTTGAGGCTTTTATGATTTTTAAACACACTGAGAGGGAGGATATAGAGAAACTCTTTTCCAGTCGCAGGGGAGTTCTAGACAACAGGACTTTGGCATTGCCAATGGAGCCACCTTTTAAACATTGCTGTATTCAAGGCATTTAAGAAGCATTGGATTACTATTTGGATAGAATTAGTGTGTAAGGATACGGGGAAAAGCAGGAAATTGGCAGTAGGTAATAGAACTGGTGCAGGGGGCTGAATGGCCTTGTTCTGCACGGTAATACCAACAAATATGACATACGCAGTTGAAAGGTTACATACATTAATTCTTATTCAGGTTTAGAACAATATAGAATCTCTATATTGCAGATAGAGGCCAATCAGCCCATTGGGTATAAACTGTCCCTCTGAAGAGCATCCCACCCAGACCCATCCCCTATCCTCGTCATGGCTAATCCACCGAGCCTGCACATTACAGGGAAATTTAGCATGTCCAATACCTCTAATGTTTGGACTATGGGAGGAAAGCCATGCAGACATGGGGAGAATGTGCGAACTCCACATAGGCAGTCACCCAAGGCTAGAATCAAACCTGGGTCCCCGGCATTGTGAGATAACAGTGCTTGTTCCCCTTAAATTGGATTTCCAACCTCAAACTGCCTGTAACCTACAAACAAATCAAACTCACAATGTCAGTACTGTGAAGATGCAGGACAAGCACAGCAAACATATGCCACATGTGCAGATCTTGCAGATTTTGTCCAGTGCTTTATTCTAAATGAAAGCCCCATTGGACACTTAGCACGTTTATTTGGCAATGGCAGCTGGATGCAAATAAAAAGATACTTGCACTTTATTCCAGCCTTACCCTCCATTACTCTTTCCTGTGGTCTTGGGCCAGGTAAAAGTGACATAAAATCTCGTGATAGAGTGGTCTCCAGGCTGAATCATTTGTTTAAAGTTTGCATGGCCAAATTTTAGTCTACTTAGACCTTCATACTGGTCATGTAACAAACACATTGTCCCTCATCAACTACAAGAACCATTAATGTGCATTGTAAGTGCAACTTTAGCTTCATTGTGAAACATATCCTGCTTCATAGAAATGTTATATATTGCAGCAATAACTTTACTCTCAATCTAGTTTTAAGTAGGTACAATGGTAGCCAAATACCTCTTCCCTTGCATTTCTGTCTCCATGCTTCTTTCTAAAGTATTGCCATGGCTGTATAGTTCATTAGTTGGATCACTTCTGGAGTACTCTGCATAATTTTGGTTTCCATCCTTAAGAAAGGATATAATTGCATGAGAAACAGTTCTAAGAAGGTTTGCTCAATTTGTTCCTGGGATGAAGGGATTATTTTATGAAGAAAGGTTGAGTAGGTTGGGCCTGTACGTTGGAGTTCAGAAGAAGGCCAGGGGATCTTATTGAAAGAAAAGGGATCCTGAGGTGACCTGACAGAGTGGGCACTGTTTCCTCTTGTGATGGAGGCTAGAACCATTGGACCACATTTGGAGAATTGTGCACAGTTTTGGACACCATAGAAGGCAGGTACACATTTGGGCAACTTTGAATGCATGATTTAAAGATACATTATTTCATGGGACATGAGCATAATTAAGGAAGCAGCATTGATGTTCATTTTCATGCACTTGAGAAGGTGTTTTTGAGTTGTCATCTTGAATTATTACATTCCCTTTAATGAAAATACATGCACAGTGCTGTTAAGAGGGATGCAACATGATTTAAACTCAGCAACAGTGAAGGAATGGCGATTAAGTTACAGGCCTTTTTCTTATTATCCACCCATGGGATGTGAGTGCAGTCCATGTGCAGTATGTAGACCCACAATGCCGTTAGGGAGGGAGTCCAGGACTTTGACCCAGAGACAATGAAGTGGCAATATATTTCCAAGTCAGGATGGTGACTGTCTCAGAGGGGAACTTGCATTTGGTGGATTCCAATGTATCTACTGCCCTAGTCCTTCAAAAACACCTTCTCGAGGGCATGAAGATGGACGTCAAATGCTGCTTTGTTTATTATGCTCATGTCCCATGAAATAATTTATCTTTAAATCATGCATTTAAAGTTGTCCAAATGTGCATCTGCCTTCAAATATATGGATTGAAAACACAAAAGCATTACTAATCGAATACTTTCCAAAATGAAACATCAGTTCTGGGAAAATGGGACAGCCACAATTGAGTGTGTTATCTCCTGTTGGGGAACCATCCCGCGTTGCAAACCAAGCAGAACAACTTAGGCAGTAGAACTAGGAAGTACTGGAGAAACAGGTCTTTCAGCATCTGCTGAGGGTGAAACTAGTTAATTTTACAAGTCCAAAATGACTCTTGTTTGAACTTCAAGGGAGAGGTGGAAAAGTCATGGGTTTTATACTGTTAAGCAAAAATGGGGAGGATGAAATGTAACAGCAGGAAAGGTCAGGGAAAGGTTGGACAGCAGGAGAGATAGAGATTTTCATCACTTTCCCACCTCTCACTTAAATACAGACAACAGTCACATTGGCCTCAAAATGTTAACACTGTTTCTCTCTCCATAGATGCTTCCAGACTTGCTGAGTCTCAAGCATTTTGCTTTTACTCCAGGTTTCTAATATTTGCGATACAGTATTTACAGTATTTTGTAGTATTGCTTATGCTTTTAATCAGAACCTGCTCCCTTCTATCCAACAGGTGCAGGTGATGCCTTAACATTTATGTTAAAGGCATGTTTGTTTTACTATAGCCTGATTATAATTTAAATCCAGCCTCCCATGCAGTGTTTAACTGCAGCAGTGCAAAACTGCTTCCTCTAGCAGTTCTCACAAGTTATGTGCATAGTTCTGATAGGTTGTAATTCTTCAGTTGTTCAATTTTGCATTTTGCAACAACAGACCTGTCCTCAACACTAAAGTCTTCATATAAAAGTATAAAGGTAGTTTTATTCCACAAGGGAGAACGTTCTTGTTACACAATTGTTTATGACGATGTAAAATTCAGAGTACATGAAATACTTTCAAGGTAGGAAACCTGAGTGGCAATTTGAGTGGATCCTTTCACTTTCCTGCCAGTACCTTCTAAGTGTTACCGGAGAAAGAATATGAAATTTTAACCTAACAATCACTGCAGTCACAGTCAAAATAAAAATGTGCAGAGCCTGAGGTCATCAAATGCATATTATTCACCAGTGTTTATTTGAATGTCTCAATATAAAAATACATTTGGTACAAATTTGATATTTTGTCAATGGGAATGTTTCCAAGCCAAAATTGTAATGTAAAGTGGAGGAAATAATATATACACAAAGCATTCCTTTTTTAACATTGCAATCGCAGAGAGAGTACTGTGAAATACGTTGTCCAATAGATGAAGAGGGATGAATAAATCTCTTGAGTGACCATATGATGAAGGAGCTATCTAAGGCTCTCAAGCAGGTTGAACAGACACTTCGGTCTGCTCACTTCTACACATTGTCCATTTGATTTGTAGGTGTTTCAGTGACCAATTACTTCATGAAAGCTTTAAAATTATCCTAACTTAGGCCTGATACAGTGGTCAAACATTTCCTGCTGTGCAGAATACAGTGCTATGCAACAGAGGAGTTATTAAGTGACAAAGTCCTCAACAACACCAGCTCTCCATGCTGCTGAATACAAGAATGACTGTCTGAGTTTTGCTTTTCACTGTTAGTGGCTCACAAGAAAGTCATTCCCACTGCTCTGTTTTCTGGTGTAAAGCAGATGAGAGTCTGTCCCACTAATGTGGTAATGCAGCCATTTATTAGATGCCATTTCTGGTCATAATTAAAAATACAGTTGTTAGTAAAACTGAAGCATTATAAGGGCTACTTTAGATAACAAACACTAAACACACTAAATTAAATTAGAAAATAAAATTAAAACTGAGCAGAAGACACCAACATTAAAGGAATAAAATTAAGATCTGACAAACATAGGAGGAGTAAGGAATAATAAACTAAATACATAGAAAATAGGATTATGGCTGAATTTCACCAACTATTCCTTTTTTAGCCAAATTCATTTTCTAAAATAAAAGTGTAACATTGGCAATTTTCTAATCCTCTGGGACTTCTAATAATCTAAGGATTCTTGGAAGATTATTACCAGCACATCCACTGTCTCTGTAACTAACTCCTATAATACCACAGGATGCATTCCATCAGGTTCAGGAGACTGATCTGTCTTTAACCACATTTGTTTCCCTTGCACTTTTACTTCTAGTAATAGTTAATGTATTTATTTGCTCTCTTCCTTTTGCTTCTTGACTTTTTAAAAGTATCTTTGGACTGCTATTTGTGTCTTCCAGCACAAAGACTGATGCAAAGTCATTACTCAATTTCTCTCCCATTTCCTGGCTCCTCATTGCTATTTCCCCGTCTCTCTCTGTCTCTTTCTTTCTGAATGTGGCCTATATTCACTTTGGCCCCTCTGTATTTTTTATATATTTAAAGACGCTGTCACTGTCCATTCTTACATTACTTTCTACTTTACCTTCAAAGTTTATTTTCACTCTCTTCATTGCTTTTATGGTCATCTTTTCTTGGTTTTTAAAGCTTTCCCAATCCTTTGGCAGCATGGTGACTCAGTGCTAACTCACAGTGCCAGAGGCAAGGGTTTAATTCCAGACTTGGGCAACTGTGTGGAGTTTGCACATTCTCCCCATGTTTGAGTGGGTTTCCTCCCACAGTCCAAGGATATGCAGGTTAGTTGGATTGCCCATGCTAAATTATCCATAGTGCCTAGAGATGTGCAGGTTATGAGGATTAACCATGAGAAATGCAGGACCAGAGGGATAGTGTAGGGGATGGATCTGGGTGGGATGATCTTCGGCAGGTTGGTGTGGATTTGATGGGCCAAATGGCCCACTTCCACACTGTAGGGATTCTATGATTTGGCTTACCACTAATCTTTGCCACATCGTTTTTTTTTAATCTTTCAATTTGTTGCTACCACGAACTTCCCTGGCTTACCATGGTTGGCCTATCCCCGAACATCCTTCTTTCTTACTGGGATATATTGATACTGTGAGTCATGAACTTTTCGTTAAGTATCTGCCATTGTTCCTCTTCTTTCTTTGCTGCTGAACCCCCCTTTTCTAGTTCACTGCTATTAGCTCTGCCCTCATCATTTGTAATTACCACAGGATGGTCATCATGGACACTGGTTTAGGAGTATGTCCAGGCATTACACAGGAAGTAGAGGATATTTATGAGGACGATACTATGGATACGAAGACTTCGGTGACGTGGAGAGACTAGACAAGCTGAGGTTGTTCTCCTTCGAGCAGAGAGGGAGAGGGGGAGATTTAAGGTATCATAGAGAGCCTTTAAAGCAATTCTTAGCGGGACTTATACACTTAATGGTAAGATCCTAGGGAGCATTGCTGAACAAAGAGACCTTGGAATGCAGATTCATAGTTCCTTGAAAATAGAGTCGCAGGTAGATAAGATAGTGAAGAAGGCATTTGGTATTCTTTCCTTTATTGGTCAGAGTATTAAGTACAGGAGTTGGAAGGTCATGTTGCAGCTGTACAGGATGTTGGTTAGGCCACTGTTGGAATATTGCATGCAGTTCTGGTCTCCTTCCTATCGGAAGGATTTTGTAAAACTTGAAAGGGTTCAGAAAAGATTTACAAGGATGTTGCCAGGGTTGGAGGATTTGAGCTATAGGGAGAGGCTGAATAAGCTGGAGCTGTTTTCCTTGGAGCATCGTAGGCTGAGGGGTGACCTTATAGAGGTTTACAAAATCATGAGGGTCATGGATAGAATAAATAGACCTGGTCTTTTCCCTGGGTTGGGGGCATCCAGAACCAGAGGGCATAGGTTTAAGATGAGAAGGGAAAGATATAAAAGGCACCTAAGGGGCAATTTTTTCATGCAGAGAGTGGTGCGTGTATGGAATGAACTGCCAGAGGAAGTGGTGGAGGCTGGTACAATTGCAACATTTAAAAGGCATCTGGGTGGACATATGAATAGGAAGGATCTAGAGGGATATGGGTCAAATGCTGGCAAATGGGCCGAGATCGGGTTAGGATATCTGGTTGGCATGGACAGGTTGGACAGAAGGGTTGGTTTCTGTGCTGTACATCTCTATGACTCTACAGCACAAAAGGAGGCCATTCGGTGCATCATTATCATGCTGGTCAACAAATACCTATCTGTTCTACTCATAGTTTACTGCACGTAGCCTGTAACCGTGTATGTTATGTTGTTTCAATGGATTACTTCATAGAGTTTCAATGGCATACTTAATAGAGATGTTTAAAATTATGAAGGGTGTTGATAGATTTAATAAGGAGAAATGTCAGGGCTGAAGAGTAAGTAAACAGGGAATAAAAGTTGCCAAAGCTTTCCCAGACTATAGGGCTGTTCTCTCATTAGAGAGAGATGATTGGTGGTGGTTTAACTTGAGGGTCACCATACCATAGGAGAGGAGAGATGTTGAGAAGGAGAGTCTTTCATAGTAACCTCAGCTGGTGTGGGAATTGAACCAAAGCTGTTGGCATCACTCTGCATCACAAACCAGCCAAAACAGCAGATATAGACATAAGGTAACGGGCAAACGAACCAGAGAAGTCTGATGAGAAGAGCTTTATTTTTTATGCAGAATGTTTTATAATCTGGACTGGGCTGCCTGAATAAAAGGTTCGATAATAATGTCCAATAAGGTTCAATAATAATGATGGAGGGGTGTAATGTGCTGGCCAATGGGGGGAAGGGGCAGAAGAATGGAACTAATTGAATAGTTATTTTTCAAAAAGACCAACTCAACTATGAAGGGTCTGATGCATTGAATCTTTTGTTAAATCGGTATTATCTCATTGTCAACTTCCAAGAATTTGTAACAAATAAATTTGACCGTAGTTATAAGTTAGCCAATTTACATCTTCTGAATTTGTGGGTATTACCTTTCAATTAAAAATGCTTTAGATTATAATATATTTCAGAAAACATTCTATCTTCCAAACATATAAATATTTAACGTACAATTACAATAATGTGCAAACATATTGACATACAATAAGGATCACTGCAACATAATTACAACAAAACTGCAATTGTGTTGATATGTTTCTTTAAAAAGATTACATATGCATTAAAAATGTATCAATAGCTGATAATGTTGTCACCTATTGGTGACAAATAAGTCTCTTAACTGTTGCTTGCTACCTGCTGTTCCTGATAAGGGCAAGTTTCACATCAGGAGGTTTTAATTGTAAACAAAAAGAATTTATTTATGCAAGCAGCTATTCCTTATTTCACAAGTGAGAATCAAGTTATCCATATATGACAAAACCTCTAGACTTTACTGATGAGTTGCAAGTATTGTGTTCCCTATTTCCCAGTGTGTAACATCTAAAATTTCTTCAAAATTCGAACTACAAAATAAATTTATTGGGCCCATTTGACGTTATGTTGGTTAGACTGGTAGCAGTAGCTACGAATGAAAGGAAATTCTGTACAACAGAATAATATCTGGGAAATTAAACAGTATATAATATGACACTGCTGTATGGAACTGCATATCACAGGTAAAGATCTAAAAGAAATACAAGGATCACATTTACTTTAATAAACACTTTTTATTGTAAAACTGAGAGACATTTGCTCAAATGATGTGCCATTAAAGAGCATTTACCACAATTACATGTTATACAGAGGTATCCTTTGACAGAAAAAATAATCCAGAACCAATTTACATCAATCTAGCGGATGCAGATGTGAATAGATCAGGAATATAATCCACTGTGGGATTGATTATTCACAATGTTAACACCTTTATAAACAAAGCATCAAGCTCAATTGTATATCTCTGGAGGAAACATTGTAATAAAATGTATATTTAGTGCGGATTAAACAAGATCTCTTTATAATTGTGATAAGGTCAGAAGTTACACATCAGGTTATAGTCCAACCAGTTTATGTCAGGCTTCACCCAATGAAGGAGCAGTGCTGCAAAAGCTTGTGATTTCAAATAAACCAGTTGGACTATAACCTAGTGTTGTATGATTTCTGACCGTGTCCACCCCAGTCCAACACCGGCACCTCCACATTATAATTTTGATGTTTAACTCGGGAAATTAACAACTTATGGAAGAAATTTGACATATCCGAGTAATTTAGTTTGTAAACTGGATGTTTCTATTTGTGGGTGAGTGTAACCATATTATCCGAGTGTGGTAGAAAATAACATATCGTGTAGTGTCCCTACCTTGAGACTTAGGAGCACCATACTCATGTCCCACTACTCCAGATGTAGGTAATGGAATCACTCAACAGGTTGATGAGAAACTATTAAGATAAATTGCTTATTGAGAGTACATTTGCAGGCATATTTCCCAAGGCAGTCCTGTTAATTTATCCAAATTGCTCTCACAGTTCCTGATGCTTTTGCATTACTACAGTCTAGGTGACAGAGAGGTCAATTGTCTGAGCTCCAGAGTATTTAAAAAGGTTAACTTTCACAATGACATTGCAGAAAGGAGGGAAATTCTCTGAAATAGCCTTCACTGATATTTATTTATCAATCAATATCACTAAAGGTGAACAAATTATCTGTTCATCACTATGTTGCAGTTTGTTCTATGCAGACTGACTACAATAATCTTGTCATTGAAATTATGACTGTATTTTCAAATTACATTATAACCACTTTGGGATGCCCTAAGGCCATAAAAGATGCTACATAAATGCAAGTAATTGTTTTAAACATCAATTTGTGTATATATTGAAAATATGCATTCTCTTTATATCCTTTTTTAAAAATATATTTCTATTAAGAAAAAATAGATTTTTAAATATTACAACAAATACAAAACAATACAATTCAAAACAGTACAAAAAAACCCAAATAATAAAAAAAATTCCCCAACCCACCCTCCTGTACGAATGTATAAACATATATAGAGAAATATAAAATTAAAAAAAAACTAAACTAGCTATTTAACTAACTAAATAAATACCTAACAACAAACAAATAAATAGTAATAACTCAGTCCAGCCAAACAAAACACTCATACATTCACAGTTCCTCCTCCCTAGATATTGGACTAATGAAACACAATCGTTACGGCGACATAAAAACCCTTGTTAGTGTGGCAGATAAATCTGTGTCCAGGTATTTCAAAAAGGGTTGCCATGTCTATTAAAAATTCTCAGTTTTGTGGTGTACCATATTTGTGTGAAAATCCAGGGGAATATGCTCCATGACAATCTTCCGCCAGCCCGGCAGGCCTGGGGGGGGTTTTCGGATATCCAACCGAGCAAGATATTCTTCCTTGCACAGAATGTAAGAATATTGAAAAGTTTTTTCTTATGCGCGTCTGCAGGAAATGCAATGGGTAGGCCCAAAAGGAGAGAAATAGGGTCCTTCTCCACCCCACACCTAAAATCCTCTCCATTGCACCCACCACAGCGCTCCAATATGTTTGAAGCCTGTCACAAGACCAAAGACAATGGGTAAGAGTACCTGTACAGACCTTGCACTTGGGACATGCTGAAGATACCCCTGGTTTAAATTTTGACAAATGGTCTGGGGCTAAGTGGACCCTGTGGAGAATCTTCAAATGTAAAGCATGGGTCCAATTGATATCTTCCTTGCATTCTCCCAAATATCCTCCAATGCCTCTGAAGAAGCTTCAACACCCAGCTCTCTTTATTTCCATCTTTCTAAACATTCATTAACCAATACTATCCATTTCCATATTTTTACTGGATTCTTGTAGACACTACAATCTACAGTCTCCAAGAAAACCCGTAATCAGATTAATTTTGAAAATTCAACAACACAACATCCATTGCATTTTCTTCAATAATCCACTCCATTATTTCACAGAACTCTTAAACTTGTCAAACATTACATGCCTTTTTCAAATTTAGGAAAACATAATAAAATTAAATAGAGTCAGAATGGCTTCACAATGGGGAAATCTGACAAATTTATTAGAATTCTTTGAGGATGTAAAAAGCAAGATAGAAAGAGGGGAGCCAGTAGATGGAATATATTTGGATTTGGAGAAGAAATTTGATAAGGTACCTTAGAGTATCTAACTAGTAAGACCCTGTGAGGTTGGAGGTAGAATATCTGCATAGACAGAGAATTGGCAAACTAACAGATGACATATTGGGATAATGGGAACATTTTCAGATACGAAAAGCGCAGGTCAGGCAGCATCCAAGGAGCAGGAGAATCGACGTTTCGGGCATGAGCCCTTCTTCAGGAATGAGGAGGGTGTGCCCAGCAGGCTAAGATAAAAGGTAGGGAGGAGGGACTTGGGGGAGGGGCGTTGGAAATGCGATAGGTGGAAGGAGGTTTAGGTGAGGGTGATAGGCCGGAGTGGGGGTGGGGGCAGAGAGGTCAGGAAGAAGACTGCAGGTTAGGAAGGCGGTGCTGAGTTCGAGGGTTGGGACTGAGACAAGGTGGGGGGAGGGGAAATGAGGAAACTGGAGAAATCTGAGTTCATCCCTTGTGGTTGGAGGGTTCCTAGGTGGAAGATTGAGGCCCTCTTCCTCCAGCCATCGTGCGCTATGGCCTGGCGATGGAGAAGTCCAAGGACCTGCATATCCTTGGTGGAGTGGGAGGGGGAGTTGCAGTGTTGAGCCACGGGACGGTTGGGTTGGTTGGTCCGGGTATCCCAGAGGTGTTCTCTTAACGTTCCGTAAGTAGGCGGCCTGTCTTCACAATATAGAGGAGGCCACATCGGGTGCAGCGGATGCAGTAAATGATGTGTGTGGTGGTGCAGGTGATTTTGTGGTGGAAATGGAAGGATCCCTTGGGGCCTTGGAGGGAAGTAAGGGGGGGAGGTGTGGGCGCAAGATTTGCATTTCTTGCAGTTTCAGGGGAAGGTGCTGGGAGTAGAGGTTGGGTTGGTGGGGGGTGTGGACCTGACAAGGGAATCACGGAGGGAGTGGTCTTTTTGGAACATTGATAGGGGAGGGGAGGGAAATATATCCCTGGGGTGGGGTCCGTTTGGAGGTGGCGGAAATGACGACGGATGATACGCTGTATATGGAGGTTGGAGGGGTGGTAGGTGAGGGCCAGTGGGGTTCTGTCCTGGTGGCGATTGGAGGGGCGGGGCTCAAGGGCGGAGGAGCGGGATGTGGAGGAGATGCGGTGGAGAGCATCGTCGATCACGTCTAGGGGGAAATTGCGGTCCTTGAAGAAGGAGGCCATCTGGGTGGTATGGTTTTGGAACTGGTCCTCCTGGGATCAGATGCGGCGGAGGCGGAGGAATTGGGAATATGGGATGGCGTTTTTACAGGGGGCAGGGTGGAAGGAGGTATAGTCTAAGTAGCTGTGGGAGTCGGTCGGTTTATAGGAAATGTCCGTGTTGAGTCGGTCACCCGAGATAGAAATGGAGAGGTCTAGGAAGGGGAGGGAGGAGTCTGAGACGGTCCAGGTGAATTTGAGGTCGGGGTGGAAGGTGTTGGTAAAGTGGATGAACTGTTCAACCTCCTCGTGGGAGTACGAGGCAGCGCCGATACAGTCATCGATGTAGCGGAGGAAAAGGTGGGGGGTGGTGCCAGTGTAGCTGCGGAAGATGGACTGTTCCACATGTCCTATGAAGAGGCAGGCATAGCTGGGGGCCATGCGGGTGCCCATGGCTACTCCTTTGGTTTGGAGGAAGTGGGAGGATTGGAAAGAGAAGTTGTTCAGGGTGAGGACCAGTTCAGTCAGTCGAAGGAGGGTGTCAGTGGAAGGGTATTGGTTGGGTCGGCGGGAAAGGAAGAAGCGGAGGGCTATGAGTCCTTCGTGATGGGGGATGGAGGTGTATAGGGACTGGATGTCCATGGTGAAGATAAGGCATTGGGGACCGGGGAAGCAAAAATCATGGAGGAGGTGGAGGGCGTGAGTGGTGTCCCGAACGTAGGTGGGGAGTTCTTGGACTAAGGGGGACAGGACCGTGTCGAGGTGTGCAGAGATGAGTTCGGTGGGGCAGGAGCAGGCTGAGACAATGGGTAGGCCGGGGCAGTCAGGTTTGTGGATTTTGGGCAGGAGGTAGAAACGGGCGGTGCGGGGTTGTGGGACTATGAGGTTGGAGGCGGTGGATGGGAGATCCCCTGAGGTGGTGAGGTTATGGATGGTCTGGGAGATGATGGATTGGTGGTGGGAGGTGGGGTCATGGTCAAGGGGGCAGTAGGAGGAGGTGTCCGCGAGCTGGCGGTTAGCCTCAACGGCGTAAAGGTCAGTGCGCCAAACTATTACCGCGCCTCCCTTGTCTGCTGGTTTGATAGTGAGGTTGGGGGTTGGAGCGGAGGGAGTGGAGGGCTGCACGTTCCGAGGGCGAGAGTTTGGAGTGGGTAAGAGGGGTGGAGAAGTTGAGGTGGTTAATGTCCCGGCGGCAGTTGGCTATGAAGAGATCGAGGGCAGGTAAGAGGCCAGCATGGGGTGTCCAGGTGGATGGGGTGTCCAGGTGGATGGGGTGTGTTGGAGCCGGGAGAAGGGGTCATCAGAGGGTGGGTGAGAGTCTTGGTTGAAGAAGTAGGCGCGGAGGCGAAGGCGGTGGAAGAATTGTTCGAAGTCTCGCCACGTGTTATCAGATAGGAATTTTTAACTAGTGATGTGCCATTGGAAATTGTGCTGGGTCCACAATTAGTTTTCACAAATAGTAGTGAATTGGATGACAGAAGCAAAACGTTTGCTGTTGTCAAGTTTGCAGATGACACAGAAGTAACTAGGTAGGCAGGTAGTGATGATAACACAGAGTCTGCAGAGAGAAGAAGATAGATTAGGTGACTGGGCAAAATGGAAAATCAGATTTGATGGGCCAAATGGCTTGCTTCTGCTCCTATGGCAGTGGTCTAGAAAATCTTGGATATCTTCCAGTAACCAAGCAATAATTAAACATTTCTGAGTAAATATTAATCTTACCCTATAATTACTCATCTGCCAATTAACTTTGAATGATACGCAATTCTCAGCCAGAACAAGACTTCCTTGCTAGTTACAAAAAATAACTACATGATGAATATCCCCATGCACTTTGATGGGTTTTATACCTCTTGATTTCAGTACATTTTCGAAGAGAGATTATTAACTACATTGAATTCCCACGTTGTCATGCGTGAAAACTTACTTTTGAATCAGTGTGAGTATGGAAACTTGCCCATGTGGAAGGAGTTTTGTATTTTACACACCACTTTCCCACAATTTGCTGTATGATATGCAACATGGGGCCAAGTCAAGCCCACCTCGGTGTTGTAAACACTTAATACTGTAAACCTATGTCAGAGAGTTAACATCCTTTCTGGACATCATGTGGGAGAATACTTTGGAAAACAGAAGACTGGTTTGGTTGCCTTTACTTCCCCTCAGTTTAGTCTGATTTTTTTTCTCTCACTTAAAAGCACAACCCCACAATTAAACAGACTGATCAAAGATAACGACCAACGTCGACCTGTCTCAGTGTGTGCGTTCTTCAGGAACCCACATCTAAAATCAAAATGAAATTATTCAGGTGGAATTACCAGTAGGCGTAATCACAAATTAAAAGCAGTTAAATCCTTAATGCATGCATTCCAGTTAGTACGTTTTCTATCCACAGCACCTTGCTTTGAACAGCTTGCGAGCTGTAATGTTAAATTAAAGGGTTTAGATTAAATATAATCCCATAAAAGGCAGCCAGCTTCTTATAACAGACGGTGGCATTTCTACTCTGCTGGAGGGGTTGAGGGTTGAAGTACATCTCACATCTACATTGTAACTTTCAATTTGACATATCCTCACCTTACTTTATAGGTGAACAGGAGGTAAAGTCACATAGACAGAGGTTGATAGGTCAGTATAACAGAAGTGGGAAAACAGAAATAATTTTTTGGAAACAGTACGACAGGGAACATCTACAGTGGAAGAAACATTGTTTCTCTGGAATGTTTCTCTCTGCAGAGTTGCTACTGAATGTTTCAAGTATTTTGTGTTTGTTTCAGATTTCCATCATCTGCAATGTTTTCTTTTCATTATTAATAGGACAATTAATCAGAGAGAGGGATTTTGGTGAACTTTAGCTGCACAATTTAATTTTAATTATTAGTCAAATAAATATAAAAAAACGTTTTTGTGTTGGGTAATTGGCAAATATATTTCCCATTTAATTGATGTGGTGCAATGTCACATTGGAAGGCAAAGCCAAAATTACCTTGTGAGCTGGTTGATTGCAAGAAGGGGTGGGGTCAGGCCACTGAGAGGCCAGGACTAGCCCCTTCTAAGCACTGGGAGAAACCTAATGGTTCCATCAAAATGTACATAGAGTCATAGAGTCATACAGCATGGAAACAGACATCTGGTCCAACCAGTCCATGCCGAGCATAATCCCAAACTAAACTAACTGTACCTGCCTACTCCTAACCCATATTCCTCCAAACATTTCCTATTCATGTACTTATCCAAGAGTCTTTTAAACTTTGTAACTGAACCCACATCCACCACTTTCTCAGGAAGTTCATCTACACGCGAACCACCATCTGTGTAAAACATTTGCCTCTCATGTCTTTTTTAAATTGCTCTCCTATCATCTTCAAAATATGCCCCCATTCTTGAAATCCCCCAACCTAGGGAAACAATAGTAAATTATTCAAAAGGATTTATATTGCATCACATTAAAGAACGAAGGGGTAGGAAATGTAAGAATACAATAACAAGGGAGAGTATAGAACAGAGCAGTGAGGTGGAATGTTTGGAAGAGTATAATAAATGAGAATAGAAATGGTTTGCAGTTTCACGGGAGTCAGAAGGCAAACATCTGAACTTATTTAAAGGGATTTGGAATGCTGTTGTTCTCATGATAGATCTCTGAGATTTGATCTCTCGAAGATTGAATTGAGGTATAGAAGATAGAGTCATAGAGTCATAGAGATGTACAGCATGAAAACAGACCCTTCGGTCCAACCCGTCCATGCCGACCCGATATCCCAACCCAATCTAGTCCCACCTGCCAGCACCCGACCCATATCCCTCCAAATCCTTTCTATTCATATACCCATCCAAATGCCTCTTAAATGTTACAATTGTACCAGCCTCCACCACATCCTCTGGCAGCTCATTTCATACACGTACCACCTTCTGCGTGAAAAAGTTGCCACTTAGGTCTCTTTTATATCTTTCCCCTCTCACCCTAAACCTATGCCTTCTAGTTCTGGACTTCCCAACACCAGGGAAAAGACTGTCTATTTATCCTATCCATGCCCCTCATAATTTTGAGAGACCAGAATTGCACGCAATATTCCAACAGTGGCCTAACCAATGTCCTGTACAGCTGCAACACGACCTCCCAACTCCTGTACTCAATACTCTGACCAATAAAGGAAAGCATACCAAACGCCTTCTTCACTATCCTATCTACCTGCGACTCCATTTTCAAGGAGCTATGAACCTGCACTCCAAGGTCTCTTTGTTCAGCAACACTCCCTAGGACCTTACCATTAAGTGTATAAGTCCTGCTAAGATTTGCTTTCCAAAAATGCAGCACCTCGCACTTATCTGAATTAAACTCCATTTGTCACTTCTCAGCCTATTGGCCCATCTAGTCCAGATCCTGTTGTAATCTGAGGTAACCCTCTTCGCTGTCCACTACACCTCCAATTTTGGCGTCATCTGCAAACTTACTAACTGTACCTCTTATGCTCGCATCCAAATCATTTATGTAAATGACAAAAAGTAGAGGACCCAGCACCGATCCTTGTGGCACTCCACTGGTCACAGGCCTCCAGTCTGAAAAACAACCCTCCACCACCACCCTCTGTCTTCTACCTTTGAGCCAGTTCTGTATCCAAATGGCTAGTTCTCCCTGTATTCCGTGAGATCTAACCTTGCTAATCAGTCTCCCATGGGGAACCTTGTCGAACGCCTTACTGAAGTCCATATAGTTCACATCTACTGCTCTGCCCTCATCAATCTTCTTTGTTACTGCTTCAAAAAACTCAATCAAGTTTGTGAGACATGATTTCCCATGCACAATGCCATGTTGACTATCTCGAATCAGTCCTTGCCTTTCCAAATACATGTACATCCTGTCCCTCAGGATTCCCTCCAACAACTTGCCCACCACTGAGGTCAGGCTCACCGGTCTATAGTTCCCTGGCTTGTCTTTACTTGCCCTTCTTAAACAGTGGCACCACGTTTGCCAACCTCCAGTCTTCCGGCACCTCACCTGCGACTATCGATGATACAAATATCTCAGCAAGAGGCCCAGCAATCACTTCTCTAGCTTCCCACAGAGTTCTCGGGTACACCTGATCAGGTCCTGAGGATTTATCCACTTTTATCCATTTCAAGACATCCAGCACTTCCTCCTCTGTAATCTGGACATTTTGCAAGATGTCACCATCTATTTTCCTGCAGTCTATATCTTCCATATCCTTTTCCACAGTAAATACTGATGCAAAATATTCATTTAGTATCTCCCCCATTTTCTGTGGCTCCACACATAGGCCGCCTTGCTGATCTTTGAGGGGCCTTATTCTCTCCCTAGTTACCCTTTTGTCCTTAATATATTTGTAAAAACCCTTTGGATTCTCCTTAATTCTATTTGCCAAAGCTATCTCATGTCCCTGTTTTGCCCTCCTGATTTCCCTCTTAAGTATACTCCTACTGCCCTTTATACTCTTCTAAGGATTCACTCGATCTATCCTGTCTATACCTGACATATGCTTCCTTCTTTTTTTGAACCAAACCCTCAATTTCTTTAGTCATCCAGCATTCCCTATACCTACCAGCCTTCCCTTTCACCCTGACAGGAATATACTTTCTCTGGATTCTTGTTATCTCATTTCTGAGGGCTTCCCTTTTTCCAGCCGTCCCTTTACCTGTGAACATCTGCCTCCAATCAGCTTTTGAAAGTTCTTGCCTAATACCGTCAAAATTGGCCTTTCTCTAATTTAGAACTTCAACTTTTAGATCTGGTCTATCCTTTTTCATCACTATTTTAAAATGAATAGAATTATGGTCGCTGGCCCCAAAGTACACCCCCACTGATACCTCAATCACCTGCCCTGCCTTTATTCCCAAGAGTAGGTCTGCTAATGAGGATTGACAAAGTAGATGCAGAGAGGATGTTTCCTGATGGGGTCAATCCAGATCACAAAGTCATCACTTTAGAATAAGGAGGAGCTGATTTAAAACAGAGACGTTGAGGAACTACATCTCTTAAAGGATCGGGAATCTATGAAATTCACTCCCTGAGAGTGTGAAGGACGCTGGGAGTAAAATTAAAGAGGAGATAGATTGTTAATTAGCAATGGGTTGAATAGGTATGGAGAACTGGTGGGAAAGTGGACTTGGAGCCTAGATAAGATCAGCCATAATCATATTGAATGGCAGAGCAGGCTCAAGGGGCTGAATGGTCTACTCCTGCTCTTAGTTCTTATGTTGTTGAACAGAATACCTTAAGCCAAGAACAGTACAGACAGGTACGTGGTATCTGCAATCAAAACAGAGGGATGCACAAGCCAGTGACAGGGTGCGACTGATCAGCTGCAGTGCCAATGCACCAACTGCTGACTACACCCTGAATGTTGCAAATCTGCGCAAGTCACTCAGATAGTGGTGTTGTGGTAATCTTACCAGACTACTAATCCAGAGACCTAGACTAACGCTGTGGGGACCTGGCTTCAAATGGCAGCTGGTGGAATCTTAATTGAAATATGAAAATTGTCTCACTGTGCAATGAGATGATTTGGAGGTGCCGGTATCAGACTGGGGTGTACAAAGTTTAAAATCACGCAACACCAGATTATGGTCCAACAGGTTTATTTGGAAGCGATAGCTTTCTAAGCACTGCTCCTTCATCAGGTAGTTGTGGAGTATAAGATTGTAGGACACAGAATTTTTGCTATATTGTTGTCACAAGAACCATCCTGGTTCACTAATGTCCTACAGGGGAGGAGATCTGCCATCCTTCCCTGGTCTGGCCTACATCATAGCGAAGTGGTTGAATCTTAACTGCTCTCTGACATTACCTTAGAGTGACACTTAGTTCAAGGGCAATTAGGGATGAGCAACAAATGCTGACCCTGTCAATAATTCCCACATCCCATGAAGGAATAGAGATAAAAAAACAAACAACACTGTGATTTTGTCACAGATTTAAAAAGGACAATAATAATTTTAGGTTAAAAATAAAACTAAAATGTCTTTTGATGATGTTATTGCTTTTGTACATACGTTCACTGTTTGATTGTCTCTTTTAAAACATGTGTATTCTGTTTCACTAGTGACTAGGTTGTGTCAGTGTTTATAGCTCATCATCTCTTCATATCAATCAATTAAGTGTCACAAACAGGAGACAGAAATTAATCAACAACCAATAATCAGGAACCCCGGCTTTTGTATCTGGAGGAATGGAAGAGATGAGGATAAAAGGATGCCAAGTTGTACAACCCTCTGGTCAGACCACACCGGGGTTACCTCAGCATTCTGATATCCTGTCCTCAGAGATGGGGCAATGTAAATACACCCACAATGAATATGAACTTTAGGGGTTATATTACAGGAGTTTACATGAACTAGGCTTGTATTCCCTGGAATTTAGCTAGTTATAGGACATTTTGATCAAAAGTTTTTGAGAACAGCCAAGGTTGATAGAGATAAACTATTTCTACTGTTATGGCATTTAAGGTGAAGGGGCAGAAATAAAGCTAGAAATGAAACAAGGAAATGTGTCCACATACAAAGGAGTGTCGCTTTCACAAATGACAAGTGAAAGTGGTTAAATAATTAAACTTAAAATTGAGGTTTATATTTAAGAAAGTTATTAAGGGTTATGTGGCAAAAGCAGGTGTATACTTCATCACACATTAGCTATGATTTCAGTGAGTGGGGGATCAGGCTTAAAGGTGAAATGACATGTGCCCCTCCCTGCTGCTCTGTCCTGGAGTTGGTCTGTGAACATTGCATCAATCATACAGTGTGAAATGAGAGTCACGTGTGGCCAGACTTGGGTTGGGGGGCGGGGGGAGGGTGGGGGTGCGATGCAGATTTCCTCTCCTGACGACTGTATCAAAGCAGTTACGTTTCACACGATCACACAGCTTTCTCAGTCCATTTTGTGCTACTGATCCATGAACACTGAGATCCGCTAAATTCAACTTCACAACTTGTCATGATCTCTCAAACTCAGTTCTGAGGAAGGGGTCACTGGATTCGAAACATTAACCTGCTGAGATTTCTCCAGCAACTTCTGTTTTTGTTTGTTTCAGATATCCAGCACCTGCAGTTCTCTGATTCATTATTCTGGGTGGTTGTATATCTCCTGCACCCAACACCATTCCCACTCGGTCACTGCGTTCACTTTTCTATTATGCAGATTATAATTACCATATGACTAGATACCCCAACCATTTGTAATTCTCTATAATAAACATTTGCTGTGTTGTCAATGATTAGGACACTGAAGGAATTAGAAATGTAAATAAGCAATCAGCAGATTAATGCACAACATTGGAGAAAGGATGTGCAAACTTGGATACATATTGGACTCAAATTTGGTTCTTGCTTAGAATTCAACACCACAAGATCACGTGGCACATTGTACATTTCATGATGAGGTATTTTTGAGAAAGAAGTAACACTATTACCAGAGAAATGCTTGAGACAATAGAAAGCCAATATATGCCCCACAAGATACCTCTGATAATGGTTGCTTCACTCACATTTATAACAATATTTATTCACTCAGGACAATATATCCTGTTTTGATGTTGTGAAGGGTGGAATTAGCTGAATTATCTCACATGATGACTGGATGGTTTGGAGAGTGTAGAGGTGCAAAGCTCTCCTGTATCAAAAGCACACTTTACACAATAAGGTTATGACTGCAACCTCCAATTTGGGTCCTCTTGTTCTCTGTACCAGAACCAACCGAAGCTTTTATCACATCTGGAGTGGGCTGTTTTCCAGATTGTGGGATGCATTAAAGTAAGGAGTGATAGAGGAATGATAGGAAACATTACAAAATTTGCATCAGCAAGAAAGTATTGGTTATTACTGTGGTGATGAAGGAATGCAAAACATTCATACACTTCCAAAATATAATGAAGGATGATTCAAAGGAAATTCCTTTCTCTTTAATAGAGGGAACTGCTCTAAAGAAAGACACATGCAGAATGCAAACACAAAAGAGCAATAGAACTTAAACAAGTGGGTGTGTGCTTTTTAAATGTGTTTTTATGAATGGTTTAGCGTGCACATTAGGAAGATAGAAGAGTAACACTGGTGTGAAACTGAAGAGATATTGCCAATTTCAAAGCAGAATTCTTCCACAGGTGTTGCCTTTAGATATGAAATTGTTCAAGTCTTGATGGGCTGCAATAAACACAATCATGAACATTTTCAACAATTCACTCTGGTCTAATCAGTTCCTGTAACATTAGTGCAAATCTGAAAGACTAAAATGGAGTTCAGTTAAATGGAAAACCGTGCACAGACATAACATAGAAATTCAGAGTTTAAAATGTACAAATATCAATGAATTGTGTTATGAAGTTGAAGGAGTGTACTGTACCTTTAAGAGAGTGAATTCTGTTTTGCACTGAGAGCTTGCAGGCAACTGTCATGTGACCAACTAGCAGTCTCAGAGTGTACTGGAATATTGAAAATATTTAACATTTGACTGTAAACTAAATGCCTCAATTGTTTGGACTATATTTTGAATCTAACCAATCAGTTTACATTATGCCCCAGGATACTAAAACTCAATCAAGTTTGAATTTATTGTTTTTGACAACACTAACCAATGAGATGACCCGGTATTTGGGGTATAAAGAAGCCGGTATTTTGAGAGTTAGCCAGAGAGAGTGACAAACTGCCATCATCAGAGTATCTGCTAGCAAAACACTCTCGATCAAAGGTACATTTTCATATGAAACATCTTGGCTGTAAAAGACCGAAGATGACCCAGGGAAATCTACAGCCAAAGGAAGACAGACACCGGACACGACTACCTCTGTAGGGTTTTGAAAATTAAGCTGATGTAATGTTAATAGGGGCATTTACGAAAACTGTATATTGTTACAGAGTTGGGGGCAGATATTGAACAGTTAGGAGAAAGGGGTGCTTAGAGTTGTAACTAGTTGTTGTTTAATGTTCACTTTTAGAGTTAAAAAATAAATTGATAATATTTTCTTTAAATAGTGGAATTTGGGAGTTTTCTGTCACTCATACTTTAACAGATTATGAGGCAGGGTGAGCTTTTCTGGGTGTTTGGTTTAATTAATAGAAGAGTTCACCACCATGTCATAACAACTGTGTAATATTCAAGAGATAAGGAGTGGATTAATTTTATTCATTCACGGGACGAGGCCATCACTGGCTAGGCTAACATTTATTACCCATCCCTAATTGCCAGAGGGCAGTTAAGAGTCAACCATATTACTGTGGGTCTGGAGTCACATGTAAGACATGAGTCAGATCAGGAAAGAATGGCAATTTTCTTCCCTAAAGGACATTAATGAACCAGATGGGTTTTTTCCTGGCATTTGACAATGGATTCATCGTCATCATTCGACTCTTAATTCCAGAAATTGTTATTGAATTCAAATGTTACTACCTGCCATGGTTGGATTTGAACCTGGGTTCCCAAAACCTTATCTGGGTGTCGGAATTAACATTGCCTCCCCCTCCTTATGAAGCAGTGTGTCACTCTGTAGACCGGAGTTTGACCGCAACCATTATACATTATACAATATCTTAAATCAAAATTCTTTCTCTACAGCCTCCTTGTTCCCTCCTAGGTGATGATGCAGTTTACAACATTAACTGTTGCAGAAATCTGGAGATCCCAATTCAATTGGAGGAGAAGGGGGTGGGCTAAAACTCTGGGGGAGCTGACTGAAGCAGGAGAAAACATTTCTCTGAGATGCCTCAAGCTGTGTAACCCGGCTGGGGAGTCAAAGTGAGTGAAGAGTCACCATCCTGGTGTACATATCAAAGCCTACCTTTAATTCAGAATGATGTTTCGACAATATGAAACCTGGTGGAAGTAATTACAAACAAATGATTTTAGCAGCGATTCGAGTCAAATTACTGCATCAGAAACTGAGTGCCAAGTGTGAGCATTCCATGGGCTCAATGCCACATAGAAATCCAAGAGAAGCCTCACTGGAATCTTTGCCTTAAACCCCACCTCTTTCAGAGGGCGATGTAATGTCATTTCAAAATCTAGGAGCTTAAAACCCAACTCGAATGGCTCATTTGAAACAAATCTTTCTGAGGGTTATTAAGGAGAGATTTACACAAAGGTGGTAGTACCTGGAAATTACATAAAATTATGGATCGATTTGATTTAAGTTCCCAGGATATTAAAAGGCAACAGATAGTTGCTCCTGAACAAACTTATTTCTGTTGTTCAGGGAGTCTAGGTCAAGGGGATATAGTCTTAAATTCAGAACCTATTCCTTTTAGAATAGGGGTGGAGGTGACTGGAGGTGGAGGGGGTGGTTTATGCTGCAGAGTGGATGTTATTGGAGAAGTAATCCAGACTATTGGCTCTGGAGGTAGGTGTTCAAATCCCAATGCACTACAGCTGGTGGAATTTAAATTCAATTAACTAAAACGCTGTACTCATTGATAGTCCTGAAATGGCTGGATTCTTGTAAAATACACTTGGTCGATTCAGAGAGATCTAACATTCGCGCCAGGCTTGGCTTGCATCGAACTCCAGACGTGCAAGCAACGAGATTGACTGTTAACTGCCTTCAGAAATAACCAAACAGACACCCTCAGTAGTGGTCAGCTCACAACCACCACCTTTTCAAGGGCAGTTTCATGTTGAGCAATAATTTCCAGACTTTTACCCTGAACCGTTGGGGGCTGAGTGGTGACCATATCGAGGTTTATAAAACCATGAGGGGCATGAATAGACAAGGTCTTTCTCCCCAGGGTTGGGGAGTCCAAAACTAGAGGGCTTACTTTAAGGTGAGAGGGGAAAGATTTTAAAAAAGGACATGAGGGATACTTTTTTCATGCAAAGGGTGGTGCGTGTATGGAAGGTGCTGCCAGAGGAAGTGGTGGAGGCTGGTACAATTACAACATTTAAAAGGCATTTGGATGGGGGCATGAATGGAAAGAGTCCAGAGAGAAATGGGCCAAATGCTGGCAAATTGGACTAGGTCAGACTGGGATATCTGGTCAGCATGGATGGGTTAGACTGAAGGGTCTGTTTCTATGCTATATAACATTATGACTCTAAAACTGGATATTTGAGGAGCAATATTAGGAAACACTGACACAGAAACTGAGTAGAAATTTGGAAATCTTCCATAAACAGAGATGGCTGAGAGGTCGGTTATGAACTTTATATTTGAGATTGAGGGAATCTTGTTAATTAAAGATATTCAGGGATAGGAGGCAGCATTGTTGCTAAATTTTTTTTTCATGTGCGCGGGTAACTGAAGTCCATGTGTGCCATGTCTGGAATGAGTTGTCAATGCTGTGAATAGTGTCAGTGCATCAATCACCACACTGCACAGCTGCACAGCTTAGTGGTAATGTTAATGGAGGGGTGGGCATAAAAGGTGCATTGAGCAGTCAAACAGGCTGGGGAGGCTCAATGAATTAATCCCACTCTCATGCTCCTCAACATCTGTGCAAAGGTGGGTTAACAGATTTTCAAAGCAGACAACCTTAGAGGGGAGACAATGGCCTCGTGGCATTATTACTGAACCTTTATTCCAGAGACCCAGGGGAATATTATGGGGACTAGAGTTCAAACCCTACACGGCAGATGGTAGAATTTAAGTTCAATTAACATCTGGAATTAGACTCGAAATACGTTGTTGGAAAAACCCATCTGGTTCATTAATGCCCTTTAGGAAAGGAAACTTGACCTGGTCTGGCCGACATGTGACCCAGACCCACAGCGATGTGATTAACTCTTAACTGCTCTCTGAGTAATAAATGCTGACCTGCCCAGCATCCCATGAATGAACAAGAAAAAACCTCCCAACCTGTTCAAACTTCGGACTAATACTGCATTTCTCAAATTGAACATGTTCATTATAGACACTGTTCATGGTTTTTTAAAAATGAGGATTGCATTATGCACCAAATTATTGGGAAGTGAGATTCCTCTATACATAACAAAATATTTTGATCTACAATTCTCCAATAATTGTGCCTCAGGCATCATAGATTGAAAACAAAACTGTAATTTTATCAAAAGAAAATCTGCAAATCTCAAAGCAATAATATTTATCGCAAATGTAATCATTCTCCCAGACCTGAACAAAAGAATCAAAATACAGACACATTTTAGAAAATGTCACAGCAACTTCATCAGAGGCAATGAATATCAAAGAGTAATATTATCATTTGCTATGATCCCAGCTGATGTTATTACTGGAGAAGTCTGATCCCAGACTGAAATCTTGTTTGATAGGTAAGATTTTGTTTTTAATTTTGGTCTAACAAGCTGTTCTTTCATTGAAAGACAGACACACAGTGCTGCAGATTTATGTTTGACAATAAAACTAAAGTCTATTATCCAAAAGTAGTAAAGATAAAATAGAATAAATCAAATATTTTAATATAACATTTTTAAAGATTTTGAAACACAGTAAAAATACAACCCCGTTATAGTACTTATAGAGAGAATGTTATGCTCTATTCCACATACAGTTTGACTTAGCTGTGGCCTTAGTTCCCATTTGTGAGAAGCCAATAGCCTTTCTCCTGATTTGTCATATAACTTAGCCGAGACATTTTTTTCAGGATATTAACCAAACACTTCTGGTCTGGAGCATGTAAACTAAACTCTTTGAACTCAAATAATAAAGCTTAGAATTCTGAAAATTATCTCTTCTCTTTCTCAGGAATGACTACTTTCTCCACCCACCCTCAGCTAAGTACCTTGCAAAACTGCTGAAACTGAAACTGAAAGAAAATGTCCCCTCCATGGGTCGTTCCTCAAGCTAAAGAAATTCCAGAGAGTTCTATATGAGAGTTTAATGTGTTACGCTGTCTACTTTGTTCCCTCATAAATTCTCCCAATGTGAGCAAATTTCCCATTAACCTCTCAAACTATCAGTCTCAGACTTCTTAAAAGGAATCATCATGGCTACAAAAATACTTACAAGTTAATCATTAAACCCCATGATAATTAAACATGGAAAACCATAAGCCACTAGTTTAAATTCAAAAATCCAAACTCAAACATAAATAATATTAAAATATATAAATTGCACATCACTTATTGTTGATGCTACAGAAATATTCTGCATGCTTTCATACTTCAGAATCTAAAACTGAGAAAAGAATCTGTCGTCATGGAATAAAAGACAAGACAATTTAATTTGCTTCAGCAAAGACTGTGTTAGGTTTAAAAACAATTCTAAGTCAAGTTCATCATTTATTGTTTCATAATTCCTCATAAAATACTTATCTGTGCTCAACATAGTAGCAGGAGAGATTACCAACACTACAGTACAGTTTCACACCAGCTATTCAATAATTCTGATATGGCATCCTATAGAATCTGCAGTTAGATACTTTATAGTGTTACAGTATGCAATTATTGCACAGTGGCTCTGCAAATATTTGCTCAATATCTATCATCTAATGTGACTAGTTTGGGGGTTTTCTTAAACATCAGTTGAGAAACTGTTTCATCAGCTATGAGTGTTTAAATAGGTCGCTGAGAGACCATATAGTTTAACAGTCAGACAGAATCTTTTTAATACACACACACACACACACACACACACACACACACACACACACACACACACACACCATGCCCTGCCGCACTCATTGTATTGGGTGGGGGAGAAGTGGGGTTGGGAGCAATGGAATCAAAGGGGGGAATGAATTGATTAGGAATACAAATGGACAGAGAGAGACAAAGTCAGTGGGTTAATGGAGAAAGCTAATTGCAGGATGTAAATCACTAACCGTAAACAACATTAAGTGAACTAAAACAATAATGTGACAGAATTACATTATGACCTCAGATTTAAGGCATCCATAGGAAGCAGCAGCCATGTGATGATTGAATTTTATATCCAGTCAGAAAGGGAGAAGATTGGATCTAAGACTAGCATTTCTAACGTAAAAAAGGACAACTACACAGGCATAAAAGCTGAGCTAGCTCTGCTGCGGATAATGGAAATACTGTTGACGTACCATTCTTGGATTTTCGGAAATGATTTGATAGATTTTCGGAAACTATTTGATATAGGTAACATGACTGCAGGAAGTAAGAGCTTGTGCTGCAGGGGATAACATATCAGCATGGATAGAAGATTGGCTGGCTGACTGAAAACAGCCTTTTCCTGATGAAGGGCTCCGGCCCAAAAATGTCAATTTTCCTGCTCCTCGGATGCTGCCTGACCCACTGTACTTTTCCAGCAACACACTCTCAACTCTGATCTCCAGCATCTGCAGGCCTCACTGTCTCTTGACTGACAGAAAACAGAGTGTTAGATATAGATATATGGGGCTTGTCTGATAGGTAGATGGTGAATGGGGTCTCTATTGAAATTAACCCTTTTGCTCCTTTTTAAAGGTTGCTGGTCGGATCCAGGCTGCATAAGGCTGGAATCACTGGATTCACTTTCTTCACTAATCACCACACTTCTATGAATGGCTTTGAAATGTCTTTGAGCTTCTGACTCTCACCTTGTTCATGGTGCAGCTTTGGATTTCTTCACCCATCTCGTTCCAAGATCCATGGTTTTAGCACCACTTCTTCAGGTCTAACTGTTAATCCTCATTAAATTGAAGTTTTGGTGTGTTGGGGTCCAACTCGCCTGTTTATTAGTTCACCTTTGGAGAGATTATGGAGATGTTTCTTTGTAGGGACAATGGCTATATTTGGCAGCTATATTCAGCTCTACATATCTAACTTTACAAAAACCATGATCAAAAACCATTCAAACACTCCCTGAGCTTTTGAGTCAGTCAGTCATGTGTTCCTTGACCCTTTCAAATTACATATGTGAAACAAAACAAAAAAGTGGCTGGAATTGGGTTCATGAAAGCTGTGTTTCATATTGAAGCTATCCAATTCAGTGTCTCACTCATGTATCAGCCCAGAGTGATGTCTTTGGTAACAAAGAATATTAAAGCCCAGTCTGATGTGCCCCTCAACCAATGTTTACACAGTTATACACATACTTAACATGCTCACACACACACAGAAACTTGTGCATTCTTTCACACACACATACATAGCCTCTCATATACGTACACACTTGCACACAAATACACACTGTCTCACACATACACATTCATGCACTTTCTCACACACATATTCACTCTCATATACACTCTTTCACACACACACAGAGGCAGAACTTGAAAAAAAATCATATTCAGAGATTCTCTATCCTAACCAGTGACCATCATCAGAAACCATTTTCAGTTTGGTCTAAACATTTAATTTGTAATGTTGAAATTATTATTGTTTGTCGATAGTTCCACTTTCTCAAAGAAATGCAGCGGTGCTTTAAATGCATGGCTTGTAGCAGTGTGTATCAATGTTGGGTGTCTATTAAACATGAAATGGGAGAGAGAGCACACTGGAGGATCCAGAAAAACCGGTCTCCAAAATATGATTGCAAGCAACGTTGCACTTGAATTGTAACACTGCGGGGACCTCTAGGGATCCAGTTCTTGTTTAACACTGCTTATTAAAACATTCATTTCTGTTTCCCTTGGAAAAGCAGTGAGAGTATTGGTGCAGGAAGTCGGCAACTCAGTTCTCAACAGCTTGTGGATACATAGGTGGGAGATCCCCGTTCTCACCTCAGGTCTCTGGGAAAGTGAAGGAATGGGCTTAGTGCAGGAGAGTGCAGATTAAGATGCGTTTCTTGGGAAAGAAGACAGACAGGTGAAATTCCTTGTGGTTAGACCACAGTGCACACCAACAGGAAATCTAGGAGCAATTCAGCAGTGAATGACAGGGGAAACATGGAAGGAAAGAATAAGGTGATTTGAATCATTACAAATTGGGTGCCAAATAATTTTGTGTATTCATCTCGAATGTATACACTTTTTCAACAAACTGTATATTAAAACTCACAAAAATAATTCAGTAAATCATCTTCAGAAATGCCAAAGCTGCTTGAATGATCCACAATCACAGAGGGGGAGGTGCTGGACCTCTAAGAAAAGGTAAAGGTGAATAAATCCCTGGGACCTGATCAGGTGTACTGTGGAACTCTGTGAAGCGAGGGAAGTGATTGCTGGGCCTCTTGCTGAGATATTTGTACCATCAATAGTCACAGGTGAGGTGCCAGAAGACTGGAGGTTGGCTAATGTGGTGCCACTGTTTAAGAAAGGTGGTAAGGACAAGCCAGGGATCTATAGACCAGTGAGCCTGATGTCGGTAGTGGGCAAGTTGTTGGAGGGAATCCTGAGGGACAGGATTTATATGTATTTGGAAAGGCAAGGACTGATTAGGGATAGTCAACATGGCTTTGTGTGTGAGAAATTGTGTCTCATGAACTTGATTGAGTTTTTTGAAGCAGGAGTGAAGAAAACTGATGAAGGCAGAACAATGGATGTGATCTATATAGATTTTAGTAAGATGTTTGACAAGGTTCCACATGGTAGATTGGTTGAAAGGTTAGATCATGTGGAATACAGGGAGAACTAGCCATTTGGTTACAAAACTGATTTGAAGATAACAGACAGAGGGTGGTGGTGGAAGGTTGCTTTTCAAACTGGAGGCCTGTGACCAGTGGTGTCCCACAAGGATCGGTGCTGGGTCCACTGCTTTTTGTCATTTATATGATGATTTGAATGTGAACATAGGAGGTATGGTTAGTAAGTTTGCAGATGACATCAAAATCAATGGTGTAGTGGACAGTGAAGGCTACTTCAAGAGTACAACGGGATCTTGATCAGAGGAGCTAATGGGCTGAGGAGTGGCAGATAGAGTTTAATCTAGATAAATGTGAGGTGCTGCATTTTGGTCAGCCAAATCAGGGCAGGACATATACACTTAATGGATAGGGCATGGATAGGATAAATAGACAAAGTCTTTTCCGTGGGTAGGGGGGTCCAAAACTAGAGAGCATAGGTTGAGGGTGAGAGGGATTTGATTTCAAAGGGACCTAAGGGACAACCTTTTCATTGAGAGGATGGTGTATGTTTGGAATGAACTGCTAGAAGAAGTAGTGGAGGCAAGTGTTGCTGAACAAAGAGACCTTGGAGGGAAGGATGCTTGAAAGTGGAATTGCAGGTCAACAGGATAGTGAAGAAGGCATTTGGTACATTTTCCATTATCAATCAGTACATTGAGTATAGGAGTTGGGAGGTCATGTTGTAATTGTACAGGACATTGGTCAGGCAATTTTTGGAATACTGCATTTCGTTCAAGTCTCCTTGCTATTGGAAAGATGTTGCGAAACTTGAAAGAGTTCAGAAAAGATTTATTAAGATATTGTCAGGGTTGGAGGGTTTGAGCTATAGGGAGAAGCTGAACAGGCTGGGGCTGATTTCCTTGGAGGGTCAGAGGCTGTGGACTGACCTCATTGAGGTTTATAAAATCATGAGGGGCATGGATAGGATAAATAGACAAAGTCTTTTCCGTGGGTAGGGGGGTCCAAAACTAGAGAGCATACATTGAGGGTGAGAGGGATTTG
The DNA here is from genome assembly GCF_047496795.1 of Chiloscyllium punctatum. Lineage (NCBI taxonomy): Eukaryota > Metazoa > Chordata > Chondrichthyes > Orectolobiformes > Hemiscylliidae > Chiloscyllium > Chiloscyllium punctatum. The sequence goes on from NC_092754.1 coordinate 6,564,026, forward strand.
ATTTCAAAGGGACCTAAGGGACAACCTTTTCATTGAGAGGATGGTGTATGTTTGGAATGAACTGCTAGAAGAAGTAGTGGAGGCTGGTATAATTACAACATTTAAAGGGCATCTGGATAGGGATATGAATAGGAAGGGTTTAGAGGGATATGGGCCAAATGCTGGCAAATGGGACTAGATTGATTTAGGATATCTGGTCAGCATGAACAAATTGGACTAAAGGGTCTGTTTTCATGCTGTACATCTCCAAGAATCTATGACTTTACTGCTCATATTTCTGTGGCTGTCAGGTTTTGTAAGTCAATTAATAAATTGTGAAAGAATTACACAGTTATTTGCTGATTTTTCATAGACACCTTGTTCATGGAACAAATGTGTCCAGTAATATCAGGATCCCACAAGCTGTGAATAAACTCAGAATGAGGTACATCACCAGTGTTGGCAGGCTGCATTGTGAGAGCACAGAGGGCAGAAGGTGAGAGCTACCAGACTGAAGCATCTATTTACAAAGAACTTCGTAGAAATTACTGACATTTCCCACTAACCTCGACTGGTTAGGGGTTGGGATTGGTTAGTTGGCTGGATGGCTGGTTTGCAATACAGAGTGATACCAACTGCGGTGTTCAATTCCCGCAGCAGCTGAGGTTACAATGAAGGACTCTCCTTCTTAACCTCTCCCCTCGCCTGAGGCATGGTGACTACCAATTGTCTCTCTCTAATGAGAGAGTGCACGGGCTCAACTGAAATGACATGCGCAAGGTATTACATAGCTTTACCTTCTTATCAAATGTGACTGCTGTCTGAGTGCTCAGTTTCATCCTATGCTTACATCTGGGTGGTCGAATACTCTGAGGAGGTTATAAAAACATGAGAGAAAGTGCAAAACAGATGCACAAGTAAGAGAGCTGAACTAATCGATGAGACCTGGCAGGTGACATTGAACAAAGGGAAGCTGTGTTCCCTACAGAGAGGAGAAGGCTGAGCTGGTGACCCCAATGGAATCCTTTATAAATTTACAAAGGGACAGGAGTAGGCCACTCAGCCGGTCAAACTGCTCCCCCATTCACGAAGATCATGGCTGATCTGATTTCAACCTCAACTCTGCATTCCTGCAAAACCCTGATAATCTCTCATCTCCATTGGTCAAAAAGAATCTATCTACCATGGCCTTAAACATATATAAAGATTTTGAGGAAGAGAATTCCAAAGGCTCTCAACCTTGTTAGTGAAAAAAATGTTTCCTTATCTTTGTTTAAATGGGCAATCCTTACGTTTAAGCTGAAAATGTGTTACTGGAAAAGCACAGCAGGTCAGGCAGCATCCAAGGAGCAGGAGAGTCGACGTTTCAAGCCCTTCTTCAGGAATGAGGAAAGTGTGTCCAGCAGGCTAAGATAAAAGGTAGGGAGGAGGGACTTGGGGGAGGGGTGTTGGGAATACGATAGGTGGAAGGAGGTTAAGGTGAATTTGTGGCGGATATGGAAGGATCCCTTGGGGCCTTGGAGGGAGGTAAGGTGGGAGGTGTGGGCGCAAGTTTTGCATTTCTTGCGGTTGCAGGGGAAGGTGCCAGGAGTGGAGGTTGGGTTGGTGGGGAGTGTGGACCTGACGAGGGAGTCACGGACGGAGTGGTCTTTTTGGAATGCTGATGGGGAGGGGAGGGAAATATATCCCTGGTGGTGGGGTTCGTTTGGAGGTGGTGGAAATGATGACGGATGATACAATGTATATGGAGGTTGGTGGGATGGTAGGTTAGGACCAGTGGTCAAGGGCGGAGGAGCTGGAAGTGGAGGCTCAAGGGCGGAGGAGTGGGAACCCTTGAGCCCCGCCCCTCCAATCGCCACCAGGACAGAACCCCACTGGTCCTCACCTACCACCCCACCAACCTCCATATATATCGTATCATCCGTCGTCATTTTCGCCACCTCCAAACGGACCCCACCACCAGGGATATATTTCTCTTCCCTCCCCTATCAGCATTCCGAAAAGACCACTCCCTCCGTGACTTCCTCATCAGGTCCACACCCCCCACCAACCCAACCTCCACTCCCGGCACCTTCCCCTGCAACCGCAAGAAATGCAAAACTTGCGCCCACACCTCCCCCCTTACTTTCCTCCATGGCCCCAAGGGATCCTTCCATATCTGCCACAAATTCACCTGCACCTCCACACACATCATTTACTACATCTGCTGCACCCGATGTGGCCTCCTCTATATTGGGGAGACAGGCTGCCTACTTGCGGAATGTTTCAGAGAACACCTCTGGGACACCCGGACCAACCAACCCAACCACCCCCTGGCTCAACACTTCAACTCCCCCTCCCACTCCACCAAGGACATGCAGGTCTTTGGACTCCTCCATCGTCAGACCATAGCAACACGACGGTTGGAGGAAGAGCGCCTCATCTTCTGCCTAGGAACTCTCCAACCACAAGGGATGAACTCAGATTTCTCCAGTTTCCTCATTTCCCCTCCCCCCACCTTGTCTCAGTCCCAACCCTCGAACTCAGCACCACCTTCCTAACTTGCAATCTTCTTCCTGACCTCTCCGCCCCACCCCCACTCTGGCCTATCACCCTCGTCTTAGCCTCCTTCCACCTATTGCATTTCCAATGCCCCTCCCCCAAGTCCCTCCTCCCTACCTTTTATCTTAGCCTGCTGGGCACACTTTCCTCATTCCTGAAGAAGGGCTCATGCCTGAAACGTCGATTCTCCTGTTCCTTGGATGCTGCCTGACCTGCTGCACTTTTCCATCAACACATTTTCAGCTCTGATCTCCAGCATCTGCAGTCCTCACTTTCTCCTAGAATCCTTACTTTTAAGCAATGATCCTTAGTTGTAGAGTCTCCCACAACAGGAAACATTCTTTCCACATCCACCCAGTGCAGTGGCCTCAGGATCTTAGATGTTTCAATTCAGTCACATATGAGTCTTCTGAATTCCAGAGAATACAAGCCCAGCCTGTCTTGTCTTTCCTCATAAGGTGATCTGCTCATTCCAGGTAATCATCTGATTAACCTTTTCTTAACTGCTTCCAATGCACCTACATCCTTTAGTAATTACAGTGACCAGTGCTGTATACAGTACTCCAGATGCAGTCTCACGAATGCCTTGTACAACTGAAATATATTAATTTGGTGAGATAGATATATCAGAAGTGCTTACACATATGAAGGATCGCACAAGTAGGAGCCACAAAATCTGCGCAAGTTACTCACAAATAAATCCAAGAAACTTTTCAGGAGAAACGTCTTCACTGAGATGAGAAAGTGGAGCTCTCTGCCACCAGAAATGGCTGAGAGGAATGACATGGGACTCACAGGAGGTGAAGCTGGATCAGGGGATGGATGAGGGAGAAAAAAACAATGAGACATAGCAGTGGAAATAGGCCATTCAGCCCATTGATTCTGCTCTGCCATTCAGAGAGATCATTGCTGATCTGATAATCCTCAAGGAGGAGAAAGTAAGGACTGCAGATGCTGGAGATCAGAGTCAAAAAGTGCAAGGGTGGAAAAGCACAGCCGGTCTGACAGCATTTGAGGTTGGAAGGTGATTCCTGATGAAGAGCTTATGCTTGAAACATTGACTCTCCTGCTCCTCGGATGCTGCCTGACTGGCTGTGCTTTTCCAGCACTGCACTTTTTGACTCTGATAATCCCCAACCCCACTTTCCTACCTTTTCCCCATCACCTTTGATTCCCTTAAAATCTATCTCAGCCTTGAATGTACTTAACCTAACTTCGATAGCCCTCTACAGCAAATAATTTCACAGATTTACTACTCTCAGAAAAAGATATTCCTCCTCACCTCCGTCTTATATACGTGACCCCCTTGGTCTGAGATGATGCCCCCTGGCCCTAGACTCTCCCACTAGGGGAAGCAAGCTCCCCTTATGTCACCTATCAGGTCACTTGCATGATTTAATAATGTCTAAAGAATTAGAAGGTTATGTTCAGAAAGGTAAATGGGAGTGATGCCAGGAGATTTGAGAGCAGCATGCACACTCACATGAGCCTGTCGGAGTTTGCGTTAATGCTGTGAATTTGATGTAATATGCTCGGACAGTCTTTGCAATTAGAATTGAACACTCAATGAGTAGGAAATGGTTAATGTTAAGAGGACTGAAAAAAATTGGCATTTGAACATCAATACAAAATTGGTGAAGTATTTCTATATCAGGAGTGCCATCATCATTCAGGTGTAACCACCCACAGGGTGAGAAACAAACCCAGTCTTGGCAGCTTACACACGTCAGATAATCATCATGTCTTATAGACAGCCTGTCTCTCTTTGTGAAGCTTAAAGAATGCAAAGGACTGCTTCAACTAACATACGACAATATGACATTTCTCATGAAAAGTTATGACACATGTTAAGCGATTCACATCTCTGGATAAATTTCCAGAGTTTACTTCATGTCAGCTCTGGAAGTGCTTGTCTTTATTTCCCCCCACCGAGCCATTCTTCCCCCCACCGAGCCATTCTTTGTTCACATGTTTAATTGCAGGAACCATTTCTCAAGCGAGTGAAATGATTGAACATCAGGACCAGTGTTCAGGCAGATTGCAGGGCAGTTTCTGAGTGAGGAGGTAACAGCACATCACTGCTCCTAAGGGGCCCTGCTTAATTCAGACAGCCTCACTTTAAACAGTACTGTGAGACTATCAAGGCAGCACGATCAGCTGATTTACAAGTTCAGTGGAAACCATACTCCCATCCCAAAGCCCAACCCAAATTCCATCCTTTCAATATTGCGTGAGATCAGTATTGAATTTCGTCTTTACAAACGATTTTTGCATTTCAGAGCATGCCTCATCAGGACAAGCCAAAGTGTTTCACATCCAATGGACTGATTTGTGAAGTGTAGTCATTGATGTTCTGCTGGAAAATGAGATCAGTTGGTCCGTAATAAAGCCTCAGAAACTGTAAAAGAGAATAAATGAGCGGTTAATGTAGATGGGCTGACACATACTCAATGGGCTGAAGGACCTCTTCCGTGTTGTCCGACTCAATGACTTTAATCTGCGGATGAACGTAACATAATTGTTCAGTGGTGAGAGTTTCTGATTCTATCAGACATAGTCTGTAGGACTGTGTGTTGGATCTCTCCAATATGTCAATATTGTTACAGTTACAATTAGAATTGAGAGGTGGAGTAGTATTGCTGGAAAACGGTTCGAGATACTAGAGGGGCTGACACAATTATCAGGGTGTCAATGTTCTACGGTAAAGTCCATCTAAATGTTAGTTTGTGTGAAGCCAATGCAGTTTTTTCATGGCAAACAACTCTGAAGTGCCAATATCTACCACAAGAGCCAACAAGCTGTCACCATTCAGTGACATTGCATTAATAAGAGGTTACATCATGGGTCATGTTCTAAATTGGTGGGAGGTTTATGGTAGTTAATCTGCTTGGCACCTCTTGCATACAGCTCTTACCAATGGCTAGCTGTATTACACCTGTTAACACTCAGCACACCTCCTCCCAGATCTTGCTGATGGAAAACACAATGTGTGTTGACTCATGGTTTCAGGCTGAAATACAGGGATCTGGTCCCCATATGTGTAGCAGACACACCCAATGGCATGTGGTTAGACCGCTGCAGTTATATGTCAATACCTCATGGCCCTGTGGGTGTCTCTGGAGAGTAGGTGGCCAATAGCGTGAAAAACTCTGTGCCATCCCTTTGACAGCTGGTCAGCATGCGGGTATCAAACATGCACAGGGACTTGGTCAGATCAATGAAAACAGACAGAGGTTGAGATAGCTGTGCTGTTACTGGGTGTGACAAACAGCTACTTCCAAATCAAGCCCAACTACACACTGTGCTAGAGATACTAAAACCAACAAATGCTGGAAATCACAACAGGTCAGGCAGCATCTGTGGAGAGTGAGCATGCTAACAGTTCGACTCGAATGCTGGCTGACCCACTGTGACTTCCAGCATTTTTTTGTTTTCAGCACAGATTCAGCATCTGCGGTAATTTGCTCCTACCCTATCCTGGAGATATCGAAGATCATGCCATTCAGACTTGGGTCTTGCTCTCCAGGGCAAAATGTGCAGGTAATACAAAATCACAAGTTGGTGAAGTGGGCAAGTGGGTGGCAGAGGAAGTTCAATGTGGAGAAATATGGGGCCATTCACTTTTGTAGGAAGAACATGGGGAGAGATGGCATCAAGTAGAGAATACAACTCAATGAGTGTAGCATGGCAACCTTTGTTGCTAGATTAGATTAGATTCCCTACAGTGTGGAAACAGGCCCTTCAGCCCAACAAGTCCACACCAACCCTCCGAAGAGCATCCCACTCAGACTCATTCCCCTATATTTACCCCAGACTAATGCTCTGGAATATATTTCCAGCACCTGCTGTTCTTTTGGATTATTACTGGAAAATCTAAAAATACTTAATTCAAAACAAAAAAAAACCTTTGAAATAGAATTTCAGTGGTTAGCGCCAGGGGCCCGGGTTCGATTCTATCCTCAGGCAACTATCAGTGTGGAGTTTGTACATTCTCCCCAGGTCTGCGTGGGTTTCCTCCCACAGTCCAAAGATGTGCAGGTTAGGGTGGACTGGCAATGGGAGATGCAGATTAGAGAGAAAGGGTGGATCTGGGTGGGATGCTCTTCAGGTGTGTGGTCGGTGTGGACGTGATGGGCCAAATGACCTGCTTCCACACTAGGGATTCTATGGTGATTTCATATGTTGAAACCTGCTATGAATCTTTTGTGAATTCCAGCATTGTGTGCAATAGACTCTTTAACACAGCATCTGGAAAGATGACAATAAATAACCAGTTACCTCAAACATTTTTGTAACCAATACGTTATTGAGAAACAATTAAAATATGACACCACTTGATTATATTTGTATCACTGACTGAACAAATTCCATAAATCACACTCCATGTTTCCTTCAATAGTTGGCATTCTTATATCTTGGAAATATGGTCCAATGTTAATGCAAAAGTATTCCACTGATACTGTTGCTGAATATGGCAGTAAACAGCTCAGCTTGTAACATTTTAACTCCCTTGATTAAGCAGATCTTAAAATGCCAATAAAAGTGCTCTGATTGTGATAACAAGTGACCACAAGTGGAAGCAATTGTCATCGAGGAAAACTATAAACGCTGAAGATTTTTAAAAATGACAACATAAACATGAAAAATGAAAATAAACGCTTTAATGTTGAGAATTTTAACACATGAACTAAAGTAACAAGCTGTGCAAAATACAAGGTATGAATCTGACCCTGTGTAAATTTTATTTTGAAGTTTGCAACATTCCAGTATCATTTTTCATAAATTTCTGGGGAGACAAACACTATATTGAAACTTTCTCGTACCGCTAAGAAAATGATACACTCAAATGCTGTTGAAAACGGATTGGTTTCAAAGTTAGGCATACCAAAGGCAATACTTAAGGTCATGCAGCAGCAGCAGCCAAATACAATGATGCCAGAATGGGACTCAGTGATTACAAAAATACCTGAACTCAGCAGAGACCTTGCTGAGGGGCTGGTGGAACTATAACTTGAGGTTCAATTAGATTAGATTCCCTACAGTGTGGAAACAGGCCCTTCGGCCTAACCATTCCACACTGACCCTCTGAAGAGTAACCCACCCAGACCCATTTCCCTCTGACTAATGCACCAAACACTATGGGCAATTTAGCACGGCCAATTCACCTGACCTGCACATCTTTGTGGCTGTGGGAGAAACCGGAGCACCCGGAGGAAACCCACGCAGACACAGGGAGAATGTGCCTACTCCACACGGTTGCCCAAGGCTGGAGATGAACCTGGGACCCTGGGGCTGAGAGGCAGCAGTGCTAACCACTGAGCCACCATACCACCCTCAATGAAATAGGCATCAAAATAATTTTCTGATTTGTACCTAGGCAGAAGAAAAAGGGACATAGTGGAACACAGTGCTGAAGATGTAATAGTGAACAGCAAATGGTTAATTTCACCCATTACACCCTGCCCTCCAATTTGCATCAAATGCTTCAGTGGAATTTAATGCAGTTGGTGAACACTGGAACTGTGAATGGGTCAGTTTCACACCAAGTATTTATGTTAGTATTTTAGCCTCTCTTGTGTAGGATAAGAGTTTTAAAAGCCCCCGATTGTCTCGAGACGGTTTTGTAGAAAAGAGTAGGCGCCAGTAATAAACAATCAGCTCTCAGTTCCTCAGCACAAAGCTCCTCACTAACTCTGTTTGAAAGGCAAATGAAAAAAAAAGTTTCAAGATCCTAATAGGTTTTTTTTAAAGAAAGAAAAGCTATTAGCTTTCTCGACTTCAGCAAAAGCCCAGAAAATCAGTTCTCTGTTAACTAATGGACACCTTTAGCAAATAGTAAACCAAAATATTCAATCAAAGCAATGAAAAGTGTTTTCTTTGCAACCAGTGCAAATTACTGAACTCAATTTCTTTGCCTTCTTAACAATGTCTGTTCCCCTACAGTTTCTGGATTCACGTCTTGACACTCTGGATTTCTAGCTGGAAGCTTCTATCAAGGTTGATGACAGGATTTTCAGTGCTGTATGGGTTAATTGACATCTAATTTCATATCCTCACAGAACCTGTTCAGCAACATTGGTACCTGGTAATTTGCTTTTGTTTAGGTTTTTAAAAATTCTCCTTCAACTAAGACTTACTTCATTCTTGAGTCTCTAAAGTCACTGTTGAATGAGCTGTTCAGGAACACATTCTGAACTCAGTGTTCCCTGGAGACAGAGGCATTCTATGGTGGGGATTGGGATTCCAAGTGAAGTTGGAGGCAGACATTTTGGAGTTGACACCATAGTGAGACCATAAGAAACAGGAGTGGGAATAGGCCATTCGGTCCATTCAGTTTGCTCCACCGTTCAATAGGATCATGGCTGATCCCACGTTCATGTGCACTCTCCTATCTTTTCCCAATAACCCTTCATTCCCCAACTGATTAAGGATCTATCTCAGCCTTGAATATACAATTTACCAAAATATGCTCCCAAGGTTGCCATGAAACTCTGGTTGAAATATAACTGCTAACAGACGGGCTCCTTACTTACACAGGACACCACTCACTTTCATAAAAGCTCTCACTTAGGGGATCGTGACAATTTCCATGCCTCAAGATGGTGTCAGAGTAGTAAATCTCGGTGATCTGCTAGAAAAGATATTAAACATGAAGAGTTACCATATTCTTGTTGAGCCGAAGGGTCTGTTTCCACACTGTAAGTAATCTAATCTAAAGCCCATCCTCCTGCTCTGCAGTGTGGAGACTTCAGCTGGTACCTTCTGGTTCTAAATACTGTCATGCGCATTTGAACCATGTCACAGAATCCATGGCACCAGAGCCTGTGTTTATTAACTGAAAATGGAAACCAAGAAAACAAACTGACCCTCCTGGTTTCTAAGGAAATCAAGGCAAACCTCTGGCGTGATGGTAGCAGGTTGAAACATGGGTGGCACGGTGGCTCAGTGGTTAGCACTGCTGCTGCACAGTGCCAGGGACCTGGGTTCGATTCCTGCCTCGGGCGACTGTCTGTGTGGGTGTCCTCTGGTTTCCTCCGACAATCTAAAGATGTGCAGGCTAAGTGAATTGGCCATGCTAAATTGCCCACAGTGTTAGGGCATTAGTCAGAAGGAAATATAGGATGGGGGGAATGGCTCTGGGTGAGTTGCTCTTCAGAGGGTTGATGTGGACTTGTTGGGCCGAAGGGCCTGTTTCCATAATGTGAGGTACCTAATCTAATCTAAAAGGAGACAGAACCTTCTGAGATCACTGGAAGATGAAGATTTCAACGGTGCAGTACAGGCAGGATGAAGACGACAGGGGTTGGATCCAGAAGCTGAGAAGAAACAAATGAGAATGGAAATTGCTGGAAAAACTCACCAGGTCTAGCAGCATTGGTGGAGAGAAAACAGAGTTAACATTTTGGGTCCAGTGACCCTTCTCAGAACTCACTTACTGCAGCTGTTTTTGTAAGCTGAAGATTGTATCAGTGGATCCAGGCTGTAGAGACCACAACAAGCAGATTTCAGGAGATTCTGTAGATGTTCCATTTTGTTGAAGATTATATCCAAACAATTGAGTTGATTTTGTGTTGCTGACAGCTGGCATCAAGGTAAATCTTAGATGATCTGAAATTCTTTGAGAAGACGACAGAATTTGGAGGAATTTTGAGATTGATGTCCTATCTGCCAAATAAACTGTTGAACCAATTCACAAGATCTGGTTGAAGTTTGGAACTCTCTTCAACAAATGGCAGTTGGGTTACAGGATCGGTTGTCAGTTTTAAATCTGAGAGAGAGAATTTCTTTATGAAGCAAAAGTTTTGAGGTACATGGGCCAAAGGCAACTACAAGGAGTTAGGCCACAGAGCAGCTTTGATGTCACTGAATGGCAGAACAGGTGTAAGAGGCTGAATGGCTTCCTGTAACTATATTCCTATATCTTTGTTGTATCTGCCATGTGAGGTGCCATTTATAATTGACAAACATTTGCCTGTTAATTAATCTTTGATTTAGGTTGAATCTGGACTTTAGAGCATGGAACTGATGAGGTAGCAAGCTATCCTAGAGCTGGTCCTGTGCAATGAGACAGGAAAAATTAATGATGTCATAGTTAGGGATCCTCTTGGAAGGAGTGATCACAGTATGGTTGGATTTAGAATACAGATGGAGAGTGTGAAGGTAAAATCAAATACAGGGTCCTGTGCATAAACAAGGGAGACTACAATAGAATGAGGGAGGAGTTGTCTAAAGTAGACTAGAAACAAAGATTTTATGGTGGGACAGTTGATGAGCAGTGGAGGAATTTCAAAGCAATTTTTCAAAGTGCTCAGCAAAAGTATATTCCAGTGAAAAGGAAGGACTATAGGAAAAGGGGAAATCTAAGGAAATAAAAGAGGCTATCCAATTGAAAGGGATGGCATACAAAGTAGCTAAGAACAGTGGGAAACTAGAAGTTTGGGCAAACTTTAAAGGTCAACAGAAAGCCACAAAAAGAGTTATAAAGACAAGATAGAACATGAGAAAAAACTAGCACAGAATATAAAGACAGATAGCAAAAGTTACTTTAAATATATAAAACGAAAAAGAGTGGCTGAAGTAAACATTGGTCCTTTCAAGGATGAGAAGGGGCATTTCGTCATGGGATATGTGGAAATGGCCAAGGCATTGAACATGTATTTTGTATCGGTCTTCACAGTGGAGGACAGTAATAACATGCCAATGATTGCCAAAGAGACGAAGGTCGGTGAGGACCAGGAAACAATCATTATCACAGAAGAGCTAGTGTTGGGCAAGCCAACAGAGCTAAAGTTAAACAAGTCTCCTGGTCTCTAAAAGAGATGGCGGGAGAAATAGCAGATGCACTGGCAGTAATTTTCCAAAATTTGCCGATCTTTGGGGCAGTTCCAGTTTCTTTCTTTCAGTAAATACCTTGGATTTGATTCCCTCTCATTTTGTGCAGAATGAAGGGGTTTCTGCAAAGAGAAATATTCAATTATACACAGTTCCTCTAGAGAAGGAACATATTTAATCATGCCACTCATATTTATTGCACTTACACAAGGTCATTTTAAAAATGACACTACTAATTCTTGCTAATGGATCACAGTAAACTTCTTAGTGACACAGGATTTTACCAAGGAAAGTGCCCAGCCGAGCTACAGTGTAACACTCGTACACTCTGGCATGGTGAGGTGACTGAGGTGAGAACATGGGGCTGTGCTTTAGGAAGAACATGATTTGGAGGAGCCAGTGTTGGACTGGGCTGGACAAAGTTACAAATCACTCAACACCAGGTTATAGTTCAACAGGTTTGTTTAGAAGCACTAGCTTTCGGAGCGCTGCTTCTTCATCAGCTACCTGGTGTTGTGTGATTTTTAACTTCGGAAGAACAGTAATACAGAGGCCATCACTGAGCAACCACAGTCATTGTACCTGATCTCCTCACAAACAAAAGCGACTTCCTGTTTACACAGAATCCTTATCAACTGGAAAACAAACTCACCTCTTGATTTCCATGTAATGAAAGCAGCTAAGGGCTCTTAGTCATCTATACATGACGCAAGTCTCATACAAGTCTCTCCTGTTGCATAAAGGGGAAAAGGTTGCAACAAAGGCTATAGGAAGCTGCAATGCCGAACCGTACAGGGATTCGATGGGCGAAGTGCTGGAAAATGTAATCAAAATAGTTGCCGTTATTTTTCACTTGCACAGACATAATGGGGTCAAAGGACCTTTTTCTGCACAGTACAGGCACGTGGGACTGGGTTAGTATTACTGTCAGCATGGACTGGTTAGACTGAAGGCATTTTAACATGTGCGACAGCGTTACAGTTGTGGGATTCGAACCCCACCTCCTTGGAGACTGGAACCTAAATCCAGCGCCTTAGACCGCTCGGCTACAATAGCAACTAAGATCTATTTTTATGCTGTTTAACGCGATGACTCTGAATATTGTAGCTCTTTCAAAACAATGAACAAATACCCATCCTAAGGTGTCTATAAAGTTGAAATGCCACTGTACACATACTACTATTTTTTGAAACGTTTAAAATGAAAAGCTCGTTCATTTACAGGAATTAAGGCAGCATTTAGGGTGAATGGGGATCTTGGAAAAATACCAGTCATCTTATAAAATCTGAGTTACGAACAGTCCAGAGCACAGGAGCTTTAGAAAACTTACCACCACCAAAAGAACCAATCTACTTCATTCACACACCATGACAGCTTTACAATTTACTCAGAAACTGCCACATAATTTTGTGCTCAACAATGTTGCTGCTTTGAACTACATTCAAATACAGAGCAGTCTTGTCTTGTATTCAATCGGACCACAGCTTTGTAATATTGCAACCTCTCCCAAACCCGTATCATTATACCATTAGCGAATCAGTTTGCAATGATTGGAGTTGTCAATCATCCAACATCATCAGTCACAATCAAAATCAAAGCCTGGTTACTGGGCAGGATCAAAGCAAAGGTACAGTTCAGAGGAAATGTACTTGCTAACTATAATCCCCATAGTTTAACAGTGCCAAGTGAGCAGCATATCTTAGGTTTAGAAAATATTACATTTTGTTGCTGTGGTTTCAGGGCAGTGGAAATTTTGTACCATAACTCCAGGTTAGTAACTAAACGTGGAACACTGGCCTAAATGTCCTTGTTCTGTGCTCTTCCACAGTATGATCTGGACAGTAATGGGTATTGTGGCACAGTAACAGGGATTGGCTTGTCCATTACCTTCCACGCAACCTAACTACACTGGCTCGATTTCTATCTGGATTCTCAGGTGTACTTGTAATTCCTGAAGCTGAGATGTGCTGAAAATATGAGGGATAAGACGAAAATGCAAGACAAGTACTGGCAAGACCCTGGTTAAGAAATCTAACGAACCATGCCTTAGACCGTAAAATAATGGCATGTGTTAATCTAAACAGGAAATTATAAGGTTACAATGATAATTGGACCACCGGGAAATTATGGGAAAAGCTTTTGTGTCTTAAAATAAAATGCAGTGTAAATGTCTGTCTGATTTTTCAAATATCAGAGCTTTTACTGTTACACTACCCTCATCCAGGGCACAGTGCTCTTTGACGAGACAAATACTGTAATTAGTCTAATTGTTGTCTACATTCTATCTTGAATCTCTGACTCCACGTTAAATTGTTGCCTTGGATTACTTAAAAAGATTTTGAAAGTGCATTTGGTTCTTTTTATCCCTCCAGAGCCTATACCTGCCAAGATTATTTTTGCATTTATTCTCCCTCATGGTAAGAAATAGAGGGATGGAGTTGAATGAGAGAAAGAAGATGTGTGTGTGTGTGAGTGAGTGTGTGTGTGTGAGAGAGAGAGAGAGACAGTCAGAGAGAGAGAACATGGGAGAGAGCGAAAGGGGATGGCGGAGAGGGGGAGAAAGGTGGGTGGAAGAGAGGGCAGAAGGGAGAAGGAGAGACAATGAGCTAGAGAGATGGAATGGGAATGAGTGAGAGAGAGAGAGAGTGAGAGGCATAGAGAGAGGGAGGAAAAAGTAGGAGAGAGCTAAAGGGGGCAAGTGAGAGAAAGGGAGATGGATAAAGAGAGAGGAAAGGTGGGAGAGGGAATGAGAAAGAGAAAAGCAGAGAGAGAGAAATAAGAGGAATACAAGAGGCAGAGGCAGTGAGAGAGAGGTAAAGAGAGAGTGAAGAGACAGAGAGAGACAGTGATCCATTAGCTCGAATTGTGCTCCGTCAATTATCTGATTGGAGGGAGTCCCTGCCTGGAGGTTATTTTCTGCAGCATTCCCACAATCTAAGTCATTTCTGACAAACACAAGTAAGTTGTCAAGAAACCAAATACAGAATGCTGAGGGTGTCAGTACGGCCTCTACAGTCTGTCCCCTTTCTCAGTTCTGTGATACTAAAACATTCTGTCTTGAATTTTTAAATAAATTGTACAACCACTGCTGATTTTGAATCAGAAATACTTCAATTCTTATTTTCAAATAATTTAAATATTAATTTATTTTAAGAGTTCAGTGTAACTCCAAGAATTGATTAATATTAAAATGAAGGTGGAACAGTTTTACTGGCAACTCACCAACATGACTCAAATGGGCAAATATTTATAAAGTAAATCAAAGCACTGGGGATGCTGGAAATCTGAAACAAAAACAGAAATTGCTGGAGAAACACAGCAGATCCGGCAGCATCTGTGGAGAGAAACCAGGGTGAACATTTTGTGTTTGGGAGAGCGAGAGAGAGATGGAGAATGGCCAATGTTGTTTCTTTGAACCAAGACAGGATTTATTCACATTTGGAAATGTTAGTGACAGGCAGCATGGGTTTGTGCTGGAAGGTCATGTCTCACCAACTTGAGTTTTTTGAGGAGGTGACAAGAATGATTGATGAGGGAAGGGCAGTGGAGGTTGTCTACATGGACTTTAGTAAGGCATTTGATAAATTACTTCATGGCAGGCTTGTACAGAAGGTTGAATCTTATGGGAATTGTGGTCAGCTGTTTAGATGGATACAAAATTAGCTTGGTCATAGATGACAGAGAGTAGGAGTGGAAGGGTACTTTTTGGAATGGAGATCAGCAACTACTGGTGTTCCACAGGGATCAGTGCTGGGACTTTTGCTGTTTGTAATATAAATGATCTGGAGGAAAATGTAGCTGGTCTGATTAGTAAGTTTGCAGATGACGCCAAAGTTGTCAAAGGATACAGTGGGACATAGATAAATTGCAGATGCGGGCAGAGAAATGGAAGATAAAGTCTAATGTGGAAAAATGCGAGATGATGTACCTTGGAAGATCAAATTCAGGTACAAATTATACAATAAATGGCACCACCCTTATGATTATTGACATACCAAGGGGGCTGGGTGTGCAGGTCCACAGATCCCTGAAAGTGGTAACACAGGTGGATAAGGTGGTGAATAAAACATCCAGTCAGTTACCTTCATTGGCTGGGGCATCGAATATAAAAGTTAGCAAGTTGCATTACGGCTGTATAACACTTTAATTAGGGCCACATTTGGAGTTTTGCATGCAGTTCTGATCACGGGTATGTGGATATTTTGAAGAGGGTACAGAGAAGGTCAATTGAGATACTGCCTGATCTGGAGGGTTTTAGTTATGAGGAAAAGGTGAATAAACTCAGATTGTTTACACTGGAATGACAGAGGCTGAGGGTCAACCTGATAGAGGTCTACAGAATTATGAGAGGCTGCTTTTCCCCAGGGTGGAAAGATACAAGAGAGCAAAGGTTCAAGGAGAGAGAGGGACAAGTCTAGGGGAGAAGTGCAGGGACATCCTTTCACACTGAAGGTGGTGGTGCACTACCAGTGGAAACAGGCATGTTAGCAATGTTTAAGGTATGTCTTCATAGACACATGAACATGAGACAAATAGAAGGAGATACCACGTGCGGGCAATAAGAAGGGGGTTTAAATAAGGATTGGGAATCAGTGCAGGCTTGATAGGTCTGTTCCTGTGTTGTATTGTATTATTGTGCAATGCAAGGAAACTTCACAATTAATTTACGCTCAGTAAGATTCCATTAACAGCAATTAGATAAATGACCAGGCAACAGTCAAAAAAACCTTTGACAATTGTTACTCTGATCCCAAGCCAGCTGGTGCTCTACAAAACTAGATTCCAAAAAGTTTTCTTGATAATTAGATTCATGCACAGAATGCAGCATTGCAATTCCCTAAAATCCCAGCAATCTCTCTCTCCTCTTTTCAATAACGTCAAATTGAATTAATCAGTTAAACCCAAGCAAAAGGCAATACTCCTTTAAAAAAAAGCACAACAGCCTTGCTTGTCATTCTTTTGAAATAAATGCATTTGCTGGATAAGAAAGTCTAAATCTTTAATTTTGACAAAACTAATTTAACCAAATTCAGTTTGTTGTTGGAATTAAACTGGAATATAGTTTAAATTATATTCGTGCCAGCCTTAAAGCAGGGGTTCCCTGCCCAAGGTTTGCAGTGAAAGAGATTAATTAATAATCAAACTGAAACTGGGTCTTCCTTGAGTGACTCAGATAGAACCTCTGTTGGGAGCATATATAAGTAGCCAATTTAGTGTGACTTATCACTTGAGAGTGGGACTTTAACAATAGAGTGCTGGAGTTGAGCGGTTCAAGGAGTTAAGCAGTGGAAAGAGAGAGAGAGATGTTTGTCTACTTTTATCTAAATAAAGCTGCTGATTGGTGATTGGCACTGATGAGCATTTTTAATCTTTAAAGTGAAAGCAGTATCTTTAGCTTGTGTTTAAATCTCTGGTCTTTTGTTTCTCTTTAAAACAGCTTGTTCAATATAAAGATTGATACTTATGTAAAAATATAATTACTGTAAGGGATAAAGAGTAGGGATAGGAGAATGATTAATTAATAACTTAAATACATTTACATAGAGATGGTCGGTCTGGTAATGTATTGCTGCAGCAGCATAAGGGATTGGCTTGACTTCAAGAGTGAATGCATCTGTAGCAAGTACTTATAGCTCGAGCAACTTTGGATCTGAGTTGAGGAGCTCAAGTCTGAGGGACAGACATTGCACCAAATCAAGGAGGGCGAATATTATCGAGATACTTGGCCCCTCTGGTTAGGTAATGATCCCAGACTGGGGCAGGAAGGAACAGAGTGAGCAAACATTAAAACAAAATGCAGAAAAGAGAGTTAATTGGCAGGGGTGGGGCGTGGGGGTGATGATATATAGGAAAAATTAATTGCACAGAGGTTCATGGGGTGTGATCTTTTAGCCATTACAGAGACAAGCTTACAAGGAGATCAGGCTGGGAATGATATATTAAAGAGTACATGATAGAAAGTGATAGAGTAATTTTGTTAATCGGATATATACAAAAGCAAGAAATGATCTTGGATGGGAAGATATAGAATCCAAGTGTGTGGTGGTAAGTAATAGCAGGGGGTAAAAAAAGACACAGTGGGAGTAGTCTATAGGTACTCTAACAGTAAATGTATGGTAGGATGGGAAATTAATTAGGAGATAATGAAGGGATTAAGAAAGGCATTACATTAATCATTGGTGACTTTAATGTTTAAGTAGATTGGGAAAATCAAATTGGTAGAGGTGGCAACAATATAGAATCGGGACAGTTTCCAGGAACAACACATTATGGATCCAACTGGGTGTCAGGGTATTGTAACTCATAATGAGGCAGATTTAATAAATGATCTCTGAGTAAAAGATCCTGTAGGAAACTCTGAAATAATAACATGCAGAATTTAGCATTCTGTTGGAGAGTGAGAAACTTGGGTCAGAAACAAGTATGTTAAACTTAAATAAGGGTAATTTCAAAGAAATGAGGACAGAGTTGGGTGAGAGTGGAATTTAGCAGAAAAGACAGCTGATAAACAATAGGCAGCCATTGAAGACAATAGTTCATGACACAACACAAAGATATTTCCCAATGAGGATTTTAGGAAGGGGTTAGATTGGCCATGTTTAACCGAGGAAGTTTAGAATGGCATCAAATTGAAAGAAAAATATATAATGAAGCAATAATTAGTGGTAAACCAGAGCATTGGGATTTTTAAAAAGCTAACAAGGGAAGACCGGACTAAATCAGGGGAAAAAAATAAACTCAGGGTAAATTAGCAAGCATTGTAAAAATGGACAGTGAACTTTTTGAAAACAAAGGGAGGTGTGAAAGTGATCATGGAGCATTTAGAGAATGAAACTGAGAAAAAAATAAAGGGGAATGAGGAAATGGCAAAAGAAGTTTGCAGTAGAGTTGAGATAGAGAACAATAATTACACTCCAAAAATCAAGGGCCAATATTGGGGTGAGAGGGTAGGGTAGGAAATAAATATAATACAAGACAGACCTGTTGATGATGTAAATCTATTTTACTAGTGGAATGAGAAGGTGCACAATCTGATACATGGAATCTTGATCTTAGCTGTCAGGAAGTGTAGCCAAGAGTGTGGTGCTGGAAAAGCACTGCAGCATCCGAGGAGCAGGAGAATCGATGTTTCAGGCTAAAGCTCTTCATCACGATTTCTGTTGAAGGGCTTTGCCTGAAATGTTGATTCTCCTGCTCCTCGGATGCTCCCTGACCAGCTGTGCTTTTCCAGCACCACACTCTTGACTCTAATCTCCAGCATCTGCAGTTCTCACTTTCACTTGGGAAGAGTGGCCAATGCAGGATGGTACTCCAGTGCAGTGCTACACAGTGGGAGATACTGTTTATTGCTTGGGAAGGTAATAGCTCATTATAAATTGCTTACATACTCATTAAAATGGAACACATTTTCTTGAAACTAAATTAAATTCTTCCAATCGTTAAAAATACATAACTTTGAAATAAAAAAATGTTGTTGCAGGTATAGCTAGGGGGGGGATGGAGTTACTCCATTTTTTAAAAGTGATGGCATAGTAAAGGAGGTTACCTCAGAGTACAACAGGACCCTGACCAGATGGGCCAATGGGCCGAGGAGTGGCAGATGGAGTTTAATTTAGATAAATGCGAGGTGCTGCATTTGGAAAGGCAAATCTGGGCAGGACTTATACACTTCATGGTAAAGGACTGTTGCTGAACAAACATACCTTGGAGTGCAGGTTCATAGCTCCTTGAAAGTGGAGCCTCAGCTAGATAGGATAGTGAAGGCGGCGTTTGGTATGCTTTCCTTTATTGATTAGAGCATTGAATACAGGAGTTGGGAGGTCATGTTGCAGCTGTACAGGACATTGGTTAGGTCACTTTTGAAATATAACGTGCAATTCTGGTCTCCCTCCTATAGGAAGGAGGTTGAGAAACTTGAAAGGGTTCAGAAAAGATATAGAGAGAGGCTGAGTAAGCTGAGGCTGTTTTCCCTGGAGCATTGGAAACTGAGGGGTGATCTTATAGAGGTTTATAAAATCACAAGGAGCATGGATAGAATGAATAGCCAAGGGCCTAAGGGGCAACATTTTCACACAGAGGGTGGTGCATGTATGGAATGAGCTGCCAGAGGAAGTGGCAGCTCATTAGACAATTATTGTTTTATAGAGTCATAGAGATGTACAGCACGGATACAGACCCTTCATCCAACTTGGCCATACCGACCAGATAGCCTAAATTAATCTAGTCCCATTTGCCAGCACTTGGCCCATATCCCTCTAAACTCTTCCTATTCATGTACCCATCCAGAGGCCTTTTAAATGTTTTAATTGCACTAGTCTCCACCACTTCCTCTGGCAGCTTGTTCCGTCCACGAACCACCCTCTGTGTGAAAAGGATGCCTCTTAGGTCCCATTTAAACTTTTCTCCTCTCACCCTATACCTACACCCTCTAGTTCTGTGCTCGTTTAATACTTCAAAAACCTCAAAAGTATATACACCATGTATCTTCATGTACTTCTTCAATTATGTTTACTTCATCCCAATACCTCCATCCCTCAAAACCAGGTTGCTCAAACCACACATAACATCTCATGCAGTTCAGAGGGAAACTTTAACAGCATCCCCGGGTTGTATATGATTGTTTTGTATCTTCAAGTAGGTTGGGAAAATCAAATTGGTAGAGGTGGCAATAACATAGAATTCGTAAGGTGTAACCGGGACAGTTTTCAGGAACAACACATTGTGGATCTAACTGGGTGTCAGGGTATTTTGGATTTGGTAACTTGTAATGAGGCAGATTTACGAAATGATCTCTGAGTAAAAGACCTCAAGGAAGCAGTGATAATAACACGGTAGAATTCAAAGATCAACCCATAGAGTGTAGAAGAGGCCCTTCTGCACATTGAACCTGTATTGCCAAAACTGCTCCAGCTCTACTCAAGTCCTACTTTCCAGCAGTTGGCCCGCAGTCTTGAATTTTATGAGATATCAAATGGTCATCAAGTACTTTTTACAGGTTGTGAGACTATCTATCTCAGCTACACTCATCGACAGTGAATTCCAGATCCCCACCTCAGGGTTAAAAAAAATACTTTCTCAAAACCCCTTACCTTTCACCTTCAAAGTGTATCCCCCTTGTTACTGACCCTTCAACTAACAGCTGCATTCTATTCACCCTCTCTATGCCCCTCAATTTTATACACCTCTATCATGTTCCCCTCCCTCAGCCTTATTTGCTCTAAAGAAACCAATCCAAGCTTATCCAGCCTCTATTCATAATTAACCAAGCCCTCCCAGGAAACATTCCAGCAAATCCACTCTGCACCCCACCCAGTGTAATCACATCCTTCCTATCAAAGCCAGGATTTAAAAAACCGCTGATTATGAATTAAGATTCCAATTTACAGTTACCCTTCGAAATAATTTAGACTTTTTTTTATCCATCTTGTAAAGTCCAGAATTGGCATGTTTTAAAATGTCTCCTTAACACAAGATAAAATTGAAATATTGTGGTTATTGCTCCTGCTCATGAACATCTAGTGTGATCTGATAGCCATGGGAGATAAACTCAAATAGAACCCTGTTGAAATCCAGAGAATATTTTGACACATTGACACAGTAACTCTGTCAGAAAAGGGTCTATGTTTGAGACAAAGAAACTGGTGCAATGTGGAGTAGCTATTGCTGTGAAGAGCACAGACATACTGTTTTTCTGTTAACACCCAAGCAAAATGTTTGCCATAGCTTGTTGACTGTTCAATAAAATAGGGGACAGAAGTAACAAGATCTTTTTGGACAAGAATTTGCCAAGGTGGGTCTTGCCAATGAAGGTCGAATTTGAGAGATGCAGGCTGATAGAAATGACTTTTGAAAGATACTTCACTCTAGCATATAAATGCTAGAGATCGTGGTCAAACTTTAGGCTTGTTTTTGCAATGCTCCATGTTTTCCAGAAGCTCAGTGAAAGGGGTACATGTCATGTCTTGATTGTATGTTAACGCAAAAGTATATTCTTTAGTTTGTATTTGTTGCCTGTTGATTACTGTTTGATCTGAAACAGAAAATGCTGGAAAAACTCAACAGGTCTGGTAGCTACTTCAGAAAGGTCACTGGAGCGAAACATTAAATGTTTTCTCTCTCCACAGACGCTGCCAGATCTGCCGAGTTTCTCTAGTTTTCTATTTTTGTTTCAGATCTCCAGCATCTGTGGTTCTTATTATTTGGTTGATCGATGTTGAGTTTATGATACAAAACAAACTAAAATCAAAGTGTGAAATCTTCCCCTTTGGTAATTTCCAGTAATTGTTGGGAAATTCGTTCCTTTTAAAAGGGATCTTTACTGGATTGTAACAACTTCATAAAATGAGCGCAGTTGGGGTGGTATTTGGTTAGACTGGTCTCCATTTTATCTCACGTGAATTCGGCCTGGGCGGAGACAAAATGTATTTTCATTTCTGACATCAATTGTCTTCAACTGGAGTTTGATTGTGAGCTCTTTGTACAAACCTGGCTCAAACTTCAGCAGTGTCAGTCAGAGAGGCTGTAAAAATGATTCCGATGAGCTGAATTCAGATATGAGGTGAAGGTACAGCAGAGAAGGGGAAGAATTGGACAGTTCAAAATTGTGAGATACTTCATACAATCCCTACTGTGTGGAAGCAGGTCATTTGGCCCATCAAGTTCATTCCAACATGCTGAAGAGCATTCCACCTAGTCCCACCCACCAACCCTGCATTTCCCATAGCTAACTCACCTAGCCTGTACATCCCTTGACACTGTGGACAATTTAGCATGGCCAATCCGCCTAGCCTGTACATCTTTTGGACTGTGGGAGAAAACCAGAGCAAAGCCACATAGAACCACAGAGTGTGCAAAGTCACCAGAGGGTGGAATCAAACTTGGATCCCTGGCACTGTGAGGCAGCAGTGCTAACCACCGAGCCACCATGCCAACTTGCCCAAACATTAAAAATCACAACACCAGGTTATAGTCCAACAGGTTTATTTGGAAGCACACTAGCTTTCAGAGCGATGCTCGTTCATCAGGTGATTATGAAGGAGCGTCACTCTGAAAGCTAGTGTACTTCCAAATAAACCTGTTGGACTATAACCTGGTGTTGTGTGATTTTTAACTTTGTCCACCCCAGTCCAACACCAGCATCTCCAAATCATGCCCAAACATTGATATTCTTTGATTTGATGGTCAGAAAATATGCGTCTTTTTGCTAAAATATACATTTAACTATAATCAGGAAAAAACCCAAGAAATATAAACTTTTCGCCAATCAACTTTTATTTCTTTTTTTTTAAAAACAAAAAAACAAAATGGCATATAACAGCATTAACCTGCATTTCTGGTAGTGATCTCACCTTCCTTTTTTATGACCAGTCCCACTTTGCCTTGACATAACGCCAGGCAGGAGGAGTTCAAAAAATAAGTTGAAAAAATTCATTCTGAGATTTCAACTGGCTTACAAACGATAAAAGCCACAAACAGCATTAATACCATGAGGGGGAGAAAGATCAACTAGGAAGTAACCCGACACATCAGCATATATGCAAAAAATATGTACATCATTCAGGTGTTGGGGCTTCAGACTGAGGGAGATCCTGTGAAAGATTACCACTAAAAAAAAAGTTTCACTGTACAGATCCTGTAAACAACACAGATAATATCATAGACTCATAAGCAGAGAGAGGACTGTTGTGTTTTTGAATTGTTGCATAAAGAAGCTGTTAAGCCAGTTCAAGATTTGCTTTCGGCTTCACCTTGTGGGGAAAGCAAAAAGCAGCTCAGCCTCCCCCTCTTCCTCTGCATTCATTTGATAGAATTATTCAGTATTTTCTTTCAGTAGCTGTGAGGACTGTTTGAATCAAACAACCCTGTCCACAAACACTACAGAAATGGCAAGAGCAGCTTTGTTAGCAAAAAGGCACTGAAATCAGAAAATAAAACAACCCTCATGTAATTAGGCTCAGGAGGAATTAAAGCTGCAATATCAAAGCATCAGAATCTAAAGGAAGAATCTGAAATAGGTTAAGCTGATGAATGATTTTGTTAGCTATTACGTGATGTCAGAACACATGAACACCGCCCCTTAAAAGGCCCCGAGGAAAGGAAGCACTTGATGCTGTGACAGCTCAGCCAAAGTAAAACTGGGAATAACATCAGCTGGGTAGCATGTACAGCAATGTCTGCAGTCTCCCTGTATCGGTGTTAGCCTACAGCAAGAATCCAGAAAGCTCTCTGTTCTTCGAGCTTTACGTTACTGGATCCAACTCAACCTGCTATTGGTCACTCTCAACTGCTTGATCCTGAACTCATTGCTTATGCATCCATTTGCTATCTTGATGGCACGCGACTATGAAATAACATCTATGCAGTTGGCTCAGTGGGGGTGTGTGGCTAGCTCAGTTGGGGTTGGGGGAGCGGTGGATATCTCAGTGGTATGGTGGGGAATGGACATCTCAGTGGGATGGATAGCTGGCTTACGATGCAGAGTAACGTCTCCAGCGTGGGTTCAATTCCCACACCAGCTGAGGTTACCTCAGGTTTATCTCATCACCAGTCATCACTCTCTCTCAAATGAGAGCGCTGCCCTTGACTATGGTCATTATCAGTATTTGCTTTGCATCAACTCTTTTTATTTTTCACTTGGTGGTGCAGCAGGCAGAGAATGCCCATACATAAATGTGTCTGGATTTGACCTGAAACAGGAGAGAGAGAGCTGTCACCAGAGCCTATAGCTCAAGGGGCACCTCTGCCCACTGAGCAAGACTGATGCGGAGAACACCCCCACTCACCCCCATTTTACCGCCTGATTCTGGCATAGCGGTAGGATTTCCCAGTTGAAAATTAACCTGTTTGTTCACGTTACGAAAGCACCATCTGGATCAGTAATGGAACCCATGGCTCCTGGCTTGGAGGTAGGAACATTACCCATAAGTACACAAGATGCCCTTATCTATGCTACTTAACTCTGTGACCTGCCTGTATTGCTCGCAAGACAAAGCTTTTCATTGTGCCTCAGTACACGTGACAATAAATTCAATTCAACATCAGCAATTCAAATTTGGTGGAATATCTTGGGATTTGGGCTCTGAGTTGGGAGAAGCGGGACAGGATTCCTTGAAAGAAGCAATCTTAGGGCACAATTCCCACTGTTGGAGGAGTAATAGGAAACGACAGGCTACAAGAAAGGTTAGCAGCAATAAATTAGCAACAGGATACATGCAGCTAGAGTGGATGATGCCAGGAAACCACAGAATAAAAGAAAGAAGTTCACATTTCTAAGTGGCACGTGCAAGAAACCATGCCTAAACAACAAACAATCAGAGACTGGCAGCACATAGCTCAAAGGATGGCACATGCTAAGCAAGAGCCCACTAGAATGGCACAGTGTAGAAAACATCAAAGAAGTTACTGTGAGCAAATAGCTTGAAATAATCTGAGTTCTGTACACTGGGGAAAAACCCAAGAGAGACATACACTGGAGCAGGACAGACTGTTCTGTTCCTTGGTGTCACTTTTATATCAGGAACACAGCAGTAGAATTTTTTTAAAATACATTTGAAAGTTCATAAATAATAGATTCCAATTCTTTTCAGTCCCAAAGGTAAGGCTTTCTGTACTAATTAAAGTACAAATCTAGTCTGCACATGACTTTGGTCCATTTATGAAAGTATAAAGTATGGTTTTAAGCATTTGGATTTATGGGAACTCTTGAGATTCAGTGCTGACTCACACAAATCCATGACTGTTTCATTTGTCCATAAAAGTTAAATGTTTTTTTGAGGAATATTTTCAATCACTTTCCCCAAAATATCGCTCATTAAAACATACTAACAATGCACTAACCCACTTACACCATGCTAATGATGTAGAGGTTTAGACAATATAAAATCTCACAGATTTGTTGGTCAGAAGATTTCTATGGTTATTCTGAAGGATTAACATTGACTTTTAATCGGCAGATTTTGATATTTCTGTTAGCGTTTTGTCGAATGGTACGAATTCATTAGCTGGACACTGTTCTGTGATTAGGAAACTGAATGCAAATTCAGGGAGGCAATTGAGGCAATGCTTATCAGAG
Organism: Chiloscyllium punctatum; assembly: GCF_047496795.1. Lineage (NCBI taxonomy): Eukaryota > Metazoa > Chordata > Chondrichthyes > Orectolobiformes > Hemiscylliidae > Chiloscyllium > Chiloscyllium punctatum. The sequence goes on from NC_092754.1 coordinate 6,589,449, forward strand.
ACTCAGGTAACATTTTGGGGAACCCAGGTTCACAATCCCACCACGGCAGATGGTAGAATTTGAAGTCAATTTAAAAAAAAAGTGAAAATAATTGTCAATTCTCATTTTAACAAAAAAAAAGCCATCTGGCTCACTAATGTCCTTTAGGGAAGGAAACTGATGACCGCACCTGGTCTAAACCTGAACAATCCTCTGGGCAATTAGAGATGGGCAATACATTTTGGCCCAGCCAGTGATGCCCATATCCCAAGAGTGACTAAAAAAGAAATGTATGCAGTAGCCAGAATATCAGAAGTCAAGACTTGGGCTCTTGTATAGTGAATGAATTGTGTTTTGTTGGCAAATTGGTAAAGTGAGCCATTCTCATACCACGGGTAACTTGCCACCATTGCCACGTAAGTGCAACTGTTTTTAATTCTCCTTAATCCAAAGCTTCCAATCCTCTTGCTAGTGTTTGTTTGTGATTAAAGCTAAACTCCTAAATCCAGAAACACACAGCGCCATATGGTCTTCCATTTCTTTGTAGTGGTTAGAACATGTTCAATGGAGTAGAATAGGGAGCTGTTAATTTGTCCTAGTGTTTATTTTCTACACATTGGCATTCTATACAGACGTGTTCATGTTTTCTGATCAAAATTACAGAGTGTTATCTCCTATCCATAGGGGTCAGGACAAGCACTGATTTCCTATAATGGAGTTCAGTGCTATCCTCAGAAGATCGAATGCGTCCCACCCTAATATGGTTATCATACCTTGATTCCTTACGTCTACTTTAAAAAGTGGAGCCACATTCATTGCTATCAATTGTGAATTTAACTTGAGGGTCTGTACGCTGTTATTTAACACAGCTCTACCACAGCTAACCAGCCGACATTTAGGTATACCTTCCCTAAGGCACTATCCCTACCTACAGCAGACAACAAAGGCATCGTCTGTGATCTGGGAGCCAAAAACAGTGTTTTTGATGATAGCTATTCCCCTCCCCCACTCCACACATCCCCCTTCAAAAATAGCTTTATATTTGCCTTCGTTTCAAAGGTTCCACTTTGTTGAGCCAACTGGTTGAAAGGAAGAAGGAAAAAGAGACCCTTGGAGAATTGACTCTGCCCATTTGTTCAACTGCAAATGTCCATTTGCCCTGGTCAGTATCACTTGGCAGTAAGTTGAGCTGTAGCAGGTCAGCTTGAACCGTATAAGAATGCATGGACTGGAAACATACAATGTAGCATTAACCCTTTTCAGTGCAAGATTTCCTTTTCTCTCCAAATAGTTCCTGGAGGCTACTGCACTTGTATCTTCCAACAGTCCATTTTCGTAAGAGTTAGCACATAGACCCATGTAAAAGTCAATTTCACATAAAGGTTGACCCCCATGATTTTTGCCTTAGTGATTTTTTTCAGATTATCTCATGTAAACAATTTCCCTAGTTTTTTATTAAAGTGATCAAAGCCCATGAATTTTGAAGGCAGAGAATAATCCAGGAGTTGAAATGCATTAGCTCCTAAAGTTAGAAAATAAGGAAAGGCAAGAAATTAATATGAATTCTTTAGTGTGTTGGTTTTTACTTTATTCCTTTGTGATGGTTAATTTTAGATTTTGTTCAGGTCCAAATTAAGCACATCAACTCTTTGAAAACATTACGCATGTAACACCCATGATTTCTCGCATTAAAAACTGGTCTAAAAAGTGTGACTTTTACATTAGTGCTTGAGATAATAAACAAGAAAAGGTGGATTGATCAATCATCTCCAACTTTAAAGTGAAGAGGAAGAAAGAAACCATCACACTCAGAAGTCAAATTTATGTTACTTTCACCACATCTGTATCCTATTACTAAAGGTTTCTCATTTGTAGAAAGACAGGATACACAAAGTGTTTCCAGTTTCTTTTAGCCGGTGTCACTCCAATTTAACCAATTGTGTGTAAACTTTAGTGATGCAGCAGGCCCAATTTGTTTTATTTCTCTGGAGCTGCGTCAACATTTTTAGAAAACATACTTTCCAATTGTGGATCGTTACCCAGCAGCCAATGGGATGTTATGCTAATCACATACATTCAGATTGACAAGTAGCTGGGAGACCCAATCATGGAGGCAGTACAGAGGTGAACATACGTTACTGAGTGCGGCAAATTGCACCACCATTGCCATCATACATCATTTCTTTACCCGAACAGTGAACACGGAACAAGGTTTCGATGCTAAATTTACCTGGTTTTGCAAGGTTCCAGAACAAAGCAGCAAAAAGAAAACTTTGGAAAAAGACGAATAAATGAAACCAGGCCAAAAAGCCTTTAAAAAATATATATGAAAATGGAAAGAATTTTAACAATAGCCAGTTAAATAGCATTCCCTTGGCATTCACTCAATGCAGTAGTAAGCTACATGAATGTGCTTTCGTTTTCAGTCGACATGTTTTACAGAAATAAATACAATGCAATGGAGCCCAGATCAAACTCATTCCAAATGCAAATACAAGTTTGCAGGATAGATGAGGGGGCAGATTCCAATCACCATTCCTGTTGGGAGGACAAGGCAGGCTGCATCCTTCCCATTATACTCCTCTAACTTGCCTGTACCCTATACGCTGTCATTGAAGGCAGAGGGATGATTTACTGACAATGCAAAGGCAGTGTTCACCTGCGGCATGAGGCTAAGAGAGAAAGGAGCAGTTGACTGGACCGTAAATCTTTGACAGCTTCTTCTGAAGGTGTCCTGAATTACTGCTTTCTGATCAGTGCAGACCCTGGTAGAGGTAGACTGAGGCAAAGATCACATTTGCTGTCAGACTTAATCCCAGAAGACTTGTCCACAGGATGTTTCCACAAAGTCCTTGGTTAGAGATTTTGCAAAAGAAAGAAAAACAAAATATAAATAGATTGAATAAGTAACGGAAGTTATTCACAATTACAGCTAATTACATTTGATAGATCAAGAAAACAAGCACTTTTAGAAAACTAGATGATTTATCATTACAAGTAAGAAAACAAAACTACCATTTTGTGTCAATTGTACCAGTGGTGTTTATTATTAATGACTTGGATATTCCAAGTTTTGATGTGCTGCCTCTGGATTGCTGGACCCCACATACCTAGTGAGCTGCTGTTAATACAGAGCGAAACCCTATTAAACTGACAAGGCAAGCAGGACTTTTCCATTCTTGTTAACAATCATGCCAGGTTAGTGTGTTCATTTTCAAGATCCTTTCTCCACTTGGCATCAAAATGTATGCTTTCAGCTAAAAATGAATTCATTATATTTTACAAGTCCCACACTATTTAGGACATTCAAATTAACAATTTTATTTTGGATGTTTTGAACCGTGGGAAGTCATACACAGCACTACTCTTCAGCAAACCAGGCCTTTGATAATTTTGCTCATAAATTGAGGGACATTTTGTGATGATGCTTTTTTAATACTGACTGTTCTAACCTCTTTCGATCGGAATCAAATTCTAGGATCTAAAAATACTCGTGCGTTTGCAAATCTCATTGAAATTGTACATACAAATAACAGGTCACTGCCATTATCCCAGAACTGAAGGTTACACACAAAAAAACCCTTCAGTGGCAGAGAAACCGCAAAAAGGAACCACCTCAGTGAAAACACAAACTATAACAACAAGTTCAGCTCCACCATCCAATTTCTGTTGTTTAAACACTGTCAACAGGTTAACCTCAACTTGCCCTAGACATAACGGGTTTCAGTTGAAAGTGCCCATGTTATCCTGCAGGGCAGAAGCAGTGTACAAACTTGCATATCCATCAAGCTGTCAAATTAAACACCTGGCTGTCTCGTTGCTTTGTGACACACAGGACGATTACACAGTTACAAAGCTTCTAATATGCCATGTTGTTTGCAAAAGATCAATGGTTGAATTGGCTAGAATTTTCAGTTAACTCTTTCTTTTCTCTCGTTGAGCTCAGTCTTCAACCAATTTAATTTCCAAAGAACACTATTTGCTGAAACAGTTCATGTGATTAGCATGGGCAAGCACACTTGTGGTGGCATAGTCTTTCCTTGAAGGAAACCAAACTAAAGAGAAATGAATGCAATAATAGAGCTACATGGGTACAAACTCACTGGTAGAGAAAGTGACGGCTGTAGATGTTGAAGAGTCAGAGTCGAAAAGCACTCAGGTCAGGCAGCATCAGAGGAGCAGGAGAGTTGATGTTTTGGGTGTAAGCTCTTCATCATTGACTCTCCTGCTCCTCAGATGCTGCCTGACTTCTTGTGCTTTTCCAGCGCCATACTTTTCGATTTAAACTCACGGGGAATGTCCTACTTAGGAATACTGGAATATCTCACAAAACTGTGCTATCAATAGAAGTAATTCTGGGTGAGTTAATGTGAGTAAAGCATTGTCAAAAACATCACAATTTATGGATTGTTAATGCAGAAAAGAAGTAAACTTCCAGTCCTAACTGTTTTAATCACCATACAGCACGTTCTGACAGTCACTCAAACCTATTCTTGACATAACTATAAGAATGCAGGAAACCTTCAAAGGTAAACTCATTTTCGACTGTTTACTGAGAGCTTTATGAAGCATCCACACCCACTTCAAACAGAGGTAATTCTTCATCAAGAAAAAGAATGACATTATTGAATGACAAGAGAATGACATGGTCCAGGACATTCAGCTTCAGACTTTCGGGTGACCATCCTCCAAGGCGGTCTTCGGGACAGGCAGCAGCGAAAAGTGGCCGAGCAGAGGCTGATAGCTAAGTTCAGTACCCATAGGGAGGGCCTCAACCGGGACCTTGGGTTCATGTCACATTACAGGTGACCATCATTGCATTATACACACACCATCCTACAACTTACGCACACACAGGCACTCCTATACACACACACTGACACACATACACACAGACACCCACACACACCCTTACAGACACACACACTCCCACACGCACCCCTCACAGACTTAAGACACTCTACACTCATTACACACACATATACTTTCTCACACTCACAACCCCCAACCCAGACAGACAGACACACACAGACAAAGACCCACATGCACACACATATTTTGTGGGGTGAATTTGTACTTGTAGGGTTACATTGTACTTTGCGGTTACATTGTACTTTGCTCAAAAACTGCATGAATTTATATAAAACTCAGTTATCTCACTTTTTAGATTAGAATCAATCTAAACATCATGTCATAGACAGAGAACACAGGGGGCCAACACCTTCAACATATTGTCTAGCTATCACCATCGTTAACAGCTAACCCGAGAATGCAATTTTTTAAAAAAAGGTTTTGTGATTTACACATGAAAGAAGTGAAACTATCATGATATTCTAACAGATGAAAGGCTTAACAGACAATCAATTTTTCAATAGATAATTTCAGTTACATCACACTGTAAATTTTTGCTATTAATTCTGTGTGTTAGGATTGAGCCTTCCACTATCACCTGATGAAGGAGCGACGCTCCGAAAGCTAGTGTGCTTCCAATTAAACCTGTTGGACTATAACCTGGTGTTGTGTGATTTTTGACATTATTCATCACTGACTTCAGGAAGCAGAGTGAGGGCAGAACCCCATCTGCATCAATGGTGCAGAGGTGGAGATGGTCAAGAGCATCATGTTCCTGGGAGGGATGATCATCAACAGTCTGTCCTGGTCCACGAACGTTGATGCAATGGTCAAGAAAGCAGAAAGTCATCTCTACTGCCTCAGGAGACTGAGGAAATTCGGCATATCCATAAGGACGCGTACCCATTTTCATAAATGCACATAAAAAGCATTCTATCTGGAGTTATCACAGTGTGTTAATGGTAACTGTTCTTCCCAAGATCACAAGAAACCTCAGAGTTGTGAACACAGCCCAGTCCATCATTCCTCCCATTGACCCACCAGGTCGTACCCTCTCATCTTCCTCCTGGGCAGCCTACAGCTCGGAGGACTCAACATTGAGTTTTCCAATTTCAAATGACCTCCCTTCCCAACGCTTCCCCCCACTCCCTTCCACTCCTCCCTGCCACCAAACAAATTCATTCCTCCCATTGACCAACGAGGTCGTACCCTCTGCCTGTTTTCACTGCTCCCCACTTCACCATCCTGCCCCCCGCCTCCCCCTAGACCTACCCTGCCAGTCCTGAAGAAGTGTTATGCTCGAATGCTGTCTTCTCCACGCCCTGATGCTGCCTGGCTTGCTGTGTTCTTCTAGCCTCCTCCCAGTCCATCACGTAAACCAGCCTTCCAACTCCATCTATACTTTCCACTGCCTTGGGATAGCGACCAACATTATCAAAGTTAAGAATCACACAACACCAGGTTATAGTCCAACTGGTTTATTTGGTGTACCGAAAGCTTGTATTTCCAAATAAATCTGTTGGACTATAACCTGGTTTCTAACTTTGCGTGATTTCTAACTTTGTCCACCCTAGTCCAACACCAGTTCCTCCACATCATGAACAAAGATACCTCCCACCCCAGTTCCATGCTCTTCCACCCTCTTCCAACAGGCAGAAAATATAGAAGTTTGAATACACGTAAGTATAGATTCAAGAACAGCTTCTTCCCTGCTGTTATCAAACTTTTGAACAGACCTTTCAAGTGTTAATTCTGATCTCTCTCGCTCTGTACCTTCTCTGTGGCTAGAGTGGTGTTGGAAAAGCACAGCAAGTCAGGCAGCATCTGAGGAGCAGGAAATCGACGGTTCAGGCAACAGCCTTTCAGCGGGAATTCCTGAAGGGCTTTTGCCTGAAACATCGATTTTCCTGCTCCTCGGATGTTGCCTGACCTGCTGTATTTTCCAGCACCACTCTAATCTTCAGCATCTGCAGTCCTCACTTTTGCCTATTTTCTCTGTGGCTGTAACACTCTATTCTACTTCCCTGATGTACTCTGTATGGCATCATCTGCCTGTTGGGCACACAAAACACCACCTATCACTATCTTGGTAAACGTGACAACAACCAACCAATCATTCATTCAAACTGGTTTTGAAGTGAGAGAAGGTGAGCCAATACTGTACTTCAATTCATTCAGACAGTAATTATTGCAGCCAGGTTTGACATTCGAGAAGAGAATCATCCTTATTTTGAACATATCAACATTGGTTTTGCAGACAGGGTGCATTCCTGTCGCTGGAGTGAGATTGCCCTTTTCCTTCTGCATCTTTCCTGCAGTCAAAGACTTTGAATAAAGCAAACATACCTGACCTTGTTAAATTCTACACAATCTTGCCTCACCCTCTCTCCTTCAGTCATATACCCTCCTCTGCACCCTTAGGCCCCTGGTCTTTTTTACATGCTCCTTCCATTTGTACCTGTCACTACTGGCAGCTGATCCTTCAGCCACACATGTACATTGTCTGGGACTTTCTCCATAAATTCTGCAATCATCTTAAAAACTCTCTGGAAGTCCAGCTTCTGAGCAAAGCTTTTGAGCAGCATTTTCAAACTACACAATATGGTTGAACATCTGATCCTCTATCATCACTTTTATCTGTTTTCTGCCCCAGTAAAATAAGGGTGGCACATTCCCCACATTAAAGATGTTACATAAATACTAAACTGCTGTTGAAATATTTTCAATGCCAACCGAAGGGTCAATAATGTCTCAGAACTTTAAGTTTTATTAACCAGACCCAAACCAGTCACCACCTTCTGATCTCATGCTTAAAACTAGAAGACCATAACATACAGGAACAGAAGTAGGCCACTCAGTCCATCAAGTCTGCTCTTCCATTCAATACAATGACTGATCTGAGAATGCTCAACTCCACTTTCCTGACTTTTCCATATAACTCTCAATGTCCTTGCTGAATAAACAGAACGACCTGGTCCTCGACAGCTCTCTCTGGTAAAGGATTCCACACATTCACTATTCTCAGAAGAAATTCCTCCTCATCCCTGTATTGAATGGGTGACCCCTTTAATTTGAAATTCCATCCTCTGGTCCTAGACTCTCCCACAAGGGGACAGACAAACTTTCTGTGGTCACCCTAGACCCATTCCATTGACAAATTTGAGTTCTATTTATTGTTTTTGAGGGAAAGCTTGACCGATATTGTTCCAGAAAAGTGAAGCTGAAAACGTACACCTTAATTCATTCACTGCTAGCTGAGGGGAAAAAAAAATCCATACATTAGCTTTAATCAGCAAAAGACCCTTTGCATGGCCAGCTTTCTTGCAACAAGAAAGCTGCAAATCGTCACTTAGCACCGAGTCAAGGATCCTTTAATGCTGCGATCACACTCAGTGAAATGAATCCCCATGCACCAAGTGAAGCCACATTCCTGAGAGTGCTGTACCAGTAATTCATTGTAAGAAGAGAATTAATGTAACGTTACCCCACTATTAGTTTACTTGAACTATGTCTTCCCAATAGCACTCTTCTCTCTCTGAGCTATGAAAAGCAGTGTGCTTTTTTGAGGTTCAATAATCTTTAAAATAAAAAAAAGACTAAAACATGTTCCATGGTCAGGTTACAGCAGGGAAATCTCTTGTTATGCTTCCCTTTTCTTGGATGTTTTAACAATTTCTCGCAAGAGTCCATGTGCAAAATTGAATCTGAATTTCTCTCAACTTCCAGCTCTGAATGGGAGGATTACTGGATTTGAAATCCATGGAGAACTGAGCAATTAATTCAGGTGATCACTTAAATGCTCTCCTGCCTTACTGTCACACTGACAGAGGAATTGCTTTTGGATGAGATGTTAAAGTGAACCCCTGTCTGCTATTCTCAAGTCGAAGTCAATGATGTTAACCAGGAAGGTGGGAACAAGTGTGCCTCAAACATCATCAAGAGTTTGTGTGGGTTTAATACGCAAAATGGTGGCTGTGTTACTAAACCAACAGAGTGACTGTACTGGAAAAATACTGACTTGGCTGCGAAATTCCAACTTTGTGAATACAGGCTCCCTTTTCCCTGTACATAAATCTTCCTGGGCTACTGACCTCAGGTACAATTTCTGGGGGTTAGTACAATCAATCTCTTGTCAGTTCTCTAGTTCAAAGTTAAAACCCTTTGAGGCCAATAGACCACTTTTATGCTGAACTGGTAAACCAGCCAGAACAGGGGCAGAGAACATACAAGTTACTCACAGAATCCCTACAGTGTGGAAACAGGCCATTCGGCCCATTGCGTCCACAGAAATCCTCTGAAGAGGGTCCCACCCAGATGCAAACCCCCCCACGCTATCCCTATAACCCCACATTTCCCATGGCTAATCCATCTAGCCTGCACATCCTTGGACACTATGAGTAATTCAGTATGGCCAACCCACCTAATCTGCACATCTTTGGACTGTGGGAGGAAACTGGAGCAGCAGGAGGGAACGCAAGTGGACACAGGGGGAATGTTCAAACTCCACAAAGACAGTCTTTTGAAGGTGGAATCAAACCCAGGTCCCTGGTGCTGTGAGGCAGCGGTGCTAACCACTGAGACAACTCAACTGGTTCTAAGCTACTTGGGATCAACATGGTTTCAAGGCTGAAACAAAAGAGAAAAAAAAATTAAACGTTTGGTAAATTAGTTACTTTTTAGGTAGAAAGTGAGTACTTTTCACCTCCACTGCACGATGAGCGTCACTTTTCCTCAGTTTATTTCTTTTTGCCTCACTCCAGCTGGTCTCCTGAAAGTCCTGATCTTTGTGTGACTGATTAAAGTCTGTATGTGCAGTATTCTGCTGTTTCTCCCCGAGAAATCACCCTAATCGTGAGAGCCGAGACACCGGGCGTCAGTGTGGAATCAGGGCCACACCTGTCATCACCTGACACCTACACACACACACCCCTACACACACAAAGCTACACACACCCCTACACCTACACACATACACTCACTTGTCAACAGGGGTTGATGGCTGGCGATGGAAAGGTTAATTTACTCGTTCAGGGAAGGGGAGCTGAACTGCAGCTGCTCAAGTGCTGTCCAAGCTGTGTGTCGGCTAACTCACTGAAAACTGGTATTTAAATCTGCATCGTCCTGCTCTTTCAGGTTCGGGAATACAATGGGCAGAGATTCTCTCCACTGGGGCGCTGGTGAAACCTGGACCCTTTTGATGTTGTTGGCAGCTGTTTGCGCTCCCCCCCGCCCCCCTCAAAAATGCTGCTCTGACGAAGAAAAGTAATACAGCTGCCAGCTTTCAGGAGCCTTCTGACAGAGGCCAAGAGAGGAGGCTGCAACATTCAACTTCCAGCAGGGACAGTCAGGGCACACAAAAGCTTGAACAGAAACAAGATCTTTGTTGTGTACAGTGCCTTTAATACAACAGAGCATCTCAAAGTGCCTCACAGAACTATTATTGAGCAACATAGATCAACAAACTTGAGAAGGAGAAGCACAGAAAATATGAGTTGGAGGCGGACATCCGCCCCCTCGAACCTGCTCCACCATTCAAGAGAATCATGGCCAATAATTCAACTCAGTCCCCAGTTCCCCTTGCTCCACAAACCCTTTTATCCCTTCAGCCCAACAAACGGTATCTTCCCCCTTGTTGAAAACATTGAATGTTTTGGCCTCAACCACTGTGTGTCAGAGAATTGCCCAGGCCACCCACTCTCTGGGTGAAGCAGGGAGAAACAGGGAATCTGCTGACTGACCAGATTGAGCAATTGAGTTAGGAGGTCACACAAGAAACCATCAAGACCAACCTTAAGCCAGATACAGAACACATTGTCCCACAGGCCTTCCTAATGCTGCAGTGACAACAACAAGAGGCATTTTGCTCAAGACATGCATCCTCAACTTCTGAGTTCTCTGCCTGAAGACATGCCCAACTAACAGCACCATCATGTGTAGCATGAATAGGACAAGAAAACACGTTCCCAAATTAAGTCAAGCTGCAAAGCTGACAGCAGTCCGATGCAGTCATCCCACTCCCTGTACTCCGCCCAATTCCCCGTCCCCATCTCCACAACCTCCCTGTCCCCATCTCCACACTCCTTCCACCCCACCTTCCACTCACACCACCTCTGCTCCATTCCTAATCAATCCCCACCCCACCAGTACAGAATGGATGTTGGTGGAAGCATACACTAGAACATCCATTTTGTAGCCTAGAGCTATGGATGCTAGAGGCTCTAATCTCACTGGGACAACATGGCTGACTGGAAATCTCTGCCCCCTGCTCTTATCTCCCACCATAGGTGTTATGTTGGAAGGATTTCCAAGTTACAACTCAGCTTGTTTGGCTACATTTGTTTGACCACCCACAGTCCAAAAGAGGGAACTGGGAGCTTCTGGCTCAGAGGCAGGGACACTGCAGCTACACACATATCATTATAGTTTCAGCAAATGACCTGGAGCAAAGTTTGAGTTCCTGCAGGATTGCACCATGGTTTGAGTAAAAAACCTTCAGCAAGCAAGCAAATTCCAGAAACAAAAGCAGAAATTGCTGAAAAAACTCAGCACGTCTGGCAGCAACTGTGGTGAGAAATCAGAGCTGATGTTCATGGTCCAGTGACCCCTCTTCAGGATATTTGTTTCTGATTTCCAGCATCCATAATTATTTATTTTTTTTGTTCAATGAAAATGCAGGTTAGTTGGTGATAATTTAGTTTCAGTGAGTATCCTTATAATAATTTCTCAATGTTGATCTGCCATTTGTCTCAAAAATCAAACCAACACCAATTCAGAATGAACACGAGCTCAAGGCAACAGATGGATAAATGAACACATTAAGCATTTTACAGCCAACATCAGTGGTGATCCAACAACAGTATCGCTGATGAAATCTAACTCTTGATGTGGAGGTGCCAGTGTTGGACTGAGGTGGACAAAGTCAGAAGTCACACGACACCGGGTTATAGTCCAACAGGATTATTTGAAATCACAAGCTTTTGGACAGCTGCTCCTTTGTCAGGTGAACCAAATAAACCTGTTGGACTATAACCTGGTATTGTGTAACTTCTGACTTTGAAATTTAAGTGAGATTTACAAGAATTTAAAGAATTTTTTTTACAAAAATATTTATATCAGACTGATTTGGATTTCTTAGACAGCAACAGAAATTTCTTATTGGCATTTTGTTTACCCAATCTTAGCGCAGTGCCGAAAAGTGCTTCCCGTCATGCATATTCCAAAAAAACCCCTCAGACCACACAATTAGGATGACAGCACTTTTAGCTCAGCTTCAAGTTGAGGATCTTGTATTGATTGTGAGTGTTGACCCCAAGCTGCTCGTTGCTGTTACAAACCAAAAACTATCATCTTTTCAAGCAGGTGTTTCCTAAGCTAGCGAAGGGCAGGGCGTGGGTCAAAAAGTCACACGCCAGCAGCAGGAAGCTCACATTCTTGAGCTTTGCAGTTGGGGGGGGGGTTGCTCAGATTTTCAACAGTTTGTTAAAAGGTAGGGGCTGTTGACAGGTGAACACCTGCCAGTGCAGTAATACCATCTCACCCCTGCCCAGCTCCCAAGCCGGTCTCAGAAACGCAGTGATGTGGAGGTGCCAGTGTTGGACTGGGCTGGAAAAAGTCTGAAGTCACAGGACACCAGGTTTATTTAAAATCACAAGCTTTCAGAACACTGCTCTAAAAACTCGTGATTTCAAATAAACCTGTTGGACTATAACCTGGTGTCATGTGAGTTCTGACTCAAACTGCTAGGCAAGGATTTGAGATAAACAAACACTCATGAAAGCTTCTGACATTATTACATTAGCAACATTTAAATGCAGGGTGAGAGAATGAAATGTGATTGATTTAAGACTGCAGAAAGGTCTTAAACAAATCACATCACCATAAATGAAGCAAGACACCAAACAGGATAAGTGTCTGTGCCAAACAGGAGGAAGTCTGTTTTGAAACTATATTGGTTGAAGTGCTTAAACTCTACAGCAGGTAGACAGAAAATGGAGATAATTAAAAGTTCAAATTTACCACGAGTAGATTTCTAAATATGGGTGTTTTACATAAACTCCAAAAGGCACACAACAAACCCCACTAATTCCACCTGATTAAAGCAGAGAAACGGGTCCCATGGTGTCTGCTGTTCTCCTGTTACTTGCCTTCCTTATCCCGTCTGGCCTACATGTGACTCCAGACCCAGAGCAATGTGGTTGACTCTTACCTGCCCTCTGGAGTGTTTGGGCAAGCCATTCAAGGGCTAACAAATGGCCTTGCTGTAAACACTCACATCCCACTGCAGGATAAATTAAACAGTTACAATTTGGTGATGCAACACTAGGGATACAATTTGTTATCATTCTTCTCCCCAGAAAAACTTCTATCTTGGATTAAACTCCATGGTGGCATCGTGGGGGGTAGGGGTGGGGGGTAGGGGTGGGGGATGGTGTAAGTGGTCCTTAATTGACAATTCAAGGACCCATTCTTCACTGCAGAGGGCTGTCAAGGCTGGCTCATTAAATATAAATATTAAAGGAATCAAGGGAAATGGGGAAAAGACACAAAAAGTGGAGTTGAGGACGAATCATATCAGCCTTGATCTCATCGAATGGCAAAACAGATTTGATGGGCTGAATGGCCTACTTCTGCTCAGAGGTCTGATGGACTCGTGGCTTCTATAACGTTATTAAGGTGCCTTGTGTCTGTACACATGATGCCTATCCACTGAAGAAATGAAGATGCCGAGGTCTCTCCTAATGAACATCAAACACAGAGGGTCGGGGTGAAAGCAAAACAACAAACCTACCGAAGCTAAACTTCACCTTCGCAGCACCCTGATGTGCGTACATTCTTTCTTGTCACATTATTCATTGTGTCATCGGGCAAATGTGTTGCCAGGAAAGCTAACATTTGTTGTCCATTCCTAACTGCCCCTGAGCCAAGTGGCTTGCTCAGCCTTATCAGAGGGCAACTTCGAGTCAACCAGGTTGCTGTGGGTTTGGAGTCACATGGAGACCAGATCAGATAAGGACAACTTTCCTTCCCTGAAGAACATTATTTGAGTCAGATGTGTTCTTAAGACAATTGAATTGTCAAAACTGGCTTTCAATCTAGTGTTATTCTATAGCATGAGTCTGGGCCTCTGCATTACCAGGCCAATCACACCATCAACATGCCAGTATTTATCCAGCGTAAAATCAGCTTTGTTGCAAATAATGGCATGCGAGGGATTGCTCATGAATAAATAAATAGACCATGAGTTGACAAAAACCATAAGTACAAAGAATAAACAAAACATCCCAAAGGAAAATCTACTGATAGCTAATATTTTCTTTAGGGTCTAAAATGCAGTCATCCTGAAAATATTAAATCATCATTGCCACAATTTACAAAGTTTTACTCTTTTAAATAAAAAATATTTTTAATTGCCCATTGGAAGCCAGATAGCTCTGTTAAAAACCATACCTTTCCATCTTCTGGAACTGTCACCAGCTTGCTGCCCAAGATTGGTGGTGGTATCAACCACACAAGCTGAGGATCTGGAAGAGCTATCTTTCCTCTGGCCAGTTGTCTCACTGTATATACTCCCTCCTTCCACAGACTTGGCATCTGGAAAGAACAGAATAATACATACGTTAACAAAGTTAAGGCACTCCTGTTACCAGGTGTTACGAATGTTGTGAAAATGTCTTATCAGTATTTAACTTCCATCACTTGACTTCAACACTTGAGACTTTTATAGACTAAATATGTCTTTAAGAAACGACACTATGGATATCGCCTGACAAGCTCAGGAAGCTGACATGGAATATAGAAAATCAAGAGAATCTGAATTGCCATTTTAATCGAAAGACATTGGAATTCAGCGAGATGTCAAGAAATCTGCATCTCTTGTTTTACCTACACTTGCACAATAACTGCACATATTAGAGATGAACGTTTACCTGCTGACCATTCAATTTGAGAAAGACCAACAGAGCTAGACTTGGAATATACAAGTTAATCATATTTTCGTAGCTTGCTTTGAGCAAGAGAAGAAACGAAGCAACATGGACTAATGACTACGAAGATACTGGAAGGTTTTCTTTCTTCCTCAATTTCAGAAATGAACACTGGGGTGAAACAGCAACTTGGGAAAAGAAATCAAGGTTCTCTACGACCTTTTCGATTCCCAAGGAAAAGGACAACAAAACCACCGGGACTCGGCTTCATTATTGCAACACAAGGTCAGTAACAGTTAAACTGCAACTGCTTGCACCTTCCTTTCTGCATGGACACTCTCCTCCCTTATACTGTATTATCTTGGTTGTGTGTATGTTTCAGATGCCACGTTTCCTTACTTTTCTTTAGTTTGAGAGGTAATGAAACTCCACTCTCGCACTCAAAAACAAACTTGGAATTAGCTCTCCATTTTTGATCTGGTTAACTCAATATCTTATTGAAATGCAATAAACTGGCCAAATGAATGGTCACCAGGCTAGGCTGGGGCAGCAAAGTGGAGGCAGGACAAGTCAAGGAGGACAAGAGGGGATGTGGACTTCCTGAGGAGAAACACAAGTAGAGAAACCTAACCTAATGCAGACAGGCTTAGGACTGGAGCTATCATATAACCATTGAGGATGGAAGGGGTTAACAATCACCCTGAAGGACGAAGTGCTGAATAACAACTAATCCGTCACTTGGACAAAGAAGCAAAACTCAAGAGAAGCAAAAAAACCAAAGTATAAGATGTAGGAGGGGGGAAAAAAGGTTAACATTTTACTGGTACCAGTTCCACACGTGATTAACACATTAATTATAGCTTCAGGACATTTTACTAACAAATACAGACCTATTCCCATTAATCAAAGACACTGACAACAGCAATTATTAAAAAATTAGTGCCAACACAGATAACCCGTCTTGGATTGCTTTCAACTTGTGCCACAAATCCTGTTACTAGCTTAGAAACATCTTCTTGGAAATTTCCTTTTCATATCAATCCACAAGTAAAGTTAGCTTACTAGCTTGACAGCTCCGTCAAGCAGCTCAATTCTCAATTGCTAGAATTTTAGATTGAGACTGAATCAAATGTACTTCAAGATTACATTTGAATGAATGTTGCCTTTGTTTCAGTTGCTTTAATCGATTGAGAATCTTGTTTGGATACTAGCTGTCCACCTCATTGAAGACCAATTAATTACAAAAAGAGATCAAAATCTACACTGTTGAAGTTCTTTGCGAAACGACAGTCACTTATATTTAATGAAGATCTTAAACATAGTAAAGCATCCCATGGCGTTAAACAGGAAAGTATAATAGAAAATGTGAGATTGAGCCCCATATGCAACCATTAGGGCAGATGGACAAAAGCTTGGTCAAACAGGCAGGTTTCCAAGGATTGTGACAGGGGAGAAGAGTGAGGGAGAACAACAGTTTAGGAAAGATACTTCACAGCCAGCAGCTAAAGGCATGGCTACCAATGGCGGTGAGTACAATTCTTTTTTCTTTATTCATTCATGCGATGAGGGAGCCGCTGGCTGGGCCAGCATTTAATACCCGTCCCTAATTGCCCAAAGGGCAGTTAAGAGTCAACCACATTGCTGTGGGTCTGGAGTCACATGTAGGCTTGACCAAGTACGAATGGCAGTTTCCTTCCCAAAAGGACATAATTGAACCTGATGGGTTTTTCTGACAATTGTCAGTGGATTCATGGTCATCATTAGACTCTTATTTCCAGATTTTAAATTTTTTTAAAAATCGAATTTAGGTGGGATTTGAATCTAGGTCCCCAGAACATTATCCGGGTCTCCGGATTAACAATCCAGTGTTAACACCACTAGGTCACTGCCTCACCTTGCTCAGAATTAGAGGAGAAATTGTAGGAGTGGTGTAGATCATGAGAGATAGGGAGCAGAGATGCACTGGAAGATACTAACTCACAGGATAAACCACGAGTGACATTTAGTCTTGGAGCACCTCATGAGAATCAACTTTATTCAGGCTGTGCATTCACAGGCTGAGGGAACAGGGAAAGGAAAGGGACAAGACGCAAGCTCAGAGAGTACAATGCAACATGGTAGGGAATCATGGTAAGGTGAGTGAGTGAAATATTGGGCGAGTCGAGACAGGAAACTGGGGGAGGGCTGGTTAAAAAAGGAAGATGGCATGTTGCAGGATAAGGTCTTTGAGCATTGGTGACCTTATTCCATCAACTGACTCAAACAAGGGAGTCACAAGCACCCAAATGATTGCGACATTTCCTTTGACTGAAATGATCCAATCTGAGAGGTGGTGGGTGCTTGAGAGGAGAAAAACAAAATTTCAAAAGCCTTCCTCTTTCCCATCCCTTTGGGGTTTACTTGGGGGAAAAGGTCAAAATTGGATCATTGAACTACTTTTAGGAAATTGCCAGGTCATTGGGACATTGAAATTATAATTTAGTTAATTAAAACTGGGATTGTCCTGGCAAAGCCAGAACATTTTACAGGTGCAGATGCGATGGGCTGAAGAGTCACTTTTGCACTGTTTGATTCTATAATTCGGTCGCCTTGGCAAGGGATCAGCATTTTTAGAATGAAAGCTAGAAGCAAGGCTGTGTTTGCCCATAGCAACTGCACGGGCCGCATCTAGTGCACAAGCCAGCCTCACAGTTAAGATGTAATAGTTTTGAATTGGAAAATATGTCCTCATGTTTCAATTTTCATTGGAACCACTCGGCCAAGACCTAAAGTTATGAAATCAGTGATGCAACAACCAAAGTTCAAGGATGAGAGAAGTGGAGGATGGGTCATGGTGAAGAGGATGAGGAGTGAGGAAAGGGCAGGGGTAGGTTGGATGAGACAGCAACAGGCACACTGTTTCTGGTTCCTGTGTGGTATGGAACAGGACAGCAACATCAACTGCACTGACTTCCTGTTTCAGCACTCCAGCAGGAGATACACCGTCAAAGCAAATTGGAGACAGAGAGCCGCTGGCGATTAGAAAGAGAAAAGCAAGCTCCTTCAAACAACAAAACGATAACAATTGGATTATTTGGTTTTTTTTGCGATGCTGATAGAGGGATAAATATCAGTCCAGACACTGGGGTAAACTCCCCTGCTATTGTTCGAAATAGTGATGTGGGATCTTTACCATCTACTTGAAGGGGGCATTGGAGCCTTGGTTCAATGTCTCAGTGCTGTGCTCCTTCAGTACGGAGTTTCTATTGGTCGGAGAAAGGCAGCTCTTTTCAAGTTTCCTCAGATTTCTAATAAAACACAATCACTAAGTTGTAATTCGTCACCATCTTATTATACAACTTAGTCACTTCTTTGTATTTGCATAAAGTTCTAATATTTAGAGCTTTTTCCAAAAGACTTCAAGTGAAATATTAAATCACTGATTTTTATGCTGAATTCCTTTTTCTTAAACCAAATGGAAATCTCACCATGCCCAGGGTTAAGAACTCATCATTTCCACCAGTCTGTGCACTGTCACTCAGAGATAGAGCTGTTTGATGACTATTTAAATCTGCAGGGTAAAGCTTTTGTCTGATTAATCCCTGAAGATGGTCTTCACTTCCTCTTGCTGCTAATTTTCTCTTTTCCGGTCGGAGTATCACTGTCAGTGCCAGGTGTTACACCACCCACTGTGGGATCCCTCGCTTTAGGAACAGAACAACAAGGCAATCTGATCTTTCTCAATCCAGTTCCTGTAAACGTCTGATGGAATATTTTGGAGATAAGCCTACCTTGGTCAAAACTCTCAACTTCCTTTCCCTGAAATCAATGTCAATCACCTTCTAGCTAAAACCCTCAGTTAGTAAAACAGTCAGGAAGGAAATAATCCTACAGATAGACTGAAGCCTCGATGGGAAAAATATGTTACTGAGTAGCTAACAATAATGGAGGACTCTAATAAAGATTATTCACCAGCCTTGAACTATTAACTGTGCTTTCTTCCCACAGATGTTGCCAAACCTGCCAAATTTCTCCAGTGATTTCTAATTTTGTTTCAGATCTCCAGCACCCACAGTTCTTGACTTTATTTCACTATTAGAAGAGGGGTTTTATGTACTTTGACTTGTGTTTCAAATCCTGGAGGAAATACAGAAACTGCATTATTTCCTGGGTGGCAATGTGAGTTATCCTCACGGCCCTGGCACTTCCCCAGCTCCCATACTCGAGTCTGGCTGATGTGGTGAGGATGAGGGTGATTGAGCTTCTGGTCATTGTGTGGATCCAATACAGAAAGAGCACTCGATCCTAAGTTCTGAGCACCCACTAAGAGGTGGGCTAAGTGGGATAGTGAAGCACAGAGGCCACAAAGGCTGGCTGTTACATCAATCGGACTGTACTTCACTAAGGAACACTTCCTAAGGTCAAGTGAAAAAGAAATGTTCTGTCACATCCAGCTCCATCTCACTCTATCCCCATCCAAGATACTCAATGCTTTGTACAGCATGGTAGAAATTTAAAAAAGTATTGTATTCCCAGCATGGTCATTCCTCATTCTACAGCTGAATGATGCACGCACATAGAGAATGTATCCTGTGTTTTGCGCGTTTATGTCTCAGAAACTGCATTAAACTCCATCCAATTCAGCTCACACTGAAAAATGAAGCAACTCAATTACTCAAGGTGATGTGGTGGGCAGGTGTGGAAATGGGGTTTGAGGAGGAGGATTCTAATGTGGTTGAAGTACAGCGACTTACCCCACTAATGCAAGAAATAGATGCTGCTTCCTGAAATAGCAGCTTTTGGGTTTGTAAAGGTTCAAACAACCCAAGGAGGTTACAGACTGGCCAGGAGTGGTGAGAGAATAATCCTCAGAGGGTGGGATGACGTGGGCCTTCAGAACCTAATCCCACTTCATCAACCTTCTCCCTTACCAAGTTCTAGCCTCACTGCACAGAACAGAGGAGAATCCCAGCCAAACAACTAAGATTGAATTCAATGGTGTCTTAGAGACTGGAGGTTGTATTATGTGATGGATACAAATGCTGCAGGAAGGATAGAAAGGGAGGCAAGAGAGGAGGGGAGTGGCATTTTTGTTGAGGAACAACATTAGAGCTGTGCTGAGGGAGAATATTTTCGGAAATACATCCAGGGAAGTTATTTAGGTGGAACTGAGAAATAAGAAAGGGATGATCACCTTATTGGGATTGTATTACAGACCCCCTAATAGTCAGAGGGAAATTAAGAAACAAACTTGTAAGGAGATCTCAGCTATCTGTAAGAATAATAGGGTGGTTATGATAGGGAATTTTAACTTTCCAAACACAGACTGGGACTGCCATAGCGTTAAGGGTTTAGATGGAGAGGAATTTGCTAAGTGTGTACAAGTAACTTTTCTGATTCAGTATGTGGATGTAGCTACTAGAGAAGGTGCAAAACTTGACCTGCTCTTGGGAAATAAGGCAGGGCAGGTGACAGGTGTCAGTGGGGGAGCACTTTGGGGCCAGCGACAATAATTCTATTAGATTTAAAATAATGATGGAAAAGGATAAACCAGATCTAAAAGTTGAAATTCTAAATTGGAGAAAGGCCAATTTTGACGGTATTAGGCAAGAACTTTCAAAAGCTGATTGGAAACAGATGTTCGCAGGTTAAGGAATGGCTGGAAAATGGGAAGCCTTCAGAAATGAGATAACGGGAGTCCAGAGAAAGTATATTCCTGTTAGGGTGAAAGGAAAGGCTGGTAGGTATAGGGAATGCTGGATGACTAAAGAAATTGAGGTTTGGTTAACAAAAGGAAGGAAACATATTTAAGGTATAGACAGGATAGATCGAGTGAATCCTTTGAAGAGTATAAAGGAAGTAGGAGTATACTTAAGAGGGAAATCAGGAGGGCAAAAAGGGGACATGAGATAGCTTTGGCAAATAGAATTAAGGAGAATCCAGAGTTTTTACAAATACATTAAGGACAAAAGGGTAACTAGGGAGTGAATAGGGCCCCTCAAAGATCAACAAGGCGAGTACTTTGCATCAGTATTTACTGTGGAAAAGGATATGGAAGATATAGATGGTGACATCTTGCAAAATGTCCATATTATAGAGGAGGAAATGCTGGATGTCTTGAAATGCATAAAAGTGGATAAATCCCCAGGACCCGATCAGGTGTACCCTGGAACTCTGTGGGAAGCTAGAGAAGTGATTGCTGGGCCTCTTGCTGAGATATTTGTATCACTGATAGTTACAGGTGGGGTGCCGGAAGACTGGAGGTTGACTAACGTGGTGCCACTGTTTAAGAAGGGCAGTAAAGACAAGCCAGGGAACTATAGACTGGTGAGCCTGACCTCGGTGGTGGGCAGGTTGTTGGAGGGAATGCTGTGGGACAGGATGTGTGTGTATTTGGAAAGGCAAGGACTGATTAGGGATAGTCAACATTGCTTTGTATGTGGGAAATCATGTCTCAGAAACTTAATTGAGTTTTTTGAAGAAGTAACAAAGAGGATTGATGAGGGCAGACTGGTAGGTATGATCTATATGGACTTCAGTAAGGCGTTCGACAAGGTTCCCCATGGGAGACTGATTAGCAAGGTTAGATCTCATGGAATACAGGGAGAACTAGCCATTTGGATACAGAACTGGCTCAAAGGTAGAAGACAGAGGGTGGTGGTGGAGGGTTGTTTTTCAGACTGGAGGCCTGTGACCAGTGGAGAGCCACAAGGATCGGTGCTGGGTCATCTACTTTTTGTCATTTACATAAATGATTTGGCTGCGAGCATAAGAGGTACAGTTAGTAAGTTTGCAGATGATACCAAAATTGGAGGTGTAATTGACAGCGAAGAGGGTTACCTCAGATCACAACAGAATCTTGGCCAGATGGGCCAATGGGCTGAGAAGTGGCAGATAGAGTTTAATTCAGATGAATGCGAGGTGCTGCATTTTGGAAAAGCAAATCTTAGCAGGACTTATACACTTAATGGCAAGGTTATCGGGAGTGTTGTTGAACAAAGAGACCTCGGAGTGCAGGTTCATAGCTCCTTGAAAGTGGAGTCACAGGTAGATAGGATAGTGAAAGCAGCGATTGGTATGCTTTCCTTTATTGGTCAGAGTATTGAGTACAGGGGTTGGGTGGTCATGTTGCGGCTGCATACAACATTGGTTAGGCCACTGTTGGAATATTGCGTGCAATTCTGGCCTCCTTCCTATCGGAAAGATGTTGTGAAACTTGAAAGGGTTCAAGTTGCCAGGTGGGAGGATCTGAGCTATAGGGAGAGGCTGAACAGGCTGGGGCTGTTTTTCCTGGAGCATCGGAGGCTGTGGGGTGACCTTATAGAGGTTTACAAAATTATGAGGGACATGGATTGGATAAATAGACAAAGTCTTTTACCTGGGGTCATGGAGTCCAGAACTAGAGGGCATAGGTTTAGGGTGAGAGGGGAAAGATATAAAAGAGACCTACGGGACAATGTTTTCACACGAGGGTGGTATGCATATGGAATGACCTGCCAGAGGAAGTGGAGAAGGCTGGTACAATTGCAACATTTAAGAGGCATTTGGATGAGTATATGAATAGGAAGGGTTTGGAGGGATATGGGCCGGGTGTTGGCAGGTGGGACTAGATTAGGTTGGGATATCTGATCGGCATGGACGGGTTGGGCCATGCGGTATATCTCTATGACTCTATGAGACACTCTCTTACACTTGACCCCAATCTTTTGCCTGCATTCAATTAGTTTTAGTGCAAAGTGCTCAAAGTCTACAACAGCGATGCTGCTGAATAATGGGGGTTTCTTCCCAGTAAAGATTAAGCCTTATTTTAAACTAGTGCAGCTCTTCTCCTGGAATTGTAAAGTACAAAACAGTTCCCTTGCACTGAGCCTTTCAGCTTCTGTCACATCGCTGCTGATGTTGTTACATTGCATTCCAAAGCTTCCAACAAGCTCTTCCTTTTTCTTCAACTGGAATTCTCCTCCTCTCAAACATGTTTGCCCCATTTCCCTTCTCACCTCTTCCCCTCCCCACTGGAACTATGACAGCAGCCTCCTTAACCTCACCTTCCATCCCATCAGCTGCCAGATTCAAAACATTGTACTCTGCCATCTTAAGTTTAACTTAACCATCTTAGTCATCACTCCCCTTCAGTATCATTATGTTGACCTACCCCATTCCACTCTTTGCAGTTCACCTTCCCTCACGACATTGCCTTGTAAGCACAGCACTTTTTAAAAAGCATTTGGTCAGCAATTATGAGCATCTGTGCCTGTTTCCTTGCTCTAATCTCCCTAGAGAAGGTGGTGGTGAACTGCTGCAGTCCATGGTTGGGGACAGAGGGGGAACACCTCTGTTTGTACTGACCCTCCAGGGCCCAATCACTCCTTCCAGCTTTTCACTTGTATTTCATTAAATAGAGTGTACAGTGCTCAATGCTTACTGTGGTCTCCTCTAAAACTTGGAGGGCCAAACGGAAACCTCCTGCGTTCTCCCCACTCAAAGATCTTTCCTTTTGTTGGTTGGTTGGTTGGTGTGTTATGCAAAATGGCAGACTGATATCAACAGCGTGGGTTCAATTCTCACACTGGCTGAGGTCACTAGCAAGGTGCTGCATTCTCAATCTCTCCCTTCTCCTGAGATATGCTATCCCTTGTGTTAAACTCATTGTCAATCATTAGAGGGGAGCCTATGGATTGCTGGGACTATGGCAACTTTACCTTTGGCCCTAATGTTCTTCCTCTCCAATAGTGTTCAGCTCCGATGAAAGATCATTGACTTAAAACATAAACTCTGTTTGTCTCTTTATGGATGCTGTCTGATTTGCCGAGTACCTCCAAGATTTATTGCTTTAGTTTATCAGCATTGGCAGAATTTCAATGTTGTATAAGACACCTAATTAGTGCTGAAAAAAGGTAATTATACGATTTCTCACTTGTTCCTGCAGTGTTGTTGAAGTTCAATAGAAGGGAGCCACTACCTTCCCTCCAACAGGTCACAGAAATTATAGGGCGGCTCATAAAATTGAAGAGAGCATAATTATAAATTAAAAATAAAAGGAATTGCTGGCAAAAAGACAAAACAACACTCAAATCTGATAAACACATTTAAAAGCTTCAGATCTACATTTTAATTTTGACTTTGCTGGAAGCAGCTTTGAGAAAGGACACGAATAAATAGTCATAGAGTTGTACAGCATGGAAACAGACCTTTCAGTACAACTCACCTATGCTGACCAGATATCTGAACTTAATCTAGTCTCATTTGCCAACATTTGGTCCATATTTCTCTAAACCATTCCTATTGGTGTCCCCATCCAGATGCCTTTTAGATGTTATAATTGTTACCAGTCTCCATCACTTCCTTTGGCAGCTTGTTCCATACACGCACCACCCAGTGCGTGAAAAAGCTGCCCCGCAGATCCCTTTTAAATCTTTCCCCTCTCACCATAAACCTATGCCCTCTAGTTTTGGACTCCCCTAACCTGGGGAAAAGAACTTGGCTATTTATCCTATCCACGCTTCCCATGATTTTATCAACCTCTATGAGATCACCCCTCAGCCTCCAATGCTCCAGGAAAAAACAGCCCCAGCCTATTTAGCCTCTCCCTAAAGCCCAAGCCCTCCAGCTCCTGCAACATCCTTGCAAATCTTTTTTGAACTCTTTCAAGTTTCACAATATCCTTGTTATAGCAGGAAGACCAGAGTTGAACACAGTATGCCAAAAGAGGCCTCAACAATATTGCAAGAATATTTCGGGGTCACAGCAAAAGGTTACTTTGTAAAATAGCTGCAGTAGGCAGGCGAAGATCCATCCAGTGAATTAGTTTACAGAATGATTAATGGATCATTTCTGAACAGAGGCTTTGCGAGCTGTACGGGATCGGACAGAGCTGCTTGAGATTCCAAGGAGTTTTGAGAAGAAATTTGCTTCCAATCGGAGAAGAGTTCGCAAGCAGACACTTCGGAATTTAAGGTGATTTGTACAAGTGTCAGAGATAAGAGGAAGAAAGTCATGATAACAATGCGTCAAGATAACCAACCAATCTTTATGGCTTAAATGGCTCTTTTCCCGACCTCCATGACTTGATGGCTGTGACCTGGAATGCACTCTTTGAAAGGATAGTGGGAACGGAATAAATTATACCTTTCAAAAGGGAATGAAAGGGGAAGTTGCAGAAGGGCTTTGGGGGGGGGACAACAGTTGTGGGGGGTGGAGTTAGGGCTAGTCCATTTGCTCATTCATCACCTTGTTAAATGGGCTGAACAAACCCCTTCTGTTCTGCTAGATTCTACATAGAGAGCTTCACATCATAGCAATTTGGAAACATCAGCCAGGCTGTCAAATTAAAATTGAAATATGAACAGCTCAGTTCAATTTTAATGAAATTTTACTGGACCAGTGTGAATTTCCTGAAGTCAGGCCACAATGATCACCCTGATGACTAAGACAGAGCGAGAGAACATTTGGCAAGTGTCACATCTTCTGGGTTTGGGAAACTTGAAGTAGCACACTTTTACACACAAAAAGCCAGAACTTCATTGACACGCCTAAAATCCCCTAACAACTCTGCATATCAGTTCTGCTGTTTGGAACTGGGGGAATGGCAGCTGAGAGGATGGGAGGGAGTGTGGGGGTGGTAAATGTAAATCCACTCTGCAGAGCAAATATATTCTAAAACTTCCTTAGGCTGAAAGTTTTAGAATCCCCACTGAAAGTCACCATTCCTGCACAATTTGAAGAGTTACAATTATCTCATTATGTCTAAATGCTACAACAAATTTAATTTAAAAAAAATCAAATTATTAGGCCAAGTAGCTTTATAATGGCTCCAAGAAGATTCTACACAATACAATTGTCAGGTCTGGGCCATTATTTCCAACAGGATTGCTAACTATGGCTATAGGACAACCTGATGGCTTCTCCGATTCAACTGATAGCCAAATAATGTGGTTCACACATCCCAGTTGGAATTTCAAATAAAAACGTTCTTTCATAGGACATGGGCATCATCACCAGCATTTGTTGCCCATCCCTAATTGCCCTTGAACGAAATGACTTTCTAGACCATTTCTGAGGGTAATTAAGTGTCAACCACATTGTTACGATTCTGGCATTACATGGAGGCCAGGCTGGATAAAGAGGACAGATGTCCTTCCCTAAAGGGACATTAGTAAACCAGATGCATTTTCACAACAACTGGTGATAGTTTTGTGGTCACCATCTTTCAATCTGAGATTTCTGTTTATTGAATTTTAAACTCCACTAGCTGCCATTGTGGGATTTTAACTATGACTCCCAAAGCAATAGCCTGAAGGTCTGGATTATTCGCCCAGTGGCATTACCACTGTGTTACTGTCGCCCTTGAGTGTGAACTCTTTGTTCAGGTATGACATAAAAAGTGGGGTGAACCTCCTACCATTGTTACTTTTAACAAAAGGCCAGAATACCCCTTTTGCATTCACAAAAACGTTCTGGTAAAATGAAAGGATGAGGGAGCTGAAGGGCCTGTTTCTGTGTTGTATGACCAACAAAATGAGGAGGTTCACCCTCACGTACATTGAATTTTGAAAGACAGAAGTGTCAGGGTTTAACAAATGATGTACATACTGTGACTATGAGAAGAGACATGGGTCACATCCTGCTGTAGAACATTACTGGAAACGTTTGTGTCTGACACGTTTGGAGAAGGCCAGGCTTTACGGATTAACTTTCCTGGGCTCTGTTGGATGGCGACACACTCCGTGAACAATTTGAGTCTTTGTCCCGTGAGGTTGAGGCGTGCAGGGCTGATGAGGGGACGCCGGTGATGCAAGGAGCCGGAACTGGATGTTACCGATCCTGCCACTGATGGAGTTGGCGATATCGAGGGTGAAGACGGTCGGCTTCCAGACTTCAAGGAGAAATAATCTACAGAAAGGATGGAACAAACACAGTGGATACAACTCTTGGCATAAATGCCAACAATCAATCCATCAGGAACATTTCTCAATGTTTCCACACCCAGCCTCAGAGACATTAGTGTTTTGATATGGGAGCGCCTGAATGAGGATCTTCTCTATTCAAGCCCTCACAGGGCTGCTTCACAACCAGCATCATCAGAACAGCTGACAACTATATTCCCTTGGGACTGGCTGAATGCACCAAGTTCTCTTTGTACTGACAAGCGACAACATATTTCTTTAACGTGTTGATTTAACAAATGACTTGGAGTCATAGAGGTGTACATCATGGAAAGAGACCCTTTAGTCCAACTCACCTGTGCCAACTGGACATCCTGATCTGACCTAGTCCCATTTGCCAACATTTGGCCCATATCCCTCTAAGCCTTTCCCATCCATGTACTTGTGGAAATGTCTTTTAAATGTTATAATTGTATCTGCCTCTTCCACTTCCTCTGGCAGCTCGTTCCATGTATGCACTACCCTCTGTGAAAATCTTTCACCTCTCATCTTAAACTCATGCCCTATAGATTTGGACTCCCATACCCTGGGGAAAAGATTTTGGCTGTTCACCTTATCTATGCTTCTCATGATTTTTTAAACTTGAGATCACCCCTCACCTTTGTATGCTCCAGGGGAAAAAAGTCCCAGCCTATCCAACCTCTCTTTATAATTCAAACCCTCCAGTCTTAGTAAGAGCCTTGTAAATGTTTTTTGAACCCTTTCCAGTTTAATAACATTCTTCTTTTAACAGGGCAACCAGAACTGTACACAGTACACCAAATATGGCCTCAGTAATGTCTTGTACAGCTCTAACATCACGTCCCTACTCCTGTACTGAATACTCTGACTGCTGAAAGCATGCCTGCCAAACGCTTTCTTCACCACCCTTTCTACCTGTGATGCCACTTTCAAGGAACTAGGTAGCTGCACTCCTCGGTCTTTATTTGACAACACCCCTTCAGGCCTTACCATTAACCGTGTAAGTCCTGCCCTGGTTTGTTGTACCAAAGTGCAACACCTTGCACTTATCTAATTTAAACTCCATTTGCTACTCCTTGACCCCGTTGGCTCAACTGATCAAAGTTCTGTTATACACCTGGACAACTTTCTTCGCTGTCCACCAAGCCACCAATTTTGGCATCATCCACAAACTTACTAACCATGCCTCCTATATTCTCATCCAACTCATCGATGTAAATGATGAGCCACATTTTGCCGCAGTTACTTCAAGCAATCAAGGTGGTCACACAACAGAGGGTCTGCGGGATTCTATCAAAATGACACCGTCCTTGGAAAATTATTGAGAATTGACCAACAAAGTTCAATTAATTTCATAACACCGTATCAGTGTGCCCCACGCCACACAAAAGGAAAAGATAAAATACCTGCCAACAGTACCATCACACCAGCAGAGCCATTCCCATTCTTGTCCCCACTCTGGGGAGGTGAAAGGAGGATCAGGTTCACCACTGATCCATGCCCACCGCCCCAAAATGGAAATGGGGGACTGACCCCTGGTACCTGCCCTGCCTCACACAAACAAGTGATTTGATTTTGATAAGGCTGCCTTTGGAATGGGAGGTGAATCCAGACAGGTATCTTCAAGACAAGGAGGAGGAGGAGAATCTTGAGTTTTTAAAAACAAAAACAAAAAATCCGTAGGAGGGATTCGAGTCTGCACGATGGCAGAGAATCAGAAACAGAAACAAAAC
The DNA here is from genome assembly GCF_047496795.1 of Chiloscyllium punctatum. NCBI lineage: Eukaryota > Metazoa > Chordata > Chondrichthyes > Orectolobiformes > Hemiscylliidae > Chiloscyllium > Chiloscyllium punctatum. The sequence goes on from NC_092754.1 coordinate 6,617,817, forward strand.
TAGCCTTTACAGTGTTTGAACTATTGGAAACATTTCAGTGAATCACAAAAAGAATGGCATTTTGCACTTGTTCCAATCTAAGACAGAGGGGATATAGGATGCAATAAAACAGAATTTCAAATTTCCTTGAGAAACAACTGTTGCCAAGGTACCCTGTCTGAGATATTGATAATGTTTAATATGGTACTTTCTCCTTTCACAACCTCCTTTGTTCCATTGAATAATTTTCAATTCTTTAACTACTGGAGGCCTGTTTTACCTACACTACATCCTCTGCTCTCAACCTTACACTCCTTTTTCTCTTTCCCCTTACATAGTCCATGCTTTCACATTCAGTCACTCGTCTTTGTTCTGAGACAGACTTTGCACTGTATGGTGTAAACCCTGTAACAGGTGGTAAGAGATTCAAAAGGCTTTAAACGAAAAGGATAACAAGTCAGAAGGAAAGGAACATTATCAAAGCTGTGTCGAAAACGAGATAAGATTACAAAAAGGCAAAATCAAAACCGGATCAGAAAGGTGAGACAATGCAGAATGAACAAATCCAGAAATGAAGCCCTGACAATTATACGGATTAAATATTGCAATATGTAAAGGTTTTAGTCTTGAATCAACCATAAAAAGGACACAAACTGTGAAAGCCAAACAGAATTTCAACTCCAAATAAAAAGTAGTCGGGATATTACAGAATTTAGAGGGAGGGTAATGAAAGATTGATGTCCAAAATGGTCATGGAGAAATCCGCTCATTTCTCCAATCAGGTATGAGTCACATGACACTAGGTTATAGTCCAACAGATTTATTTGAAATCACCTGACGAAGGAGCAGTGCTCTGACAGCTTGTGATTTCAAATAGACCTGGAGGACTATAATCTGGTGTCACATGACTTCGGACTTTGCCCACCCCAATCCTACACAAGCATCTCCACATCACACCCATCAGTTAAGCTAGATGTCCTGGTGGAAAAGCATCATGGTATCCATTATCTGCCCGATTACTTTTCCTCTGCCCTTCATTAGGTCTTCGGAGTTTTCCATCCTTCCCTCCACTTCCCAGGGTTTTAAGTTATTTTGTTGCCAGAATGTACGCGTTTGGAGGGAGAAGGAAAGATTGGAAGAAGGGATGGGCTCAGATTTGGTCAGAGTGATGGGCAACTGTTTGTAAGACACATTTGGCCACAGGAGAAAGTGAGGACAGCAGATGCTGGAGATCAGAGCTGAAAAATGTGTTGCTGAAAAAGCGCAGCAGGTCAGGCAGCATCCAAGGAGCAGGAGAATCGACGTTTCGGGCATGAGCCCTTCTTCAGGAATGAGGAAAGTTGCCCAGCAGGCTAAGATAAAAGGTAGGGAGGAGGGATGTTGGGAACGCGATAGGTGGAAGGAGGTTAAGGTGAGGATGATAGGCTGGAGAGGGGGTGGGGGCGGAGAGGTCGGGAAGAAGATTGCAGGTCAAGAAGGCGGTGCTGAGTCCGAGGGTTGGGACTGAGATAACTGAGGGTTGGGACTTGGTGGGGGGGGGGGGGGGGGGGGGGGGGGGGGGGGGGGGGGTGGAGAAAATGAGAAATCTGTCTTCAATGTAAACAGGAACATTTTGTGCATGGCAATTGCTGCTTTGGTAAATTCAAAGTGATGAAGATGCTACACAATGATCAGTGCATTTAATAGAGAGAGAGCTAGGTTCTTGATTTGTGAGGAATTGAGGGTTGAAGGGAGAAAGCCGGAAAATGAGTTTGAGAAACATATCAGTTGTGTCTGAATAGCAGAGCAGACTTGATGGGCCAAATGGCCCAATTCTGCTCCTGTATTTTGCAGTTTTACACCAAAATGGCATTTCCACCAGGTACAACATTCAGAGATATAAGGTATAAATCAGAAATCAGTTCCTCACTTATCATGACTAATGTTACTTAGCATTGCACTTCATGCCTTTTTATTTCTGTGACCAGCAGGAATTGAAGATCAATGAGTTGTTGAGCAAAGTTAAAAAAAAATCACACTACCAGATTATAGTTCAACAGGTTTATGTGGAAACACTAGCTTTCAGAGTGCTGCTCCTTCATCAGGTGGCTCACTTTGTCCATCCCAGTCCAACACTGGCACCTCCAAGTCTTGTTGAGCAAAGATTGTGTACTGACATGCCTGCCTGAAATTTCTTAATAACAGATTTTTTTTTCTTTATTAATAAGAAAGACTGCGATGCTCGATTCCGACAGTCTGGTGAGAACATGGTGACTTTACTTTTTATTTGAACATGGGAAGGAAATGGCTCACCTGAAAATATTTCATTTCACAGCAGAAAGAATATAACTCAGATGGGGAATGAATCAACAAAGAGAATACTGTGAAACAGAACCTGCAGGGACTGTGCATGCTTCAGTACCAACCAGTAACTGTACCAACACAGCCATGTTGTTAAACTGATACTGTCCTTAATATTGGACAGTAGCCAGAGGTACAGTACATAACGTTGCTATAGTCCCAGAAATTCAGAGGGCTGCTCTCCTTCATTACAGACAGATGATCGATGACAGTTTAATCAGCGGGTTGTCACACATCACGTGAGGTGGAGAAGATGGGACCTTCAATGGTAACCTCAGCCAGTGTGGGAACTGAACCCACATTGTTGGCATCACTCTGGCTCATGCTCAAAACATCAACTCTCCTGTTCCTCTGATGGTGTCTAACTGGCTGTTCTTTTCCAGCACCACACTCTGACTCTAATCTCAGAAATCTGCAGTCCTCACTTTCTCCAAACCAGATGTCCAGCCAAGTGAACTAACTGTTCCCACAGGGCAAGATAAATCCCTTCTGAATTGATGAACAATGTTGGATGAAACAGGTTTCCTGCTTTTTACTGACTGTGTGGACCAGTCAATGTTTGTAAAGGATCAAAGTACTCACACTCTGGCCCCTGAGTGCGTCAACTATTTTGAAAAGAAATAAAAACACTGCCTCTAGTTACACACGTTAAAAATGTTCAACCTTTTTAACTTCCATTCTCAGCTGACGTTGTGATGATGCTGTGCTGCTTGTTGTGGTATTGGTTTAGTGTTGTGGCTGCTGTTGGGTAAAGCACATGTAACTTTTTGGGGGCAAGTCACAAGTAATGTTTACTTCTATGATACAATAATTATACAAGAAGAAAGTGCGTCTTTTTTAAAAAAAGATAGCACTTTTAGGATAACTGAATAATTTTAACCATATTTTTGGCGTCTGCATTTTCACGTGATAAGAATGCAACTTTTCTATTTGACTGTCTTTCCAGGTGTGGCTTAATTATAAAGCATTGAACACAGTGGTGTTGTACACCTGTGTTTTTTTGGGCAAGAGTTGTAAACACTTAATCTAATTACTATAAGCATTCTAATTATCATTTGAAATCATCTGAATTTGGTGTTTTAAATGCAAGGCTCTGTGAACCTATTTTTAAAAACATGCACAATTTACAGGGATATTCCACATAGAATAGAACAGTACAGCCCTGCACAGGCCCTTTGGCCCTTGATGTTGTGCCGATCTTTTATCCTACTCTAAGATCAAACTAACCTAGATATCCTTCATTGTACTGTCATCCATGTGGCGATCCAAGAGTCACTTAAATGTCCTTTATGTCTCTGACTCTACTACCACCGCTGGCAATACATTCCACACACCCAGCACACTGTGTGTGAAGAATCTACCTCTGACGTCTCCCCTTAACCTTCTTCCAATCACCTTGAAATTATGCCCCCTTGTAACAGTCATCATTTCTGCCCTGGGAAAAAGTCTCTGACTATTCACTGTATCTGTGCCTCTCATCATCTTGTTCACCTCTTTCAAGTCGTCTCTCACCCTTCTTCACTCTAATGAGAAAACCCTTAGCTCCCTCAATCCTTCTTCATAAGACACACCCTCCAGTCCAGGCAACATGCTGGTAAATTTCCTCTGTACCCTCTCTTAAGCTTCCACATCCTTCCTGCAATGTGGCAACCAGAACTGAACACAATATTCCAAGTGTGGTCTAACCAGGGCTCTACAGAGGCATAACCTTTTCAGGGCATAACTTCTTAAACCCAATCCGCCTGTGAATGAAAGCCAACACACCATACGCCTTCTTCACAAACCAATCAACTTGGGTGGCAATTTTGAGGGATCTATGGATATGGATGCCAAGATCCCTGCGTTCCTCCACACTGCCAAAAATCCTGCCTTTAACCCTGTATTCTGCATTCAAATGCGACTTTCCAAAATGAATCACTTCACACTTTTCCAGGTTGAACTCAACCGTGCCACTTCTCAGCCCAGCTCTGCAGCCTGTCAATGTCCTGTTGCAACCTATTACAGCCCTCCACACTACCCACCACTCCACCAACCTTCATGCCATTGTCAAACGTATAAATGACTTGGATGAGGAAGTGGAAGGGTGGGTTAGTAAAAGAGCAGAGGTGCCAGAACAGATGCCTATGGAACACGACTGGTCACTGAGCAGACTGAATACTTTCCATCGACTATCATCCCTCTGTCTTCTACACAGGCCAGCCAATTCTGTATCCAGACAGCCAAATTTCCCTGTATTCCATGCCTTCTTACTTTCTGGATGAGTCTACCATGGGGAGCCTTAAAAAACACCTCACTAAAATCCATGCACACCACATCCACTGCTCTGCCTTCATCAGTGTGTCATTGATCATTAAATAATTCAATAAGGCTGGTGAGGTTTGACCTCCCCCTCACAATACATGCTGACTATCTTTAATCTAACTATACTTTTCCAAGTAATCATAAATCCTGTCTCTCAGAATCCTCTCCAACAATTTACCCACCATAGATGTAAGACTGACTAGTCTGTAATTCCCAGAATTATCTATATACCCTTTCTTGAATAAGTGAATAACATTTGCCACCCTCCAATCATCTGGTATTACTCCAATGGACGGTGAGGACACAAAGATCATGGCCAAAGGTGCAGCAATCTCTTCCCTTACTGTAGTAACCAGGATATATCCTGTCTGGCTCAGGGGACTTATCTACCCTTACATTTTTCAAAATTTTCAGCACATCCTCCTTCTTAACATCAACCAGTTTGAGCATATCCTCACAAACATCCAGGTCCCTCTCAGTAGTGAATACTGAAGCAAAGTATTCATTAAGGACCTCCCCGACCTCCTCTAACTTCAGGCACAAGTTTTCTCCACTATCCCTAATCAGCCTTACCCTCACCTTGGTCATTCTCTTGTTCCTCACATAAGTGGGGATTTCCTTAGTCCTACCCACTAAAACTTTTTTATGGCCCTTTCTAGCTCTAAGCCCCTTCTTCAGTTCCTTCCTGGCTACCTTGGAACTCTCTAGAGACCTGACCGATCCCTGCCTTCTCAGCCTAATAAAGCTTCCTTATTCCTTTTGACTAATGTTCTACATTCCTTGTCACCCAAGGTTACTTCAATCTACCATCCCTTTCTTGCCCATCCAGCACTACCAGCAAGTGCGCCCTAAGTAACCTCCACATTTCAGTCATGCATTTCCGAGAACATCTCTTCCCAATCTGGGCACCCAGTTCCTGCCTAATAGGATTGTAATGCCACCTCCCCCAATTAAATATCTATCCCTGTCCTTGACTGTAGTAAAGGTCAGGGAGTTGTGATCACTATCACCAATGTGTGTGGGGGGTGGGACCCGGGACCCGGGACCCAGGGAGATAGTGAGGAAAGAAATCAATCTGCGACTGGTACGGTTCAGCAAAGGAGTGAGTCAAATAGTCAGGGCAGGCAGGGACAAAGCAGAGAACAAGGTAGGACTGATAAATTAAACTGCATTTATTTCATTGCAAGAGGCCTAACAGGGAAGGCAGATGAACTCAGGGCATGGCTAGGAACATGGGACTGGGATATCATAGCAATTACAGAAACATGGCTCAGGGATGGGCAGGACTGGCAGCTTAAGGTTCCACGATACAAATGCAACAGGAAGGATAGAAAGGGAGGTGAGAGAGGAGGGGGAGTGGCATTTTCATAACGATAGCATTACAGCTGTACTGGGGGAGGATATTCCCAGAAGTACATCCAGGAATTTACTTGGGTGGAACTGAGAAATCAGAAAGGGATGATCACCTTATTGGGACTGTATCGCATAGATCCCCTAATATTCAGCAGGAAATTCAGAAACGAATTTGGAAGGAGATGTCAGTGAGAATAATAGGGTGATTATGGTAGGGGATTTTAACTTTCCAAACATAGACTGGGACTGCTATAGTGTTAAGATTTAGATATAGAGGAATTTGTTAAACATAGAACATAACAGCGCAGTACAGGCCCTTTGGCCCTCGATGTTGCGCCGACCTGTCATACCAACCTGAAGCCCATCTAACCTACACTATTCCATGTACGTCCATATGCTTGTCCAATGACGACTTAAATGTACTTAAAGTTGGCGAATCTACTACTGTTGCCGGCAAAGCATTCCATACCCTTACTACTCTGAGTAAAGAAACTACCTCTGACATCTGTCCTATATCTATCACCCCTCAATTTAAAGCTATGCCCCCTCGTGCTCGCCGTCACCATACTTGGAAAAAGGCTCTCCCTGTCCACCCTATCTAACCCTCTGATTCTATGTCTCTATTAAGTCACCTCTCAACCTCCTTCTCTCCCACAAAAACTGCCTCAAGTCCCTCAACCTTTCCTCGTAAGACTTTCCCTCCATACCAGGCAACATCCTAGTAAATCTCCTCTGCACCCTTTCCAAACCTTCCACATCCTTCTTATAGTGCGGTGACCAGAACTGTACGCAATACTCCAAGTGTGGCTGTACCAGAGTTTTGTACAGCTGTAGCATAACCTCATGGTTCTGGAACTCGATCCCTCTATTAAAAGCTAAAACATTGTATGCCTTCTTAACAACCCTGTCAACCTGGGTGGCAACTTTCAAGGATCTGTGTAGATGGACACAGAGATCTCTTTGCTAATTTACACTACCAAGAATCCTAACCATTAGCCCAGTACTTTGCATTCCGGTTACTCCGACCAAAGTGAATCACCTCACACTTGTCCACATTAAACTCCATTTGCCACCTCTCAGCCCAGCCCTGCAGCTTATCTATGTAAGTGTGTGCAAGAAAATTTTCTGATTCAGTATGTGGATGTACCTACTGGAGAAGGTACAAAACTTGACCTACTCTTGGGAAATAAAGCAGGGCCATTGACTGAGGTGTCAGTGGGGAAGCACTTTGGGGCCAGTGACCATAATTCTATTAATTTTAAAATAGTGATGGAAAAAGGATAGACCAGATCAAAAAAGTTGAAGTTCTAAATTGGAGAAAGGCTAATTTTGATGGTATTAGACAAGAACTTTCAAAAGCTGACTGGGTGCAGATGTTCGCAGGTAAAGAGACGCCTGGAAAATGGGAAGCTTTCAGAAATGAGATAACGAGAATCCAGGAGACAGTATATTTCTGTTCGGATGAAAGGAAAGGCTGGTAGGTAGGTATAGGGAATACTGGATGACTAAAGAAATTGAGGGTTTGGTTAAGAAAAAAAAGGAAACATGTCAGGTATAGACAGGATAGATCGAGTGAATCCTTAGAAGAGTATAAAGGGCAGTAGGAGTATACTTAAGAGGGAAATCAGGAGGGCAAAACGGGGACATGAGATAGCTTTGGCAAATAGAATTAAGGAGAGTCCAAAGGGTTTTTACAAATACATTAAGGACAAAAGAGTAACTAGGGAGCGAATAGGGCCCTTCAAAGATCAGCAAGACAGCCTTTGTGTGGAGCCGCAGGAGATGGTGGGGGGGATACCAAATGAGTATTTTGCATCAGTGTTTATTGTGGAGAAGGAAATGGAAGATATAGACTGTAGGGAAATAGATGGTGACATCTTGAAAAATGTCCATATTACAGAGGAGGAAGTGCTGGATGTCTTGAAACGCATAAAAGTGGATAAATTCCCAGGACCTGACCAAGTGCACCCTAGAACTCTGTAGGAAGCTAGGGAAGTGATTGCTGAGCTTCCTGCTGAGATATTTGTATTATCGATAGTCACAGGTGAGGTGCTGGAAGACTGGAGGTTGGCTAACGTGGTGCCACTGTTTAAGAAAGGTGGTAAGGACAAGCCAGTGATCTACAGACCAGTGAGCCTGATGTCGGTGGTGGGCAAGTTGTTGGAGGGAATCCTGAGGAACAGGATGTACATGTATTTGGAAATGTAAGGACTGATTAGGGATAGTCAACATGGCTTTGTGTGTGTGAAATCATGTTTCACAAACTTGATTGAGTTTTTTGAAGAAGTAACAAAGAAGATTGATGAGGGCAGAGCAGTAGATGTGATCTATATGGACTTCAGTAAGACGTTCGACAAGATTCCCCATGGGAGACTGATTAGCAAGGTTAGATCTCACGGAATACAAGGAGAACCAGCCATTTGGATACAGAAATGGCTCGAAGGTAGAAGGCGGAGGGTGGTGGAGGGTTTGTTTTTCAGACTGGAGGCCTGTGACCAGTGGAGTGCCATGAGGATCGGTGCTGGGCCCTCTACTTTTCATCATCTATGTAAATGATTTGAATGTGAGCATAAGAGGTATAGGTAGTACGTTTGCAGATTACAACGGGATCTTGATCAGATGGGCCAATGGGCTGAGGAGTGACAGATGAAGTTTAATTTAGATAAATACGAGGTGCTGCATTTTGGGATCGCAAATCTTAGCAGGACTTATACACTTAATGTATAAGTGTACTCCTAGGGAGTGTTGCTGAACAAAGAGACCTTGGAGTGCAGGTTCATATCTCATTGAAAGTAGAGTCGCAGGTAGATAGGAGAGTGAAGGCGGCGTTTGGTATGTTTTCCTTTATTGGTCAGAGTATTAAGTATAGGAGTTGGGAGGTCATGTTGCAGCTATACAGGACATTGATTAGGCCACTGTTGGAATATTGTGTGTAATTCTGGTCTCCTTTCTATTGGAAGGATGTTGTGAAACTTGAAAGGGTTCAGAAAAGATTTACAAGAATGTTGCCATAGGGAGGATTTGAGCTATAGGGAGAGGCTGAATGGGCTGGGGCTGTTTTCCCTGGAGCATCAGAGGCAGAGGACTGACCTTATAGAGGTTTATAAAATCATGAGGGGCAGAGATAGGGTAAATAGACAAGGTCTTTTCCCTGGGGTCGGGGAGACCAGAACTAGAGGGCATAAGGTTAGGGTGAGAGGGGAAAGATATAAAAGAGACATAAGGGGCAACTTTTTCACACAGAGGGTGGTACGTGTATGGAATGAGGTGCCAGAAGTGGGGAAGGCTGGTACAATTGCAACATTGAAGAGATATCTGGATGGGTATATGAATAGAAAGGGTTTGGAGGGATATGGGCCGGGTGTTGGCAGGTGGGACTAGATTGGGTTGGGATATCTGGTCGGCATGGACGAGTTGGACTGAAGGGTCTGTTTCCATGCTATACATCTCTATGACTCTTTGTAGGGTAACGGGTCTGTGTGGATTACTCTTTGGAGGGTCGAGTGTAGACTTGCTGGGCCAAATGGCCTGTTTCTACACTGTAGGGAATCTAATCTAAATAACATCACAGTTCCAAGTAATGATCCATGCTGTAAGGTCATCACCCTTAAATCCTGATACTTCTGCATGAACACACACACACACACACACACACACGCACGCACGCACACACTTCAAACCACCACACTGACTGCAACTAGTCCTTATTCCAGCCATTCTCTCCAAACCCTCACTACAATCAAAACTGGGGTGAGAAAAAAAACATTTTTGCCAGTCTTATATACAGTGCTGCTGTATTCAGGAGTTTTGAACACACCGGTACACAGAGTTTTGCCGTCCCGAGGTCAAAGTAGGTAACTAGGAAAATTGGAGATGTCAATCACAAACATGGAAGTCTACCATTTTCTCTTGGTGTGGAGGTGCCGGTGTTGGACTAGGGTGGACAAGGTCAGAAGTCACATGACACCAGGTTATAGTCTAACAGGTTATTTGAAATCGCAAGCGTTTGGAGGATTGCTCTTTAGTCAGGTGACTTTGGGAACAATCTGAGTAAATCAGGTGTTTCAGGTCCTTAAGGTGGCATTTTCGTGTACGTCAAGTGTGCAACAAAGCTTTGGTATAAATTCCACCACAGCCTTGTATAGTCCCAAACCCCTGGTCACATTTAGAAAAGAAATTCGCATCAAACATCTGTCGGACAGTTAAATGAGGCCCAAACGTCATGTGGAATCGAGTTTCTATGTTAGGCATTAAGTATTGTTGAACAAAGAACATTTTATCAAAATTTTTCAAGTTGCACTCTTCAGGATAATTTGCAAGAAATACCAATTCAAGGGGAGACCAACATTTTTCAGCGATTCTCAAGTTCTGTACTACCAAATGATTATTGTTAAAAGGTAATTAGTGGATACCATTGAATGACAGAATGGTTACAGCATTGACAGAGGCAATTCAGCCCATTTTACCCACTTAACATTAGGTAAAAGCAACTCACTCAGGCCCATTCCTGCGTTTCATTTTCCCTGCACATTATGGCTCTCCAGATGGTTATCTAATTTGAAAACCTCAACTGAATCTGCCTCTGGCACACTCCCAGATAGTTTTCTTTCCCAAATTCTAGTCACTCATTGTGTAAAGACTTTACTTCTTTAGTCGCCTCTGTTTCTTTTGACAAGATGATGCGGTGATTCTCAAACTGTTTAAACTTTGTTTAAAAAACAAAAATCCTATTCAACGTTCAAAACACAGCAGAAGTGAAAAAAGGAGTTTGAGACATAGAAAATAACGATTAAAGTTGCTGGAAAGGTTCAGCAGGCCTGGCAGCATCGATGAAGAGAAACGTTTTGGATTCTCAAGGAAGGAAGGGTTACTGGACCTGAAACATTAACTCTGATTCCTCTCCACAGATGCAGTCAGATCTGCTGAGCTTTTCCAGGGACTCCTGTTTTTGTTTCTGATTTACAGCATCCGCAGTTCTTCCAGTTTTTAAATTGAGTTCAGTTACTGTGGTATTGTGGAGAAATGTAGCAGCCTACTTAGACACACTCATGGTTAAAAAATGAGACCAATTAAGCTGTAATGATAACACAGTGAATATTAAGCTGGGTGTCATATCATCTTTCAATAATGCCTAGATGCCTTTGGAGTTTGCCATATCAGACAGACAAAGCGTCGAATGTGACATTCAAAAAGACTGTTGTTCTAACAATACAGGTATAGCCTGTCCTTAACAATACACTCAAGTGTCTAGAAGGTGTGCTTCCTGTTGTGTGCGCGCGTGTACTTATGTGTGCACGTGCGTGTTGGTGTACTCTGTGCGCTCGGTACATGGCACTCAAAGCTTGCACCTTAAAAACAAGTGCAGCATCAAAGAGCAAACTGAAGCCTGACTGCACAAAAACACTGACAATTGGAGCAGACCATTTGGCCCATCGATTCCATTGCACCACTCAATATGGTCATGACTGACTTTTGGCTTCAGCCCACTGTTTTGATCACTCAATTCCTTCAGAATGCAAATAGTACTTTCACAAATAGAGATGCGTCACAAAACTGGTCCCCTTTTTCCTAAAAGCTGTTCCTTTTCTCAAGGATACAGTGTCCTAGACTTTTTTTTTTAAAAGAGGGGTCTTAAATGGGCTGGGCTCAGATTAGACAAATTTGGTACAGAGATGAAATGAATTTTGGGAGGCCTTTTGTTTATATGTAAACAGATAAGACTTCAGGCCAAGATGGTCATGTTTTAGAAGTGATCTGTATAATGGAAGTGGATTGGTCAGCTCTCTAGCTGAGCAATTCGGTCCAGAACTAGTTGGGAGTTCAACAGTAAGCTGCGTGGAAACAGGCGCTCTCTCTCTCTGCCCTTCTAACTTCAATTTTTTATTGGTGTTTAAGGGGGTTTGCTTAATGGGACTGTTGTGTATATTTGGAATGGCATAATTAAGTCTCGTTTGGATGGACTGAGTTCTGTAGGGGTTCTTTATTCTGTTCTTTGTGTTTCATTGTGTAATTGTGCAAATAAATTTCTGTCAGTTTTAAAACCTAGTAAATCAACCTCGCTCACCTCCTCTGGGTAATTTTCACCGAACACTTAACCAAAACAAATTGCCAAGTTATGCTCTGGGTTGACTGCTTAAGAGTGTTTTGAGTGGTCTGGCCTCGTCCATAACAGACTCTTCAATTCTCTGGGATGGAGAACTCTAAAAGATTTTACAATCCTTTGATTGAACAAATTTCCCCTCAACTCAGTCCTAAAAGATCCAACATCTCTGCTCTCAGCTTAGAGCAGTAGAAATGATCTCTGACCATCTATCCAAAACAGCCCCTTCAGAATCTTGTCCACTGTAAAGAAACCGCCTCTCATTCTTCAAAACTCCAGATTTATTTTTTAATTACAAAAATATACTTTATTCATTAAAAAAAGGTCTTATGTATATATGTAGTCACAAACGCAGCTTGGTTCTAACACTGTAGCATATCAAGGAAACAAACAAACATTGGAGTTTGACTCTATCCAAACAAACCAAAGGCATCTCTTACTTGAACCAGACTGTAGTTACATGCATGTGAGCGTGTGACACAGCGCGTCTCTCTCGCTATCTGTCTGATAACTGAATGGACCCCATTTAATTTCAGTAGGAAGACCTCAGTTAGTGGTCTTCAAAACTCCAGATAAGACTGACCTACTTTGTTTCAGCCTCTGAATTCTTTATTCCACTGGATGTTGAGCACAATGGAGCAGGAATTTCTGCATCATGTTACAGGGTGCGAACTATATTGACACTCATGCTGTTTTAGTTATAAAAACTGGGGTTCAATTCTGTTACCATGATAATGGAGTTTATGTTTGATAATGCAAACATATTCAGCTGGCTCAGAGAAAGCAATCTCCCCAGAGTAAATGAATGTTGTTGCAGAGGCCAGAACTTTGTTGCTAAAATCTTGCACTCTGTGATTCTGATTTATTACATGCTGAGGAGATGAAGTGTTTAGTTAATCATGCTGTAAATCTGCAATCTACCCTCATTATCACCACAAAATGATCCCTCTACTGTCACTCCATAGGAACCAGGGGGTGTATTCAACCCCTTGCGATTCGATGCATTCCCACTTTTGTCTTCATCCTTTGGCTAATAAAATCTACCAATCTCAGATTTGTAATCAATCTAGGGACAATTGCAGATGAAAGTTCCAAAATTCTACCACCCTTTGAGTACTGAAGTGTTTTTGAATTCCAATCCTAAAATGCCTGGCTCCAATTTTCAGAATAGATCCCCAACCAGCGGGAATAGTTTCTCCCAATTTACCATTTCTCAGATCTTGAAAGCTTCAATCAAATTACCCATTAACCTCAGGATCGTAATTTAACTCACAATTTGATCCCTGAAGACTACTCCTAGCATAAAGTCACCAAAGTCATGGAGGACTATAGGGCAGCTCCCTCACTCTGGTGTGGGTTTAACCTAAGGGTCACTACACCTCCGGTGAGGGGAGAGGTTGAGAAGCAGAGACTTTCATGGTAACCTCAGCTGGTGTGGGTTTTGAACCCACGCTGTTGGATTCATTCTGCATTGCAAACCAGTTGTCCAATCAACTGAGCTAACTGACTCTGTAATGTAACCACCTTTTCACTCACGTACACTTACAACAATTCAAGAGCTATTTTGTGTATTATGAAGAAACCTACCTGAAGGTGGTGAGTCCTTGGAGATTGTTGTTTGGGATGGTGGCCGACTCCCACTGAACAAATAGCCGGAATCTGTTAGAAACGAACATAAAAATGTTTAGATCCCAGTACTGGAGTTCACTTGAAACACTCAACAACTCTGACTGCTTAAAATGTTTAGACATTGAATTATTGCCACATTTATTGGCTCAATAGCAGAGGCGAGATAAAATTAATTACTTCAAAATTAGATGGCCCACAATAATCTGGATCAATTCTAGACATGACCATCTGCAATGGTTCACAGAGGAAGCAGATAGAGCTCAGCACTCATCCTTCCTTTTTGTCGAGTTAGCATGCAGGTACGTGAATAGTTGAGGAGAATGGTGAAGACGACAATTTATCTAACAAGTAATGAGGTGTCAAATAACTGGAATATTATAGCACTACTCGCTGCATAAATACTGTTCATGGGAAATAAAACCGTGCCAGTTTCCCTGTGAGTATTCTATATATCTCACATTACAATATACTGACAGTAATTTTATTACTTCGGGGATTACATTGTGGACTTTGTTCACAGAATTTGAGAATGATACATTACAGAAAGTGCCGTTTGGTCCTTTGCGACTGTACTAGCTCTTTGATATGCCCATCCAGTTTGTCTGACTCCTTTGTTCTTTCCCCTTAAAGATGTTTCCCTTCAAAAATTCATCTCATTCTCTTTTGAATGTGACTATTAAGTCTCTATCCCAAATAATAATAGCTCTCTGCATAAACAAAAAGATGTTTCTTTAGGTCACCTTTCTTTTGCCAACCACCTTAAATCCATGTCCTCAGAGTCCTGACCCTTTCCCCAATGGAAACAGTTTCTCCATAATTACTCTATTGAACACCTTAATTAAGTTTTCTATTAATCTTCCCTGCTTTAAGGAAAACAGCGTCATTTCTCCAAACTCTCAAGCTAGCATCTTGAAAACATTCTACACTTTGTAAAGCTTTGTCATCCTGCCTGAAGAATGGTGTCTAGAATTGAACATAACACCCTTGCTATGGGCTATCTAGTGTTTAATAAAATGAGAGTCAGAGAGATGTAGGAGCACAGAAACAGACTCTTCAATCTATCTTGTCCATGCCCACTAGATATCCTAAATTAATCTAGTCCCATTTGCCAGTTTTTGGCCCACATCCCTTTAAACCCTTCCAATTCATATACCCATCCAGATGCCTTTTAAATGTTAGAATTGTACCAACCTCCACCACTTCCTCTGTCAGTTATCCCACAGATCTTTTTTTAAATCTTTCCCTTCTCGCCTCAAACCTACGCCCTCTAGTTTTGGACTCACTGAGAAAAAGACCTTGTCTACTCACTCTATCCATGGCCCTTATGATTTTATAAACTTCTAGGAGGTCACTTTTCAGCCTCCACCGTTTCAGCGAAAAAGTCTATTCAGCCACTCCCTATAGCTCAGATCCTCCAATCCCACCAACATCCTTGTAAATCTTTCTTTGCACCCTTTCCAGTTTAACAACATCCTTCCTATATAGTGGGGAGACCAGAATTGAATACAGTATTCTAAAAGTGGTTGGCATAACTTCCTTGTTTGTGAATGTTAGTCATCGACCATTAAAAACATGCACTGAACATGCTTTACCAGAGAAGAATGTATTTTCATGGATATGCTTGGGAACTTGACTAAACTAAGATTGTGACCACTGGAAACAACCTGATATTTAATGTAGAAGATACAGCAGAAGCTTTTATTCTCTCTAAAAGATTGCCTGTAGCTAGCAAACTTAGCTTAGAAGGAATGAAACAAGAAATAATTCCTGGCTACAATCCCTATAACCACCTTGCTTCATAAAATACACTTTAGCACCCTGTTTGCACCACACCTCTCCCCCCAATCCTGTCACCCCTGCCTAAGGCAGGAAACTCCTCTGGGTGCTGAAAAACAGAATTCATTTATCTTGGTAATCCCCATTGAAACATTAGAAAATAACAGTTACTAGCCATGAGCAAGCCATTTAGCCCCTTTAGTCTGCTGCACCATTTAACACAACCGTGACTGATATCATCTCGGCCTCAACTTGCCCGCTCTTCATAACCTGTTATTTATGAACAATCTCTCTATCTCCTTCTTAAACCTACACAAAATCCCAGCACCCTGGGGTTTGAATTCATGACCCTTTGAGAGAAGTAATTCCTCATCTTTGGTTTTAAATCTGCTACCTCTTATCCAAACCTATGACCTCTCATTGCCTCACATGAAAAACATCATCTCTACATCTACGTTGCTAATCTCCTTTAGCATCTTCTCTCCCTCAATTAGATCTCCTCTCATTTTTCTAACTCAGGAAGTACAGGTCTAAACTGCCCAATCTCTCTCCAAAAGACAAACTCCTCATCGCCGGAATCAAACTTGTGAAGCACCTCTGAACTGTCTCCAATGTAACCACGTTCTTCCTCAAGTAAGGGGATCAAATTGGATATAAAACTCCAGGTGTAGCCTCACTAATGCCTTGTACAGTTCCAGCAACACTTCCCCACTTTTATACTCTATTCCTTTAGTGATAAATGAAAAATTAGGACAGGGAGAAGTATCCTCATTTTGGCTATGGATATTACAGAAGCCAAACCCTGCCTTTGCATGCTATTAAAGGAGAAAAATAGAACCACGATGGAGACAAGATCATTAAGTAGATTCACAAAGTTTGTTCAAGAGATAATTGTACTCCGTCAAGAACTGGTAGACGGGTTACCCATTTCCAACATTCACAGGTCCAATTTCAAACCAGAAAGCACAACAGATTCCACAAATAGATTAGATTAGATTACTTACAGTATGGAAACAGGCCCTTCGGCCCAAAAATCCACACCGATCCTCTGAAGAGCAACCCACCCAGACCCATTCCCCTACATTTACCTCTTCACCTAACACTATGGGCAATTTAGGATGGTCAATTCACCTGACCTGCACATCTTTGGATTGTGGGAGGAAACCGGAGCACCCGGAGGAAATCCACGCAGACACGGGGAGAATGTGCAAACTCCACACAGAGAGTCGCCTGAGGTGAAATTGAACCCGGGTGTCTGGCGCTGTGAGGCAGCAGTGCTAACCACTGTGCCACCGTGCTGCCCTAGCAAAACAAGAGAGGAAAAAATTAAAAAAAACAAAGCGGTTTAAATCTATTTCAAAGTTTAACTCAAAGAGCATCCTCAAAGTATCCAAGATGGCGGTAGAGTTGGGGTCATGAGCCGGAACTCCTCTGTTCCTTCCATTTCCTTTCTTTTCCTCTTTTCATGTGTTTTTTCCCCTGTTCTACTTATCTCCTGTTCCCAGAGGGCATGGGTGGTATCTAGTTGAGCCAGCACAGACTCGAGGGACTCCAGGCCTCAAGGTGAAGCCCAGCATGGACTTGAGTTGAAGCCCAGCACGGCCTCATCTGCTTTTTTTTTGTCTCTCTTTTTCAGCTTTAGAAGGACTAACATGCTGAACTTTTAACGTTATTTCTTAATTTTCCTAACCTATACCTAAGACGCTGCCAGAATTGACACCATTGTACATTTCTCACTGTACTCCAGTACTTGAGTACATGTGACAACAAAACCTAATTATTTCATTTTTTTTCCAAAATTTCTAACACACTGAATTCCCACTTTCTGCTTTGGCTATTTCAAACTATTGGATGACTCAATTATTTTCTTTAAATCACAAAAACTGACAGAACTATCAGCAGGTTATAGATTTGATCTATTCAACAAAAGCAGGAATACCTTCTGACTGAAACTGTGTTTGAAAAGTTGTCAATATTAACGGCAAAGTGGAGCTTTGCTGGCCTACTGTGCTGACTATTCCACAGGTCTTTGATCTGCCTGGCATCTCCGAGCTCACTTCAAAGAGGTGCAAAGACAGGAGGAGGTGATAAAAGGAAGTTTTCTTTCTTCACTGAGTTACAGCGTACGGTCAAGTAACTGTAGGATAAACTGCAGAGTATTTCCAAAAACCACTACATCAAACATTTGATAGAATAGAATCTTTCGCATTGTTCGGAGTAACAACACATTTCCCCTGGAATTAAAGCAAAGCATTTTTGACATTCCTTTCACCATGACTTTGCTCAAGTTCCTTTCAGGTGTTGGGAGCTGCTGGCGGAAAAATGAATGTGGCTGGTAATCCGCGGGAACCTTCACGCTGTCACAAAACAGGGGGAACAATGATCCCCAACACCTGCAGGTCAGAGGTCAAGGAGTCAATCTCTAAAGCATCTTGGAGTCGAATGTTAGGACTACTCAGAGCAGTGAATTTGTCAAACTGGTACGATACGCTGCTCGTTTCTTCATGAGCAGGTGCGAGCCGAGTATGTGTCGATTATAATAGTAGGACCCTTTAGTCTTTTTGTTCCCCAAAATTCTTAAAACAGATTTATCTCTTCCCTCACATAGTCAGTGAACCTTACTGCCCCACACACATAGGAAGTAGTTAAAGGTAGAGAAGACATTACTAGAGAAAAATGTGAATGATGGGAACATTTTGAGAAGATAATGGTTTGTGGAAAAAAAAAACTCAAGACCAGTTCCTGATACTTAACATAAGTATTCCTGCATTCAAAAAGCTAGTTAAAACACAGTTACAATTGCTGATCACGTATGAATTGAACAGTTGATTCAACATATTGAGATGAAGATTTGGGGAAAGAATATTTGACCAAAATCTTGCACAACCACAAAAACCACTACTTCAAACATTTGATAGAATAAAACCTTTCACATCATTTGCTGTAACAACACATTTCCCCTGGAATTTTTTATTTAAGAAGAATAATTCAGTGAGCGACTACCACAACGTCATAAGCAGTCACACTCTACTTTCTGACATGCGACAACACATTGCAGTGTGGGAGGTCACTGGAACACTCAAGGTGACCTCAATAGCCAGAAGGCTAGTGCTGTACCATACTGGGATGGTAGCCCCAATTCCTATGCTTAAATCTCAGGAGTGGAATTTGAACCAAGAGCACTACCAAGTGAGCCACAGTTAAAGGAGGTGAAGCTGAGCTATGCTATTGCAAAGAGGAGGAAAGCATAAGTGGAGAATTTGCTCTGTGAAGGAAGAGGTATGAATGGGGAAAAAAAGTATGTTTTTCAATAAAACGTACTGCTGAGGGAATCCAAATGTGGGGTCGGGGAGGGAAGCAGGGGGACGGGAAGGTACATCTGAAATACTGCTCTATTTGATAATAATGGATTGGAAGATGGGAAGGCGTGAGGTTAATTTGTATCAAACTGAAATATTCTGACTAAATTGAGATTCTTGAAGATGAAGATAAGATAGGTATAAAAACGTAGAATGAGATACTGCACTGTAATCAAACATACTTCTCATCACAAATCACCAGAAAAGTTGGTCCCCGAGTTCCAGGAGACCCCCAGCTTAAATACCCCCATTCAAATCCAGCTGCACTGTGGAAAGGATACAAAAGGAACAAATTAATTGCCCATTCTTTTTAACACAGTCATTGTTTTCCTTTCAAGTGAGGAGTAATGAGGGAAGATGCTCTTTCAGATCAGATAATCAGTGATTCCTGCTGACCCCCTTCAAGCCGCCTGTGTACATGTTTCACCTGCCTTTGTGTGTTCGAGTGATCAGAGCCACGTCAACAGCTATTGTTCTCCATCTCTCAACTCCATTCATCACCATCTGAAACTGACAGGCCTTCAAGGAAATAGGGGCTGCAGCCAAACTTGAACTCATGCAAGGCTGTCAGCCCCAAATCATAAATCTTTCTGGGGTCAACTACTTGTCTTCAACTGACACCCGCATACCATCATTTATCACGTCAAGTTGGTCGCTTTACTATCGTGTCGTCTGCAATGGCTGGCTGCAAATGTAAGGTGCAACTTTCAGTTGAGAAAGCAAGGGGCATTTTCACCATCTGCTTTTGTGCATCCCCCCCCCCCCCCCCCAAAGTTCATTCTTGGAGGCGAAAGAAACAGAAGCTCTAATCAATTAAAGAGGAAAGTTCTGTGCTTGCAATCAAGATGCATCGCTTGTTGAGTATTTGGGGACTTTAAAAGAAAATTTAAAATCTTCTTTTATAACAACGAGGACTAAGAGAATTCAGCTCCTCCAGCTGCTCCTCTCTCACCACGTGCCCAGTGAGAAAAAGAGCCCTTCAGTTTCAAGAGCATTGTTGTGGCTCCAACTTAGAGGGTTACTGCTGCTTTAGATGAACAACGTCCCTCACATATCTGCACAGGTGGAGCAAGGTAAGATCGGCTGGTTTGTGGGAAAATCAGCAAAGCAAGAATAGGGTCATGGAGGTCAGACGTGGGATGTCATGAATCTAATGTCCAGCAGCTGCCGAACGGTCAATCCCACTGGAGGGGAAGCATCACCATCTGGAGCCTACTGCTGTAGCTGAGGACTAAGTGGAGGAAAAGCCAGAGGCTGTGGATACTGGGCAGTGAGCTCTGCTTACATTTATAATTGTGGGCTAGCCATGCTGGATGAGGTGGTGGGTGGGGGGGGGGCACCAGAAGACAGCGAGGCTAAGGATGGGAGATCCTCAATCATCCCCATGGATTCCTGGATTATAGGAAACTTGTGTCGCAAATAGGAGATCTGAAATGGCTTCCCAATTGGAGTGTGGGACCTCGATTTAAATGAATGCGGTGTTAATACTATCCTCCACTTCCAACCCCCACACACTACTAAAGTGGATCAATATTTCCTCCCAAAGTCTAACACCCTTAAAAAGGTAGCAGATGTGCACGATATCTTGGACATGCATCCTTGTATTGAACTCAATGACCTTCCCTCCATCACAAGGTCAGAAATGTGGATATTCACTGATGATTGCACAATGGCCAGCACCATTTGCGACTCCTCAGAGACTGAAGCAGTCAATGTACAAATACGACAAGATCTGGACAATATCCAGGCTTGGGCTGACAGGGGGAAATAACATTCTTGCCACACAAATGCCAGACTATAACCATCACCAATTCAGAGACAATCTAACCACCGCTCGACATTCCATAGTGTTCCCATCATGGAATCCCCCACTATCAACATCCTGGAGGTTACCATTGACCAGGAACTCATTGGACTCCCCACATAAACAAACACAATGGCTACAAGAGCAGGTCAGAGGCTGGAAATACTGCAGCAAATAATTCACCTCGTGATTCCACAAAGCTTGTCCACCATCTACAAGGTGCAAGTCAGGAGTGTTTTGGATCTTCCCCACTTGCCTGGATAAGTACAACTCCAACAACACTCAAGAAGCTTGACACCACCCAGGACAAAACAGGTTGACTGATCGGCACCACATCCACAAGCATCCACTCCCTCCACAGACAAGGGCAGATATATGGGAACACCATCACCTTCAAGTTCCCCTTGAAGCCACTTACCATTCGGACTTGGAAATATATTGCTGTTCCTTCACGGTGGCTGGTCAAAATCCTGGAATTCTCTCCCTAATGGCATTGTGGGTCAACCCACAGCAGGTGGACTACAGTGGTTCAAGAAGGCAGCTCACCACTATCTGATCAATCACAAAATTGGCAGATTTTAAGTGACTAAAGACTCAAGAGGTTTAGCCTGATTGTGTCTCCACAATCAGATGGACCCAACAAATTACAATATTATTTGTTATATTTGAAACCATAACTTTGTTAATTAATTGGCACAAATAATCATGGAGGCTCCCCTCTGTATCAATGCAGAACTCTCCCCGGGGTTTGTCATGAAAATAAAATTCAACACTATACTTTTTGAATGGTTAAATTTTGAATGGTAGCACACATTGAGGCAGTGCTCTTAATGAAAGAACTGAAAATCTGAAAACCCTTTACTCATTAATTAATACACCAAAACAAAACTTAGACAACATTCCCCCCAATCCCAAACTACTTTATCCCATTGTTGACAGTTCGAAGCATTGTACGATTGTTCAAACAGAAATGCTGAGAGCAATTCTGTAATTTTCTAATGTAGTTCCAATGCCAGAACAAAATGGTCCATAATTCACAGTAATAACTGAACTACAGAACTGGTAAATACTAATTAAAAAAACGGTTAAGTAAAGTTTCAGGCACAAAATCAAATAACTTTATGTGGAACAACACCTTACAAAATGTTGCATATACATAATTAAGGATTTAAAAAAAACTACAGCTAATATAACCAAGTCTAGTCCCAACACCAGATTGATGCCAATGGAACTGATGACCTGGTCTCACTATTTGCTACATCCCTTTAAATTCTTTGACCTCCATCCAATCCTTCCTCCCAGCCTTAATCCTGCAAAAGCCCCATCCCAAAACTCCTTCAGCTTCTTTTTGCAATGCCTTACCCCAGAGCAGATTCTCACTGCGTGAGCGTAGACAGGGGGGATCCATACAGGATGATGGCAGGCTTTAACTAGAGTTCAGCCATGCACCATTTCTTCTCTGTGACCACGAGTCAAACAATCTGGGCCTGGTATGTGTTTTAGTTCCAGTAGGATATCTTTACCTGATGCAGCAATACTCATGTTATCCCTTGTAACATTAGGAATTAGCACATGGTGATGAAAAATCCAATAGATGCTTATTACATTTCACTAGTGCATACAAATGTTATATTTATCACTATTTCAGTGTTGACATTAAGCCATTTAATCATAGAAGGCACACCTCCAATCTGCATGTCTTGTTTCAAGCGACCCCAGTTAAGATGAGTCTGAGATCTTTATACTCTCAGGTCACATGTTATAATGATATCATGTGCATCTCTCAAGGTATGCTGACATACTAACTGTGTCTCCGAAAGGTACATTGACGTACTGCCCATGAGACATTACAGAACATCCCCCTTTCTGCCAATGATATAATGGGACTGTGTATTACGAGTAAGGCAGCTGGTAATGTTTGCCTCACATGCAGAGGGTATCCACGTCTCTTGGGTGTTTCACCTGGTCTGTGAATGGTCTCCATACTATAGTTCAGGAAAACCACGATCACCATCAGCAAAAAGGAAAATGTCCGAGTTACAGTTTAAAATGAAAGGAAAGTGAAGGATGGAACTAATTTTATTTGAATCATACCCATGTGTGTTGTGTGTAAAATCTCAATAGATCAAATTTAATTGAGATTGTGGTTTCTGATTTGAGAAACTTAAAAATCAAATGGGAATTTCCAACTGGGAGCGGAATCCTTAATGAACAATTTCATTATTTTTGCACCTTCCCCTCCCTAGTCAGCCTTCCACAAGCACCATTCCCTCTGGCACACTCCTCCTCCTCCACTCTCAGCCTTCATCACACTTCCATGATACCTTCCACTGCAATTGCAGAAGATGTAAAACTGCCCATTTTACTTCCTCCCTCCTCAGTACCCAAAGCCCCAGACACATCTTCCAGATGAACCCACACTTCACTCTGCTCTACACTGGGTGACCGCTTTGCAGAACATCTTTGTTTGACCAAATGGCTATCTTTCGGCTCCTTGCTGTCATGCTACATCACTGCACAATCAGCACTGTCAGAACTTTTTTCCTCACTCTTTGTGCACTTTTGGCATGCCGCCCTATTGATCTGAGGTGGCTTCTATTCCTTTGCATTGATCAGCAATAATATGACCATCTGGGCTGGTTGCAAATTCTAGAAACTTCTGCTGGTATCCAAGAACGGTATTTGCAAACAAGCACTCTTTGCCAAGGATGCAGTGTTGGTAACTCTGTACCTTCTCATCGTACCTCTTTTACTGTCCGCCTTTCAAGATAATCTCCTGTGTCGCTTGGTTAGACAATCGATTGTTTGCACTTACCTCCTGAACAATGAGTTGTGCTGGGGATGGTAATCTCTTTCCCTCCAATGATACACAACAACAGAGCAATGTGCTGTGACAATCTTGCACGGTTTGAAATTTGAGGATCATGGATTTAATTTGATCGTATGTACCATGTGTTCTGCTGTATCATTTGAAATTGGATTGTGGGGTGAAGACACGATATGGGTCACTCTCCACTTCATATGTGTGATGAA
This sequence comes from Chiloscyllium punctatum, assembly GCF_047496795.1. Classification (NCBI taxonomy): domain Eukaryota; kingdom Metazoa; phylum Chordata; class Chondrichthyes; order Orectolobiformes; family Hemiscylliidae; genus Chiloscyllium; species Chiloscyllium punctatum. The sequence goes on from NC_092754.1 coordinate 6,641,491, forward strand.
CAAGTTGGCAAGTGCACTGGAGCCTGTTGTTAGAAACTCTCTGCTCCAGGGTGCCAAATATTCTGAAAATAACAATTACTACATCACTGAGGTTAGTGTGGTTGGGTTGCTAAGTCATCCAATAGGAAAATTGGGCAAGAAATTGTCACAAGGACGCAATCATCCAGGGGACTGTGAATACATCTATTACGAAGGAATGGCGGAACAGTGTGGGGATATAAAGGCTCCCTTCACTGCTGGGGTTGATATGGTTCGCATGCCTCACATGCATTCACAATGCAACTATTCTGTTTCATTACAGGCCAACATACAGACGAGGTGTATCATATGTTCAGCATTCACATTACCCTGGCATAACGTAGATATGATTACTTGGTATAATGCTTTTGGTGTCAGAACTTGTTATAATATACCAAAGTTTGTCTTTGTATGGCCAAAACTAACAAGTTTTCTCAGATAATTCCTTTATTCTCTCAGGTCACCTACGAATAATGATCTTTTGCAAACCTTGCAGCTGCTTATCTTTGGCAGCTGCCAATTGCAACTCTTGATACTGGCTCTCGCCATAAGTGCAACAGATCAACTGAACATTTTCACCATCTGACTGCTTACTGTGTGGTCTACCACAGGCTTGAATCTCCCGAGTTGTGACGACATTGAGATCTGTACATCCTGGTGGTTCTATCATTGCTGGGATGCTGGTAACCAACTTCCTGAAATCTTGTGTCTGTTAAGATGAGCGTGTGTGTTCACACACAATTTAATTCTGCCAATGCATGGAATTGGTGATTCTTTGAATGCTGAGATGGTTTCTTATGGACTGCATTACGCAGTGCCACTCACTAAGGGACGTATTGTTCAGGACATATAGAGGAACTACCTGCTGTATCAATTTTTATTTTTAAGGTACATGAGCCTGCCTTTTCAGGGAATATGGTATTGAATGGTTGTAAAAGCTTCTGATTGCCTTATGCTGTGATGTTAACCATATGGAAACCTTCATCATCTTTTGAAATTTGCATGGCTGACTCCGAACCTCTGTGATCTGCTTGTGTTTGTGTACGCTAACATTGCCCTTGCTGTCAGTGATGTAATATCTTTGCACCAAATCAGTGGCCGTTTGCATTATGTTCTGAGCTATACATTCTTTACAGATATGCAGAAAAGCTGGAGAGTCCTTTGGATAAGGATGACAAACCTCATCCAGTACAGATTTTGTTAGCATATTGTGTTTTGCTGACTGTAGCAATAGCGGTGAGCTGTTACTTCAGCTTTACATTTGCATCCATCCTCAAGTGATTTATGAATAGTGTGGCCTTCCTTCTTCCCCAGAAGATCCCTCCTAAGCACTTTAATAGGTATAGAGGCAATTGCTAATTCCATGAACCTCTCAGAGAGTTCCTCTTCAGTAAAGTCAAATTTATTGTTGCAGGAACTTCGAACAAACTGATCGAATAACTCTTAGGGTTACTGTCTCGAGGTAGAGTCGGTTAATCCTGAAATTTGAGCAGGTCAAATACCTTCCGGATCTTTCTGATTGTCCACAGAAAAAAGGAATTTGTTAATTCTGTGAAGCCCTTTCTGAGTGAGGGAAAGGGCTTGAAGTCACTAGGTTGAAGAACTCCTTGGTGAACCGAACATAATTTATCCCTCAACCAAGATCATTCAAACATTTATTGCATTGACACTTAGAATCTACACTTTAACATGATGATCTACCATGGTAGAAGATAGAGGGTGGTGATGGAGGGTCTTTTTCAGATTGGAGGCCTGTGACCAGTGGAGTGCCACAAGGAGGGGTGCTGGGTCCTCTACTTTTTGTCATTTACATAAATGATTTGGATGTGTGCATAAGAGGTACAGCTAGTAAGTTTGCAGATGACACCAAAATTGGAGGCGTAGTGGACAGCAAAGAGGGTTACCTCTGATTATAACAGGATCTGGACCAGATGGGCCAATGGGCTGAGAAGTGGCAGATGGAGTTTAATTCAGATAAATGTGAGGTGCTACATTTTGGGAAAGCAAAGCCTAGCAGGACTTATATAGTTGATGGTAAAGTGCAAGGGAATGTTACTGAAAAAAAAAGAGACCTTAGAGAGTGCAGGTTCATAGCTCAGTGAAAGTAGAGTTGCAGATAGGATAGTGAAGGCGGCATTTGGTATGCTTTCCTTTATTGGTCAGAGTATTGAGTGCAGGAGTTGAGTGGTCATGTTGCGGCTGTACACAACATTGGTTAGGCCACTTTTGGAATATTGCATGCAATTCTGGTCTCCTTCCTATTGGAAAGATATTATGAAACTTGAAAGGGTTCAGAAAAGATTTACAAGGATGTTGCCAGGATTGCAGGATTTGAGGTATAGGGAGAGGCTGAACAGGCTGGGGCTGTTTTCCCTGGAGCGTCAGAGGCTGAGGGGTGACCTTATAGAGGTTTACAAAATTATGAGGGGCATAGATAGGATAAATAGATAAAGTCTTTTCCCTGGTGTCAAGGAGTCCAGAACTAGAGGGCATAGGTTTAGGGTAAGAGGGGAAAGATATAAAAGAGAGCTAAGGGGCAACTGTTTCCCGCAGAGGGTGGTACATGTATGGAATGAGCCGCCAAAGACAGTGGTGGAGGCTGGTACAATTGCAACATTTAAAAGGCATTTGGATGTGTATATGAATAGGAAGGGTTTGGAGGGATATGGGTCGGGTGCTGGCAGGTGGGACTAGATTGGGTTGGGATATCTGGTCGGCCTGGACGGGTTGGACCGAAGAGTCTGTTTCCATGCTGTACATCTCTATGACTATGTGTGGAACTTGCACAAGGAGAAAACTACCTGTATCTTGGTATCATCATGCAAAACAGAAGGCTATTTACTAGCCAGTGCTCTACATGCTAGAACCTTTGATTTAACATTACTCGCTAGTCTATTTGTTAGCCCACATAAACGGGTAAAACTGCCAATGAGCTCTGTAGATAGTGTACAATTACGACAACGGAACTGGGCAGTTTGCAGCATGCTGACTTCTCGCGCTGGGATCCCGGTCGGACTCCGGGCTTTGGCCGACGTTTGAACACAAGTTATCCCAGCAGTTGGGAGTGAATCTTCCAAGTCTGTGCCTGGGGTTGCTGGGGATTTGAGGCAGGACATGCTTACCTCTTGGGCAATTTCCTACACAGTTTCAGCACTTGCATTCAGCGAGGATTATAGAATCCCAACAGCGGAGGGGTAAGCCTTTTGGCCCATTGAGTCCACATCGTCCCTCTGAAGAGCATTCTACCCAAACCCATGCGTTCCCCCTACCATATCCTATCCCTGTAATCCTGCATTTCCCATGCCCAGCCACCAAGACTATACATTTCAGGACAAATTAGCATGGGCAATCCACCTAACATGCACATCCAAGGAGGAAACTGGAGCACCCGGAGAAAACCCACACAGTTCCACACTTAAAAACTATTGATTGATTCAGAAGAGACTTGGGGAGAATGTGCAAACTCCACACAGAAAGTTGCCTGAGGGTGGAGTTGAATCTGGGTCCCTGGTGCTGTGAGGCAGCAGTGCTAACCACTGAGCCACTCCAGCATGGATAAGGGAACAGGCTAGTGTGGGGGAGGAAGGAGGAGAGCACCAGTTAGATGATAAAACCAACACAACATGAAAGTATATTCAGAGGAAACAGATCTCTATGCCACTCTCAGTGAGAAGGGATCTTTCAGAACTTAGCGCAGGAAGAACAGAAAAATATTTAACTTTTCTTGACCTTTTTTCTTTTCAGACAGGTGACTTTCCAGTGAGTTCTCCCAGCTACCTCACAAAGATGCATCACTCTAACACTGTAGAGCAAAGGCTTAATTTGCCTTTTAATTTGCTAGTTCAACTAAAGGTTTGTCTTCAAACTTTCCGTTGTCAGGTCATTAATGAAAAGCTTTCTTCCAAAACAGAATTAACAAAAAAGTAATTGAAAGGCACAGAGACACATCTTGTTTTTATTCGTGCATTTTGACCACCTTTTTAAAAACTACATCATTATCTTGTTTTTCTAAAAAATAATCTTAAACGAGGCTGTAAGCAGCTCTGAGCAACTCAGAGACTGAAGCTACAAGGGAAACTGTAGGTGTCAGCTGCCTGCACCTGTGGAACGAGACTGGAATGGGAGAAATGTAATCCCCAGCAAGCCTGTATCTGTCTTAGGCCTCCCCAGACCTACTTACAACCAATCTGCAGTGATGACAGATTAAATCTGGATGCTTTACTCTGAAGTAGGTTCGCTCATTTACCTAGAGGATTTAGACTCAAAATAATCAGCCCTTTCTTGGAAACCTTCAAAACCTTTGGAAACACCACAACGAAGTGAGGACTATTATTCCGACTGAAGGTCCAACTGAACAAACGTGCTCATAAAAGATTCGCAGAGTTTAGCCTCAGCCATTTATTATTTATTTAATTCACCGAGAAACAACTCCTCACATACTTGTACACAAACACATCATGACTCAATCACAAAGTCTCTCATCCAAAATGCTGCTATCTGCATCCTCGCTGGCATCAAGTCTCACCAGCGATCACGTCCTCCCAAACTGCACTGGGTCCCATGCTGCAAGTTAAACATTTTCAGACTTCTGTGTAAATTTTGCCAAGATCTCACCACTTCCTGAGATATCCACCAACGTTATAACCTTATCAAAATGCTGCTCTCCCGGGAGTCTCTCAATCACTTTCTCCTTCAGGTCTACCAATGTGCCCCACTTTCAGTCAGTGATTGGGGTTTTGGCAATCTGAGCTTACTTCAAAACCTGCAAAACCCTCCTTTTCTCCAGCTCCTTTATCCTTTGTGCCTCAGGATATCCCTGCACCTGTCACATATCCACAGCTTGTTTCTGGTTCTTAGTAAATTGAAGGAAGAGTACAAACAAGGGAGAGGCATAGCCTATTCTACCCCCTGCTGTCCAGCTCAAGAGTGGCATTGGGAACAGACCCCCACCTCCCTCCATTACACAAATATGAATTCTGAACAGGAGCAGGTCATTCAGCCCATCGAACCTTCTCGCTATTCAACTGCATTAGAGTGGATTGCTGCTGCTAATGACCTTTCACCCCCTTGCTCATCAAGGATCTGCCTATCCCTGCCTTAACAACCGTCAGAGCCTCTGCTTTCATCACCTTTTGAGGAAGAGACTCATGACCCGCTGGAAAGAAATTCTCCCGGTTTTAAACGGACAATCCCTTATTTTTAAGTAGTGATCTCTAATACTATATTCTTCCACAAGAGGACACATCCTCACCATGTCCACCTGGTCAAGCCCCCTCAGGATCAAGTATATTTCAATCAAGACATTGAGGCACACAAATATATCCCACTTACCAAAGCTCAAAGCACAGGATGGAGAATATAATTGACTAAAATTAGTTAATTATGGCTCATTCAATTTAAATTGATGTAAATTAAATATGTAACAGCTTTTATTTGGCATCATCAGTTAATAGTTAATGTGCAGATATATACATCTGCGTCTGATCACAAGAAGGAGATTAGTTTTAAGGGAAAGGTTTGATACCACAATACCTGGATTGTGCTGAAAACTGAATACTCCTGGATGTGGATTGAATGAGAACTTCTCGTGCAGATTAAAAAAAAAGCAAAAATCGAAGAAGCTTACTTTGTTCCTGTGGCTTTGATAATCGTCATTGTTTTAGGTTGTAAAGAAGAGGGCAAAAGAAGCATTTTGTAAACTTAATTCCCAACTTCATTCTTCTCCCAGGATGACATGGTCAGACCTTTTTGGTCAATCCAACAAATATTTAAATTCAGAAAAGTTATGGCGCTTCATATAGTCAGAGATGTACAGCATGGAACCAGACCCTTCGGCCAACTTGACCATGCCTTGCAGATATCCCAACCCAATCTAGTCCCACCTGCCAGCACCTGGCCCATATCCCTCCCTATTCATATACCCATCCAGATGCCTCTTAAATGTTGCAATTGTACCAGCCTCCTCCACTTCCTCTGGCAGGTCATTCCATATGCATGCCACCCTTTGTGTGAAAACGTTGCCCCTGAGGTCTCTTTTATATCTTTTCCCTCTCACCCTAAACCTATGCCCTCTAGTTCTGGACTCCCCGACCCCAGGGAAAAGGTTTTGCCTATTTACCCTATCCATGCGCCTGATTTTATAAACCTCTATAAGGTCACCCCTCAGCCTCAGACGTTCCATGGAACACAGCTCCAGCCTGTTCAGCCTCTCCCTGTAGCTGAGATCCTTCAATCCGGGCAACATTCTAGTAAATCCTTTCTGAACCCTTTCAAGTCTGATAGGAAGGAGACTAGAATTGCACACAATATTCCAAAAGTGGCCTAACCAATGTCCTGTACAGCCACAACATGACCTCTCAACTCCTGTACGCAGTACTCTGACCAATAAAGGAAAGCATACCAAACGCCTTCTTCACTATCGTATCTACCTGCGACTCCATTTTCAAGGAGCTATGAACCTGCACTCCAAAGTCTCTTTATTCAGCAACACTCCCTAGGACCTTACCATTAAGTGTATAAATCCTGCTAAGATTTGCTATCCCAAAATGCAGCAGCTCGCATTTATCCAAGTTAAACTTCATCTGCCACTCCTCAGCCCATTGGCCCATCTGATCAAGATCCTGTTGTAATCTGAGGTAACCTTCGCTATCCACTACACCTCCAATTTTGGTGTCATCTACAAACTTACTTACTGTACCTCTTATGCTCACATCCAAATCATTTACATAAGTGACAAAAAGTAGCAGACCCAGGACCGATCCTTGTGGCACTCCACTGGTCACAGGCCTCCAGTCTGAAAAACAACCCTCCACCACCACTCTTTGTCCACCTTGGAGCCACTTTTGTATCCATGTATTCCGTGAGATCTAACCTTGCTAATCAGTCTCCCATGGGGAACCTTGTTGAATGCCTTACTAAAGTTCATATAGATTATATCTACTGCTCTGCACTCATCAATCCTCTTTGTTACTTCTTCAAAAATAAATCAAGTTTGTGAGTAATGATTTCCCACGCACAAAACTATATCGACTATCCATAATCAGCCCTTGCCTTTCCAAATACATGTACATCCTACCCCTCAGGATTCCCTCCAACAATTTGCCCACCACCTACGTCAGGCTCACTGGTCTACAGTTCCATGGCTTGGTGTTGCCACCTTTCTTAAATAGTGGCACGTTACCCAACCTCCAGTCTTCCAGCACCTCACCTGTGACTATCGATGACACAAATATCTCAGTAAGAGGCCCAGCAATCACTTCCTTAGCTTCCCACTGAATTCAGGGTACACTTGATCATGTCCTGGGGACATATCCACTTTTAAGCCTTTCAAGATATCCAGCACTTCCTCCTAATATGGACATTTGTCAAGGTGTCATCATCTATTTCCCTACATTCTAAAACTTCCATGTCCTTCTCCACAGTGAACATTAATGCAAAATACTGCCTTTATACTCTAAGGATTCATTCAATCTATCTTGTCTATACCTGACATATGCTTCTTTCTTTTTCTTAACCAAACCCTCAATTTCTTTAGTCGTCCAGCATTCCCTGCACTACCAGCCTTTCCTTTCCTTTCACCCGAACAGGAATATACCGTCTCTGGACTCTCTATATCTCATTTCTGAAGGCTTCCCATTTTCCAGCTGTCCCTTGACATGCGAACATCTGCACCCAATCAGCTTTTGAAAGTTTTTGCCGAATACCATAAAAATTAGCCTTTTAGAACTTCAACTTTCATATCTGGTTGCTTTAACATCAACTCTCTTCCTCTTCACAATAGATATCATTGATCTTTTTGGATTCTCCATGGAGGAGAGACCTCTTCAAGTTGGTGATTCCTGTCAGGATACAGGTGGTATTTGAGGCTTTCCAAAGTGGTCATACCTCAAGTGGAAGCAAGTTCTTAAAAATTTATTCATGGGATGTGGGCTTTGCTGGCTAGTCCAGCATTTACCACCTGCCCCCAGTTGTCCAGAGGGCAGCTAAGAGTCAACCACATTGCTATGGGTCTGAAATCGCACGTAGGCCGGACCAAGTAAGGATAGCAGGTTTCATTCTCTAAAAAGTACATTAGTGAACTAGATGGGTTTTCCAACAATCAACAATATTTTCTTGGTTATCCATTACACCCTGAATGCCTGATTTTTTTAAAAACTGAATTCAAAGTCTACAATCTGCCATGGCAGGATTTGAACCTGTGTCCCCAGAACATTAGCTGAAAATGTGTTGCTGGAAAAGCGCAGCAGGTCAGGCAGCATCCAAGGAACAGGAGAATCGACGTTTCGGGCATCAGCCCTTCTTCAGGAATGACTCATTCCTGAAGAAGGGCTGATGCCCAAAACGTCGATTCTCCTGTTCCTTGGATGCTGCCTGACCTGCTGCGCTTTTCCAGCAACACATTTTCAGTTCTGATCTCCAGCATCTGCAGTCCTCACTTTCTCCTCCCCAGAACATTAATTGAGTTTCTGGATTAATAGTCTACTAATAATACCACTAAACCATTGTCTCCCCTTGTGATATTGACAAATTATTGACCTTCGAGGGCATCACAAGCAACACCAACCCAGCCTTTGCCTCCAATAGCAGGTTGAACAGCCATGTTCTCAGTCACTTGCTGATGGCCACATAAACTACCCATGGAGGACAAGAGCTGGGAATGTTCCCATTCATCTTCCCCTTTCTCGCTAAGGGGGCAGATTGACGAGGAGCGAGACTGAGACAGAGAGACACAACTTCTGCTTGGCTTCCCTTGACAGTACAGTGGATATCAAGTGCAACAAATCAGAGTCAGGAGCTGGTCTTCAAGTGGTCTTTCGGGTTTTAATGGGCTCAGATAAATGACAATCCCAGCATGCGGAAGATTTGCCTTCAAGAAAAGGCCCAACCTCAAATGATTACTTTTTTTTTTAAAAACCATACAATTAGATTTACTGAGGGACTTCATTTGTGGGACAAAAGATATCTCATTCAGTAATGTTTTCTCTGTGATTTATCCACATACAACTACAGCATATGACCAGCTATTTGGACTACACCCAGCGAGTGCACAAATTCACAGAAGTATATAGAGGACCCAAATACTTTGCCCCATCCCTCCCTCTGCATACTCATTTAGATCCATTGCTTCAGATCAATAAACATTAGAATGAGAAAACTAACTTTCTTAATATCCAAAGTTCATGTAAATTTGAGCTGTCTCAAAATTTCATCTCTTACCAGTTTACCTGAGGAGGGTGGGGGGTGGAATTGACAGCGTGTTGGTCATGTTAAACAGTCATAGCTGACAGATCAATAATTCAACATCTATCTAGGAGGGAACGGCATAGCTACAGGGTTTTTGCTATTTCGTGTGATTTTTATGCTCCAAAAGTTGATTTATGCCTTGTACTCTGCTCACTTCATTAAGTTACTTCAACACCGCCAAAGCATGACCACTTTGGCAGATACTTCTGAAAAGATATGTACAAATTCTTTTTCTCAAGAGGGGAATATGCGAATTCTAAAATTCTCAGAATCTGAACCAGCAGTTGCCTAGGTTTCAGATCTCAAAACAGATGTGTCTACAGATTGCAGTGCACTACATTAACAGCTAATTCCCCATGATAAAACTCAGCTGCAACACAGAGAATGAAAAAAAGTTGATAGGGAGAGGAAAAAAAAACAAAGCCTTCATGTGCTTCATGCTTAATCCCAAGATATTTCTAAATAATAAACCATTAGCGCCTCGATGATAAAACAACTTCAGCTGGCACTTGCTAATTATGGTTGTGTTAAGTTTCTTTCGGTTGCTTGCACTAGCAAGCTGGGAACAGGAGAGTGGCTACAGTGCATTACCAGCTGTACAGGACTCTCTGGTATGTTTAAGTTAAACTCCTTTGTGGGATATGGACATCACTGGCTGGACCAACATTTATTGCCCGCTCCCAGTTACCCTTGAGAAGGTGCCAATGCGCAGACCTCAGATTTGTACACTAGTGGCATCCAGGATTAGAAGTCAATTTGCCTGCATGCCAATGTTGTAACAGTACTGGTAGAGAGGGGACAGTTAGCTGTGGAACACAGGTCTTCAGTATCACACCTGAGAATTGGCAGTGCCCATAGTCTTTGCATTATCTAGTTGTAGAAAAATAGGCCACAGAGGAATGGAGTTCTGTGGATGACAAGTATATGACTGAAGGAAGGCGCAGAGGTAGAACTGGAGTGACAACATTAGAAAAAGGAATATGATCATCATAAAGGTCAACAGGAATTAAGGCAATAATTTGTACAGAACATGGAGTAGACATTTGGACAAGATGGGGGTTTAGGATGTTTATGGTACACCAACTAAGCTGAAACAAATCAGGTCTGTATGTAGGAACATATGAGAGATCCTTCAGAGGCAAGAGCAAAAACGGACATGGTTCAGAGGTAGAAGTGGAATACCTAAACCTCAGATTGAGACAGATGGACACCTAGGTGTCAGCTACAGAGCTACAAGAGCCAAGACATAAACCCCATTTAAAGGGTTAAGTAAGGAGGATGGATGGTGGAGGGGAAACAGGAGATGGAGAGGATGAAATGAGGGCATCAATACTTTTGTTGAAGGTTGGTTTGGAGTTCCGGCAGTGATAAGCTAATATAGAATAAAATACACTCACTGTAGACCAAAGTTTGTCTGGCACGGTATGGTGAAGAGGAAAATGCCCAAACTGATTGCACCCTTACTAGGCCAAAGAGAGCTCTGTGCAATCAGCTGATAACCAGCAGAAATCCAGAATCATGGAGTTCAATCTTTTAAAATGCTGGTTAAAAATCTAGAAAATCCGAATAAAAACTGAATCCAGCCTTCATTGACTACAGTGAGCCTAATTGTAGGGAGGCAAAACATGATTCCTCAATATCCATGTAAAAAATCCCAGGCAGTAAAAATTGAATGAGTTATTTTATGGCCCTGACAACTTGTCCTTTTGGAATGCCTTTGGGAAGAAGTGGAGATGCTTTCACTGACTGGACTTTCCTCTCCCCTTATTACAGCATCTCAACTCAATCCCTCAATTTTTGACTGATGGGAGAGGAGTTCCATCAGGAAGGTTATATTTCTATTTTTGCTGATTATGGATCAGCCTTTGACTTTCAGATCCTTACCCCCGCTTTCAAAGCTATCTAACTCGAACCATCTTCCAGTTGTATATTGCTGTACAAAGCCTCTCCTCCTCCAACACAAGTCATACCCAACACTGCCCTCAGCCCCAGCACACTCATAAGTGGGAAGTTTCCATTTCTTTGCTCTTGAACCTGCCTACCACCACTAGCTTCTCAAGATCTGTAGCCCACCTCCCATACCGACAAATTCCAAATCAGCGTTTCCTAAATGTATTCCATATTGAAGCTTGTATTCAGTCAGGACTCCAACACAGTCAGCGGTACATTCGGTAGGGTTTTAATACCTACCCAGTTGTAATTTTTTTTTTGACAGCAGGCATTGGGCTTCAAAGATCTGTCTACTGGGCCAATACGGAAAAACAGAATTTACAAGGGCCTTGAAACTATTGGAACTGAATCTCCACTCCATCGCAAACATTTCTCAGGAGGCTTGGATTAAAGGTCTAGCTGCTCTAGAGGTGTGTAGTAACATGGATAGTAATGGTATGCAGGGATCTGGGGAATAGGCAGAGTGGCACTAGGGAATAGAACTGGTACAAGCACGATGGGCTGAATGGCCTCCTTCTGCATCATAACAATTCTGCGATTGGTTGATTAGGGAATATCTACAAGTACACACCAGCCAAATACTTGCAATAAATTTGAGATTGTAATTCCCAGCAAAATTAAAATCTAGCAGCTTTTGCTGCTTTACAGCCTGCAACCCCAAGACCTCAAACAAAAAAAACTGCAGACACTGGAAATCTGAAACAAGCAGAGAGTGCTGGAGAAACTCAGTGGGTCTGGCAGCATCTGTGGAGAGAAAGCAGAGTATTCGGAAGGAGGGTTGCTGGATCAAAAAGTTAACTCTGCTTTCTCTCTACGGTGCTGCCAGTCCTGCTGAGTTTCTCCAGCTATATCCCAAGATCTCACCTTGCGGTCCACTGGGGCTCATGAACTACAGCCTTATGAAGCCTTGCCCTAAGCTTTTGTTTCCTTACAGCCAATTCCTTCCTGGCCCCATGATTCACATTTTCTTTTTAAATCTACTGCCTAAGCATTTGGAATCCGCTTCCCTGAATGCTTTGCTTCTGTACCTCCTTCACGTCACACCACAAAATCCTCTTTCCGAACACCTACATTTAACCTCTGTTCTGATTTGGCTTCCAATCTTTCCTGTGCACCTAGCTGAAGTACCAATCCAAATGGCAGATGGTCGGTCACCTTCCTTCTCACTCCCCAGTCTGTACCCTTTATCCTGGTCACTGTGCTTCCATTTACTGCAGCTCTCTCTCTCCTTAAGTCACACCCTACCATGCTATTTTCCCTCCCTCCCTTTATTCCTGTTTTGCAAGGTGTTTTGATCAATAGCCCTTGGACACATGCTATAAAGCTATCATTCACATAGCCTGCATACCTGTGCATCGACACCCAGTGATGAGATCGGTCTCCGTGAAGTAAGTAGTTGTTAAGTCTTGGTCCAGTGTCCTACTTACACAGAATGGTTCATTGGACATGGTGCCCAGTGTCCCCACCAGTAGGAGACAACTCCATTTTACAGGAGGACTCAATTTATTAGGTTCCCAATACCATGGTTTTCAACCATGATTCAGTCCGCACCTTGTATACCTTGTGCTCTCTAAGAAATTAAAATGACAGCAAAAATCTACATTATTGCAAAATGTAACAAGGAATATACTTATCATATGTCAACAAATGTAAGCCTCCAACAGCCAAAGGCACAAACAGCAACTCTTAAAATGTGTAAGCAGCTCCCAAAACCACAGTGAAATAGTTTACGTCAGATGGGGCATGACATATAATTCCACCTCATTCAGACATTTACCATTTACTTGTTAGCCTCCAGGTACAGTTATAAGATACAAGATGTAACCTTCTGACAAATTTCAAAATGAATTTCTTTTGTAGCCAACACAAGAAAATGAATGCTCTCTTTTATTTACTTCACACAAGTTCCATCAAATTTGATAACGCCTTTTAAAAAGTGAACAGACTGGAAAGGATATAATCCCCTTAATATCACATGAGTTTTTTCAATGAAAAAATTGCTGTAATATATTTAAGGTATTATACGATATATAGTATATTATCCATAACACACAGTCAATGCAAAAGTTATGCTGAGGTGCATTTTTCTCTGTCTATATTATATTTCTGTTCCTGCTCTCCACAAATTTAGAAATAAATAAATATACCTGTTGGCTCCATTACATGTGATGGAACCGGGGAAAGACATTTACTCCAGCTCCTCCCGTAACATGGAGTTGTCTCCTACTGGTGGGGACACTGGGCACCATGTCCAATGAACCATTCTGTGTAAGTAGGACACTGAACCAAGACTTAACAACTACTTATTTCACGGAGACAGATCTCATCACTTTTGGATGTCGATGCACAGGTATTCATTGATGGATCTTGGACTTGGAATCCTGGCTGATTTTCCCCATCCTAAGCCAAAGGGGGTTAAAGCCAGCACCTACTCCAGCTGAGCCCAGGTAACAAGAGAAAAACTCCAAACCAGGGGAAAACAAAACTGAATGGAATGTTTGAGATTTAAAAAAAATTATTACTTTCCATGTTCATGGCACCTTTTTGAGACTGTGTAAGTGAGAGGGGCCCAGTTCCCTCACCAACCCCCAATATCACGTGAAAACTGAAACAAACACTAACACCACTGGAAATGTACAGCACTGAAGAGGAGAGGTGTACGTTACACATTTTGGGTTGTTACCCTATTTTAGAAAAGATGATTCAAACATCTTCCAAATGATATTTTGCATTTGGGACAGAAGTAAAGATAACAAAGAACAAAACAGCACAGGAATAGGCCCTTCGGCCAACCAAACCTGTGCTGATTCCTGATCCTTATTTAGGCCTGCTATTTATTGCCCACGCAGGGTTTCGATCCCTGTGTTTGCCTCCTGTACCAGGTACCCACCGCCTCCACGGGCAGCGTGTTCCAGGTACCCACCTCCACAGGCAGCGCGCTCCAGGTACCCACCACCTCCACTGGCAGCGCGTTCCAAGTACCCACCACTCTTTGGGTGAAAGGTTTTCCCTGCACTTCTTCCCTAAACGTTGCTCCTCTCACCGTGAACCAGTGCCCTCTTTTAGTTGACTTTTCCACTCTGGCGAAAAAGCCTGTAACTATCCACCTATCGAAGCCTCAATTTTGTAGACTTCTATCACGTTGCCCCTCAGCCCCTGCCTTTCTACTAAAAACAATCCAAATTTATCTAACTTCTCCTCATAACCAAAACCTTCCAGACCATTCAACATCCCAGTAAACCTCCTCTGTATCTTCTCCAAAGCATCCACATCCTTCTGGTCATGTGCATGCAATATTTCAAATGTAGCCTAACTATAGTTTTATAGAATTATAAGATAACTTGCAAGCTTTTATATTCGAAGCCCTGGCTGATGATGGCAAGCGTGCTGTGTGCCTTCCTGACCACCTTATCCACCTGTGCTACCCCTTTCAGGACCTGTGGACTTGTACACCCTTGGTATGCCAATGCTCATAATGGTTCTGCCATTTATTGTATAATTCACACCTGAATTTGATCGACAAAAATACATAACCTGGCACTTGCCCAGATTGAACGCCATCTGCCATTTCTCTGTCCAAATCTGCAATCTATCTGTACCCCTGTATCATTTGTCAATCCTTCACACTATCTGCAACTCCTCCAATTTTGGTGTCATCTGCAAACTTACACATCAGACCACCTACAGATCACTTATACGTATTAAAAAAGATGCTCCAATTGCAGAGAGTCTGTAAAGAGTTGAATAAGGTATGAAATAACCAATAAAAAACCTGCTGGATGATACAAAACATCAGAAAGTGAGATGCTGGAAGGAAAGAAGATACTAAACAGGTAAGTGGGCAGTGTGAGATGCACACACAAATACAGCTTCATGCTCAGCTCTGATACAAATAGGATACAGACCAGTTACTTCTTTATGTAACTGGCAGAAAGGTTGAAATATAAAGCAGATTGATTAGCAGCTGAATGGGAAAGAGAAATGGGGTCCTCTGTAAGATTGATGGGTATTTCTCTTTCAGACTCTGACCTGTATGGATTTACACTGCTCCTTCTCTCATCGTTTCAGGGTCCCAGTTCCCACTCAGCACCTCACTTACTCAGCTAAGCTCGGGTGGGTGTTTGGACAGCTCCAGTGACAAAATTAAATGCCCTAAAGTGTAGTCAGCGCTACAGAGAAATAGTTAATTCCGACCATCAATGGTTTCCCAAAGCTAGGTTTCCCAAACCAAGTCACCTTCAAAATTCTAACAGGAATAAGCAGGCAGGATGTTCCCAATGAGTGGTGAGTACAGAACCAGGCACACATGGTCGAAGAATAAAGGATAGGCCAGTTAGGACTGAGATGAGGAGAAATTTCTTCACCCAGAGTGGTGAGCCAGTGGAATTCTCTTCCATGGAAACCAATTGAGGCCAAAACATAGGAGGAGGAATCAGGTAAATTGAAGTGAACCAAAAGGAAGATGGAACAGCAAAAATTGTATTGAATAGTAGAGCAGGCTTGAAGGGCTGAATGGTCTACTTCCCGCTCCTGTTGTCCATTTTCCTACGAGAGACTCATCACATGGTTTTAGTTGCCTCAAAAATGCTCAATTGTTGGTGAACTGGTTTTAAAGTGCAGGCAAATGCAGAAAACAATTTAAGCTTGAAATTTACAACCAGCAGATGAAATATACAAGGTTGATAATGGTGAATTTGTCCACATCTCATGAGGCAATGGCAGTGTTAATTGAGGTGTGAATGTTGGCCAAGATACCTGTAGCACTTTACGCTCTTTTGGATTACTACCCTCAGATCTTATGCAGACAAGAGCACCTCAGATGCTGCTGCAATGCAACACCGTAACACTGACCTAGCTTTAGTTCTCTCGTAGGACTTGAGCCAGAGGTGATGGGACTCAAATGAAATTGCTACCCAGTCTCAAGATGAGGAAATCGATTAACAGCATTCAGATGTTGATGCATTTTTGTATCTGACTGGGTCTATACATCACCAGCATTTGGTCACTGCTCCTCTAAAACCAACCAACAAATTATTCTCTCACACCATGTCATAGAGTGACCAACAGGGAAACAAGTCCCTTGGTCCAACTCACCCATGCCGACCAGGTATCCTAAATTAAATCTAGTCCCACTTGACAGCATTTGGCCCATATCCAATTAAACCCTTCCTATCCATATACCCATCCAGATGCTTGTTAAGTGTTGTAATTGTACCAGCCTCAACCACCACCTCTTGCAGCTCATTCCACATACGCACCACCCTCTGAATGAGAAAGTTGCTCCTTAGGTCCTTTTTAAAATCTTTCCCCTCTCACCTTAAACCTACCAGAGTATTAAATCTGCAGTTCATACTGCAGCCAAGTGATCGTTATCATGTTTATTTCCTCTCTTACAGCCTGATTATTTAGTATGTTTTGCAGGAGAATCTGCCTTATTATGCATAGCATCATCAAGATCTGTGAACACTTGGAATAGTTTAAATTGCCTCAGGGAGTTTGTAGAGGAATTTCCCAGATTTAGTTTCCTCCAAACTGGCCTGGAATTTTAACATCAAGGGTCCAGAGTCGGAGAGGGAGCACTGTTCCCTCTACAATGCCTGGTCACTTTGCCATCAAGAGGTTCATGTGCTGACCATAAAGAATTGGCTCCTTTAATTTGCTAAAGATGGAGCATAACACACACAAATAAAGATTTATGTACTCTAACAAATGGTACACGGTCCTAAAAAGATTGAGGCGACACTTACAGTGCAGAGCTGACGTATTTGTGTATATGCATGCAAGTGTGCATGCACATGGTATTCATTTGAAACAAGGATGACTCTTGCTCAAGGCATGAACCAAAGTGTTGAGTTTTTTTTTTAAAATACAGGTACAGATGTGTGGCAGTGACCATGTATTTCTGGCTGACCAGGAGACAGAGTTTACAGAGGCTGATACACAAAGCATTGCAGTTGGGAGAACATACTGGAGACTTTGCCTGCCCATCCTTATACAAGCTTTCTCCCAAGATATGGGATTACCTTTTCTTCGTTTCTTGAAGAGAAACATTTCAACTATTTTTCACGCTGCTACATTTGTCCACTTCCCATCTCATGGGGAAATCACTCCCACTGGAAGAGATATTCTCCAGTAACTTTGCCAAGTAGCCATTTGTCATGTGGGTGTTTCAGCAATCTGCGCAATATTTACAGCAGGACAGAGATGGGGAAAGAGGTGCCTTGGGGAAAACCAAAGGAGAATTAACCTTGTCCTCACTCAATACCACTCAAATGTTACTGACAGCATCAGGAGCAGGAGCGCTGGATTAGCCTCCCTTCCATAACCTGGGGGTACCCATGACTTAATACAGCCATCCTTAAACAGGTAGGTGTTCAAATCAAGGGTGTTCCTAGTTTGCAGTTAACCATTCATTCAGCAACAAGGGCCACAAGGGAGTGTTCAGTTTTGTCCAAATAAGCATCGAGCCTTTCATAAGCAAGAACACAGGTTTCGTTTTGACTTGGGAATGTGGATCAGTGTTACAGAAGCACTGGGTTCAAAAAGACAAATGTTTTGGTTGAATTAACTTCTGCAAAAGAGCAATGACATAATATTGTTCAGATTTGCCTGCCTGCACACTTTTGTAGAGGTGAACTCAAAAAAGTGTTGAGTTCACACAACATTACTCATAGTCAATGAATTGTGAGTGACTGAAAACTGACCCACATATAAGTGTCTGCCTCAGCATGCACCAGTACCACCATTTATCCATCTCGATCATCTATCTGTCAGCTTGGCTTGGATCCCAGAGGGTTGAAAATTCAAAAACAAAATCGCAAAAAAAAAAAACAGAATTCAATGTGTTGAACTAACATAATCTGTAGTAAAGTGATGATCTTTTACATTTTCTCACAAAAAAAGGTCATAGCTTGCCTAAGCACATATTAGTCAGTAGCATGAGCAAAGGAGATTAGTTGCTGTGCAGGGACACTTACTCACCATACTGTCGCCAAACCCCCCTTCAAATATCTGTTTCAACTTGTCTGGGATGGCTAGTGTGCCTCTCCACACGTATATACCTAACAATTAAAAAATGTCAGGAGCAGAACATGTCAATAAACTAATGCCTGACCCCTCCCTCTCCCCTGCCTCCAACACCTCTCTATTCAATATCGGACACATTTCAGTTCCACAGAAAGAGGAGTCACATTTACTCATTTAAGCAACCCCTTTCACACCAGGAGTCTTAAAAATTGCATTGCTGCTGAAGTGCACATGAAGGGTAGTTACTGCTGCAATGCAGGAAACGTGGCAGCCAACTTTCACGCAACAAGGACACACAAGAAAGGATGTGATTATAATCGGACAATCCGTGTTTAATCACAAGAACAGAAAATGCTGGAAAAATACTCAACAGGCTAGGCAGTTGAAACGTTAACTCTTTCTAACAGAGATGCCCTATGATTTGTTGACCATTTCCAGCCTTTACTATTTGAATTTCAGATATCCGGCACCCACAGTAACTTGCTTCCGCAGCTGCAAATGCCATTTTGAGTTACAGTTCCTGAGGAAAGAGAGACTTGCATTCTGTAGCACCTTTCCCAATCTCAGAACATCCTAAACTACTTCATAGAGAAGCTCTGACTAAATCGGGCTCACATTCTAATTGTGGGAATTACAATCCAACCAACTTCTATAAGTAAAAACCGAAAGAACGACAGATGCTGTAAATCAGAAACAAAAACAGAAGTTACTGGAAAAGCTCAGCAGGTCTGGCAGCATCTGTGCAGAGAAATCAGAGGTAACATTGCAGGTCTGATGACCCTTTCTCAGAACCCTTTCTGTTCTGAGGAAAGGTCACCGGACCAGAAACGTAAACTGATTTCTCTTCACAGATGCTGCCAGTTGAGCTCTTCCAACAAGTTCTGTTTTTGTAACTATTACAAGTATTCATTTTCAATTTTGTTTTAGAAAGATTTGGAATGGCTTCTTGGCATGATTGGAATTCACAGAAAATGACAAATTGCTTTCAACCCACCGTGTATTATTTTCTGCATTAGTCACACATCGCATATTGTGTTTGTAGTCAGTGCAAGTCAGAATAGTTGTGAAATGTGATACAGACAGTAGCAGAAATACAACAAAAAAGAAAGCTCACAATTAGAGTTTAATAGATATTACAACAACTCTTGCTGCAAATGCCAAAGGCCCCCCTCAATGCTGAATAGATCTCAATTCTGCCTCCCAGTGGCAGCAGGCAGCAACAACAGACAGCATACATAGCACTGCAGCTTACAGCAACCAGCTGTTGACCAGCTCTCATTGAAATTACTGGACTGAAAAATATTACAGGGCAGAGTCTATCACTTTCATTTTCACTTGAGTCTCAAGAATGATTAATTCATCAAGAATCATACTTTTTACAACAGACTTCCATTTAACATTCAGTACAATTAACTTTCAGTAGTATAAAACAAAACTGTGGATACTGAACGTCTGAAACAAACAAAGTTCTGACGAAGGATCACTGGACTCGAAACGTTAACTGTTTCTAACTCCACAGATGCTGCCAGACCTGTTATGTTTCATTAGCAATTTCTGTTTTTGCAACTTTTAACAGTCGTGTTTTGCTGTGCACTTGCAGCGAGGGAATTAATTCAGCCCTGAGATACGTGTAAATTTATTGATAACCAAGAGCTCTTCTGTTAATTGCCATTCTCCAGAGGCACTTATGCTGCATGGATTACAGCTGGTGTGTTAAGCTGTTGCTGCTACAAACCCAGCTTCTCTTTTTACATCTATAGCTCAAGTATCATTTTCAGGGAAGATGGGTTATACAGGGAAGCCCTAATGTCAAAATGTGACTGTCCAGCGCAGGTTATATGCATTCTTAATTGCATGTCAATTAGCCCCTACCCTCTAAGAAATGACAGGTGATATAGGTTAGAAAAAACCCACAGGAAATGCATTTATTTAGTTTATTTTTCATTTAAAAAAATACCTGGGGCATTTTACCTGGAGCTTTATGCACGCCAGACTTGGACTAGGTGAAAGTCCTCAATTGCAGTTCTGGTTGCCCAGTTGTAGGAAGATCATCATCAAGCTGCAGAGGGTTCTGAAGACATTTCCCAGGATGTTACCAGGTATGGAAGGCTTAAGGTTGGATGGGCTGGGACCTTCTTCAACTGGAGTGTAGGAGTTTGAGAGTTGACTTTGTATAAGTTTATAAAATAACGAGGGGTATAGATAGAATTAATAGCAGTTGCCTTTTCTGTAGGATGTAGGATTTCAAGATTCGGGAGCACATTTTTATGGAGAGAGGAGAAAGATTTAAACAACACGAGGCGCAGTTTTTATTTTTACACAGAGGGTGGTTCGTGTGTGGAATGAACTTCCTGAGGAAGTGGAGGATGAGGACAACTACAACATTTAAAAGACATTTAGATAAGTACATGAATAGGAAAGGGAAATGGGCCAGGACCAAGCAGGTGGGACTGCTTGGGATTATATTCATATGGACTGGTTGGACCAAAGGTTCTGCTTCCGTAATGTATGATTCTATGTAATGGGAAGAGATCAGCTTAGGATATCTGGTTGGCAATGGAGGAGTTCAACTGAAGGGTCTGCTTCTGCGTTGTATAATGCTATGACTCAGTTTGTGGTGAACATTTGCACAGAGGTAAAAGGTCCAAAACTAAAGAATCATTTCAGTTCCTCTAACATTCTTCATTTGGAACGAATAAGAAGCTTGCACTGCACCAAAGGGGATAGAAGTTTGTGTCAAAGAAAGGAGATGAAGTAAAAGGATGTGATTACAGTTCATGCGATCTAAATTATTTAACACTGTGCAATTAGCATTGCTGTTCATTAGGCCTTCAATCATTGAATAGATGACTCCAAGGTGGTCAGAATTATATTTTTTGATGACATAGGCAATCACACTGAACCTAACTCAATCCAAACAAACAAAAAAGCAACAAATGCAGACAGTCAGTCAGAAGGGATTGATTTGACCAAGACTGGGATGTCTTTAAAGAAAGGCTGGATTAACTAGGCTAGTCTCCACTGGCATTCAGAAATAAAAGATGACTTGATTGAAACACATAACAACCTGACGGAACATGATAGTGCACATGTGGAGACAATCTAGAAAGAGGTCAATACTTAACAATCAGGGGTCACCATTTAAAAGAGATGAGGCAAAAGTTTTGAGGGTTATGGACTTTTGGAACTTTCTTCCTGGAAAGGTGGTGGAAACAGAGTCAGAGTATTTTCAAAGCTGAAGTAGGTAGATTCTTCTTAAGCAAGGGTTGAAAGGTTATCAGGGTTAGGCAAGAACGTGGATGAGGTTACTATCAAATTAGCCATGACTTTACTGAATGAAGAAGCTGGCTTGAGGGGCTGAATGGCCTCCACACGTTCCTGATTTGTAGGTGTATAAATCGTAAAAAGCATCAACTTTACACAAGATCATTAAACAAATCACACTGCCCATCAAGGTAAAATTCACTAAGCATCATTACAACCTCTTAGTAAAGAATATAGCAGCAGGATCCAACCAGAATCTGGTACAAAGTCTTAAACTCCAAATTATTTACTGCAATTCTTGGCAAAACTTCTGATACAATTATGAGCCTCTTGTGTGGTCAAATCATAAAATTACATTCTCCGCTGTTTCATTTTTAATTTAAATCAACAAAGTTTTGAGATATGAATCCCAACATAAAGTTACATATCACTCACTGAGCTTCTGCTCCCTCATGGCAGATGGCACCCATTCTCTAAAACAAAAGCAACTAATACCATCTCATCATGGTCACAGGAGGAACAGGAGCATGATCCTGTGGCACGTTTGGCTGTTTGTGTGTGCACAGGCCTTGAAAGCTGATCCGTATATTCAAACTAACCCTACTTTTACTGGAGTGCAAAGCATGAACATAAGTGGATGCTACGGTCGTGTACGAACAAATGTTTACTAATTAGAACAAAAAAAGGGGGAGCAATTCCTGCTCTCTCACATGCTGAAACCACCCCCTACACCATGACAGCCTGAAACAAAAACACGGTCAAGAATCTGGGAAAAATGCAAAAATCCAAAACTTTGTTGCATCATTCACATTTACACCAAGGCTCAAGTCACACAGCCCTCAACAGAAAACTATCTACAGTTTGTGCTTCAGCTGATCAGAAATCCAGGACTCTTTGCTAAACATACAACTGTAAAGACCACTTTTTTTTGGGACTGTGGACTTAATATTGGGAAATGACAAGAGCTTTAAACCATAGGCCTGCAGAAGCAGATGGGGCACTTTAGAGACAGAGACAGAGACACGGACGCAGTCACCAGGACCTTTTGTGCATTTTATCCACAAGGTTGTCTTATTTAACAGTGGTGGTAGACACCTCAGCTCCATGGGGGTGTGTCCATCCAGTGTTAGTTTTGCCAAGTGATAAACTTTTGATTGAATTCTCCTGGACATGCATAGTAACAACTTCTTCATCACAGAATACAGAGCAGGCCAATCAGCCCATCGATTCAACACTGACCCACCAAAGAGCATCCCACCTATTCCCACCCTCCCCTTCCTATCCCTATACACTGCATTTCCTCATGGTTAATTCATGTGATCACTATGGGTAATTTAACATGGCCAACTTGTGTGTTAGGACAATATGTTGAGGAGAAAGCTTCTCTCTCTTTCCCTTGGGAGAAGACTAAATCAAAGAAAGTACTCAACAGCTCTTTGTCTCTTCATTCTCTTTGTCTCTGCAAATTCTCTTCATGAAAGGAAAAAAGGGAAAAATATCACCTTCAGAGACACTGAAAGGGTGAATCCTTAACTGGTGAACGAGTGTGAGAATTGGTGTGTTCACAACTTTCTGTCCTCAAAAGAGTCAAAATGATCTGCAAGGAAAACATCTCCACGTCTGTTATCGGGACTGCTGCCAGAACGGTGCTTCACTGACTGTTTGTGTGCTCCTTCCCCAACCGTAATACATGTATCCATCTTGTCTCGGAGTTCGTGTGTATGTGTATGGGAACCTCTTAAAAGAGGCAGAATTAAGTTATAGAAAATAACAGGTTAGCAATTTGCGTTTCATTCCAGTAGTCAGTCAGAGACAAATCAGTTTGCAACAAATAGCTGTTTACTTGTTAAGTACAGAAACCAGATAAGTGTTTTTTTTAAACTGGCATTTGTTAGGTAAATTAGAGACTTTTGACAATTTGATTTTTTTGTTAACATGACAACATTAGGATCGGTGTGGCTCGATTTCCAGTGAGTCGCGTTATTGTATAGATCAATTCTTCGATCATGAGGGACAATCTCTCTTGTCCTTTCAAGTAAATCAGAGTTATTTCTCCACACTCAGAACATTAACCAGTTGAAAGAATATGCATGCTGAAGCCATTCATCTGGTTAACAGGAGAACACAGAATAGACAAAAAAAAAGCATGAACTGTTGCCTGGTTCATGAGCCTGCTGCAAGTGGAAACAGTTTCTCTTCATTGAGCTGATCAAAGTTCTTCAATAGTTTGGATGCCACTCCCTTCATATGTCCCTGCTCCAAGGAGACCAAGCCTCTTGTCTTAGTGGAGGTCATATCTTGCCTGGCAGGGGTCTTCAGTTTCTCCCAGGCCACCCATTGGGAGGGGACAAGTTAAAACGGTCTCCAATTAGTATTGGGGAGAGTCCAAGTCCTGAACTTTGAGTTATGGACTCCACCTGTCTCCTTTGCAGCTTCCAGGCCCCAAACCAGACCATCCTTAACCTGTTTGACCCAAGTTGCGATTCCTGCCACACATCTACACCATCACTGGCCATGCCTACTTCCACCTCCATAAAAATCAGCCAATTAGCTATCGCTGAAACCTCAAGCCATGCCACTTTATCTAGAGACGTTTTCTTCCAGTGTACCACTCTCCCACATTCAGATCTCCAAATTTGAAACTCTGCTGCCCATGCAAGAGAAGCAAAATTTTATGGATAGCGGAAATCTAAACTAAAACCAAAAAAATCATAGGTCTGTCAGCGTCTGTGGAGAGAGAAACAGAGTGAACATTCAGAGGAAGTCATATCAGGACACAACGCTCGCAGCTTCTCTCTCTGCAGATACTGCCAGACCTGCCAAGTTTGTTGGTTTTTATTTCTGTTATGCATGTCATAACTCACACCAAGTCCCAGTTACCCATGACCCAGCCTCGACAGCCCCCTGTGGTCAAGAATTCTACAGATTCATGATGCTCAGAAGAAACTTCTCATCAGTTTAAATGGGAGTGTCCCTTATTGAGCAATGAAGTGCTCTGCTCCTAGACTCTCGCACAAGGGGAAACAAACTTTCCACATCCACCCTGTCAAGTCCCCTGAGGATCTTGTATTTTTCAATCATACCACCACTCTTTCTTCTAAACATCAATGAGCATAGGTCCAAACTACATCACCACTCCTCAGAGAAATCACCCCCACGATCAGGATCAACCTTGTGAACCTTCTCTGGGCCACTTCCAATGCCAGTGTATCTTTCCTCAACATTAATTTACATTCTATCAATGGCAACAACGTATTGCGGTGCCTGGCCCCGGAATCTTGAAATGTCTCTCGAATCGTCACAAACTATCTTTTTCTTTTCTTTCTTACTAGCCGGTCCTTAAAACCTGCCTCTTTGACCAAAGGTTTTGATCATTTAGTCTAATAGCCCTTCACATGGCTCACTGTCCAATTTTGTTCTTAATGCTCCTGAATCACGATGGAACATTTGAGTATATTAAAGGCACTACACAAATGCACCCTGAGCAGCTCAGGCAAAATTCAACCCATTGGACACCAGCATCTTTGATTGCCATGATGCACGGTGCTCCCTACTTCACTAGTTCCTTAAACCCTCGCAAAATAAATTAGCCATTATTTAAATGGATAACTGCACATTGTTGATCTCATGTACAAGTTGATATCCAATCTTTGGCCTAAATTCTTTGCACTTTTGTCCTGTTCACCACTGACATCAAGCTCACCCTGGTGTAAACTGGTTTGATAAACTCAGAGCGCGAGTGAGAGTGAGATATGGAATTGAAAGGGGCTACATTCTATTCTGGCTTCATTCTCATGACTCTTGGGGACAGTCTCTGACCTTGGAACTCTGCGATTACAAGCGATGGGTGAAACTGGATTTTAATCCCTCCAAAATGTAACTGAAGTAAAAAGTTAACCTCCCCACTCCCAACTAACTTTGGACTAAATATTTGGTGTGAAATTTGAATTCTACACGGCCATATGTGGTACACCCCGACAATTCAGTCTTAGAACCCACAACAAATAGACACCAGAGATTAAGGTATCCACTATGTTAAAGGTAATTCCTTCAGTGCCAGACATAGTGCTTTGAATTAATCTCTTACTCAAGTGTCAACATATTTCTTAAACCTAAACTGTCATCTCAAAGTGCTTTCTTTATTTTAATATAGCCTTTATAATCGCTGTTTGTTTGGAGCAAGTTCTGAGATTTGGGATAATTACCATTTATAGTTGTTACATTTCATCTTATTTTTCCTATGTAGTATTTGCAAAGTACTAATTTTAAAAAAGTATAAAACACAATTAATAACAAACCTCAGGTAGATTGCATCACACACAGAAACATTACAAATAGAAACAAACATCAAATACATTATGAAAACATGGGTAAAAGTGAAACCCTGCAAAAAAAAGATTTTATAAACTTTTAAGGGATGGCCATGGGTTATTGGGGGAAGGGGAGGGGAGAGAGAACGAGAATATTCTGAGGATTAATTGAAACATTTAAAATTGTATCCATACAGTGTGGAAAGTGACTATTCAGCCCATCCAGTCCGCATCGACCCTCTGAAAAGCATTCCATCCAGATGCTGCTCCTCCCGCCCTACCCATAACCCTGCATTGCTCATGGTTAGTCCACTAGCCTGCACATCCCTGGACACTAAGAACAACTTAGCATGGCCAATCTACCTTAACGTGCACATCTTTGGACTGTGGGAGGTAACCAGAGCACCCGGAGGAAGCTCATAAAGACACAGGGATAAGGTTAGGGTTAGACAGTCACACAGACGGTAACTCAGGCTAGAATCGAACTCACATCCAGGGGTGCTATGAAGCAACAGCACTAACCACTAAACCACTGTGCTACCCTATGATAACATGTGGAAGAACGTAATATGGTGTCTAATTCTAACAAGGTTCCTCATATACACAAAAAAAACTAAGGCAAAGTAAGTTTCCAGGAATCTGAAACTGCATTTTCTTATTCATGAAAGATGCTATTAAATTAAAGTTAGTTTGTAGATCGAACAAGTTGAAGGTAATGGAATGCTATTGTGTAACTTAACAAGATGAAGCTGTGTAGGAGATATTAAATTGCAAAGTCTACTTTGTGAACATTTTTACTGGCACAGCAACATCTACAAGAACAAAGAATACAAAATAAAACAGATGTGATGCACTCCCTATTGTGGATACCCCTCCCTTGACATCAGTTGCGGTGATTTCTTAAAAAAAAGAGCAGTCCACAAGCAGGAACAGCTGGACAACAATCAGACTTTGGCTGATAAATGGCAAGGACTATTTGTTTCACACATGTGCCACAGATGACCATCACCATCATCTAATAATCTCCCCTTGACATTCAACAGCATTACCATTGCCAAATTACCCACTACCACCATCCTGGGGCGTTCCAGTGCTTGGGAAATGTAACTCTGTGGCTATAAGAGCAGGTAAAAAGCTGGGAATCCTGCAGCAGGCGACTAACTTCCTGACTCCCCAAAGCCTGAGCACCATCTACAAGGCAAAAGTCAGGAGTGTGATGGAATAGTCCCCACTTGCCTGGATGGGTGCAGCTCCAACAACACTCAAGCAGCTTGACACCATCCAGGACAAAGCAACCACATGACTGGGATTGTATTCACCTTGTTAAGTTAACTGCCACCATTGCTTAGCTGATGCAATGTGATTAACCAAAAAAAAATGCATTACATCAACTTGCTCAATTTCCAAAGTTGCAGATATAACTTTCTAGGAGGAGGGCAGCAGATACATGGGAACACCAGATCCTGCGAGTTCCCCTCCAAGCCATTCTTCAAATGTATTGGCGTTCCTTCACTGACACTGGGTAAAAACCCTGCAAATACCTCCCTAACTGCACTAAGTGGACTGCAGTAGCTCAAGGTGGTTTGCCACAATCTCCAGAGCAATTAAGGATGAGCATGAAACATTGGCTTTGCTCTCCAATGTGTACAGACAGAATAACCGTACAATGCAGGAGGAGACAATTAGAGTCATTGTTTCTGGACTGACAGTCTGAAAGAATGAGACAGTGCTACCCTCTGCACTTTCCCAATGTCCTGCAACATCCCCCCATTTCACCCTATTCAAGTATTTCAAGTTCACCCTATTACACATCTTGTCATCTACAGCCCTTTTTCTTTCATGAAACGTTCAGGCACAGAATCTCTAACAGGATCAGTAATGACAGCCGATCCCCAATTGCCTGGGATTCAATGAAATTAAAAGACAGAAAGGAAAAGCAGAAACTACTACTGATTTCAAATCTCGCTTCAAAACTATCCAGTAATTGAAGTCTGAGGGAAATGAGATTCCACTTTGTAATTGTTAATTTTCTGTGCCAAGGAGGTAGATTGGCAGTAATCAATACTCAGCACATTGTTAAAAGATTTCAAGGTAGTGATGGTAAGGCACTTTCTTGAATAAAATCAAGGGAAGGCTTAACCATTTCTGAGGCCAGTGAAGTGTCAAGCTGTTGGTCTGGAGTCACAGGCCAGCTAAGGACAGTGGTTTCATTTCATATTAAACATTAAAACCCAAATGGATCACTAACAACAATGCTGTAACTACAGATTATCCAGCATTCTATTATCCGAATATCAGCTTATCTGGCAAGATCGCAAGGTCCCGATGCTTGGCTAAACTGTTATCCGGCATTTGATTAACCGAATGAAGTACTCCCACCTGTGTCCTTCGAATAATCGAGGTTCTTCTGTATATATTCCCCATTACAGGAACTTGCTTTTATTTCCAGATTTTACTTAATTCATTGAATTTAAGGACCCCAGCTGTTCGGTTCATACGAGTCTGCATTGTTAGTCCACCACTAAGAGGTTGATAGCTTTTTAAAATAAAGAATTCGTTTCTAGGATGCAAGCAGTTACAAATCCTTAAATGTACTCAAGGCGGCAGTGATCAGTCTTCCTGAAACACAAATACTGTAAAGTGAGAGCTGGTGATGGGAATAGCAAGGGATGTGATGGCGTTATGGTAATGTCACTGATTTAGGAATCTAGAATCCCACAATGTTCTTGGCTCTGGTTCAAATCAGACCATAGAAATTGGCTTGACTTAAATTAATTAAAAACAAATCAATGAACAAAGCTAGCCTAATAGCGACCTTGTCACCATTGTCAATTATTGTGAAACCCCATCTGGTTCACTAATGCCCCTACAGAAGGAAACTGCCATCTTTATATGGTCAGACCTCCATGCGACTCCAGACCCACAGTAATATAGCTGAGTCTTAACTGGCCTCTAGGCAATTAGGGATGGACAATAAATGCTGGCATAGCCAGCCGCGCACACAACTCTTGTATGAATAAAAAAGTTTTATTCACAGATTGATTTGTAAAACAAAACCTGAACATTGTACAAACTATTATCATTCAGTATTTTTACCCAGACAAAAACAAACAACCTCAAGAGAACTGAACTGCTACGTATATTTTTAAACTCTGGAAAATTTGGCAAATTACTTAATAAGTTAGTGAATTGAAACAATCATTTTAAAAGATCCAATCTTTGCTCTCAGTGTTCACACTGATGTAACACAAACAAGGACATGCAAACATCAACTGACAAAGTGGATTCAACCTGCCATATCTCTAGGGAAGGGGGCAAAGGAAGGAGGGAGGGAAGGCAGGGAGGGTGGAAAGGTGCAGAGGAGGGAGAGAGAGAGGAATGAGGGTGGGAAGGAAGGAGGGAGGGAGTAGCAGGGGTAGCCAGTGGGAGAGCAAGATTGGAGGGAGGGTGCCGAGATCTACAATCAAATGTCTAGATTAGAGTGGTTGCTCATCTCTCTGAATTGGGTGATGGAAACTACAAGTACAGATGAAATGCAAAAACAAAAGTGAAGATGTACCTACAGGGTGAACCCAGAGCCTGACATTTCTTCGGACAAAATGTCAGGAGTAAGGAAACCAGAGTGTGTGCTACAACAGCACTCTACACCAAGAGCACTGATCATGAGAAAAACTTACATCAACAGTGCATTAAGTTCTCCCCAGTATAATTTCCAAAAAAAAAACTAACCTGTCTTTGTCAGGGATGGGATGGTGCCCAGCGACAGGGCTCGGTTTAGACGACCCGGAAGTGAGCAGGGAGAATTGCGTCTGGTGGTTCTACACAGTTGCTGTCTTGCCAGTTGAGGAATACTAGGCGGGATAGGAATGAATGAGGCGGCTAAGCTAGAAGTGCGGGGTGAAAGAGCACCATCACTGCAGAAAGAGTTGATCGATTCACCGGACATATACCTGCAAAAAACAAAATCAGTTTGAAGAAAAGTTCTGTATCCTAACTAAAGCTGCAATTTTAATACAATTAAAAAGTTCAATTAATAAAACACCTTGAATTAAAAAGTAGTCTCAGTAACTGTGAAACTAACAACTGTAGTAAAAACCCACCTGGTTTGCTCGTTTGTTTGGAAAGGACATGTGCCAACCCTACCTGGTCTGAGAGAGACTCTAGATCCACAGCAATGTGGCTACCTCCTAAACTGCCCTCTGAAATGGCCTGGCAAGCACTCCATTGAAGGACAATTGAGAATGGACATTAAATTCTGGCCTTGCCAGTGATGCCCACATTCCATGAATAAGTTGAGGAAAAATTACCAACAGCCAGCAACTAATTAAGTTTCTTATTCCCCAGATAATCTTCAATCACTTAATAGAATTATAATGGAATTCAATTTTGTAGGTCAGTGCAAACTTTAAAAATTACAGAATAAGGCACACCGTTTAATCACTAACAGTTCTATCTTATAGAGGTCTAACTTAAAGTTTAGACATTATTCTGATCTTCCCATGTAAACTGTGAGCTTTACGAGGTAGAAGACTGCAGATGCTGGAGATCAGAGTCAAGAGTGTGGTGCTAGAAAAGCACAGCCGGTCAGGCAGCATCCCAGGA
Source organism: Chiloscyllium punctatum (assembly GCF_047496795.1). Lineage (NCBI taxonomy): Eukaryota > Metazoa > Chordata > Chondrichthyes > Orectolobiformes > Hemiscylliidae > Chiloscyllium > Chiloscyllium punctatum. The sequence goes on from NC_092754.1 coordinate 6,671,904, forward strand.
GCAGGAGAATTGACTTTTTGGTCAAAGCCCTTCACATCAGGAATGAGGAATAACTTTTATAAAGGTAGCCAACACTCCAAATGGGTGGAACACAACAGCTAATGGCCCAAACTGGTTACTGTATTTCCTCCATTCCAACAGCGACTCACCATCGAAGGCATTTAGTAAGTAAGGCATTTTGGGATTTTGAGAAAGACAAAGGCTCTTTATAAATGCAAACTCTTTTACAATTAATTGGTAAATAAACATGCATTTATCACACACCTTAACCCCAAGGTATTTTATGTCAAATAGAATGTTTAAATTAACTACATTTCAAATAGAAAGGACTTTAGTGGACTTATACACAAGGTCTCATAAACAGACTTTTTTTGTGAAACTAGTTTATAGTTATGAAAGTATTTAAGAAAATTTTTTCTATACGTTTTGAATTCAATTTGAATGAGTCAGGTTTTAATGGAATGAAAATGTAGAGAATGTTACAAACGGCATGTACCTCAAACTAATTTCTTTAACTACTGAAGCATAAATGTAACATGGATTACAAAAAAAAATTATAGCACTACTCAATTTTATTTGCAGAGTCATCCAGAAGCAAATGAAAGCTGTTTAAGATTGGCACATTGTGTTGGGCAGCGCGTCACAGGCAGTTAGCAATGGTTCCCAGTTTTTCCAAAAATGGCAGTCCATCACAAAAGACAACTTTCCATCCACCCCAACTCCATTGTGGAGTTTGCACATTCTCCCAGTGTCTGCGTGGGTTGCCTCCAGGTGCTACGATTTCCTCTCTCATTCCAAAGATGTGCAGGTCAGGTGAATTGGCCATGCTAAATTGCCCGTAGTGTTATTAATCAGGAGTAAACGTAGCGAAATGGGGTCTGGGTGGGTTACTCTTCGCAGGGTCGGTGTGGGCTTGTTGGGCTGAATGGCCTGTTTCCACACTGTAGGTAATCTAATCTAATCTACACTTCTTGCTACCTCACACAGGCAGCCAAAGACGACTCCTGTCCTGGTTATAATCCCTTCCGTCAGGCAGAACATACAAAAGCTCAAATACAAACCAACAGGTTCAAGAACACAGTTTCTTCCTTGCCGTTATTAAATTTCTGAATGGACCCCTCAAATTTTAAATCTCATGTTGACCTTGCTTACTGTGCACTTTCTCCAAAACTGTAACTTTGCATTCTTCACTGTTCTCTTACCCTGTGAATTTTGTATGGTATGGTCAGCCCGCACTGCAGGCAAAACAAAACTATTCACTACCTAGGTAAATGTGAAAATAATCAAACCAAAATATTGAGAGAAACTATGTGACACAAATAAATGATCATAGCAGACAAATTTTAATGACAAGAAAGGTTTGGGATAGCACACTCCACTAGACATCTGAACCTATTTGAAGTGGGCGTAGGGTATGTCAGCTGTAGACAACGGAATTCAACAATAATTTATATCTATATATCACCTTTAATGTAGTAATAAGGCTCAAAGTGCTTTACAGTACCACAGAATTGCACAACAGCTGCTAATTTGCAAAACCCTTGTAATTCATGTGTTGCCTCTCATCCCCCTACTTGCCCCACACAACCCATTGGAACCATTCTATTGAAAATATTGCCTTCTCCCACACTTCATCCTACTCTCACAGCTGTCACTTGATTTCCAAGTGAATTCCTCAAAAATAATAACCTGCAATTAGATAAAGCTTTAAATACTATTAAAATAATTTATATGGCATCGATCAGTTGCTATATTTAATGCAGAATTCCACTGGCTGTTCATGTTCACAGACAAAGGAAAAATATTTGAGTTAAATTCCAAATCAGAGGTTAGAATGGAACAGGCGCGTATTCCTATAATCCAATAGCAGTCATGCCTACTGAGGTCTTACTACCAAAGGCTGTATTTTAGCACACTACTTTGACATTGGCTTGGTAGTTGCTGCAGCATGCTAATATCTCAATTAACATGTGTTTTCCCATTCATTATTGAATAACACACAGTCATCTCAAGCAAAAAGAGTGCATTGGGATACTAATGCATTTTAAGTTAATCACAGCCCACATCTGGTCTAATTGAATCGTTTTGTAATAGTAGGTTAATGTATGTAGGTTCGCTTGCTGAGCTGGAAGATTCGGTTTCAGACGTTTCGTCATCATAGTAGGCAACATCATCAGTGAGACTCCGGATGAAGTACTGGTAGTCTGGCCCACTTCTTACTTATGTGTTTAGGTTTCCTTTGGGTGGTGACATCATTTCAAGCTGTGACGTCATTTCCTGTTTTTCTGGGGGGGGGGGGGGGAAAGAGAGAGAGAAAGAGAGAGAAAGAGAGAGAAGAGAAGAGAAAAAGATGGGTGTGTGCGTGGTGAACGGGATTCAACTCAATATGTTTGTTGAGAGAGGAATTCCTAGAAGCGTGGCATTCCAACTGGAACTGTATCAACAGTGACTTGGATCCCATTACTACCCCTCCCAAGAAAAAGAACAGGAAAGGAGGTCACCACAGGAAATGACATTAGCAACCCAACAAAACCTGAACACAAATAAAATGTGGGCCATACCGTTCAGAGGCTCACTGATGTTACCTAGTATGGTGATGAAACGTCTGAAACTGAACCTTCCAGATCAGCGAGCAATCCTACATCCAGGACCTCAACCTCAGCTCAAAATCTTCTCAAAACTCACTAATATTAGGTTTGTATTATGTAGGCTTGCAAACCATCCCACAAATGAACGGTTTTGAGAGTCCCCAAGACCGCAATCTGGGGACTTTAAATCAGAAGCATTTTTATCTTGTTAAGCAACAAGACAACATACTGTAGACTCAAAGACAAAGGAACATTCCTCTGTGGATCAGTATACGGTTTCACATGTCAGTTGTGTCAAAGGCACCCACATGCAGAAATTCTTTCAGAAACCTGTTCTGTAATGTCCTCTTCGCCATGAAATCACTAGCATTTGGTTCATTCCATCTTTAAACTCTGACCGACTAGTGAATTATTTATTGGTTGTCCAGCTAACAAAACACACACATCACCGATTTCCACCGACATCCTAGCAGCTTCTGGGAACAACTGGCCAGGCAGGAATCAATAATCAAGCATCTGGAGAAAAGCACAACCTCACCAAATGAGCCCTCGAACCATGGACTGGTTACAGCTGAAATGAGCCCAAGAGAAGTTTTAATTACTTTCTGCAACAAACTCCATTCCACACCATTCATTAAGCAACCTGAAAAAAAAAGGTCAATGTGCTCTCCATGTACAAATATAATTTGGTTCATTGCTGCAGGCCACTGTGCTGATCCGGCAGCCCCCACTTTGGATTCAGGACTCTTATTAAAATAAAATTAGCTGAGTTTATAACTTACCCGGCACTGGATGCATCAAATCCTTCACCCTGTGCTTCAAAGACCAACAAACTGACATGGCACTTGGGGCATGCACACTGCTCTGGGGGCACGGGGTTAAGTAAACTCACTCGATCAGAGTCTACAGGAAGTCATGCACATCCAACAACAGATTATTGACCTGAAACATTCATCCAACTCCCTCTCTTCCCAAAGATGTTGCCCTGACCTGCCGAGTATTTTCAGCGCTGTGCTTGCCAACATCTGTTATTGCTTTCTGTACATGTGGTTCTCCGTGCACGTGTGGGGGTGTAGGGCAGGAATAAGGAGGCTTTCCCCGCTGTTAAACCAACTTTTTGAAATATTCATTCACAGGATGAGGGCATTACTGGCTAGGTCAACATTCATTGCCCATCCCTAATAACCTAGAAGGCAGTTAAGAATCAACCACGTGTGTGTCATGTGTAGGATAGACTAGTTAAGGATGGCAGCTTCCTTCCCCCAAAAGGACCAAATTGGGTTTTTCTGACAATTGACAACAGATTCATTGTCATCATTAGATTCTTCATTCTAGATTTTTTTTCAATTAAATTCAAATTCCACCATCTGCCATGGAGCGATCCAAGCCCAGGTCCCTGAACATTGCTCGAGTCTCTGGAGTAACAGAGACCACTAGGAATAATACCACTAGGCCAATCCCTCCCCAACTAGGTACAAAAACAAAAAGCATTACTGGCAAAATTGTTAAGTGTGGAACAAGGTTAGTGTGTGCAGTCACTGCAGAACCACTCCCATTTCAGAAACTACCAATAACAAAACAGTCAAGGATTCCACCTTCAAGGGCAATAAAAGATGGTTAATAAATTCTGTTCTTGCCAATAAAGACCGCATTCCATGAATAAAATGAAAGCCTCTCTGTTCTGGAAGTATCTTATTCACAACTGGCAGGTCAGGTGGAGACACTTGGGTTAATACTTGCCGTGCTTCCCACTGTGACCTCTTTTTAAAATGAAAACACCTTATGCCATTACTTGCAGTGAATAAGAGACTTACCTCTATCAATGTCCTAACAACAAAATATGACAGGGAGAGAAAGAAAGTAACTGAAGTTTCCAGGAAATAGACTGTAGATAAAATCTACATGTGGTGAGACGTCAGAGATGGTTGGGCTCAGCCAGATCAGGCAGACAAGACAGTGCAAGTGCCCACTGGACAGAGGTAAGAACAAACAGAAAAGTGTCAGCCGAGGACATTCAGCCCATGGTCTGTCGCAGCCAGGTCTAACTTTTCCAGTCCTTGGTCTGGACCTTACCGTAATCTTGCTTATTCTCCTCGGAGCAGAGAAGACTAAGGTGACCTGCTTGAGGTGTTGAAAATTATGAACAATTTTGACAAGGTAACAGGAGGATATTTTGTTTTCACTAGTTGGTCAATTACTAGGGGTCACAATTTCACAATTGTCAGCAAGAGAGGTGGGATGAGGAGAAACTTCTTGCCTCAAAGTTGATAAGGTTTAGAATGTGCCGTCTGGGAGAGCAAAGGAGATTAATTCCATCTGAGGTTTCAAAAGAGAGCTGGATATATATTAGAGGGCTACAAGAAGATAGGGCTGGAGAATGGGACTAGCTAATAGTTCTTTTGGGAGCTGGTACAGACATGATGGGTCAAATGGCCTCTTTCTGAAGTGTAAAATTCTATGTTTCTAAAAGGATTTAAATTAGGAGTTTGTTGGGGCAGCCTACAGAGGAAAACGTAATATAGTAATGAGCCTGTCAGAAAGGCTATAGTCAACATTAAAGGGCATAGGGGAATGTAATAACATAGCACAAAACTTGGAAGGTCATCCATTCCGACACCAAGTAGCAACCATCTCCACGTGTGCCCTAACCACGATTCAGCGATTGATAGCCGATAATTTCTACAGCCCCATAAGCCACTCCACCTCGGAGTATCACAGTGGAAGTTCACACAAGGAAAGTGCAAGGTCAGCTTGCCGTCATCACAGCATTCCAGCACAACAGACCATCTACAGATTGTTAATGTGGCACAGGGTGGGGGTGGGGACTGACAGCGGCTCCTCGGTGCAAGAACCTTGATTTTCTCAGGAAGAGAGCATCCAGCATCCGAACCCCCTCTGGCCCAGATGTGGCCCATCAGTCAGCTTGCACATCCAGACTGAGATGATGCAGTCTGCAGAGGCATCTTCCAGACAGAGTTGCTTAAGATTGTCTGTCAACAGACAAAGCGGTCAGCTTGCACTTCCACACTGCAATACACCAACTACATGGGAGGAATTGGGAAAGTCATATGGAAGACAGGCGCAAAGGGAACTTACAAGTGATTGCTGTGTGCAATACACAATTTCACTTATGAATGTGGCGTGGAATGTTTATGTTGTGATGACTTCTATCTTTTACACTGCGGTCAAGCAGACAGATTTTTTCAGAACTGGAGAAAAGGAAAGGAATGAGACGGTTGGTGAATGGAATTTGAGTTTGAAGTTACATCCAACTTCTCAATAGGAGACAGTGAGGTCTGCAGATGCTGGAGATCAGAGTCGAGAGTGTGTTGCTGGAAAAGCACAGCAGGTCAGGAGCATCCAAGGAGCAGGTAAATCAACGTTTTGGGCCAGAGCCCTTCATCAGGAATGGGGCTGGGAGCCTTGGGGGTGGAGATCTCTCAAATAACCTTGTCCAGAAAGGACATCAAGGTCCCCTGTATAGCTGCTGGGAAGGGTAGACCCTTCCCTGAGGTGTGCAAGGTCCAGCAGACAATCACAAATCCTGACCAGCACTCTCCCAAGAACATTACAGTCACGTACAGTTTCAATGCTTGATGGCATTCCATGGCTTTCATTGTACACGTGCTTGTTCATAACATGACTGATATCCCTGGAGTGTACAATCAGAGAGAGTCCTAGTCACCTTGCAGCCATCCTACACTCAACTGGGACAGGGGATCCTCTACATCAAAGGCATCAAGGCTACTGCTGCGATAACACATTGACCCACATCAGTTGGGCATTGAGTGAGTGAAATTCTGCAGGCAGCATGCAGTACTCCCTGGACAATATCACTGCAATGAACTGCACCCTGCGACACACACAAACCTTCACTCAGTGAATACATTTGCTTACTCCACCTATTTATTTCTAAGATTGAATAAAGTGAAACTGGTTGTCCTCGCATGGGGCTTTTGTGCCCTCTCTAACACAACAGTGGACAACAAATTGAAAAATATCCCTTAACTCTGGTCTGGAAAATGGTACACTTTGGGGGAGAATCCAAAACTAGGCTCCATAAATACAACTAAGAAATGAACAAATCCAACCAAAAAACACTTGTGATTAGAATACGGACCTTGCTACTGCAGGAAGTTGTCAAGACAAATAGTGTCCATGTTTTCAAAGGAACATCCGACAAATGCATGAAAGAGAAGGAAATAAATAAGGTTGCCTTATGTACAGTATACATTGCAGAACAGACTTGAGGGTCAAATTACCTGTGCCTGTTCTGTATAATCAATATAACCAGCACTGTTGTCAGATTGCAAACTACTATCCAGTTTAAGTTGCAATGTACTCCAGTAGAACACAAGGTCAAAATAATCATCTTTACCTCCACCAAATAAACCACAAGCTCACCAGTGTCTTGTCCCAGTCCCTCCACTACTTCTATTCTGCACAGAAAGGAAAAGGAGGCGTTTTTAATAAAAATGTAATCATCAGCTCATAGCCAAGGATGTCAAATGAATCGCAAATGATTTACAAACAGAGTGGGGTCACAAAGGAAGAGGAAGCAGCAGAGAAAATGGATGACTGATTATAACAGACTGGGAAAGTGATGACCCAATGAATTAATGAAAAAAGCAAGAACACGGGTAGACAAAGTAATCATTTAATTTGCTGAAATCATCTCTCAATGACAGCAAGTTGCAAAGATGCAGTAATTTAAGCCACAAGTGGTCATAAATTTAGTTTAGAAATCAAGTAGCGTTAGGGAAATTCAAAATCCATGAGAACTCTTGCACTAACAAGTCACATCACAGAAAGAGACTTGTAAACCTATATAATATAGTCTAAATCCTACCCATAAGCATTTTCAATATCAGTTTGCTTAAATCAGAAGGTGGTTGGCTCAATCTCACTTCTGTACTAAACTAGGCTAGCATGCCAACGTAGAATTTGCAATCCTTTGGTCAAAGTTTAAACTCTGGTGAACTGTAAAGTCTCCACAATTCCAGTTAGTGTGTGTTTTAACATAACACAAAACAGATTAATTGGTCATTCAACCACCCACTTGAGGAAATCTTGCTGATTGCAATATGGATACGGAGTAGCTAATGGTCTAAAAGTGAGATGGAAAAAAAATGAGTCAGTCACATGGACTTGAAGAAATTGCCTACACAGCAGCGATCAGCATTTGAGAACTTGCAAATTAGCAGACATAGGTCACTCCGCCCCTCAAGCCTGCTCCCATATTCAAGAGGGTCATGGCTGATCATCCATTTCAATGCCTTTAGCCACCCCACTATCTCCATATTGATTCACATAATAGAAATCTGTCAACCTCTGCTTTAGTCAGTCAATGACTGGGCTTCCACAGCCCCCTGTGGTAGAGAATTCCAAACATTTACCACTCAGATCATAGGTATCTTTGAAGATATCTGTTTGGAGATGCTACAATACACCTCTGGAGTTGGGGGGGGGGGGGGGAGGAGAAGAAAGAGGAAGAGTTTTACCCCAGATCTTTGGGCTCAAAAAAGTAGGGGCTCTACCACAAGGACCCTACCAACCACATTATACCATTTGCTTAATGACTAAAGGACATCAAGCAGACAGCAATTTGGAATTACCACTTGCTCAGTTTACAAACGAACTAACAAAATGAAGTGGCTGTTTAGCTGGGTGCGTAAACATTTGTGGTGGGGTCAGGTGTTGGCATTGTGGAGAACAAAGTCACAGTTTTGTTTTTGAAAAGCTTTTTGCTCAGGCATGAGTATGCACACAGTAGGGATTAAAATATGCTTATCCATCAGAAGCTAGTAAAAGCCTTTTTTGGTCTAAAGACTGATTAAATATTTGGAAAACTCTGCAAGTCAATAATAGCCAAACAATTTGGTGCCACATGGAGTTACTGTAATGAGATCAGGAATCTCTGGTTGGACAAATTGTTTCTGTCACCCATGGTTTTTGTTCTCCTACAGCTCCAGTCAAGAGTATAAATAATTGTGCCATCAACATTCCCAAAAATAGATGAAACAGATGAAAGACTCAACAGACAATCAAGGTATTTTTCAGTGTATAATTTCAGTTACATCACATTGTCAATTTTTGCTATAAATTCTGTGCCTTAGGATTGAGTCCTCCACTATCACCTGAAGGAGCGACGCTCCGAAAGCTAGTGTGCTTCCAATTAAACCTGTTGGACTGTAATCTGGTGTTGTGTGATTTTTAACCCAAAAATAAAGGCAGACTGTGGCAACTGCATAAATAACCTGGATGTTTCATGACAGTACGCAGGTCACAAACCAAACAATGTTAGCAAGTGAACTACAATAGCTATCGTTTGTCCATGAAAAATGAATTACAGAAAATCGAATCATTTTAACAAAGGTATATGCATTTACCTAAAGTGCAACTTACAATTTAAAAGCATACCTATAAAATGCCAATAAATCAGTATTTGTCAGTCAAAAGCTTCACCCAACAATGCACAGCCTGACTAGCTTGCTCAATAAATTTTCCACACATATTAAAGCACGCTTCCTTACCAGTCTAGTTACTTTGTTCTTCCACAAACACCCAGCTGAAAATTCTGAACACTATGCTGAAATGACTGTTAACGGGAAAGAAGAGTAGAAAATTTCCACATTGTCAAAACCAAAGCACACTTAGTTCAGGTATAGTACAAATTTAATGTGATGCAGTAGGTATGGCCATCTATATAACCCCAGCTCAAACTTCTGTTCGACGGTCATCAACCCAAAACAACAATGGTCTGTCTTCACTGATGGCATTCGATCTGATCATTTCCTGTTCTTATTCCAAAATGAAGTGGTTACAGCTTCACTTAAATTTACATCACCCAACCAAAGGAAAGCTACCATCTTCTGATAAGTCTAGGTTGGATCCACACCTGGGACAGTGAAGGAACAAACAAGCCCTCAACACTGCACTGCTTCTGGCTCAACATTAAAAATCACAACATCAAGTTATAGTCCAACAGACGGTCTTGGAAGCAATAGCTTTCAGAGCACCACTCCTTCAGCGGGTGGTTGTGGAGTAGAAGATCATAAGACACAGAATTTATAGCAAAAGTTTAGTGTGATGTAACTGAAATTATATATTGAAAAAGACCTGGATTGTTTGTTAAGTCTCTTATCTTTTAGAATGAAGATGCTGATTTCAGTTCTTTCATATGTAAATGGCACCAGGAGCTTGACCCAGAACATCTCAGTCCAACACCGGCATCTCCAAATCTAGTTCAAAAGGTTGTCACGCCATACCATCAGCTCAAAACTCAAATTTAGCACCAAAACCCTGAAGTGACTGACGAACAGATCAATGATAGGAAAGTATTACTACTACTAATCATACTGAAAATGAGCCTACGAGTATCCCAAGTAGCACCCACAATCCCAGACAGGGAGTGCCAATGTGACCAGAAGCTATTATCCTGTTCATGCTGAAAGTCCCCACATGTGCACTCCCCATTAGGGTATCTACCAATTATTCATGCACTGACAACACTAAAGCCACTTTTAAACAGGTTTCATCCTTGCACGTGCAGAACATAGAGTCTATGCCAATTATATCTACAGACTGCTTCAGTGACTACTGTGACACTCAATAAATTATGTTTATAATAGGTTATTTCTCAGTGCCAATCTGCACAACTACCTGGCGGCTCCACTGGCTTTTAAACAAAAAAAAAGATAAACTATGAATAGTGGATACTTAAGGAGTCAATGCCTTCATTTACAATAGATTGTATTTACATTTTCCACAAAAATGGGGCGTCAGTCGTGTAGTGGCGATGTCACCGGATTAGTCATCCAGAAACCCAGGCCAATACCCTATGGGCTCAAATCCCACAAGAGCAGAGGGTCAAATTTGAATTTGATAAAAATCTGGAATCAAAAACTATGTGACCACTGCCAAATATTGTAAAAAACCCAATTTGATTCACTTAATGTCCTTCAGAGACCTTACCTAGTCTGGCCAGCAAGTGACTTCAGACCCACAATAATGTGGTAGACTCTTAATTGCTCTTTGGGTAATTATGGATGGGCAAGGAATGATGGTCCAAGCCAATGATGCCCACATTCCATGAATGAATAATTTACAAAAACTGAAACCAGAATGCAAAAAATGAACTCCCATTGACCCACCATGTGTGCAGGTTGACCTATCTTAGCTCCTGGTCTGGTAATGCCTTGATCTTAACCTTCTCGTCCTTTTGATTAAGGCCCTGCAACATTCTCAGCTCTACAAGTCTCAGCACTCTGCACTCCTCCAACTCTGACTCATTGCAACTTAGTCGCCAAGTAATACAAGAGGGAATTCAGAAGAAATACTTTCACTCAGCGAGGGATAAGAATGCCAAATTCACTCCTGCTGACAGTGGCTTAAAGCTCATCTATACAAACTAAGGGAAACTCGACAAGCCCATGAGAGGTGGGGATAAAAGTTCATGATAATAGATTAACATAAAATTGGAGAAAGCTTGGGTGCAGCGTAAACTTCTGCCTGCCTAATTAGCTTGTTTGTTTTGTGGTCTACCCTACTGAATGCTATATAAAGTGCATTGCTCCATTACTGACAGTAGGGCCTTCAGCTGTATATTCCCAAATTCTGATCCCCTCAATAAGCTTTTCTAGCACTCCACTTCTCTTCCTTTAAAAGGTAGGTGGGTCTTTAAGTTTTCCTTGTCAGAAAGCTTTCATTCACCAGTTCCTGCATTTTTTTTTAAAAGATTAAATTTCCTACAGTCCTACGGCCCAACAAGTCCACACTGACCCTCCGAAGAGTAACCCACTCAGACCCATTTCCCTCTGATTAATGCACCTAACACTATGGGTAATTTGGCACATCTAAATTGACTTGCACATCTTTGAATTGTGGGAGGAAACTGGACCACCCCAAAGGAAACCCACGCAGACACAGGGAGAATGTGCAAATTCCACACGGACAGTTGCCCAAGGCTGGAATTGAACCCAAATTCCTGGTGTTGTCAGGCAGCAGTGCTAACCACTGAGCCACGTTGCCACCCTCACGGTGTCAACTTCTTTGTCTGATTATGCTTCAGTACACCATGCCAATGTTAAGCAATGCTGAAGGCAAACAAACTACTAGAGGGTCACAATAATTGAAATGCTAACTTTGTCTCTCCACAAATGCTGCCAGACTCGCCGAGTTTCCTCAGCAACTTCTGTTCCTGTTGCAAAACAACGAGCACTGGCTTACGTACCAATGCACTTATACATTGACGCATCCTGGCCAGAGGCTACAGTTTAAAAGTTTGGAAAGCTAATATACAAACTCCCTTTGTGAAAATCTCATTAATAAGTACATTAATTTATCCCATCTTAACCAGTGACTCAGGAGTTTAGACAATTAACATTGGAAAGTTAATTTGATTTTTTTTGCAAACAAATGCAAGTAAGCTTTCTGCAAAACTAATTACCAAAAAAATTAGAACAAAAGTTTGACTTCAAAGCAATTTATTTCGGCAGAATTTTAAAATGTTTTTGAAATTTGTAGAACAGCTGTAAAAAAAGAATTGTCAACAGTCTTAAGAAAAGATTTTAATTATGAAGAGCAAAACAACCAGAAACAGACAGCAGAGAAAAATCAAATCAAGTATAGCAGCAGGTAGCTGATGAAATGCCCAGATTCACATTGAATGAGAGACTCCCAACAGTGAGGATTGAGTGTTTATAAAATTTCCACTGACCCCAAAAGATTATTTCTAACCCAACCCAAATCCAACTTGCTGCAATGGGATTTCTTCTCTAAAGCCATTTCAAAGTTCCTCACACCTCTGTCTACTGCACAGTGATTCATTCACAAAATTAAGTCTTTACACAGGTCAGAATGTAGACATGTACCTAATGACTGAACTGAGTGTCAGGTTGAGGAGGGTGGGGAAAAGAAAGACATCTTCAGGAGTTGTATAGCTCACCTAAGAAAGTGTGGAATGAAGTGTGGATTTTTAACAAACACTACGTGTTGTATAAATAAATCACTAACACAATGCTACCCCCAGTTGGTGTTGCAGGTTCTACAAGAATCAAATCAGATTCTGGGGACAATTTTTCATTTTTGTTTCCAGAATAAAGGCCTTTGGGAACAGGAATAGTAGCTTAGTGCTTCTTTGTACAAAGTCAAAGTCATTCAGTGGAAGAATTACACAGTATGAGTATGGTTTCATTTATAATCCTAAACACATATTGATCACAAATATGAAACAAATACAAACACATTTTGGCTTGTCAGGGTGCTCATTATAGAGCCATCAACAGTTACCTCAACATTCACCTCTAATTTATCCCAATTCAGACGAACTGAAGAATTCTCATTATTTATCAGTTAATTATGATTCCATGCAGCTACACTGTAATAAGCAGATAACTAGTACATTTCTGGACAATCATATTATCAACCTGTTCAGAGATGTTACTGTACACTTTTGAAGCAGGTGAAATTTGTCCTTAGGCTTCCTGGATCACAGATTGGGATACACTCAGCATCATAAATGCCACTTTTAAAAATCTACAAAGAAAAAAAAAAGTAACTATGGTAGTAGAAGTACTACATCCCAAACCTATTCACACAACCTAGCACAGGTTGAAAGATATTGATTGAGCTCAGCATGCATCTATTGGTGACACTAACCGTAAACTGTTTTTGATTCTAACTTGCCATGTTTTCAGACAATAGATGCTATGACAACCTGCCAGTGGCAAAATTGCCAAGTTAAACGTAACAGGGTGAAGCCTCAGCAGACAATGTAAAGGAGCCAATGACCAGCTTTCAGTGAGAGCACTCAGAGCAGGAAATGCAATAGCCGTACAGATGATTCTGCTATTGCTACGTATGCTTCTCCTGGACCAACTTTTTGTTTATTTTAACTAAAGACTAAATGTGTCATTGCCCTCTCCCCTCGTTATTTAATCATTACTGCCTTCCACTGTAACACAGGCATTCCCCTTTTGTCAGATGGCGCTGTACTTGGGTTTCAGCAGCTTGCCCACTTTGTAGTTCCTTTCACTGCAACTCCCAGAGACTGGCCACTGAGACTGAGAAGTCAGCAGCATTGCCAGTGGCAAAAGATGACTGAGCCAAACTAACAAAATCTGCCAACATTCCTTGCTGGTTAGAAGCTTTCATAAACCCAGGCAATTTATTGAAAGTGTAATCTGGTCCCTGATTACACCATCACCAGCTTCAGTCACATTAGTCTGCAGACATTAAATTCCAACCAGAGCCACAGATTCATATTCCCCATTCCAGCCAAGCCATTCACTGCCAACTCTCAGTTCTCAACTACTTAGAAGATATTACTTTTGTACATTCCACTATGACGAGGTCACAGCAAAACGAATTTTAAAAAATGAGCCAACAGAAACTCCCCAATATGAGGAGAGATGAGTGGGCATCAGCAAAGGCTCAATGACCTGGATACTTGGCCTAGGAAGAAAAAAAAATGTAAGATGATAAATAAGATTATCATAAAAAAATGGAGGTATACTGACTCCATTGATTAAATACTTTCTTTCATCTCTACCAATATCAGCACTTGCAGTATCAGAGTTAGGCAATTAGTCACTTCCTCAGTTACGTGAAACAGCATATAATGCAACAAAAAAAAATCTTTCTGCTGTTAAGTTCTAAAAGGTGCTTTTATATGAAAAAGCAACACCCCCCACCCACATATAACATATCAAAAAAAGTTTTTTTTTTATGTAGTAGCAGATTATCTTACACATGGTCTCGTGTTCCTTCCCTTAAATGAGCTGATAATTTTCTGTCAGTGGCTGCCATAAATAACTATGTGCACTGAAGCTCCTATGTTAGAGGGGCTCTTGTGGCACAGTGGTAGTGTTCCTACCTGAGGTAGGAGACCCAGGTTCATATCCCCACCTGCTTCAGAGGTGTCATGACATCTCTGAGCAGGTTGATAAGAACAAACCAAAAAGCACCTATGCATTGCATGGTGCAGCACCTACATTCACTTCCTTCACTTGCACCTAGACTGAGGGAAGGTTACCATTTTATAGCCAACTGTGACGGTGAAAACATGCCTGGGAATAAGAGGCCACCCAGGAACAATGGAAAGGGAAGGAAATTTTAAAAAAAATCAAGGATTGGAAAAGAGTAAATCTGGTGGCGACGTCCATCGGCAAAATTTCAGAAACCCTTCAGGCACACAATCCGGTTTTGTTGAGGGGCCCCGCACAATCTTTCACAAAATAATTACAGCACTGTCCTAATGGGAGCTATTAAAAACACAATCTCAGTGAAAATCTAACTACAAAAATGGAAATTATTGGGAGTTTACGAGGCTGTGTAAAATTAACAAGTAGTCTGAAAGAATTATAGATTATTCCACCTCAAAACATACACGGAGCTGAAAAACAGAATTGCTGGACGGGCAATCCAATTATTATCCTTGAACATTTAAAGTATAATTTACTTATATAACACAATGGTGTAATTAATTATATCCAGGTTACACAAAAGAGACCTGGATTCAGAACTTTTCACCAGATTATTAAAATTGCTGCTGTGTGAAAACAGCTTATAATAATTTTCAAGTGCTTACCTCATGCATCCACTTAGGTGACAGATATAACATGTGCAATTTAATACTGTAGCAAAGTCAGCATGCTTGAAGAGATTAGGATGCATTATTTTATTGGCTACACTTCAGTACATTGATGCATATAATAAAAGAAGGCACACTATAAAGAATGTCAAGTGCTGTAAATGTAGGCTTTTAAATTAACAGATACAGAACTTCTCATTATTCAAATTATCTGAACCAGTGTTTGGAAAGTGCTAATTTTTTACTTTGCTGCTTAGTCTCTCAATTCAGTTATTAGTACAAACCATTTCAGCACAAAAGCAAAATTGGAACACAATCGGCTTCTGAACATTCATCACCCTCTAGCTGTGTGGATCAAAAATTAAACTCTGATGGAAACTGGAGGTTATTGGTATATTCATTTGCACTCTCTACATTTTCTTCCCAGGCAAGACAGCATTACCATTCTCTTTAGCATCTCTCAATAAAAACTCTTTACTCAGTTGTTCAGATGCCTATCACCAGAGAAGGCAGAACCTTGACAAGGTTTCCTCCAGATTCTCCTAAGCATTTAGTCCCAGTTCAGCACAGCCTTAATGAGAAACAATACAGTCCACTGCAAAGCTGATATTTTATGGATTGGGCCAGGTGATTGGTAACGATAGCTTCATATAAACAAGTTTAGGATCACCTGGTTCGAAGCAATGAAACAAAGACCTCACTGACCTCAGCCTTCATTTAGAACAAAACCCAGGAAGGGGATTATGTAGAAGTCACCAAAAACCATTATGTGGCTGTAGCAAAGACAAAAACAAAAACTGGATCACATCGGTAATGGGATTGATTTAATTCAAGGAGAAAGTGAGGACTGCAGATGCTGGAGATCAGAGCTGAAAATGTGTTGCTGGAAAAGTGCAGCAGGTCAGGCAGCATCCAAGGAGCAGGAGAATCGACGTTTTGGGCATGAGAAGAAGGGCTCATGCCCGAAACCTTGATTTAATTCAAGACAGCAATAGCTTTGATGGCATGGACTACAACTTTCGAGTTGCAAGTGTAATCATATCATGATTCCAATTTTGCCTTTGGGAAACATAGGCATGGTGGGACAATAACACCTGGATTCACATGGTTAAAGACGTTGGATTCATTCCTAGATTTGACATTTATGAATGCCATTCATAAATTTGATGCAATCAAACTTGGGCACATTAAGTACAAAAACATTAGGAGGCATCATTAAAAATACAGTCTTTGTCCATACCAATTAACTTTGGTGTAGGATAATGTTAAGTTATTGAAGCAAGGGGCAAGTACAACTAAGAGTGCCTTTAATATAAAAAAAACTTTAGGTATGTCAGAAAGACAGATGAGTTTAGATCAATGGTGTAGTGGAGTGTGGAGCCAAAGGAGGCCTGGGAATACACGTGAGGTTGGGTTAGGAAGTAAGCATCCTGAGCTAATTGTAGGTCCACCAGATGTTAGAGATGGAGAAATGCAAGGGACTTAAAAAAAACATGAAACTATGCACCAACTTAAGTCAACAGGAATAGGAAGAGCAGATGATGGGACTTGACGCAGAGGGGTATGGGCAACAGAGCAACAGATTTGAAAATTGGTAGCTTGGTAAACAGTGAGGATGACAGCTGTAAATTTAAGGAAGTATCAATAGACTGATCAAGTAGACAGGGCTATTGGGAGGGCTGACAAGGCAAAGCACTTTTAAGTGGCAGGACACTGGAAAGCAGAGGTTCAGAGGGACCTTGACATGTATGTCCACCGATCTCGGAGTGTAGCAAAGCAGGTAGATATAAGTGGTTAAAAAGGTGGTGCACAGGATGCTTGTCTTTCTTAGCAGAGGCACAGAACACAAGGGCAGGGAAGTTTTGCTGGAACAATACAGAATAACTGGAGTGCTATCTGCAGTTTTTCTCAGCATGTGATTGTACTCAAGATGGTGCGCACAGGAGATTTACTAGGATGCTGCCTGGGTTGGTGAATCTGAGCGACGAGGAAAGATTGGTTAGGCTGGATTGGTTTCCTTGGAGCAGTGAAGGTTGAGACAGGACCCTTTTGAGGTGTATATGATAAATGGGCTTGGACAGTAGAAGATGGGTCACTAACACGGGGCACAGATTTAAGGCAAGAGATAGAAGGCCAAAAGGAGAACGGAGGAAATCTATTTCTCCCAGGAAGCAGTGGGAGTCTGGAATTCAACACTTAAAAAGGTGAGCCGAGTCAGACATTCATAACATTGAAGCAGTATTTAGATATTCACTTGCATTGCCACAGCTTCAAGACCTATGGGCAAGAGGGGGAAAATAGGATTAGTCTAGTCAGATCTTTGACTGCTGCAAGTACGATGGGCCAAGTGGCCTCCTTTTGTGCTGCAAATGTCAATGAGTTTAAGGCTTGAGTATGTGAAGAGGAGGCTGGCAGAGAACACTAATAGTTAAGGTTAAGGTGATAAGGACACAAATGTCAGGTCATAGAGATATACAGCATGGAAACAGACCCTTTGGTCCAACTTGTCCATGCTGACCAGAGATCCTAAACCAACCTAGGCCCATTTGCCAGCACTTGGCCCATATCCCTCTAAACCCTTCCCACTCATACCCATCCAGATGCCTTTTAAATGCTGTAATTGTACCAGCCTTCACTTTCTCTGGCAGCTCATTCCATGCACGCACCACCCTGTGTAAAAAGGTTGCCCCTTAGGTCCCTTTTAAATCTTTCCCCTTTCACATTAAACGCATGACCTCTAGTTCTGGACTCCCCCACCCCACAGAAAAGACTTTGTCTATTTATCCTATCCATGCCTCTCATGATTTTATAAACCTCTATAAAAGGTCACCCCTCAGCCTCTGACGCTCCAGGGAAAACAGCCCTCGCCTATTCAATCTCTCCCTATAGCTCAAATCCTCCAACCCTGGCAACATCCTTTAAAGGGTTCAGAAAAGATTTACAAGTTTCATAACATCCTTCTGATAGGAAGGAGACCAGAATTGCACACAATATTCCAAAAGTGGCCTAACCAATGTCCTGTAGAACTGCAACATGACCTCCCAACTCCTGTACTCAATAAGCTGACCAATAAAGGAAAGCATACCAAACGCCCTTCTTCACTATCCTGTGACTCTACTTTCAAGGAACCATGAACCTGTACTTCAAGGTCTTTGTTCAGCAACACTTCCTAGGACCTTACCATTAAGTGTACAAAGATTGCCCTGATTTGCTTTTCCAAAATGCAACACCTCGCATTTATCTAAATTAAACTCCATCTACCATTCCGCAGCCCACTGGCCCATCTGATCGAGATCCTGTTGTAATCCAAGGTAACCTTCTTCGCTGTCCCCTACACCTCCAAGTTTGGTGTCATCTGCAAACTTACTTACTATACCTCTTATGCTCGCATCCAAATCATTTACATAAAAGAGCAGCAGTGGACCCAGCACCAATCCTTGTGGCACTCCACTGGTCACAGGCCTCCAGTCTGAACAGCAACCCTCCACACCACCCTCTGTCTTCCACCTTTGCGCCAGTTCTGTATCCAAATGGCTAGTTCTCCCTGTATTCCATGATATCTAACCAGTCTCCCACGAGAAACCTTGTCGACCATCCTACTGAAACATATAGATCACGCCTACTGTTCTGCCTCAATCCTCTTTGTTACTTCTTCAAAAAACTCAATCAAGTTCGTGAGCCATGATTGCCCACACAAAGTCATGCTGACTATCCCTAATCAGTCCTTGCCTTTCCAAAGGCATGTAAATCCTGTCCTGTAGGTTTCCCTCCAACAAGTTGCCCATCACTGATGTCAGGCTCACTGGTCTATAGTTCCCTGGCTTGTCCTTACCACCTTTCTTAAATAGTGGCACCACGTTCGCTAACCTCCAGTCTTCTGGCACCTCACCTGTGACTAGTGATGATACAAATATCACAGCAAAGGACTCAGCAATCACATCCCTAGCTTCCCACAGAGTTCTAGGATACACCTGATCAGGTCCTGGGGATTTATCCACTTTTATGTGCTTCAAGACATGCAGCACCACCACCTCTGTAATATGGACATTTTAAGATGTCACCATCTATTTCCCCACATTCTGTATCTTCCATATCCTCCTCCACAGGTGAACACTGATGCAAATACTCATTTAGTATCTCCCCCATCTCCTGTGGCTCCACACATGGGCTGCCTTGCTGATCTCCGAGGGCCCTGTTCTCTCCCTAGTTACCCTTTTGTCCTTAAAATGTATTTATAAAATCCCTTTGGCAAATATGGTTAAAGGGGAAATCCAAAGCTATCTCCTGCCCCCTTTTTGCCCTCCTGATTTCCCTCTTAAGTATACTCCGACTGCCTGGATACTCTTCTCAGGATTCACTCAATCTCTCCTGTCTATACCTGACATATGCTTCTTTCTTTTTCTTATCCAAAACCTCTAATTTTTCCCTTTAACTCTAAACAGGTATATACTGTCTCTGGACTCACTCATTTTTGAAGGCATCACATTTGAGCCACCCCTCTACTTACCAATATCCGCCCCCAATCAACCTTTGAAAAGTTCTTGCCTAAATCCATCAAAATTAGCCTTCTTCCAGTTTAAGATCTGGTCTATCCTCTTCCCATCACTATTTTAAATCTAATAGAATTATGGTCGCTCCCCAAATGACACCTCAGTCACTTGCCCTGCCTTATTTCCCAAGAGTAGGCCAAGTTTTGCACCCTCTCTAGTAGGTACATCCACATACTGAACCAGGAAGTTTTCTTGTACACACAAATTCCTCTCCATCTAAACCCTTAACACTGACAGTTCCAGTCTCTGTCTGGAAAGTTAAAATCCCCTACCATAACCACTATTATTCTTACAGATAACTGAAATTTCCTTACAAATTTGTTTCTCCATTTCCTGCTGACTATTAGGGGGTCTATAATACAATCCCAATAAAGGTGATCATCCCTTTCTTATTTCTCAGTCCCACCCAAATAACTTCCCTGCTTTATATTCTCAAATGTATGTCCCAGCAACAGACAGTTAAAACAAGCTGGAAGTTGTCAGCTTTTCTGATACAAAGCAAACAGTTTCCGAAACTCAGCATGGTAACAAAGAGGACACTAAAAAGAGACAAACAATCCAGAAACATGGACATCAAGAAAAAAAAAACTGGACAGCTTCTGAAAAATGAATGATTTGAAGGAAAAACAAAGCAGCAGTATAAAATCAAGCTATTCTCTCTTCTTCACCCTTGTCACTAAGACCTAGAAACATACCAAGACGTGAATAATCGGTACAAGCCCATGACAACCTACGAAGAACTGGTGAAGACGACCATTAGACACAGGAGTGGAAGCAAGGCCATTCGACCTATTGAGTCCATTCCGCCATTCAAATCATGGCTAATGGGCATTTCAATGCCACTTACCTGCACTCTCCCCGCATCCCGTAATTCCTTGCAAGGATTAAGAATTTATCAATCTCTGCCCTGAAGACATTTAACCCCTCGGCCTCCACGGCACTCATTACAATTTCACATCCTTAGGGACAGCATCTCAGCACAGGTCACAACTTAACAAGCTCAAATGCTTGGAACTTGAAGCTCATGACTAGAAAGATTATAGCTGTCACTTTTGATACTGGAGGCCAAGTCTCCGTCTGTTTCCTGAAGAAAATAAAGACTCCTATCACATTCACTATCAAAGAACTTCCATCACGTTTGTCACAAGTGGATTTTAGTCGCTTAGATTCCAGATTTCGGCCTGATCATACTTGTCCAGAAAACAAGTCTGTATTTCAGTGGTTCAAAACAGAGCTGCTATTGCAAGCAAAACACTCAATGTCTGTCACTTTAGAATAGGTTTATGTTAGAGACCTGCCTGAATGTTTCACGAGTCCCTCAGGGTAAGCTTTTCAAAGTTAATGTCAAACGTCAGTGCAGCTTTGAAAGTAGCCCCCAAGATTGATAGGCTTTTCCTGTGCCAGAGGAACGCCTATATAAAAATTGAAGCAAGGCCTCCGAATGCACACTCTTTCCAAACAAGGATTAGTACTGAGCATATACTCGTGCAGGTTAGGTACTTTATTGTCCATAGATTTTGTGGTCTCAGTCAAGGATGCCAGCTCTCCTCAAAATAAACTGGCAACCAATTGCAAAATTATTCCTATTGGATAAAGGAGCAGCACTGCTTAGTTGCACAAGTGTAACATTCCCACATCAACACTGGTGTGTGTGTGTGTGTGTGTGTAAAGCAGTGAAGAACTAAGCCAAAATCAGACACACTACTTTAACAATCTAACTTAGAACCCATTAGAAATTCATACCAACCGCCAATCAGCCTTCCAATCAGTATTGAGGGGAAAACCAAGAACCAATAGAGCCAGAATGGGGAATTAAAACCTTTGAAGAGAAGTTTTTTTTTGAAAAAAGGTTTGATTCTCTTCCATTTTCGTCTTCCCTATAGTGTAGCCCATGTTAAGCTAACATGTTAAGAAAACTTGCAAGTGAACTGGAAGAATGCTTGCATTTATGGAATGCATTAATTTGAGACACTAAAAACTATTTATTTCATAAAATTTTAAAACACTCTTGGTGTTGCCACTGGATTTACATTGATGGTCTGTGTCAGTTGAGGGGGACTGTTGGTCATGATAAGCTTAACACTGAAGCATCAGAATGATTGATTAAAAATGAACCACACTGTCTACGTGCCAATGGAAGGCTCCCTCCAACTCCAAAAGTCCAAGTCCTGTGTGCAGAACAAGTAACAATATAGCACATCCAAAGTAATGCGGGACTGAACATACATTATGCCTCTGTCGAATGTAGGCAGAGGGAAAAAAAAATTACTGGAGCTGATTACTGTCAAAATTTAGAAGCCTTGCACAGAAAAATCCGAGAACGTAGAATCAGAGGAAGAGGCTCTTTAGCCCATTGAGTCTGCCTTGCTAAACCTATGCTGGTCCCACTTTCCAGCACTTGGTCAATTGCCTTGAACATTATGACACTTGGAGTGCTCATCCAAGTACTTTTCAAAAAAGAAGAAAAAATCCAACTCCTGTAACTCAGACCACTTATCTCACTAAAGTTCTCTACAGCTCGAACATAACCTTCCTGCTGTTATAACTTATGCCAGGCTGATAAAGGAAAGGGTGTTGTATGCCTTAACTACCCTATTAGCCCATTCTTTCAGTTTCAAGGTTTTGTGGACAAGCACCTCAAGATCTCAGTTCCTCTGAACTTCCTAGTGTCCTACTGTTCATCAAGTGTTCCCTTGTCTTGTTCCTTCTTGCAAAGTGCATCACCCCACATTTATCAGGACTAAATTCCCTCTGCCACTGATCTGTCCTCCAGCCACTAAGCCAATGTTGGATCCAACTTGCCAAGTTACCCTCGATCCCATGTGTTTTTACCTTTTTTAATCAGCCTCTCATAGTGGATCTTGCAAAATTGACTACCCTGATCTACAAGCAGGAAGTGAGGACTGCAGATGCTGGAGATCAGAGTCGAAGAGTGTGGTGCTGGAAAAGCACAGCCGGTCAGGTCGTATCCGAGGAGCAGGTGAATCGATGCTTCGAACATAAGCTCTTCATCAGGAATCCTGATCTACACACTTGGTCATTTTTTTTTGGAAAATTCAACCAGACTTGTTAGGCATCACCTCAGTTAAACAAAACCATGCTACTATCCCTAACAAAACTATTCTTCTCTAAATTAGTTCGCTCCTTCAGAATTTTCACCAATAATTTCCCTACCACAGATGAGAGATTCAATGGTTTACAATTCGCTGGTTTATCACTACCACCTTTCTTGAAAAGTGGAACCACGTTAGCTGTCCTGAGGCACCTCTCGTAGCCAAAGAGGAATTAAATATTTGGGTCAGGACATTGCGATTTCCTCCCTCGTCTCCTACAGCAGCCTATCAAGACCTGGAGATTTGTCCACTTTTACGGCCACCAAAACCTGCTCACGCCCTACGTCAACTTGATAAAGAACCTCTTCAGTCCACCTTTTCTGAATTCTGTACCTACAAGCTTTGTCCTCCAGACGGAAGAGAGTTGTGAAGTATCCATTTCACACTACCAGTGTCCTCCATTTCGACACAGAATTCCATCTGTGTCTCAACTATTTCCTGGTTATTCTCTTCCCTTCAATATCCTTATAGAATATCTTGGGATTCTCCCCACTCTTGCCTGCTCGCGTTTTTGCCACTCCCCTTTTTGTTATCCTATTTGCTCTCAAGTTCCCTCTTGCACCTTCTCTACACCACTAGGGTCTCTGTTGATTTGCTGATGTCCACCTATCTTGATCTCTAAGTGATTAAGCGTTTAAACCAGTACATACCCATTCTGTATCAAACCTGTTCTGGAATGTATGCAATGTTAAATTTGTTTCCAACCTCCACAGTGAGGCTTTTGTGAATACACATGTCACAGCTCTCTGTGGTGCCATGCATCAGTGTAGTTTTGACTGCCACCTAACAACTGTCTTGCATTTAAACAAAGCTCAGGTTATGCAGCAAGGCAGTCAAGAAACCAAAGCTCAAAAGAAAGGGGAAGACATAAGAACACGAGAAACAAGGGGAGGAAAATATCATGCAATCCTTTGACATAACCATGGCACAATGATTTCAACTCCACTTACCCATCAGCTTCCCATATTCCTGGAGTCAAAACCTGGGCATCTCAGCCTGAAAACAAGTTTGACAGTGCAGCATTCACAACCCTCTAGGGTAGAGAAACCCAGAGATATACAACCCTTCAAGAAGAAATTTCTCATCTCAGTCCTAAATGAAGGACTTGCTTTATCTTAAAACTGTGCTCTATGTTCTCTATAACCCAATGAAGGAAACAACTTGAGAGTGTACCCTGCCAAACCCTTAAGAATCTTGTATTTATTTTGTGTAAACTCCAGCCAATATTTCTGATTTTACCCAGCCTCTGCTCATGTGGCAACCCAATCATCCCAGGAAGCAACCTTGTGACATAAAAACAAAATGCTGGAGTAAGTCAGCAGGTCTGGCAGCATCTGTGGAGAGTGAAACAAAGTTCGTGTTAAGTTCAGTGTGACTCCTCTCTCAATGGGGTGGGGGTTAGAAAACGATGGGCTGTTCGTTATTTTAACCAACCTTTTCAGACACACTTCTGGCACAAGGAGGACTTGAACCTGAAACTATTGGTTCAAAAAGGTAAGGATACTACTACAGTACCACAAGGTGTTACTGTATTAGCAAGGGTCTCTGGTCACTAGTACAGTAATTTTACTATTATACCATCGACAATCCAATGATGGTTTTTGCACTTTTGACAAAGGGGATGGAGTGGAACAGATGGTAAGGTTGCCCAGAGTGAAAGACAAAGAAAAGACTCATGGTAATAAAGGAGAACAGAGGGGTAAAATAAGAGAGAATAGCAAGCGTAAACAGCATGAATCTTTGTTTTACTACTTTTAATGTGATTATACCCTTCTAAATGGAAACAAAACCGTACAGAGTAAAGTCACCACAGTTCCATAGGACCATAGGGTTGTTTTCCCATTAGAGACCGACAACAGGTAATGGTTCAGCCTCAGATTTTTAAAAATTTCCTGCACAGTACTCCAAGGGGAAGAGATGGCGCCCGTGGCCAACAGTATTAAGAAACTTTGCAATCGCTGTGGATCCAAGATACAATTTGATTTCAAACTTTTGCTGCTCAAGTTATGCAAAATTTAGCTGGGAATCTCTCCAAACAGCTCACTTTTTCCATCATTTTCTTAAAATTAGAAACAACACTGTCAATTTGAAAGCTTAGCATAGACTACTACTTACACACATAAAAAGTTATCAAACCACATTTCTTTGGAAATACAATCTTCCCACAGTAGAAAGCAGTTCAGAAGTTTGTCAGTAGCTTGTTAATATTTTACAGTATAAATCTGCTTTGAAAAACAGATTAACAACTTTAATTTGACTTGGTACTGGTTGTATCTACTCCTGGAAAGTTTGCTGACAAAATAAAATTCAAATTCAAAGCCACCCTGGGAAAACAACTGAGGAGAGACATGTAATGTGGCTACCCCAATGCAAGGCAAACTTAATGGAATCTAATTCTCTCAAATAAACCAACATAACGACTCAGCAACAACATCCCCTCACGACTCCCCCTTCCCCCCCCTCCCCAAGATCAACTTTAGCCCTAGCTTGTATGGAGATGTTTTATTTTAAAATATATAATTCCCTTCTTTTCTAGGTAGGAATTGAAATACTACCTGTCTTTTCAAAAAAAAAACTGTAACAAAACAAAAACTGATCTCTTTCAAAGAGCTGAAATGGTTGCTATGGCAATGGTGCATACAAATAATTCGTTATTGCGTATGCATCATGATAGATCGTGCAGTTTAAAAAGAACTTGAAAAAAGTGAAACATTAAATATGTACAGAGACAGATGGTCATTGTAGTTAATCTCATTTGTACATATTTTCATAATGTACTGGCTGGATAACCTGGAAAAAAACCGCTAAAAATATAACAAAAAAATCCAGTATGCTGATTTGTGATCAGATAATTCTCTCTACTTTAGCAAATTCTCTGCCATAACAGTGCTGGTGTCTGATTAAAGCTTCCTACTGATCAGATGGTAGACTATCCTGTTGCACAGCACAGTAGCAAAATACAAAGCTTTGTCTGAATGTGAACTTAAGGTGATCTGAAATGATCTGTGGTTCTGTAATGCTCCACTGGAGGTGGCCATGATTGGTGTTCTGATGCCCACATATCACCAGACAGACTGCACGATGACTCACTAAATGTAAGCAAGCATGGCACCATCATTCCCCCACCTTCAGATTCAGACCGTGGCTATACACATTGCTTTGGCAAGATATGACCTCAATACAGACATTATCTGTATTGTGGAAAAATGATGTACTCAAATGTTGTTCCTTCACTATTGTTGAGAAAAAAAGTGTTTTTAAGATTGATCAATCCTTTATGTAATGTTTCCTGATGGGTGATATTGTAGCCATTATCATAGGAATAAAAGATCACTGAACTCCATTCTGCTCCAATTAGATCATTACATCAGTATTCCTTAAATACTATATATCCAACTCCACATCACTAAGAAATTCATCGGAAAGCCATAGATGTAGTATGTGGGTCACATCTCCATCACGTCTCCATTCTTTTCCATTTCAGATGACTTAACTCATACAGCAGACAAATGTTTCAGTCACCAGTATAACTTCAGACATTCACTCTGCCTTTATGTAGCCTGCAGTTTCTTCTTTTTCATTGCTTTAAGTTGCAGGGTTGGGCAACACAAATTTACAAAAGAATATCACTGCAGCATGACTGGTGACCTCCTGTTTTGCCGTAAATAGCTTCTTGTCCCAAGGGATATTACCATACGAATGTTTGGGGGTGCCAATAACTCACCCTTTAACTGCTTTCCTTATGTCAACTCAGGCAACTGATATCCAAATGCTACCTTATCAGGATGGGAACGACAGCCAAGCTCAACGCAGGACTGATTAGGTGCCTACTCTCGCACCTGCCTGCACAAAGTCACGAAATAGCAGTAGGCAGAAGGAGCCTCGTCAATTTTCATTCAATCCCCTGTATTATTTCAGGTGAGATGAGGCGTCCCAATTATTCCCTAGCCAAGAACAGAAAACTGAAATGGTAACCAAACTGCCTTGATCAGCCTCAACAGGTGACCCAGTGGACCGCTCAAAAAGTGAATTGTCAACCCATTTGCTATGTGAAGTTATTATTGTTCGCTGTGTCTCAAGTCTTATTAGCACCTTGCTGCCTAAAAACAAGTGAAGTGGTGCTTACCAGATGTGAAAAGGTCAGATCTGTGCGCACCAACACCAGCAGACACAACAGTGAATCTTCCAATAAATCTCTTCTCTTTCAACTGCACCTCAAAAGCTGAGTCATGCACGAAGCTACTTGCAAATGTCTGACTCTTTTGAATGAGTCAATTGGTCATTAATGTTGCAATAAAAAGACTTCAAAAATATTTATTAAACTTTTTTCAATAAAACCCTGACTAATAACTTCAGTCCTGAATGCTTCATTCAGTAGTATCCAATTTCAAGAGTTGTGGCAAATTTCAATTAAAATCATGAAGTCAATAGATAAGTGAGTAACTTCTGATCAGGATTATACAGTAATGTTTACTTACTCAAAGAAAATGAAACAACCTAATTTGCTAATGACTTCCAGACAAATCAGCAAGCAGAGTTAACATCAG
The DNA here is from genome assembly GCF_047496795.1 of Chiloscyllium punctatum. Taxonomy (NCBI): domain Eukaryota; kingdom Metazoa; phylum Chordata; class Chondrichthyes; order Orectolobiformes; family Hemiscylliidae; genus Chiloscyllium; species Chiloscyllium punctatum. The sequence continues at coordinate 6,699,294 of NC_092754.1, forward strand.
TGATATATTAAAAGGTGTGATGCATGGAGGAGCAGAATCTGGGCATGTGCCTGCAATTCTCAGCAGAAGCTACTGACATGGGGCATTGAAGAGAACACTGACAATGCCAACCGCAACCTGTGTCACATGAAGGTCAAAGCAAGATTAAGTCAGTGCAGGTCTGTGTGCGCAGAGACAAACAACGGTAGGCTGGACAAGCATACCTAGCAGTTAAAAGTTAATCTTGTTCAGTTTTGAAATGGGTTTGGGTGCTTCAGACATCGCCTACCAGTTTGCTGGACAGGCTCCAGTCTCAGGAATTTAATTAATAAAATGGAAAATATGCTAGATTTATTAACTAACAAAATTCATTTTAAAAATTATCCCAATGACAAAAGGAGGAAAGTAATTAGCAAAAAAGTTAAAAAGTAATTATAAAAAGAACAGTTAACTAGGTTGCATTTTTCTAATTACATGAAACAGACATTAATCTAGAAGCACATTTTTACAAATCTGTTGTTTTCAGAAACAATATATTTTACTCACATACCTGAATGTGAATGCATCAAACATGCAATTAATTCTGGGATAAACAACTTCAGCAAAGGCAGGTTTACCAACAGTATGCTATATACTTATTACTATCACATCTTGCTAGTTACTTAATTTTGGCGAACAATCCTGAAAGTTGCAATTAAAGCAGTTTAAATATGTTCTAAAATACATCAACACGCTCAAGTCAGAAAATTCACATTACATGAGAGGTTAAACTTTTTAAAAATAGATTCAGCTAGACACAGCAGAACAAAACAGAAACAAAGCTAAATATCCAGTGGTTAAAAGTAGTGAGGTAAAATGATCTATTGTTCTTTTTAATAGAAGTCCCTGGAGGTAACTGACCACTGAGAATCATCATTAGAGTCCTTAGAAACTACAGTAATTAGAATGTTTTATGCAGGATGTTATTACACTCTCAAATTAGGTAACACTGAATATTATTCGCTGAGTGGACAAATACCAGGTACAAATAGCATTAAAAAAAAGGTGCTGGAAATTTGAATGCAGAAAATGCTGGATAAACGCAGTAGGGCTGTCATCAGTTATGGAGATATCTCTTGAATGGAGTTCCTTTGTCAAAATATTTCAGGCATCCTTGTCTGACTAAATGCATTAATACCCAAAAATGGCAATGTGCCTGTTTATTATTGAGTAAAGCCATCCAGTTTCAAGAGAAAATTTAAAACACCCTGATTACCACATACTTTCAAAAAGTGACTCTTGGAACAATGATTGAGCTCAAATTGCAAATGTAATGATTAGCAGACTATCTGGTTTGATTACTTAAATACTTGAAACATTCAAGAGTGATTATTTTCGAAACTCAAACAGAAGCAAAGACAGAATGTCTTCAAGCTCCCTTAATGCTCGTCAAAGCAAACCCTTTATTCAACATAGACAAATAACACTGCCCTGATTAGTTCCATGTTAGCGAACATTAAACCATTATACCCACTTATATTGCTTAAAAAAAACCCATGATCTGTTGATTCAATGGGTTATTGCAGTTCACTGTAAATGCATATACACAGTGTAGTAGAGATGAAATGCAACTTCAAATGGATTGGAGTTAAAATTTCCATTGACCTTATTCATTCCCACAACCGCAAGCTCACACAAGATTAATTTTCCTTATAACTTGTCGTGGAAGGTGAGCACCAATGGAGTGGAATCTTAGTAAATAGATGAAAACAGTTGCTGATAAAACAATGAGAATACGAGAGCAGTGCAACATTATCAGGATGCCCAATTCTGGGGATATAAAACTGCATTAATCTGCAAAATCTGGATAAATGTTTACAGATAATTAAGATTCATAAAACAAGATAAATTACTGATTACATTAAATGAGCGTTATAGAGCAGTAGTATCTGATTACATAAGGCTGCATCTTTATACTGCAGTAATATTTATACATTAAGGTCTTTTGATAACTCAGTGCCAAAACACAAATTTAAAGACAGAACTTAAAACAAATTTATGTTAACTACAGAGTCAATGTGGTCTTAAAATGTTTATTTATGGGTAAAATGTCAGGCTGCCATGAACAGAAGGCAGATCAAAACGCAATTGAAAATCTGTACTGAAATGAAACCCTTCAATGACTTTCTTACACAGGTATGCTGAATCTATTTTGTAAATAAAATTCTAAAGTTTCACTTTTATTCTTACAACTATGTTGTTGCCAAGTGTACAGTAAATGTTGATTTGACAATTTTGGATCTAAGTGACTATTCATTTTAGGTTAACTATGGCTAAATAGAACTAGGCCCCTTTTCCAGGCCCCTATCACTAATTTGAATGCAAACCTCTGGGAAGACATAGGACTCAAACCTAAACTGAAATATGGCTACAATAAAAAAAAATTGACATTTTTGTAAGACCTTAGAAAATGAAGTTCATGATCATTTCCCGGAATGAATGGAGTTGCTGCATTGGTGTGAATGCTTGCTGTGAAAAGTTAATTTGGAAAGAACAGCAACAGCACATAACCAACAAGTATGTTCAATGATTGGATATGCAATTTATTAAAAAAGAACCCACTACATATAAACCTGAAAGCTTCACTTTCACCATGCACATTACAGCTAGAGCTACTTGACAACAGACATTAATGGACCCAATTAAACCAATACAAAGATACTTTTCAATGTAAGAAAAACAGAAGGCAAAACACAAGGCAACAGAAGGTGGTTTGAAGCAAAAGAAAATGAAAGGCTGCTTGAATTTAAGCAAATTTCACAACAATCTAGAATGACTAATATGCATAAAAAGTAACAGAAGGTAAGGTGAAAAAGACAAATGTACCCTTTTGAATACTGAGGCTTTTGAAATAAACAGGACAATAATTCAATATAAAGAAATAAATGTAAATTTAAATTGAAAAAGCTGCAAAGAAACCCATATATTTTACAGTTAATAATAACCTTAGTATGTAAATTTAAGGTCAATATGATAAAGGACAGTTATTAATTTATGCTTCATAAAAATTAACTTTATAAATAAAAAGGATTATGCACATTTTTAATGCACTTAATGCTGAATTTCACTCAGTTTAATCTCGTTCCCCTCACAAAGCATTTTCACTTGGAATTATATCATTATTCCTTTAAAAGCCTGGAATCATCTCCCAACACTAATACTATAGCTTTATGTCTAGACTGCAGTGCCTGAAGGAGGGTATAGAAGGATAGGCAACAATGTTGGCCTCTTAACAATACCCACGCCTCTCAAACTAAAAAAAAATTCAATTACACACTACCTTAAAGACAAATCACCTGTTGATTTTTAAAGATTTGAATGTGGCATTTATACAATTTTAAAACTAGGTGTGAACAAATTAAATCCATTGGATCATTCGTGCATTAAATATCTTTTGATTGATTCAAAAGCATTCCCAGTACTGCTAGATTTGAACTATTAGCATGTTATTCAGCATTCAAAACAGTTAAGGAAACTGCTGTCTCTTAGGAAAGGAGCGCCAGCAGATATACACAGAAGAACTTGGAGCTAGTAATGGGTGAACTGACGGTCTCAATGTGACACTAATACTACTTCTTCATAAACATTAAACTGTTTTCAGCTAAATTTACTGGAAAATTCTCAATTCTGTGCTTTTAAAAAAAAGACAATTATTAACTTTGATTATACTGCAAATGAATGAAGACAAATCAAATCGAAATAAAATCACCTAGATTTTTTTGTGATCCAAAACATGTTAAAACAAAGCCATCATATCACCCACTCACTAGTATGAAGCCAGGAATGCAAAGCCTTTTTTTTAAAAAGAAACAGTAATTTTTTGTGGACCTAGAATGGACTGCTTGCTCCTTTTAAAGAAAATCAAACGTTCATTTTCTCTTTCTATATTCAATCTTTTTCACATTGCTATCTTGCAACAGTTTTTCTTTGAAGGGTTGGGGGAGAAAGTGTTTTAATTCAGCTTCTGAATTATATGGAAAATTGGACACTACAATGCACAGGCTTTGTGCATATGCCAGCTATTTGGTCGAGTTATCCAATCATTCCCAATGTCTTGCTCTTCCCTGTCGGAATTATCACTCAGTCAATAAAGATACTTGATTAGAAGTAGGGTGAGCAAAGGGTAGAATGTCAGTCAGTATCACAAAATTAAAGAGTCAAGCATAACAGTATCACTGAAGTTACGAGTATAAATCAAGAATATTGATGCTCTTTATTAAATACAAGACAACAGAGGTCTGTAGTGTTCTTAGTCTTTTAAAAAGGAGGCCCATCATTAATCGCTCGTTTCTGAATGGGAGAGAACACAACAGAGCTAAGTTTCTTTTCCCACAGTAGTACAATATGCTATAAAAAGAACAAAGGCAGACTGCATTTAAATGGTTGTTGTGTTAGTTTACTAATCATTGAGCATAATAAATTTAAGTTGTGTATTGGATGCATCATCATTTAAAAATAATCCAAACAACGTTCAGAATTATCCCCAAAAGATATTATTTAATTTCATTACCGTAATTAGTTTATGTATTAATTTCGTCTTGTCATTATGTTTAGGCACACTTTTTACATTGACCTTCATGACTGTAATGCATATGTAACCAGCTATTATGGGAATTCCCTAAGTGAATGTTTGTAATGACACTGTAGCTGCAGGCTACCTACCACTAAGAGGCACTATAGCTTCACATTGCCCTGTGATGCATTGACCAATACCATCAGAGATCTATTCCCATTTAAAATAAATTGAAGTCTTGTCACCTGGTCTAAAAAAGACAAGCATTTCCAGATAATTTATTAAGTTTGAACAAGTGGTGAATTGGATTTTGTTTTAAATACCCACTAACCTAACAGATGGTGGAAAGAGTATGTCGTTGTGTAGGTTTGATTTTCATAAGATTATAATGTCAAGCTCACATCCATAGGTCGACAAAAAAAAAAATGCTGCTGCATCTTTAACATCCTTAGGAGACAATCAAATGATGGAAAAGCGAGATAGGAAACAGCACTCCACTGGATAAATAAGGACAGATTCATTCACACAAGAGTTCATTTCTGCCACTGTTCATTGTTCAGACTCTGACCTTCGTGCCCTGTATCGTCGCTGGCCAGTTGACTTCCGAGTAGCGATGGTTGCAGTGAATCCCACCAAACAACACAAGGACGTGGTGCTGAATTTCAGAGTGTCAAGCCAACCAGGAACATCGGTCTGCAGATAATTCTCCATCAAATGCAAGCCCATCACTGCAAGCCACAGTAGAGAAGCCAGTGCATCAATCCTCCGAAGCCTGGGGAATTTGGTGAAAGAAAAGACAGAAATATATTTTAGAATTTCATGTTGACTGCCCTAAAGAGAGAGAGAAGACAGTCCGATTAATTACTAAAATGTACTGTTATGATGAGTTACTATATTATTTCAATGGAAGGGGAGATTAATTTTGGATGGTATATTCACTTTTATTCTGTTACTTCCATTGTGGTAGGATCACAGGAGAGCCATTTAGCCCACTGCATCTCTGCTAGCTCTTTAAAAAAAGGACTTTCTAATTAGCTTCATTTCCTCAACTCTTGCCTGCAGCCTTGCATGGTTTCCCTTTTACAAGAACATCAAATCATTTCAAGAGGAAACTGGTTTGAAGTTACTAAGAATCTACTTCCACCCTCTCTGGCTGCACATTCCAAATCATGACCCGAATAAGACATCTCACCTCCCTCCTGTTCCTTCCCCTCCAATTTCCTAATTGAGGGCCCCCGATTAATGACTGACTCACCAAAGGAAACTGCTGCCCTTTATTTACATGTTATAGTTTTGGACACCCCAATTAAGTCTCAACTTTCTCCACCCTAAGGAACACAATCATAGCTTCTCTGGTATCACCACATAACTGAAGGCACTCAAACCACTTTATCTGTCTAGTAACCTCTTCGGAGGCTTGGATACCTTTCCCGAAGTCTGGTACAAGAATCAGATAACTGACCGAAGGTCTTAGGGCAGAATTTAAGCATTTAAAATTTGAAGTTATGACCTGAAATACATCACAAAATATAGTTTAAAAAAACTTTCAAAAGGAAATTATACACATTACATTAAATAGTAAAAAACTTCAGGAGTTTAGAGAAAGGGAAAAAACACAGGAGAACTAATTAGAAAACTTTTTTTTGAAGGACATACACTGACCCCCTGGGATGAACAGTGGCTTTCTGACTTGGTGTTAATACCCCAGTTAAGACTTGGGCAGCAAGTTTAAAATAAAGTTTAGTCTCCCAGTAATTTGCATCTTCTGGGACCAACGGAGTAGAATTGATAGGTGATCTACTCCTCACACTTCACTTCCATTAGTACAGTTCCAAATATTATGAACCATCAGACACTGGCTCTATAGTTCATTTTTCTTGCCACAGATGGAAAGTAGTCAGACCCTGACTTGGTTTCACTCCAACACAGTATAGCTGGGATCAGTATCATGCAATACCACAGTTAAAAGCAGGAGACAACACCAACTTTCATTTTACTGCTTAAATAGGACTAATCCAGCTTTGCTTAAAGATGAATGTAGCTTTTCTGCCAAAATTGTGCAGTTCCACAGGTGCACAGATGAAGATCCCTTATACACAAACTTACACTTTCTTTATTGTAAAACAAACTAAAAATATTGTTTTGCTTGTTACTGTTCAATAGCCCAGAGTAAACAACTAACTGGATAACTAAACCTTCCCCCATACCAGAGTCCACAGTTTCTCAGAATAATCTCTCTTCAGGTCAAGTGCACCACATAGGTAACCACATTTTTTTCCATCTATCATTTGCCTAAACCGGATTTTGCCTTGTCAAGTGGGGCACATCTGAAAACACCTGCAGGTTGATCAAAGGGGCAGTTTGCTGTTGCCAGAGGGATTTTAGGATATAGTTACCTTGTAAGCCAGCATCCTCAATTCTAGCAGGTTTCAGCAAATCAAGCTAAAGAGTTTGAGCGCACACAGTAGAATTATTCACTGCACAATTAATGACAGAGGGTCAGCATTCTGACATGAATAAAACTGTAGAATGAAAGCAAAATACTGTGGATGCTGTAATTCTGAAATAAAACAGTAATGAATAAAACAGCAAATGATATCAATATTAAGATGTTCCAATATATTTGAAACTTTTGGATGTTGTGTCTTTTACCCAACATCCCACTGCAGGAGGAATATACTACATAATTCTAAGCAATTGTACCCAATGCCAGAAATTTTCAAAGGAAGCAAATGACTGTTGGTGGGGATTCAGATGGGATTGATAAATGATGACTGAGCTTTAACCTGGCACTGATCTTGTGGACAGCGCAGGTTAATGCAAATCACAAAGTTAGAATTAGTTGGGCACTAATCAGTAATGTCTGCAAACTAGAAAAAATTGCAACTCAAAAATGATCAAGTTCTTAAAATCCTTTATTCAAAACAGCCAAATGGAAAATTAAAATTTTCGTTGTTCAGTCCTATTATAATTTTTCTTACTTTTTGAATGTTTTAAGGTGTTGCTACAAATTGCAACTGGACTCATTTCCCCAGTCAATTCATTTTATAGCAACTAGGTGCTTCTAATCCCTCCCATTTAACAGAGGGTTATCTGGTGCTAACCAGAAGCATTGGCTACACCCAGCCAAGGTTACTTAAACTGATTGCAAGATCTCAATTAGAATCTTGGCCAAGCTCAATCACAGAACATTCTGATCAATGTGGAGCAATTTCACCCTTCCTTTACCCAGTCACTCAATGGGTAAACAGACAAACTTCCTTAAGTGGGCATTTCCTCTGCAGGTGACATTCCCGTCTATGACAACAATACTGCAGGCTGGCCAGAATCAAAATTAAAAAAGGTCACCAAAAAAGTTATTGAACCCAAGGAAACTAGGTAGACCACACGTCTCAAAATGAAAATAAATCTTCCTTATGATTCTGTGCATAAGTACATAATTTGTCATGATTCGGAGAGCCAGTGTTGAACTGGGGTGTACAAAGTTAAAAATCACACAACACCAGGTTATAGTCCAACAGGTTTAATTGGAAGCACACTAGCTTTCGGAGTGACGCTTCATCAGATTGACAATCACCTGATGAAGGAGTGTTGCTCCGAAAGCTAGTGTGCTTCCAATTAAACCTGTTGGACTATAACCTGGTGTTGTGAGATTTTTAACTTCATAATTTGTGATAGCTCTGACCCTTAAGCAATTCAAATCTTCCATACCCAATCTACATTTATCTGAGGCAGGTAACAAATGGAATACAATGATCTGATCTTTCAAAATATGGAACTGGAAGCAATGCAGCAGGCAGGTGGTTAGGGATAGAAAATTATGGTGGAAAAAGGGAAAAGATGTTTTCAAAACTAGCTGGCTATTCACCAGAGAGTACCGATAGTCTGGACCACATTATTTTGAAATCACATCACTGCTTTTAAGAAGGAAAAATAAAAAACAGAAAAATCATAAAATCCCTTTTCCCAATGCTTCTCAAAGTGATAAGCCCACTATTGGAAAATTGGCTAGGGGAGATTTAGTCCTGGATTACACCTAGACAGTCTGGTAAAAGGTTAAAACAAACAAAATCATAGTTAAAAGGTTAGCACTCATCTGACAAGCTACATTGATCAGCATGAACCCATGCTGCATAACCTCTAAATAAGCTATTTTTATGCACAAAATCAAAGTTATTTCCCATTCCCCCCAGATTTTAAAACACTATTTCTAATTCAAATTCTTAAGTTTTTTTCCCCAAACAAACAATGTTGAATCAGACCAAGCTGAACAACGCAAAACAAAATTTTACTTTTAAAGGTATTTGGGAGTCATAGATGGTTTGGGAGAACTGACTTCATACTTTTGGAATCTAAAAAGTTTTGAAGTAATTACACTTTTTAAAAGTAATTAGAACATTTTACTCCTGGACTACAAAGTTAGAATTCTACATGATTCAGGATCAGTCATATGCTCAAAAAATCTGAAAAGGGAATAAGAGTTTTGGGACACAGGAACAAAATAAGTTCATTCACCCCCTTCCGAAAATTACAGAATGATTGACATCACGATTCAGTGAGCAAATGGAACACACAAGACATACAAGTCACAGGGTCAGGTTCCTTCCTTAGTCTGCCAGTGGAACTTAGCAGCAATGTCTAAACCTCCAACAACTACAAATCCTTTCTTCGCACCAAGTATGATTCTGGTCAGGGCAGAACTATCCTGTGATTTCCAATTTCTTCAATTTAACTACTGCTCCTTGATGTCACTGCCTATCAAATATTACTTTGACACTGGGAACAGTCACTCTCATCTCTAACTATAGAGTTCAGCTCTTTGGAATGGTGTGCAGAATGGGATACAAGTTGAACGATACAATACAGTAGTTTGACAGTATATACATTGCCCCAATTTGAAATGTATGAATTATTGATTTTTAATCTAATTGATTTAATTTTTAAGAATTAATCTGTGGGATTTTGGCATCTCTGGATGGCCAGCATTTATTGCTTGTCCTTTCTTCTGTTCTGTTAACTCGGTTAAGTCCCCAATCGTTCCAGAGGACCAGACAGCTTATCTCACAGAGTTACGACTGGTGGTGAGTTTAACTTGAAGTTGACTATGCCTCAGGCAAGGGTTAAAAGTGAAAAAAGTGGTAACCCCAGTTGGTACAGGAATTGAACTTGCTCTATTGGCATCACTCTGTATTGCAAACTAGCCATCTAGCCAAGTGAGGCAACCAAACCCTACGTTATCTCAAAATGATTAGTTAAATTATTTCTCCATATACCTTTACAAATGGTCAATCACAATTCATAGAAAATCACACCTCCTTAAGATGAAAACACCGAGTCATCTTCAGGAACAAGAATATATTCAGCCCTGAACTTTAAGCACATGAAGGGAGATTTGTGAATGGAGCGATGTGCTAATGTTGAAGCAATTATTCAGCCAAAAAAAGTAGTCACTGAATTACTTTTAACTTACTTTTTTTTTCCTATTTTTGATCAGGCAATATCCACCTGATTGGACAGTATAATACTGAAATGCACAAAATTATTGATTTTGGGAGGAAGAGAAAAGGAAGCATATTATCCAAATGCAAAGATGTTGCAGAACTCAGATGCAGAGAGATCTGGGTATCCCTTGTGCAATAATCACAAACAAACAAACAAACAAACAAACAGTCGGTATGCAGGTACACCAAGTAAATTAAGAAAGCTAATAAAACGTTATAGTTTCTGCAAGGAAAACAGAATACAAAAAATAAGGAAATAATGCATGTTACACAGGATTTTGGTACGGTCTACACTATTGGCCACCTTATTTTATAAAGAAAGCAGTTCAGAAATGTAGGTGGGTTATCTTAAGAGTAAGTTTTGGACTGGCGGGCCTTGTATCTGCTGGCATTTGGAAGAATAAGAGTGTAATGAAATGTGTGATTTACATACATTAATTTTAAGGATGTGTACTTTAAACTAATGGCATTTGGATGATGGTCCTTTTTTTTAAAATATGAAGAGAGTTAATAATCGAGTAGGTCAGTCTTTTTGGAACTATGGTTTTAAATCAGTATGTGTCAGAGTGCAGATGACTATACGTCTTCTGGGACATCAGTGGACGAATTTCATGACAGAATTAAGGTAAGCAGAAGCTAGGATGAGCTTTTCTTTAAAACAAAACACCTTATTCAACTCAAATGACAACTGAAACCAGATGCAAGAATAGTTTTTCCTAGAAAAAGGAGTTTGGTCATAGCAGTTAAGGACGTAGCTTACTTCAGCTTAGGTGTTTCAATTTGTGAAAACTCCAGACCAGCAGTGTTTGCAAGTAAGATGCATGGGTTACTCAAAGTGGAGAAAAGGATGTGGGCAGTGACAACATTTAAAAGACATTTAGATAAGAACATGAATAAGAAATGTTTGGAGGCATATGGGCCAGGAGCAGGCAGGTGGGACTAGTTTAGTTTGGGATTGTGTTCAGCATGGACTGGTTGGACTGATGGGTCTGTTTCCATACTGTATGACTATGCCCACAGCTTACAGGCCTAGAACAGGAAAGTAGTAGTTAACCCTATTTTGATAGGGAAGGAAAATTTCTCAGGACTTTGATCAACTATAAAAGCAATGGCACTGGAGAAAGATGGAAATTGTTCTGCCTTGCATTTGAAATATTTTAAGCTATCTTATATGTAGATACAGATCATTCTGTTATAACAGATGTTTTGCCAATGTGATTGACGAATTGGGGACATGTTTCTAAAGCGCAAACTTTTAAAATGAGATTACAGCACCAACACTAAGTGCTATTTGTGAAGTGTGATTTTTCTATAACACGGAGTTGATGAAAATGCATCCATTGCGTTATAGGAAAACTTACTATGTAGGTTTATTTTGTATAATAACCTTCTGCTGTTTAAAAAAAAATCAAATATGCAACCTGTGCGGTTTTTTTTTAAGTGAAAGACTGCTATGGTAAATTAGAAAAACAACTATCAAGTCAGATTTAATTGATATTTGACTTGTCCAGTGGTAGCTTTCGCTGAGATCATCACAGGAGACACTATTACATCTGATACGATCAGAGATATCTTGACAGGGGGATATAGAAAAGGATGTTTCCTTTTGTGGGAGAATCTAGAACTAAGCGGTCACTGTTTCAAAACAAGATGTTGCCATTTACAACAGAAAGGAGGAGAAAATTTCTCAGAGAGAGTGATGAGCCTTTGGAACTTTCAGCCTCACAAGACAGTGAAAGCAGAGTCTTTGAATATGTTTGAGCCAGAGGTGGATAGATTCTTGATAGGCAAGAGAATGAAAATTTATCAGCGTAGCTGTGAATGCAGAGAAATCAGATTCACCATGATCTTACTAAGTGGTGCTGAGCTCAAATCCTGCTCCTCATTTGAATGTTCCTAAGATGAAGTCATACAGACCAGTCTGCTCTCAAGTTTGATCTTAACCAATGACAAATTTTGTCTAAGTACCCTGGTATAAAAGACTTATTCCTTTGAAAAACAAGGGTGGGTGGGTGGGAGGGGCACAATGCAGTAAAAAAGCAATTCCCTCATGATTGAATAAACCAATCTTGGTTAAATCATTAAAGGGCAAAAGGATGCAAGCAATCTTATTCACCTGGCAAAACACTGACAAGTGTTCTAAAAGAGCCAAAGAGTCATACAGCACAGAAACAAACCTTTTTCAGTCTAACTCATCTGCACCTGACATACCAATCAGACCTTGTCCCATTTGCCAGCATTTGGCCCATATCCTGCTAAACTCTTCCTATTGGTAATACCCATGCCTTTAGGAAAACGAATAAGCAGGCTTTTCATAACCAAAAATTGCTATATATCTTTCTGCAAAGAGAAGTGAGTTCCCCCAGCTAAAGTCAAGAAAATAGAAGTAGGTCATTCAGCTCTTCAAGCCATTCTCCACAATTCACTATGATAATGGCTGACCATCCAATTCAGTACCTGGTTCCCACTTTCTTCTAATATCCTTTTGATTCCTTCAGCCCTTAGAACTCTCTCCAATGCCTTCTCGAAAACACACACTGTTTTGTCCACAGTTATAAAATCACACAACACTAGGTTATAGTCCAACAGGTTTAATTGGAAGTACACTAGCTTTCGGAGTGCTGTTCCTTTATCAGGAGGTTGTGGAGGCCACAAATTGTAAGGCACAGCAAAAATTTACAGTGTGATGTAACTGAAATGACACATTGAAAAATACTTTGTCTGTTGAGACTTAATGTATCATTTCAGTTACATCACACTAAATTTTTGCTAAAAATTCTGTGCCTTACGATTGTGGCCTCCACAACCTCCCGAAGGAGCAGTGCTCCAAAAGCTAGTGCTCCCAATTAAACCTGTTAGACTATAACCTAGTGTTGTGATTTTTAACTTTGTACACCCCAGTCCAACACCAGCATCTCCAAATCATGTTTTATCCACCACTGCTTAGTGTGTCAGAATTCCACAGGCTCAGTACATCCTGGGTGAAAAAGTTTGCATCATCTCAGTCATAAATGGCCTTTCCTGGGATCCTTAAAACGCTGTTTTTCCACACCTCACGTAACGGAACAAGCAAGGTCTCACCTTATACGTCCAGCCAGAAGTACAGCCAATAAGCAAGTGAACAGACCAGTGGTAACAACGGCCATTTGGTGGTTTTTCCCATACTTCCACATTGCTTGCAGGTTAATTAGCATTTCCTCGGGCAGCACATCTTGCAGCTGTTCCCAGCGAGTGACATTCTCAACACGCTCAGATGCTGAAATAGCTTTGTTGCTGCTATTGGATAGATGTGACATTGGATTAACCACATGCATTTCAGCAGGTGGCTTCTGGCCCATAAATGAATCACCTGATCCATATACTGCCATGGCAACCAACACAGCGCAACTAACAAAGGCCACAAAACGAAGGAGTAACACTTTCAGTGGGGTGGAAAGGCTGGAATAATGAGAACTCTGAAAAATAAAAGAGGGAGTAGTTAGAAGCACTGAACACATGGAATCTCAGCCACATCTCGTGTTTAAAATAAAAACCCCACAAACTTTATAAAACAGATGTAGAATCACAATGATACAGCACATTAATTTTATCATTGCTGTACCAACTCTTTCAAGAGCTATCCAATTAATCTTTATTCCTACCCTTGACCCAATGCCCTGCAAATGCATCCCTTTCAAATGTGTCCACTCCCTTCTTGAAGATAAGTGAATTTGATTCCATCATTCATTAAACACTCAGCTTTTAACAAAGTTAAACCAAAGAAAAATTGTAGCACACAAAGAGGCTATTCTGTCCATTGTGTAACATCAACTGAAAACTAAACTTGCTGCCCATTCTAATTCCAGTTTTCAGCAGCTGGTCCTTAACTGTGCAGGTTACAGCACTTCAGGCACAGAACCAAGTGTCTTCCAAGAGTTGAGGGGAGTTTCTATCCACACTACCAATTCAGGCAGTGAATTCCAAATACACACCACACACTAAGTGAGAAAAGGTTTTCCCTCACGTCACCTCTGATTCTTCAACTAATCATTTTAAAAGTGGTAAGTAACCTCTTCCTAGGTGATTTAGGTTTTTTTCTATCCACTCCATCTAGGCCCCTCGATTTTGTACACCTCAAATCAAACCATCCCTTAGCCTTCTCTTGAGGAAAAAACAACCTTTAACATTTTGAATCTTCCCTCATAACTGCAATTTTAAAGCCCTGATCAATATTTAGCCCACAGGCAACACATAGAAACAGATTTCACAGGCACTTATCTTTTGCTGTCTGTGCAACTTTACAAGCTAGTTGCTAAACCACAGTACTCAATAAGCTGTAATGCATTTTTCATAATCTAAAGATCGAAAGGCAAGTCCCTTGTTTGTTAGGGTGATACCACTACACAATCTTAGATTTCATGCTTGGTGCTCAGACTATATTAAGTTAATAAGTCATATCTACTGCTACACACAATTTCATAGGAACACACTTCGAACTAGAGAGCAACATAGTATAATACAGTTTAACTAGAATAGAAGAGATGTAACTAATCCACAAGGGTGACTATTTTCACTGAAGAGGAGAAAATTGATCACTCTACTAAAACACATTTTTCTCAACAGCGTGTGGAGCAAATATCCTTGTGGCCTACATAAAGAACAAACTTATTAGGGTGGAATGTGTTCAGATTATTTCATTCTTGTGCACTTCAATAAACACCAAAATCAAAAAGTATAAAAATTCTCTTCATTGTGGGCCAGAAAGAACTAAACATCTAATACTTGCACATACCTGGTTTGAGATGAATTTTACTGGAATGAGCGAGGTACATATAACTCATCTACATCCAAAACTAACACAATGAGAAAAGCTGTCAACATCAAAAAACATCCCCAAAAGCTATTCTTTTTATCTCACTGAAAAAGGATAATTTATGTTTTCCCCTCAAAATTCGCAAGTCTAGTTTACAACTGTTTACACTTGAGAACTAAAATAGTCAACAGTGGAAGACTGAAACATCTGTATCTATTTGCTATATACTAAAGGGATGATTGTTTATCCATTCAGCATTTATAGCACTTTGAAACCTCTTTCTTAACACATTTATCTGGATTTATTTATTTCTGCCAAATTCCTCTAAGCTGTCTTATTATATTGCAAAATGGCAACTTACTGACAGACGAATATAGGTTAATGCCATTACAATACAAGGCACTCCCAGTCTTAAAACGTTTGAGAGAAATGTTAAGTAAACATTGGTGTTTGTAAATTCAGTGGCAAATTGTAAATAACAAACAAGAAAGTTCTTGCTATTTGAGCTTATGCAATTTGGGAATACCAAAGTAATTCAGCATTAGCAATAATCAAAAATCAATGTGTGCCTTGTGTTCCTATTCAGCTCCTATTGCCAGCAAGATAATTTCTTGGTAAGAAGATTAGAGTTTCCCTTGGTCAACAGAGGAGGCTGATTGAGCAACATTGCTTTGAAGAGGCAACCATTTGCAATGTGTGTGCAAGACTGTACATGCGTTTACAGTTCAAAGCAAGAACTACCTGCTGCAGAAAACAACTGATAAAAATACACCTGAACAACATAAGCTGTTATTAAGGGGTAAAATGGCCAATGCCTTGTGATGACACAGGTACACAGAATTACTACTGGTTTGTTAGTCAACTGGAGCTTGTGCATTGTTTACCTCTCAGGTACAGCATGTCTGCGTTAGAGATCTACAGCACACAAACAGGACCTTCGGTACATCATGCCCACCTCAAACAAGTACCACCTAACAATTTGAATCCCATTTTCCAGCAGTTGGACAATAGTCATTGCAGCTCAAGTACAAATCTGAATACTTCAATGAATCTCTTGATTCTGCACTGGAATTGTCATTTCAGATAATGTGCTCAGGTCTTGGGGATTAAACCAATGATCTGTTGACTGAAAAGGTGAGAACATTACCACTGAGCCATGGTCAATAGCATAAAATAAACTATTCAAAACCGAGTTTATTCAACAATAATGTCGCTAAGGTTTTAAAATTGCTGTTATTAAGAATGATGCAATGGGTTAAAGTTTATTTTCCTTAGAACTGGAGTTGCCATTGAATTTATCTTAGTCCTTTTGTACATGTTGTAATAATTGAACTTCATTATTTGGGAGGGTTGTAATTTGCCACATTGCTCAGCAAGGTCTCTGATGCCCCAGTGTCTCACCCTACCGTTAACAGATTCTCTCATTCTGTTGCTTACAGTGTAAGCTCTACTGAAAATACTTTTAACCTCTGACAATCTAAGTTACAGCTTCAGCAACTAGACACCCAACTCCACCAGAATGTACCAATGGCATTTCCTACAGTCAAAAGGTTGAGATCAGCACGTTTCACTCAATGAAATTGGACTTAATCTACTGTGTGACACATTGGATAAGCAACTCTGAATGTCATAAGCTGCACATTACAGAACATATGGATATTAGAAAGAAAGTAGGCCATTTGACATTCATGTATCCTGGTGGCTAGTTTTCTGCCTGTTTGCCCTATGTAGCGTTTGTTACAGTTTTTGCAAGGTATTTTGTAGATGACATTAGTTTTGCTTGTTGCCTGTTCTAAGTTCATTAGCTACTGTTTTAGTGTGTTGGTGGGTTTATGGGCTACCAGGATGCCAAGGGGTCTGAGTAGTCTGCAGTAATTTCAGAGATGTCTAATGTAGGAGAGAATGGCTAGGGTTTCTGGATGTGCTTTGTCTACTTGTTTGGGTTTGTTGCTCATAAATCGATGGACTGTGTTCATTGGGAATCCGTTCTTTTTAAATACACTGTACAGTGACTTTCCTCTGCTCTGCATAGTTGCTCTGTGCTGCAGTGTGTGGTGGCTCATTGAAATAATGTTATAATGCAGCTTCGTTTGTGGATGTTCGGATGATTGCTTCTGTAGTTCAATATTTGGTCTGTATGTGTTGTTTGCCTGTAGATGCTGGTTTGAAGTTCCCCACTGGCTGTTCGTTCTACTGTGACATATAGGAATGACAGTTTGTTGCTGTTTTCCTCCTCCTTAGTTAATTATATGCAGTAAGGGTATTATCGATAGTCTTGAAATATATCAAAAAACCATAGCTAAATAAAGTAACATGCTCTGATCACCATACTATCAAAAAGTGCTTCAAGAGAGGAGTACCAAATGATGAGAATTAATGATAATGGATTTGACTTAATGAATCAAAACAGGACACAAAAGGGGTGCTGGAAAACTCAAAAAAGTTGCATATTCCATTCTGGATAAACAAACAAAAATCAAAATAATAAATGAAATGTCACCAGAATCCTGCAGAGAGAAGTCACAACAGAATACTTGTCCCTTTTTCTAACAGGTTTTCTAACCAAGTCTCAAAAGTCAGAAGCTTCATTATCAAGTCTCAGAAACTGCCACCTACGTCTTACATTCTCTCTCTCTCTCTCTCTCCTGTCCAGCTAATGGAAACACTATCAAACAAAACAAAATTAGATATTTTGCATCTGACCTCACCTGCACAAAGGTTTTATCTGCTTCTCGACGACGAAGTTGATGGTCAAATAGAATTGCCCGAATCTGTCGGTCTTGGTGTTTGATATAATACTCCACTGCTGTCTGACAGGGACGGCATAGCTTGTAGGTCTGTTCAAGATGGTGTTTATATACCTCAATTTCTTCTTCATATTTATCCTGAGAGAAATAGGAAAACATTGGTCAATGTTTAAATCAGTGGAAGATGTATGTTTTCTAAAAGATGCAACTTGTTTGCATCCAAATGCAAGAGATTTTACAACATCGGATAGGGTCATTCATAAAGAGCTTGCCAAACCTTTCCACGCTGTGACCCTATTTCAAAGTTTGCAAACTATCACAACCCCTCAGCAAGCAGGGAGGGAGGGCTTGCAGTGCCACCTCAGAGCTCAATTTCATCTTGTGATCCCTCTTGGGGTCCTAAGCCCAATAAGATTTCTCAATAAGAGCTGCCTCACTAAGTTCCGATTCCCTGACATATTAAGCTTCTCTTTTTCACTGTTTCAGAATGGTTTGTGGATCCTGCTTCAACTAAATTCCAAGTTCAAAGGCAAGTGGAGTTTGAAAACTTTCATTAAAACTGACTTAGGTTAATACATCCAAACAAGTGATGTTGGGTATTGGATAACCAATGCCATGCACCACATGAATAACACAATCTGAAGTACTTGCAGTTGGCACAGAGTAGCATTAAAAGGGGCTCAAGATCAGATTGTCCTTTGACAAGGCAATTTGGCTTGCCTGCTTTACTCCCAAGTCATTCCCTCATCCAAAAATTTCAAAAATCAAAACATATTTTTGGGAAGATATTGGTTTTGCATTAAGACAGAGCATCCAGTTTATTACCTCCTGGAGACAGTTCAACACAAGAGGATAGAAGGATATACTGGATTTATGTTTTGGACATTTCTTACTTTTTTGTCCTTACAGAAACACTAATTTACATTCTAGCAAATCCTCAACAGTCAGAGACACTGGATGCCTTATCAGAATAACAGACAGCAAAAATATAAAAAATGACAAGGATGCAAAATTATAAAAACCTTATCATTTCAGTATATTACAAAGCTTCATAATTAATATTTTTCAAAGTATTTGTTCTCCTTTGTAAGTACTGTGTAAATTGGTTTATTTCAAGGTCTTTTCAAACAATCTCACTTTTAAAGTAAAATTCAGGTAATTAAAAAAACCTTGGAACATTTTATTGAAAAAGAGACAATTCTGGGGAATCATGACTTCAGGTAATTGTCTGGATTCACTTCAGGAATCATGCACCTGGGTTTTAGGGTGGTTCTGTTAGAAGTTCTTTTTTTCCCCTCCCAGACAGTGGAAAACCTTTATTAAGTTGGGATAAGTCTGCTGAGGAACTTGTTTGCATCCAAATGCAAGAGATTTTACAACATCGGATAGGGTCATTCATAAAGAGCTTGCCAAACCTTTCCATGCTGTGACCCTATTTCAAAGTTTGCAAACTATCACAACCCTGCTCTGACTTTCTGGAGCACCACGATGAAGCTAGTGCAAAACTAAATTGCCCTTGGGCAACTACATCTGGAAGACTTCTCAATAGTGCTTCCTGAGCAAGCTGTCTGCACCAACAACCAACTGCATGCATCTAATGGCATGTGCTAAAACACCAACCATATGAATATACCATACTCTTGAAGGAAACAAAACAATAAAGTAACTATTATAGGCAAAAAAATGCCTTTTTCCTCCAAACTGAATGATGAAAGGATTTGAAAACAAGGATGAAAATATTAATAGAAGTATTACAAAACCAGGAACCCATTCAAGCCAGAAAGCACATCAAGACTTGATATGGTCTGCAGAGTTTTTAAAACAGCTCTAGTTTACAGAAGGTAGTAGACGGGAAGCCAGCCAAAAAATCCATATAGGTGTGTTAAAAAACATTTCAACTGAACACAGACCAAGACCGGAGGTGTGGTTGGAACATGCTTTCTTTGATAACTTCTTATTTTGGCCTCAGATTCATTTTATACTCATCTTGAATTTGCATACAAGCTTGTTGCAGCTGAGAACCAAGAGTGAGAACTGTTCAGACATGTTTTAAACTGCGTGCAAGTAAATAACTGCTCAGCACTCCTCCCCCTTCTCCCCTCCCATACAATTGATATATTGAGAAATCTTGATGAACTATTTTAGAAATAAGGATAAAAAAACGACTGCAGTCACGTTGTTATTTGACAGAAAGCTATGGACGTTAACCTTTGATGGGATCCTATTACACTGTATCTGGAAAGACAGATAGTTAATCCTCAAAATAAAACACTGTCTCAATGACAAACGTCGAGAATCATCTGGTGAAAGTCTCCCGTCTGAAGAGTGGAGACTTCCTAAATTATTCCGATCACCTTCAGAAGGTGAACACTATTTATTCACAATGCCTCAAATTAACTAATCTTAATTAGTACTGAAATATGTTCCTTATATGTAGATGCATTAGACGACATCTTTTGTGCTCTACAAGCTTTCAAAGCTATGCCACTATCAAAAATCTGTCAGATCACAGACAAAGCTCCTTAAAAAGTATCTTGGAGGTCTTCTTAAAGTAAATAAATTTCTTGACTTGAAGTTCAGCAATCACTTACAAAATACACATACAGTATTCAACCGTGAATACCAACAAACAGGTTTGAAATGTAAACAAAACAGAATTCACAAAAAGTTAAAGCACCAAGTCAATCACTTTCAATTGGAAGTCAAGAAATATGCCTATGACAAAAGACATTTTCCACTGTGTTCTCCTGTTCCAAAAGGAACTGTGTGGCAAATCCCAAACAGCTAGTGTTTTGTACCCCAGGCCACTGGTCATTTTTATGTATGTAAACAATTACAAGCAACACACTCTCGATGATAGTACCAGAGTTCAATTTAATCCTATTGTTGATATTTGCATGCGCGTATTTCCATACTGCATCACTCAGTTGTATTTCAGGCTCGGGAATTAAGCCAGCCACGTGGGCAGCATTCACCTTAGTCAGGAGGTTGTAGGATCAAGTTCCACTCCAGAGACTGCAGCATACTTTTAAAAAAATATTTATTCGCAGGATAAAAAAAAAGTATCGTTGGCTAGTTCAGCACTTACTGTCTATTCCTATTTGCCCTCTAGGGCGGTGGTGGTAGTGATCTGCCTTCTTAAACCACTGCAGTCCATAAGATACAGGCACACCTACAGTGCTGTTAGGAAGGAATTCCAAGATTACCGTGGAGGAACTGGGACATAATTATGAATTAGGATTGAATGTGAATTGGAGGGGAACATGCAATAGATAAAATCAGAACTGGCAGCTACTGATTTATTCAGTGTCACCATATGGTGAAACCTTTGGACAGGTATCAAAAATTTAATTAAGGAATTAAAAACCTCTCACAGTCAAGTGTAGAACTGCAATACAACTGTTCACCCAATCAATGCTACTGCGTAAATAGTGATCTCTAGAAAGAACACTAATGAAGTGCCTGGTTTACAGTGGACAACCACAAATATATTAGCCCTCATTTTAATCTGTGCAGCCAAAAAAAAAAGAACAGTAAACCATTTGCCTCGTTCAGTCTGTTCCACCATTCATTAAAATCACAGCCAATTCTAGGATGGTCTCAGCTGGACTTTCCTGTCTGCTCCCTCTAGCCCTTCACTCCCTTCTCAGTCAAAAATACTTTTTACTTCAGCCTTTAATTTAAATACCAGCTTCTACTACCTTGAGGAAGGGAATTTCACATTCAAAGAACATAAAAGTTATTTGAGTCTTAAAGAAAAAGTTGTCTTATTTTAAACTACATCTCTAGTTTCAGTCTCCCTGATCTCAATTTTTGACAGAGTACAGTTATAGAGATATGCAACTTTCATGATTGTCAGAGATTCTAACACATTGGTTTACCAATTAAGTCACAGCTAAACCAGCAGACACAGCAGTTGGAGCAACTTTTAAACTGATCTTACTTTGGTTCCAAAGTTTATTCCAGAAATTGTATTAATGAAAAACATGATAAAACACCAATAGTTTGAATACCGGAGAAAATCTATCTTAATTTGGTACTGAAATTTACTGATATCCAGTTGATAAGATTTTGATTTATCTGGGAAGTTCTTGCATTACTGGAAATATAGTGAAGCAACTGGTAATTGGGATGATCAGTTTTGCATGCAGTCTAAAGTTACACTAAGTATTAGTGTGGCAAGAAGTGGTAGGAATTGTTTATTGAAATAGTCAAGTGTAATCCTTCACTAATAAGCTGATTATGTGCGAAAAAAATGTATGATAAGCCACAAATGTGAGTTTCATCAGTTTACAGAAAAACATTTACAACTATTTAGTTCAACGAGTAATGAGCTAGTGAAAGTAACCTGCAGTGTACATGATATTTGTTGTTGCGGGACTTGGATTTGAGGTGCCATTACTGGAATGTAGCATTACAAATCCAAGTGCAATGAATACACTGACTTTTGAGTGGATTAAAGCAATAAAAAGATTAGCTTCCACAAAACTGTTCACCCAAACCACAATTTGGATCCAGCAATGCAATACAATACAATTTCAAATAGTGCCAAGAATGCTCCCTTGCCCTTACAAAATATCGATGCATCATTTATACCAACACACCATCCCTCCAAAACCAAAAGAATGGGAGGGGGAGGAACCTTATATAGAGAAACACAAGATTATGAAGGGGATAGATTTGAAAGAAAGAGAGGTTGTTTCCACAACTAGCGAGCATAGCCTCAAAATAAAGGGGAGCAGGTTTAGGACTGAATTGAGGAGGAACTTCTTCACTTAAAAGGGTTGAGAATCTCTGGAATTCCCTGACCAGTGAAGCAGTTTAGGCTACCTTGAAGGTTTTTAAAAGGCAAAAATAGATTTTTCCAACAGTAAAGGAGTTAAGGGTTATGGTTAGCAGGCAGACAAGTGGAGCCAAGTCCATGAAAAGATCATCCATGATCTTATTGAATAATAGGTTCAACAGGCCAGATGGCCTAATCCTGCTCCAATTTATGTTCTAATGATAAATCTTTTGCAACCCAGTTATGTCCATATTTCAATTTCCATAATGCATAAATGTTTGTGACATATGTAAAATTGGGAATGCTTGAGGTGAGAATTACACATCACAAGCTGGTTACGGGGCTGAAGGCTTTCATGGATGTAAGGATATTGGATCATAACTAATTTAAAATTTAGATTTCACTTAACCAGGAGCTACTGTACATCAGCAAGCACAAGGTAATAAATGAAATGGGACTTGGTCAGAGTTGAAGCACAGGCAGCACAATGCTGGGCCTCAAGTTTGTGGAAGGGTAGAATGACAGATCAGCCACGTGTGCTTTGAATTGTCGTGTCTGGAGGTAACAAAGACAGATTAAAGTTTCAACAACAGATTGTCTTTCCTCTATCTCTGTACATGCTATGAAGGTGGAAATGGGCAGCCTTTATATCATCATAAATGTGATAAGAGTTGTCAACAGTTTGAGGGGTGGTGGGTTGGGAACTGAAAATGATGCCTCCAGTATTCCTGATATTTTACTCTTCCACATAACAAAAGCCAAATACTTTGCTGCCCATGCTTCAACTCTCACCAAGTCCCATTTATCACCCCACTACTTGCTGACCTGGGGTAACTCCTGGTCAAAGTCTAAATTAGTTATTCTTACCAGGTTTGTTTGCTCAACAGTTAAAATGATAAAACTCCACCTCTATCTCTCTCTTTCTGACTTTGCTGGACACCACTTTCAAAAAGCTACAAATAGGCAGATGAATTGTACGAGTGATTTTCAACAGCTCGAAACAAAACTGAAAAGACCAACCGCATCACTATAGATCTGACCAAATGAGGAGGCATGCCCAAACAACAGTAAACAGTAACAGCCGCTCAAAACCATGGTCAGCTTATAGGCTGATTATACAGCCATTATATACAATAGGAAGCATGAAAATGAGCTCTAACAAAACCAGTTGCACAGAATCCCACAATAGCTGATGAAAATGCAAAGGTACAGAGACATGGAAAGAATTGCACTTCAAAGACAAGAGTACTCATGAAATCAAGTTAGTGTAAAAATTCCATCATGCAAGAATAGAGAAATTCAATTTTCCAAGTATCTCTTCAATTTTTCAAAGGTTTTAATTAGGTTTATATCGGCAGCCTGAACAAATAATGCAAGTGACATATGGTAAAACGGGGAAAAAAGTTGATTTTTTTATCCCACTTTATTAAGGGTTAAACTCATGCTGCATACAATCAAGCCAGAAATCTCACTCCTGGTCAAAAGGGACTATCACAGGGAAAAGATAACCTGGCTTTCAGAAGAAAAAAATTCATGTTATTTATATTGAAGTTCTAAATGCAGCCAGTCACATGACGAAAATCTCCAACATGAATCTTTTGGAATAGTTTATACTTCAACAAACCAAGTAATTAAATCACTGTCATGACAATGCAAAATTTTATAGTTTAACAGCTCACTTAAACTACTATTGCCACATGCTACCTTGCAACAAAAATCCCACTCACACATCACTGATGCTTACTGACCTACGTTGGACTTTACAAGAACTAAATATACTTTATTTGGAAAGGATAAACCAGAAAAATGGAAGTTTGGATTCTAGTCCTTCCTTTGTAGCTCAAGACAAAAACTATAACTGTATAATCAGCCTATAAGCTGACCATGCTTTTGAGCGGCTGTTACTGTTTACTGTTTACTGTTGTTTGGGCATGCCTCATCATTTGGTCAGATCTATAGTGATGCGGTTGGTCTTTTCAGTTTTGTTTTGAGCTGTTGAAAATCACTCGTACAATTCATCTGCCTATTTGTAGCTTTTTGTACAAGCGCAAAACAGCACCAAGCATTAATCATCCTCGGGACTAAACTGGTCACATTTCACATTGCGATAATTCGTGGAATAGTGGGCTAGACTTTCAGTGCATTCTTCCCATCAGGGATAAGCAATGCCTCAAAAGAAAAATTCTCAACTTGATTTTCAAATCCCTCCACTGTGCTTATTCCTTCCCTGTCACTCATCTCCTCCAGGCCAACCAGCCTCCCAATATATCTGTGCTCCTCCAATACTGGTCTTTTGCTCATTGCTAAAACCCTACGCTCTGAAATTCTCTCCCTAAATCGGTTTCTCACCTCTCTCTGCCACTAAGATTTTCCTTAAAAACTACCTTCGATTCCACCTTCCCATTTCTCGATATATGTCGGTGTTAAATTTTATTTGGTAACACTCTGGTGAAGTGCCTTGAAATTTTTATCTAAATTAGGAACATGTGATACAAATACAAGTAGTTTTGTTGTTAAGGTCTACATTTGACTAAAAAATATGCCTCCAAATATTGTTGGTATATTTAGAGATGAAAAACATTTGTATTAGAGGTATTATTTGTTGGAAAATAGAAATGGTGTTTTCATATATTCTAACTCCATTATGCAAGAATATGCAGGAAGATGAACACCTATAAGGAGGAGTGTGGTGATTTAACCTATCGGATAACCCAATACTTATACTGCTTTAACAGAAGTAGAAAAGCATACAAACTTTAAAACTGTGCTATTATACCCATTAGAACCATGCCCAAATTGCAATTTCAGTTCAAAAGCTTTATGGGCAACTCAGTTGTGGTGGCCAAAGTCAGTAAACAATTTTTTTTAAAATTAGAAAACTTGGAAATATCCAGCAAGTCTAGCAGCATTGGTTTGAGTTTCTGAAATATTAACTTTCTATAAAAAATGCTACTATAAAAGTGGGTATTTCTAGTACATGCTTTTAATTTCAGATTTCCAGCATCTTCAGTATTTTGCTTAAGTCAACAAACCACAGGTTTCAACAGTTTGTTAAAATTGATGAATAGGCAGATCGAGACTAGCATTAACAGAAAAGAGCATGTAAAATTCATTCCAACTTTGCTTAAAATGCCCTGTGGCACAGTGGTAAAGTCTCTCCCCTGGACTAGGAGGCCTGGGTTCAAGTCACACCTGCTCCAAGAGTGTGAAATAACATCTCTGAACAGGTCGATTAGAAAAATAGGTTAAATAATTTTTTTAAATCATCATCGGTGCCAGAATTCAATCAACTGGTGTAACTAGAGCACCCTCTACTGTAATAGAAATGTCATCGTTAACCTCACAATATGCTCTATTATATTCTAGGTTGCAGCTTGTTTAACAGTAATCAGGATGCAGAACAAAAACTTTAGGAAGCAGCTTGCACGTCCTAATTACATCAGGCCAATAACAGAGGGTTGCATCCATCAATGTTTCCATTTAAAATAAAATTAATAGGACATATTCAAGAGTACTGCTCCAAAATGGAAGTTTATTTGCGGTCACCAAATTGAGAATACAGAATGATAAATTATTTAAAGTCAACCACATGCCATTAGTACATTAAAACAGCTTGCATTTCTATAGCACCTTTTAACATACCAAAATACTTCAAGGCACTGTCCAAATAAAACTTGATGCTGAGCCACAGGAAGACACATTTGGACAAGAGACCATGAATGATGTTTGGGACTGAAAAGTGGAGACTATGTGGGAACTCGAGAGATTAAAGAGCTACCAGTAGACAGCTAAACAGATTTTGTAGAGATTTTGAAGAATTGGAAAACTGGTTACAAAAAGGTAGACAGGAAGGGACTCGAAATCAAGGCTGAGAATTTTGAAATCAAAGCATTTTCCAATCAGGAATAAAAGGAAGATACTGAACACAGGAGTGATGGGTGAACAGGACTTGGTGTAAGATTTGGGCAGTTGAGTTTAGAATGAGCTACAGGAGGCTGGCTATGAAAACACTGGAATAGTTAGCAGATAGACATTGTGTGGTCTTGTTGGTTGTCTTGGCAGTCAGAACCTTAAAAAGGGAAACTATGGCAGTGTTCACCCAAGTACAAAACACTTGTCAAGACTGCAGTTTGATACTTTGTCAAATATATCTCAGAAAAGAAAAACGTATATCAACCAGCTTCAAATGAGTCTTCAATTGAGTAAATGCCTCACCACCCACTTCCAAATAATTCAGTTACCTTCAGTTAAATTCAATTAACTTGGACAGGCTTACATTCATACTGTCTTTCTCAAACTCAAGACATCCCAAAGCACTTTACAGCTCATTAAGTATAGTCAGAATAGTGTTGCAATATAAAATAGAGAAAGATAGCAATGAATTCAACACAAAATATACTATTTAAGCCAAAATTCAAAGTATGTACTCAATCAACTATATTCTGATCTTAGGTGAGAACACTTGCACTGCCAAGCCAGCAAGAATTTAACATTGCTAAGCCCATAAATAAAATCAATGCTAAAGATAAAATATACTTTACTTGCAACGTTAAACAAAAAGGAAAGCTAAATCTTCCTTTCTCTGTACATTAATCCATTCCCTTCCTAATGCCTTGCAAATCTACCTACAGCAGAAGGACTGCAGCAGGTTCAAATGACAGCTCAACATCACCTTCTCAAGGGCAACTAGAAACAGGCAATATATGTTACCTATGCTCAAGTCTCATGTTAATAAAATAATAATCAAATGCCTCCATGAGAAAGGATAGTTTAATCATGACATGCTATGATTGAGAGCAAAAGAAAAATGTTGCCAAAGTATATTTGGCAGCAAATTCTATTTGTATTGCATTAGTATTGAATGGAGGATTTGCAGATAACTGCAAAACAGTCTTTAAACTCTACTGGAAAACAATTTGTAGTTTAATTTTATTCACAACTGCTTTGCTAGAATGGCCTGCACACATAGAAGCTCTTGTAAGTGTAGATTAGCAATCAAAAATGCTTTACAGCGAACCAAGAGCAAAAGGGATGTCATGCAAAGGAGTAAACTATTAGGACAGAATGCAAAAATTTAGTCACACGGGTAAAGGATGGCCTTTAAAAAGAACAAACAAACAGGGTGGCAACTTTTGAGAAAATTCTAGAAGGTCAGACTTGACACAGCCCCATTTGTGGGAGGGAGGGTGAAGGCCATCTACAACAGCCAAAATTAAAAACACCCAAGCTGCCTTGTTAATAGCAAGCAAGGTCTGTACTTATTGCATCTGAGCATGTCTACCCATTCCTCCATCTCCCTCCATGAAAAACAAGGCCACTCACTTATTCCTAACCAGGATTTCTATGCAAAGGAGGTGCTAAACTACTTTCAAACTTTTACTCACTAACATGCCATTTGCTAGTCACCTTGCACCTCACTTTTAGTCTTTAGTTTACAACCACACAGCGTAATCCTATACTAGAGACCTAGACTTTTGCCCAAATTTCTTAAGATAATGTGTAAATTGGTTCTTCTAAATTTAAGACTAAATCTCCAAACTCCATAGCTAGTGCAGATTTGACCATGTCAAAGGCAAAGGGCAACCTAATGTTAATGACACATTATCACACTTCTGGGTGCTAGATAAATCTAAGCCTGAGGTCACATTTTCCCCCTCAATTGTCAGAATTTAATGATTCCCCATCATGTGTCTAAAATTAGGAGATTTATAAACAGCTTGGAATTTGAATCTCCTGCCTTAAATCAGAGCTAGGTCATGGGCAGCACGGTGGCACAGTGGTTAGCACTGCTGCCTCACAGCGCCAGAGACCTGGGTTCAATTCTCGTCTCAGGCGACTGACTGAGTGGAGTTTGCACATTCTCCCCGTCTCTGCGTGGGTTTCCTCCGGGTGCTCCGGTTTCCTCCCACAGTCCAAAGATATGCAGGTCAGGTGAATTGGCCATCCTAAATTGCCCGTAGTGTAGGTAAGGGGTAGATGTAGGGGTATGGGTGGGTTGCGCTTCGGCGGGGCGGTGTGGACTTGTTGGGCCGAAGGGCCTGTTTCCACACGAAGTAATCTAATCTAAAAAAAAGTCAGCAGTTTTCCAAACTTCAACAAATTTAATGCAGATTCCACAATAATGTAACAGTACAGTTAATTCTCCAAATACAAAAATATTTAGGGCAAAAAAAATTTGGCACAAGGCTTATTTCCTGATAGAAATTACTCCCAAAATCAATAGAAAAACAACTTGATTGCAATGTGCAAGTGGGAGGAAGATCATTACTTCATTCACGCTGTTCTAGTCTTTGCTTCCAATTCCAGCTTGTCTATACTAAAACACTGATAAAATACATTGGTGAATTTTCAATTTATGCAATGGATATGCCCATTGCTTTGTTATTCAGTCATTGGAAATGGCTAGGACATTGTTTCATACAAATATGAATTTACAGCATAAGTAGGCGATTCAGACCTTCAAGCATACACGGTCATTCAATAAGATCATGCTGATTTATCTGTGTTCCAGATTTGACATTCCCATCAGCCCTGGTAATCTTAAAAATATTCAACCACCTCCCCTGCCTATAAGGCGGAGTGTTCCAGGGTTGCACAACCCTCAACAATTTTCCTCATCTAATTTTAAGAGTACCCCAATTCTGGACTCACTATCAAGGCGATTCAAAATCTAAAATGTCAATTAAATTCACATCAACTCTTCTAAACTCCATAGATAGGATGAATAGATAAAGTCTTTTCCCTGGGGGGGGGGGGGGGGAAGGAGGAGAAAGAAGAGTCCAGAACTAGAAGGCATAGGTTTAGAACAAGAGGGGAAAAGACATTAAAAAAAAAGAGATCTAGGGGCAACTTTTCTTATGCAGAGGGTGGTACATGTATGGAATGAGCTGCCAGAGGAAGTGATGGAGGCTGGTACAATTGCAACAGTTAAAAGACATCTCAATGGATATAGGAATAGGAAGGGATTAGAGGGATATGGGCCAGGCATTGGCAGTTGGGACCAGATTGGGTTAGGATATCTGGTTGGACCGAAGGGTCTGCTTCCATGCTGTAAATCTCTATGACTCTTAACACACACTGTGCTTATCCAATCTTTCCAAGATAATCCATTCATTCCAGATGTAAAACTACAAAATCTCATCTGAACCACCTCTAATGCACATACATCCTTTAAGGAAAATACAGAGGTGTGAATTATTATCTTCATATTGCAAACACAGGCCACGGTGTTGATATGTAGCACGTGCTAAATGGGATAGACTGAACAGATTTAGCAACTCAAGACTGGGCATACACAATGCATTGTGGACAGCACTGGGGCTCAGTGTCAGTGGGCCAGGTTCGATTCCAGCCTTGGGTGACTCTGCTTTAGAATTGGCATTTTCTCCCCATGTCTACGTGAGTTTCCTCCAGGTGCTCCGGTTTCTGCACACAGTCCAAAGATGCACAGGTTGGGTGAATTAACCAAATTGAAACTGTCCGTAGCATTCAGCAATGTATAGACTAGATGGATTAGCCAGGGTAGACGTGGGGTTACAGGAGATGGTGAAGGTCTGGGTGGAATGCTCTTGAGGGTCGGTGCAGATGCAATGAACCGAATGGTCTTGCTCTAAGCTATAGAGATTATATAATCAACAGCACCCAAATTGCACTCCAACGAAATCTGCAATTTTATGGCCTGGCATATCTTTAAGCTGCCATTACTATTAAGCCAATGGACCAATCCTAGTTCAACGACGAGTGCAAGAGGTCAAGCAACACCAGGCATAACCTAAAAGTGAGGCTTCAAACTCGTGAACCTAGAAAACAGGACTATGCACTTGCCAAAAAAGCATAAAGTGATGGACATAACTAAGCGATTCCACAATTCCAGGATCAGATCTAAACTTTGCAGTCTGGCCACAGTTAAGAATAATGACTCGTGGACAACTGAACTGCCTGGAGGAGGCGGCAGCTCCACAAATATCCTCATCCTCAATAATAGAGGAGCCCAACACATCAGTGCACAATATTAAGCTGAAACATATGCAATGGTCTTCAGCTAAAAATGCAGAATGGTGATCCATTTTGGCCTTGTGAGATCAAACATCACAGGTGCCACAAATTTGATTCTCTCCATGTGATTACCATGAAACAGTTGGAGGCACTGGATAAGAGTACTGGCAAGAATACTGAAGACATGTGGTCCAGAACTAGCCATGCCTGAAGCTCCACCCTGCCATCTAACCATTTGCCTTATCTCTTTCACACAAAAAAAAAGGCAAACCCAATCTGGTCAATTACAGACCCAGCAGTCAACTCTCAAAGTGATGGAAGATATCATCAAGCAGCAGCACTTCCTTAGCAATAACCTGGTCACTGACATGCAGTTTGAGTTCCACCAGGGCCTCATCTCACCACAGACTTGATTCAAACATGGATGAAAGTTTACAATTTTGAAGATTTGTAGCTCAGGCTGTGGATCAGGTTTGTAAGTTTGCTTGTTGAGTCGGTGGATTAGTACTCAGATGTTTCATCAATTCACTTAGTCATTTCTTTCATGCATGTAGGATGAAAGCCATCAGGATCCAAGGCTTACCAATCTGCAGTTCCAGTTTACACTATCACCTGCCTAGTCATTACAATTTCAACAATTCCTCTCTCCTTTAAGCTCCAGATTCACAGGCATTACCAGGATCCATTGTTTACTGCCCACCTTTCTTAGCCTCGAGAAAGTGAGGGTGAGCTTTCTGAACAGAACTAGATGGCTTGATAGTTCGTGACTTCAGACAACGTGTCAAGGACAATTCAACCATATTTAATGGTGTGTCTGAAATCAGAGGCCACACCAGGTAAGAGTGGCAGATTTCCTCCCCTAAGAACATGAGTGAACCAGGTGGATTTTCAATGATAACCAAGTAGCTTGTTGCCCAACATCATTACAAGCATTTTCACTCCAGATTTATTCAATAAGGTACATGTTTTATTTTCCAACTGCCAACACTAAACCTCTTAAAGGTCAGTTGTCTTAGGGCCCCAGGATTACTTGTTCAGTAACATAAGCACAATGGTATGACATATCCAAATGCAAACATAACCATTCTATTGCCATAACAGGTAACACACACTTAAAATGGATGTCTGGCTAGCTCTCAATTGAGAGAGTGAGTTAACACAGGGCCACAATCCTTCTCCATTTCATTACTTGTTAAGGAATATGCAGTGTCAAGAAGTAACAAAGTGCTACTAACTAGACGAGTCAGAGATGTATAACATGGAAACAGACCCTTTGGTCCAACCTGTCCATGCCGACCAGATATCCCAACCCAATCTAGACCCACTTGCCAGCACCTAGTCCATATCCCTCTAAACCCTTCCTATTCATATACCCATCCAAATGCCTCTTAAATGTTGCAATTGTACCAGCCTCCACCACATCATCTGGCAGCTCATTCCATACACGTACTACCCTCTGCATGAAAACGTTGCCCCTTAGGTCTCTTTTGCATCCTTTCCCTCTCACCCTTAACCTATGCCCTCTAGTTCTGGACTCCCCCACCCCAGGGAAAAGACTTGTCTATTTATCCTATCCATGCCCCTCAATTTACCCTCTGCCTTCTATCTTTGAGACAGTTCTTTGAGACAATTAGTCCAAATGGCTAATTCTCCCTGTATTCCGTGAGATCTAACCTTGCTAATCAGTCTCCCATAAGGAACCTTGTCGAATGCTTTACTGAAGTCCATATAGATCACACCTACTGCCCTGCCCTCAATCTACCCACAGAATTCTCGGGTACACCTGATCAGATCCTGGGGATTTATTCACCTTTAACTGTTTCAAGACATCCAGCATTTCCTCCTCTAATCTGGACATTTTGCAATATGTTACCATCTATTTCCCTACTGTCTATATATCTTCCATATCCTTTTCCACAGTAAATACTGATGCAAAATATTAATTTAGTATCCCCCCCCCCCCATTTTCTGTGGCTCCACACAAAGGCCGCCTTGCTGATCTTTGAGGGACCCTATTCTCTCCCTAGTTATCCTTTCGCCCTTAATATATTTGTAAAAGCCCTTTGGATTCTCCTTAATTCTATTTGCTAAAGCTATAGCATGTATGACGGGCCTGAGTCTGTAAAAGTTTAACAGTCTCTGGAAACTCCCACCTCATCCCTGGGAACAAAAGATGCCAACTGCTTGATCTTCAGGGGCTGGTTATTGTTGCATTTCTTGCAGAACAGAATTTGCCCATTTGGCCACTGCTGAATTTTGGAAGCTTGAGAGGGTGTTGCCCAGCTGGTGACCATGTGATTCAGATGTTCCATGTATTGAGCAGGAATTGGCTTATTGTAGTCTCCATTCTGAAAGTAAACACAATATGACTTTCAAATCCACAGAGAAGACTAGAGACAAGTTTAAGAAATTAGTTATAAAAACTATATTGTATTTGGTCATTTCTTCTCACAGAAGACAGCCTGAGCCAGTTTATTACACTTCATTTGATATCAACTGTCATTTCTCCTTCCAAAAGTACACAAACCACATTTGCAAATGGCAGTTACTTAGTAACTGGAAAGAGCCAGAGGCAAGGCCAGGGCAAGGATCTTTGTCTGGCAAGGTCAGTGTATTTAAGATGAGATAGATAGGTTCTTGATTAGTAAGGGGATCAAAGGCTGCAGGAGAGTAGGGCAATGTCAGCAATAATCAAATGGTAGAGCAGACTCAATAGGAGGAATAGTCTAATTGTACTCCTATATCTAATGGTCTTACAGTCAAAACAAGAGGAGGATTGATGAACTCTTTATTTAAGCAAACATTTTAATTATGTTTATGGGATTCCAAACAAGGTTCAGATTTTTCCTCCAAAAAAAAAACCAGATTGGTCTCAACTTAAAAATTATGCCAAAAGTCTAGAGATTCAACTTGCTTTTCATATAAAGTATCCCCACACATTCCAGCAATTCCCAGCTAGTAACTGGTAACAATTCAGCTTTGTGCCATTTTACTCACTGATATCAGAAGAGCTGGCTCACAGAAAAACAGGTACCACCGCCAAAGAAGGGGTTAAAAGGAAAACTCTCTACTGTCATACACATGCAGAGAAGTGCAACTTTAAGCATTGTAAATCCCCTAACCTCTTGAAAACCATTGTATTGCTCGCAGTTTGGACAATCCCAGCAGTTTCTGTTCCCATAAGGTACGGTTGTATCCTGGCTGCAGAACCAGCAATTCACCTTCACATGTGTTGGCTTTTTCCTGCAAAAAGCAAAAAAAAAGAGCAATCACTGAAAAAAAATTGATTGCCAACAGTCAGAAAAAGATCACCGTAAAATATGAAACTATTCTTCCAGAAGTTGGCTGCTAACAACAAACAATAAAATCACTGATAAAAGGCAGTCTATTCTAACTGGACTTTGTTTAAATTGAATGTTCCATCACACAAATTATAACTGAAAAGATTCAATCAAGCAATGAATTAAATTTCAACAGACATAAATAGCTCTTTTTATATTTTGTACTCTTTTCTGGTATCTCACGGTTGAGAACTTTTTTAATGCACCTTTCACATCCTTGCTGCTCATTTAATATTTAGCATCCATAGTAAAATACTCCTTACATAATAGGTAAATGCCGACAGTACTGACAGGTTTACCACAATGAAAGGTTGACCAAAAAGTGATAAAATATACACAGTTGCACACCATCATCCCAGAAGTTCCTGTCCATCACACCTGGATCGCATCCCAGCTTTAACGATTGGCTCACAAAGTGGTATCAGCATTCCAAATATTTAAATGATATAGGGAGACCTCATTCTACACAAGATTATAGAATCCTTACAGAGTGGAAGCAGGTCATTCAGCTCATCGAGTCCACACTGATCCTCCGAATAGCACCCCATCCAGACAACCACCCTGTAACCTTGTATGCCCCGTGCTAATCCACCTAGCCAGCACATCCCTGGACACTATCGGCAAATTAACATGGCCAATTCACCTAATTGCACACCTTTGAACGGTGGGAGGAAACCAGAGCACCGGAAGAAACCCATACAGACAGGGGGAGAAAAGTGTGCAAGACTCCACAGAGTCACCTGAGGATGGAGTTGAACTCTGTCCCAGCACGGAGGCAGCAATGTTAAACACTGTGCCACCATGCCGTCCACACAGCTCAAAAAAGAAAGGTTTTTATCATATCCACTGTAACCCCAGCAACCCAAATTATTTGCTCAACGTACAACAAAAAAAAACACTCAAAACCTATTACAAAAGCCAATACTCATGAAATCATATGTGGTTCTTCTATTACACAAGAACTCAATAAACCCCCATGGGCATCAAAAGAAACATTTTAAAGACAAGCACACTTGAATTTCGCTTACACAATCAACTACTGCCAAGCAATGACAACTTCCAAAACTCTTCATTCATGACTATGGCATCAAGGTGTGTGCATGTGGAAAGGTACAAGTAGGTATGATTAGTAGTCCCTGCGACAGCTTGTAACCAGTGTCAAGAAACTCCTGCTGCCTGCAGATCAATCTCAGTCCCTGTGCCTTCAGTTGTTGCAGTTTTAGAACATCCTGTTGTAAGAGATGAAAGGCAAGAAACACGACTGAAGCAAATTCAATAAAATGAATAATATGGTAAATCCAAATTGCCCACAAGGTACTCCAACTCCCTCTAAAGGCCAACAAAGTAAAATTAAAGGCAAGTCATGCAACTAGACGCAATATTAAAGTTCTTTTTTCATAGGGATGTACTAAAATAAAGATTCTGGGGATCATATTAAAAGAAACTAAATTGATCAAATGCTATGAATCTGTTCGCAAGACCTGTCTACCCACAGCTCAGATAAGGATAAGTTTATGCAGATTAGTAGACAATAGACAATAGATGCAGGAGTAGGCCATTCTGCCCTTCGAGCCTGCACCGCCATTCAATATGATCATGGCTGATCATTCCTAATCAGTATCCTGTTCCAGCCTTATCTCCATAACCCTTGACTCCACTATCTTTAAGAGCTCTATCCAATTCTTTCTTAAATGAATCCAGAGACTGGGCCTCCACTGCCCTCTGGGGCAGAGCATTCCACACAGCCACCACTCTCTGGGTGAAGTAGTTTCTCCTCATCTCTGTCCTAAATGGTCTACCCCGTATTTTTAAGTTGTGTCCTCTGGTTCGGCACTCCCCCATCAACGGAAATATGTTCCCTCCTGCCAGAGTGTCCAGTCCTTTCATAATCCTATACGTTTCAATCAGATCCCCTCTCAGTCTTCTAAACTCAAGGGTATACAAGCCCAGTCGCTTCAGTCTTTCCGTGTAAGGCAATCCTGCCATTCCAGGAATTGACCTTTTAGTATAAAAGTAACTCCAACATCTAGGTTCACAAATTATTAATCCCCTGCAAGCAAGTCCCACATCCCAAACCAGATTACTGATTTTCCATTGAAATTGATTTCAGTTATTTCAAAGTATCAGAAAAGCACCATCATGAATCAATTTACTCAGTGCAACAGAGGACATCCACCAACTGCTTGCACTACTCAAATGTATTGTACCAAATTTTAAAATATGGATTGCCCAACTGATTTCTAGGAGAGATTCATTAGGTTTTGCAAATGACAGTAATAAGAATTGGGGCAGAAACAAGTGCCACGGCGTGATAATGGTGTAGTCTGACTTCAGCTATTTTCTGTAAAAGAAATTGCAGCCCCATCGGACTCCTCAAGTTTGAGATAAGTTAATCATTGCAAAATCACAGGCAGGATAATACACAATGTAATCTCAGAGGGAACCATCAGAATCAAAAGTTATTTATGCAGTGTGCCCGGATAAGCATTGTTTACAGTATAGCAATTAGAACTATGCAAAGTACTCTAACTATGGAGTAACTGAGGTTTGATCTAAGTTTAACATCACCGGTCAATTCTATGTTCTTACACATTTTTCACATCCATTACCAAAAAGCAATGCTAAACTTTTAGCAAATACAGATTGGAAAAAAAACAATAAAGGGCTTTCATACACAAGAATGCCACAAACAAATGCAATGCCATATCCAGGCTGATAGCTGGAGTTACTGACACCAAAACAACATCACATCTATCAAGCAATAACACTGAACAGTGGGGATTGCAAGCAGCTGGTCAGCACTCACCCACAGAGTAGAGTCTGTGATCATCAGGCACTGGAGATAACAAAAGGCTACTATTTGCAATGACAACTGTGATCAGAATTACATCCTGCTTCAAGCATGGCAGAAGCAAAAAAGAGAAGGAAAAGCAAGAAGTATTAACACAGTAGTTGCACAGTTGACTGAGCCAGAACACATTGGCTTTTTGACCCATAAGAGGTCAGCAGTCATGGCAGGGGTATAGGGGCAATCCACTGATAATTATTACTGTACTCAGACTCAACTAATGCTCTGGGGACCTGGATTTGAATCACAATACAGCAGATAGTGGCATTTCAATTCAATATAATCTGGAAATAAGAGGTTAATGATGACCATGAATCCATTGTTGACGGTCAGAAAAACTAGTTGACTAATGCCCATTAGGGGGGGGAAAAAAAAACTGCCATCCTTATCTGGTCTGGCCTACATGTGACTCCACTAGGCAGAAGTGGGTACAGCAGATGCTGGAGATTAGAGTCAAGATTAGAGTGGTGCTGGAAAAGCACAGCAGGTCAGGCAGCATCCAAGGAGCAGGAAAAATCAATGTTTCGGGCAAAAGCCCTTCATTCCTGATGAAGGGCTTTTGCCCGAAACGTCGATTTTCCTGCTCCTCAGATGCTGCCTGACCTGTTGTGCTTTTCCAGCACCACTCTAATCTTGACTAGATGTGACTCCAGACCTACAGCAATATGGTGACTATTAGGCCTTGTGGGCAATTAATCATGGGCAAAATAACTGCCGGCCTAAGCAATGATGTCAATAACATGTGACTGAATTTTTTTAAAAAAAAGTTAAATAAAACAGAAAATTCGGTTAAATTCAATTGCACTATCACGATTCTGCAACATGTGAAATACCTCTAGGTAATCACGACTTACTCCAATGCAGCATTTAGAAAGTTGCCAAAGTCCTATCGGACCATAGAGTTGCGCTCTCATTAAACAGAGACGACTAGTGGTGGGTTTAAACAGAGGGTCACTACGCCTCACATGACAGGAGACATTAAGAAAGATAATTCTTTATGGTAACCTCAGCCAGTGCAGGAATTGAACAAATATTGTTGGGCATCACTCTGTATTGCAACCAGCCAAATGAGCTAACCACTTCTACAGCCTGATGGAATTCCTCTACAATTTAACTGCTGAAACCTTTAGTTTGTCAGATCATGTATAGGTGTCCATTGTTATAAGCACACAAACAGAAGACATCCAGACCAGCTGGCCTCTGTTTTTCACAGATTCTTTGCTGGAGTAACTGTACAGGGCACCCTCAAACATGGATACAAGTGGCTAGCATCCAGTGCAGGTCTGAACAGCAGTAGTGAGCTATCCTAACATGCGGCAAATGGTTTGCAGAAGAAACTCTCTTCCTCAAACACATGCAAGTTTCTATCATTGGTCAAAGGAAAGGTACACTGTAAAGGGAACTCTTCTTAATTGTTCAATCTAGACCCAGGCAACACGATCTATTGCAGCATCCCCATCCTCCAATAACTGCTCAAGTGTCCCCCTACCCTGCCAGAGTCACTCTGGAAAGCACAACAGGGAATGTTTTGGGACCAGTTCTATTCCTCTCTTCTCCATCAAGTACAGATCAGATAATCTCCAAAAGTTGAAAACTGTTGCTGATTTACTTCAGAACATAGATCAATGGTACAAAAATAATGGGTTTGGACCCATATCCTTTAAAATCAAAAAGGAGAGGAAATAGTCATTTTTTTCCTGATCTGCACAATGAAATTTTTTAAAAAGCCCTCAGGTAAATTCTTAAAAGCCTTTAGTTACAAGATAGAAAATGGCAAAACCGCATGGATACAATCGAAAACAATTCTACCCAATACTACCTTAATTTCAATCTGGAAAAAAAAATGGATAGCGTCTGTTATTAAGAAAAGCACAAGGGACAAGTGATACTTGCAATTCATCAGCCACCTCTGTGCTGATGATCTCCTGGGGCAGATGTAAATTGATCCACATCCTTATTAACTGCAAACTCCAATTATGCATTCTACACAGATGCTATTAAATTCTGTCCCATTTTAGCATGAATATTGGCTGGTTATACTACTTCCCAATCTTATTTTAAGATAAGAATGTTAAATCAAAGGGCATGGTGAGCATCCTCCCCATCATACGGAGTTCTTACTCTCCCTTACTCCCACCTCTCGTCCCATAAAAACTGGAGACAGAGGATTGAACGTCTATCTAAATTTGACCTCTGTCCATAATCATTATGTCAAGAAGGATTACAAGTGTGTGTTGATTAAATATACATGCAGTTTCAGTGCTTCATTTGACCCTGGTCTTTTATGTTCTTTTACACACAACAGTACATATGATTAATCACCAACTTGGCAAAGTAGCATAACTTGCCCCTCAGAAAAATTAAGCACACCAGGAACCTGAGTGCACAGCCTAAGCTGGCTTGGTTGTGCTGAGGCAAGACATCTTAAAGCCTTAGTTGTGCCTATATAGCTGAATATGAAAAACATTCATTACAACTCAAGAAGGAGCAGAGAAATTCTTCCATTGTGTTCTGGTCAACTGTTCTCTCTCAAACAATACATCCACGCACATTGGTTAATCACTTAACCATCTGTCATTTGCAGAACCTGGTTGTGCATAAATTGGTTCTAATTTTTTGCAATTTCCCTCCATCTGCATTTCACTATTTGAAACATTCACTCAGCCTCATTAGCTTTAATGTTTACATAATTGCAAAGAACTTCCATTTATATAACATCTTCCATACAGTAAAATGCCTCCCAAGGACTTCATAGAAATACAGAGGAACACTGTTTACCCGAATATCGGATTATCCGAAAGTCCCGATTGAAATGTTTCAAAGAGCTGTTTCAGCCCTGAATGCATCTTTTGTTTACAGGTACAATGACTAAAAACAAACTCTGCTCACTGAAATGCTGCAGAGAACAGTCCAGCCACCGAGTGTGCTTTTGCCTAGTCTCAATGGGAAGCAGACTTCACAGAAAACTCCGAGCCCCAAAGGAAATATTAACCGAATAATCAATTATCCGAACGATAATTGCCCGCCCATCTTGTTCAGATAATCGAGGTTCCTCTGTATTATGAAACAGAATTTGCCACTAAGTTATGCAAAGCAATTTAAGACAGGTGAAAAAGGAGCTTAACCATAAAAGGCAGGTTTTAAACTGTCTGAAAGGAGAAAAAAAAAAGAAAGTGACAGAGAGGCAACAGGGTTTAGGAACAGCTTAAAGCCTAGACAGCTGAAGATATTAATTACAACACCATTGGCAACTATATCAGGAACTCGCAAAAGGACAGAATTGCAAGAATACAGACACCCTAGGAGGCGATTGCAGAGATAGTGAGTGACAGAGCAGAAACAATTAATGTTAACAAACACAGGAGTGAACAGACTCGAGAGTTAACATTTAGAACACAAGTATGAGAGACTCTTTCAGGGATTCTCACTCCTCTTTACAGCAGTCTCAGGCCAAGTCCTAACTCCAGATGCAGGCTCTATTTTCACTGAACCAGGAGTGTCACAGACACATGAAACCTGTGCATAGTCAATGCATAACAAGGTCCAGAAATAAAGTCAAGAAAGACAATCTCCTGCATGGATCTCACTGCTCTTCAGTCTGGTATCAGGTCAGAGCAGAATTAAAACTAGTTATCTACACAATGGCCAATTGAGAGTGAAGGAAATGTGCCTAATGCCAACTGCAGAGTTACTGTAAATGCATCAATAAATTCCATATCACTCACTTTGAGAAACTACAGCTGCCACAGTCATCAACACGAATAAAATCTGCACTCTCTCCTAGAAGCTTCAAAATAGATGGCTTGAACTACATTCAAAAACAGCCCGACACTTGGAGCAATGAGACAGCCATGTGAATCTTTGTCATCACAGGCTAAATGCAGAGCACTCTCCAAACAGGGAAACACATTCAAGGTCAGAAGCTCCCAAACTGCTTCGATAGCCAGCTTAGAAATTATACACCAAGTTTTCAAATTATAAATAAGCTAGGAAACACAGTCACCAACTGCAGGCTAACATCTTAGGCCCAAATGAAGGTTATAAACTGTAGCTTTGAAGAAAAGAGGCTTTGTTTATATAGCTTCTTTCACAACCACAGGGAATCTCAAAATTACTTATAGTCAGTTAAGTACTTCCAAGGTGCAGCCACTGTCACAAATGATGGAAACAGCATACTTGCATACTGCAAGCTAAAGAAAATATGGCAATATCATATCGTCAAATCAGACAGCCTGTGCACATTGTTGTTTGGAGGTTAAACATTAGTCAAGAAACTTGGAGAATCTCCCTGCCCTTTTTCAAAAATAGTGCCATGGTATATTTCATATTCATCCGAGGGGACAGAGAGGGACGAGGTTTGTCTGAAAGATGGCCAATAATGCAGCAGTCCCTCAGTATAAAACAAGGGCCAGCTTTGATTTTTGTGCTAGAGTTCAGTAATGGGACTTGAACACAACTTTTTGATTCAGAGAGCGTAACCCATTGAGCAACAGCTGACTGATTGGACCTCAAACCTCGGATTTAAAAAAGTAGTAGTAAAGGTAAAAGCTGGAGACAAAGAATCTCAATTAACCTACAGTCCAGGGGTTCCCCGATTGAATGAACATCTGACTTACAAATGTTCGTACTTACAAACGTGATCCCCTACAGGAGACTAATTTTAAAGACTGGGATACAAATATTTCTCGTACTTATGAATGGCGGCTTTACATCATCCTATGCTATGTTCCAATCGGCACACAAATCAACTTGTGAGCAGATTCCAGATAAAATCCATTTGCAACTTAGGAACTGTCTGTAGTGTGGAACCCAGTTTGATTGCTTCAAAAAAGCAGCAAGATAGAGGAAAGAGATGTGTGTTGTCTGGATATCCTGTACCATGGAAAGAATATCTAACCCACTGAGCTTATTCACCGTTCTTTTCTTTGGTAATAAAGTCATCTCAACTTGTCCAGAGAGATTGACAAATGCTTGTGTGTATCATATTTCCTCATTCCAGTCACAGATATGACAGGCCCATAGCTGGAACCTAATATAAGAAAAAAAACCTGAAATTGGTGGGAAATCAGTTTGCATTTCTATAATACTTTGAAAAGATTTCAAGTTTCAAACAGCAACACATGAAGAGATATAAGCAGATGACTAAATGCTTAATCAAAGTAGTAGAACTAGCTTAAAAAAGGACAGAAGGAAAGTTTTAATGAAGGGATGGAAGAACTCTGGACCTAAAAAGCATTAAAAGCGAAGTTGCTTCTTACGACTTTCAAACATATCACAGAAAAACTAAAAGAATACAGATATGCCATTCGACAGGCTATAAAAAGAAACAAGAAACTAGCTGGCTATTCTAATGTCACCTTCTAGCATCTGGTCTGTAACCTTGCTGGTCAGAACATTTCAGTTACAATCACGATTGTTCCAAGTCTGAGAATCTGAATCATCAGTCTGAGTCATGAGCATTTGAGTCATGACTGTGAAGGCTGACTTCCAACCTACACTTCAATGAAAATCAGCAAGGAATCCAACTGGAAAATGCTAGATTTAAAAATCACGAAGTTTGCAGGAAGAGGCCAGCAGAAAGAAAACTGGTGGCGATGGAGAGGAAGAAATAATATTTAAATTGAGAAGAGGAAATTAATCAAACTCTTGAACATTCCAGAAAAGCAAGGCTATAAATCTCACATATACTGTAGTCTGCTAGCACGACAGGCAAGACCATAAAAACCTTAACAAATAGGAATGGGATAAGTCATTCAGCCTTTTGAGCCATTAATAGAATCACGACTGACCTGATATTGCTCACATAAACTTTCCTGCCTTTTCACTGTAACCCTTGTTTCCCCTTAGGATCCAGAATCTGTTATAGCCTTAAATATACACAAGTATTCTGCCGAGACAGCTTTCTGTGGCAAAGAGCTTCCAAGACTCTCAATCCGGAGAAGCTCCTCCTCTTCTCAATCTTAAAATTAGTATCCCTTTATTCTGAGATGATGCTCTCTAATCCTAGAGTCTCCCATTTATCCTGTCAAGGCCTTTAAGAATCCTATATTTTGCAATGAGATCATCTTTCATTCTACTAAACACCAAAAAGCATACTCCCAACTTGTTTAACTTTTGCTTATAAGAATCCCTCCACACCTGGGATCATCCTAGTGAATGCTTTCTGAACTGCCTTCAATGAAGCAATATCGCTCATTAAATATGGGAACCAAAATTGCTCATAGTAGTCTAGATGTGGTCTCACTAACATCTTTACAGTTGCAAGAAGACTTCCTTACTCTACAATCTAACCCTCTTGAAGCAAGGGCCAACATTCCATTAGCAATTAGTAAATTATCTAAAGCACTTTAACTTTTTCAGGAAATTTATTTTAACTGGATGCGTGAACATCATTCATCCTTCAGCTGGTCACAAATCTCTACTGATGTTTTAAGGAGAGCCGTGTAAATGGGACATTTGTCCACATGGTGATGGCATACCAAAAAGTACTACATCGACTGTGTAACACGGGAGACATGGTGAGACTGTGCAATACACTCAATCGATGGAAATCTTGTCAAATGAAAATTAGCAACTGCTGGGACAAATCCAATCAATCATTCAACCACAATGTTTCAAATCTGCTTTAAATTTCATTCCCAATTCTACATTTTACAAGTTTTATTCTGAGTCATGCCAGCATTAGGCACTGTTTGGACACAAAAAGCAAGTT
This sequence comes from Chiloscyllium punctatum, assembly GCF_047496795.1. Taxonomy (NCBI): domain Eukaryota; kingdom Metazoa; phylum Chordata; class Chondrichthyes; order Orectolobiformes; family Hemiscylliidae; genus Chiloscyllium; species Chiloscyllium punctatum. The sequence goes on from NC_092754.1 coordinate 6,742,544, forward strand.
TAGATTTTTGTCTCAGGAGAGCAAACTCAAATCCCACATACAAAAGCGGAGCTCACTCCTCCTATATACAGAGCAATAATTCTCTCTCCCACATTTTAGTCAAGAATGGTTAAATTGATTTGGACTGTTCAAGATGATTTTCTCCATCACCTCTGTTAAAACAAAGTGAACATAATTTTTATTTCACTTGTGTCTTGGACCATGTGACTAACCTTTTTGTATAGGTTGCATCACCCATTTAACAGAAAAAGATGTATTGTGCTCACCCACACAAGAACGAGTGTCATGGACTCACCAGAACATGACTCAAGGAAGGCACATCCATCCACCCACACCTCAATAATTTGAAAGAAATAATGGCTGCCCTACATGCTCTCAACTTCAAGACCCCATCTCCCTCCCTAAAACATCTATTCAGAGGCTTGCCCTTGTGCGAAAATCAGTAGTGTCCTCATGATCGAGCTAATTAGTCCTTTCACAACACAATCTAGAACAAGTTCTCTGGCAGCCTAATATTTTGCAGACACAATGCCGTCCAAGATATGTCGTGAAGCAAGTTAAACAAATAAAAAAAAGTTAATTAAGAGAATTGTATTTCTGAAATGATTAGATTTTGAAAGAGAGGAAAAGTACATCTTGTCATTTCATTCTCTAACTATTCTTTACCCAACAAAGCAGACAGCCAGCTGGTACTCCAGGATCCCCACTTTCTCTCATCTTACCTATGCTAAAAAACAGCAGAACATCTTTCTACTCCTACCCTATCCTAGTACAAAGTGTCCCTTAAACAAACTGCAACTATGTTCAACGTTTAAAATTTCACAAGAGATCAAAAGACAAGACTATGGTAACCCCTTTACTTTAAATTCAGAAACTGGACAAAAAAAAAATATTTTAGGTGCCTAAAATAAATACTCTTGAGCCATCACATTTCTCTCAAATTGCAAATTAAAATCTCCATGTAACAATACTATGGCTTTTAAAAAAGTGCATATTGTCCTGGTTTTTTGTTGGAGAGAGGTCTTGAACCATAGGTTCTGAGCTGTCTCTCCACAGCAATAGCGTAAACAATGTGAAGCTGAAATTGGAACAAGAGAAGCAACATGAATGGGTGGTGCCAGGCTCCCACCAGCATTTTAGTTTAGCTTTCAGTAGTTGTCAGCATTTTGAAGCTGACATTTCTCTCCCTGCTACAGCAAAACCCTTGAGCTCTCTCTCTCTCTCTGCCAGAATTTTCTCTTGATGTTCCTTTTACCTGGATTGGAGAAACATTACATGTGAAGCAATCTATTTTCCTGAATTTGCCTTTACCAAAGATGTGTTCATGAGATGTTAGTATATTTAACTTCTAAACAGCAACTGTTCCAATAATCTACTTTCTGTTAAGTTTCCAGTAGAGCCAAAGTTATAACAATTCATCTTTCTATTGTTTGTATTTTTCCTGGGGGTAAGAACAGAGTGTACTCTGCTTCAAGCTGTGTCGTGACCAAAATTATTATCTGAAACACAGCACCTTACACTTGCCTTTAAATAAAAGTCAAGGGTCTAGGCTATCTCCTCAATATATTTAAAGGGCGGAACATCCAGAGTCAAATTTAACTCTAGGAAATTCCAGGCCACTTCACTCTGTAGCGAGCTAAACTGGGCCCCAATGAGAAGGAAACCAGAGCACCCAGAGGAAACCCACGCAGACATGGGGAGAATTCGCAAACTCCCCACACAGTCAGTTGCCTGAAGCGGGAATTGAACCCGGGTCTCTGGCGCTGAGGCAGCAGTGCTAACCACTGAGCCACCATGCCGCTCACTTCTCTAACTTCCCACAGAGTTCTAGGGTACACCTGATCAGGTCCTGGGGATTTATCCACCTTTATGCATGTCAAGACATCCAGCATTTCCTCCTATATAATATGGACATTTTGCAAGGTATCATCTTCCATATTCTTCTCCACAGTAAATACTGATGCAAAATACTCCTTTAGTATCTCCCCCATTTTCTGCGGCTCTACACAAAGGCCGCTTTGCTGATCTTTGAGGGGCCCTATTCTTTCCCTAGTTATCCTTTTGTCCGTAATGTATTTATAAAATCCCTTTAGATTCTCCTTAATTCTATTTGCCAAAGCTAATTCATGTCCCCTTTTTGCCCTCCTGATTTCTCTCAAGTGTACTCCTACTGCCTATATACTTTAAGGATTCACTCGATCAAGCCTGTCTATATCTTACAAATGCTTCCTCCTTTTTCTTAACCAAACGCTCAATTTTTTTAGTCATCCAGCATTCCCTATACCCACCAGTCTTTCCTTTCACCATGACAGGAATATACTTTCTCTGGATTCTCGTTATCTCATTTCTGAAGGCTTCCCATTTTCCAGCCGTCTCTTTACCTGTGAGCATCTGCACCCAATCAGCTTTCGAACGTTCTTGCCTAAAACATTCCAAATTGGAGAAAGGCAAATTTTGCCTTTCAACTTTTAGATCTGGTCTATCCTTTTCCATCACTATTTTATGGTCACTGGCCCCAAAGTGCTCTCCTACTGATACCTCAGTCACCTGCCCTGCCTTATTTCCCAAGAGTAGGTCAAGTTTTGCACTTTCTCTAGTAGGTACATCCACATACTGAATCAGAAAATTGTCTTGTACACAGTTAAGAAATTCCTCTCCATCTAAACCCTTAACACTATGGCGGTCCCAGTCTATGTTTGGAAAGTTAAAATCCCCTACCATAACTACCCTATTACTCTTACAGATAGCTGAGATCTCCTTACAAGTTTGTTTCTCAATTTCCCTCTGACTATTAGGGGGTCTATAATACAATCCCAATAAGGTGATCATCCCTTTCTTATTTCTCAGTTCCACCCAAATAACTTCCCTGGATGTATTTTCAGGAATATCCTCCCTCAGTACAGCTGTAATGCTATCCCTTATCAAAAAGGCCATTCCCCTCCTCTCTTGCCTCCCTTTCTATTCTTCCTGTAGCATTTGTATCCTGGAACATTAAGCTGCCAGTCCTGCCCATCCCTGAGCCATGTTTCTTTAATTGCTATGATATCCCAGTCCCATGTTCCTAACCATGCCCTGAGTTCATCTGTCTTCCCTGTTAGGCCCCTTGCATTGAAATAAATGCAGTTTAAATCATTAGTCCTACCTTGTCCCTGCCTGCCCTGACTGTTTGACTCGCTTGTTCTCAAATGTACCAGTCTCAGACTGATCTCTTTCCTCACTATCTCCCTAGGTCCCACCCCACCACCTTATTAGTTTAAAATCTTCCTGAGCAGCTCTAGCAAATCTCCCTGCCAGTATATTAGCCGCCCTTCCAATTTAGGTGCAAACAGTCCTTCTCGTACAGGTCACTTCTACTCCAAAAGAGGTTCCAATGATCCAAAAATATTAATCCTTCTCCCATACACCAGATCCTCAGTCATGCATTCATCTGCTCTATCCTCCTATTCCTGCCCTCACTAGCTCATAGCACCGGGTGTAATCCAGATATTACTACTCTCGAGGACCTTTTTTAAAATTCCTGCCTAACTCTCTAATCTCCCTTCAGAATCTCAACCTTTCCCCTTCCTATGTCGGTGGTTCCAATGTGGACAATGACCTCTTGCTGGTCCCTCTTCCCCTTTGAGAACATTCAGCACCCGAGACATCCTTGATCCTGGCAACAGGGAAGCAACACACCATTCTGATTTTTGCTGCTGGCCACAGAAACGTCTGTCTGTACCTCGGACTAGAGTGTCCCCTAACATAATTGATCTCTTGGAAGCTGACGTACCCCTCATTGTATTAGAGCCACTCAATACCAGAAACTTGGCTGTTTGTGCTACGTTCCCCTAAGAATCCATCACCCCCTACATTTTCCAAAACAACATATTTGTTTGAAATGGGTACAGCCACAGAAGCTCCTGCACTAGCTGCCTACCTCTTTTACCGTTCCTGGAGTTAACCCATGTGACTGTATTGGAGACTAACTGCCATCCATCCCATACTGTTGCAAATTCCTCATTGCTTCTAACTGTCTCTCCAACCGATCCATTCGATCTGATAGACTTTGCAACCAACAGCATTTATTGCAGATATAATCTACAGTAACTATTAAACTCTTTAAACTCCCACATCTGACAAGCGCATATCACTCTACAAAAGGCCATTTTTGCTCCTTCACAATCTACAGACCCAGGAAATAATACTGTCTTATTCCTCTACAAACACTGCCCCAGGTTAAATTAATAGTTATGGCTTATATTTTAAGTTTAATCAAAAGACATATCTCAAAAAGCATATAATCAAGAAAGAACCCACTCTACTCACTACTGCACACTTTCTGTAAGTCCCACTTAAAACAATACACTGATCTGCTTCTGTGCTGTGAACTTCGCCCAAAAGTTCCCCCAAGATCAGTTGCGAATTTCACTGTTTCAGTGCATCTGGGAAAATTAACAATGAAATAAAAACTTCAACAGCAGCCTCTTGAGCCATATTAACAACAGATGGGTCTTGACTACTGGTTTGATCCTTGAAAACACCACAATAAAGATTATGTATACAGTGTGGCTCCAGACTGACCCAGTGTTAAAAATGGATTGATAATGGGCATGTACTAACCATATACCTCACCATAATCACACATATGTTTAAGCAGTAAACAGTGCCACAAAGGGACATATTTCAGGATGTTAATATTACATGTTCCTCTGAGTTAGGTAGACCCTATGGCTTCAGAAACTTTGTGGAGATCACATTGAAAAAATGTCCAAGAAATGGAAGTACAGATCACTCTAGTATAGTGGTTGTTGGCAAGTTAAAGCAAAAGGTTTAACCATCACCCATAGTAAACTTAACACTGAAGTAGAAGTCAGCCGCAGCTCAGCAGCAACACTGGGTCACAGAGTCAGAAAAGATGTGTTCAAATCTAAACCTATTACTGGATGAAAATGATCAAGGATGGCAGTCCAGTGCAATTCTGAAGGAGTACTGCAACTACCAGCCATATGTAGTTCAAATGAGACTTTAAACTGAAGCTGACTTCTCAGGTAAATGTACATCTCACATTGCTATTTTGCAAAAAGAAAATGTAAGAGCTGATATTTTATCCCCTCAACAGACTTCATTAAAATGGGTTATCTAGCCATAGTCAGAGTTATTAGAATCATACAATACAGAAACAGACCCTTTAAGTTCCCAAACTCCCTATATCTCTCTAAACATCTCCTATTCATGTACTAATCTAGACATTATGACTTTTTCTCCAAGTGAGACTTTGCTGTGCAAGATTAGCTACCACATTCCTATTATTTAAGATGGTTACACTTCAGAAGTATTTAATGGGGTTTAGGGTGCTTTGCAGGCGAGAGCGATGATACATAAATGTAAACTATTACTTACTCCTTTTGATCCAAGCACTCACTTTCACTATAGATTTAAAATGTTGAAATGCAAGAAACTTCTACAGTTTTAAAAAAAAATTGTTCATGGGATTTGGGCATTGCTGGCTAGGCCAGCTTTTATTTGCAACTGGATTATAATTTCCAACATCTCAATGGATATCACAACTTTGCTAGCAAATAATACTGCTAGTAGATCAGCAGATACTGTAATCAAGTGATCTCATGAAACAGCTAAATTAGGCACCGTGAGAGACTTTCATACAGACTGCATCAGGTCAAGAACATGACCCACCACAATTATTAATGGCCTTGCTAGCAACGCCCATATATTAAACAATTAATTCAATGAAAGCACAATAAAGTACTGAAATAGCAATTCAGAATTTAAACCCAAAACCAACCATGGTACCGTTGAACTAAATTTAATGATTTTGGCACCAATTAAAAATAAAATAAAAGACCAGTCATAATAATTTAAATTTGTTCATCACTATCCATCAGGGAAAAAAAAAGTCTCAGCAAGACAGACCTAGTCTCCAGAGATCATGCCCGAGGATCTGAAACTAGTTGTTGTCAGGAACAACTGCTTAACAGATGTTCCTAATAACTTAGGTGACAATAAAATAGCTTCTCGATGCAAATAACATGACAAAATGGCTCCCAGGCTGCAAATTGACAATTCTGCTATCATTGCATAATTGACTAACCACAGTCTGCTTCAATAGTGATGAGAAGGCAATGCTCCCTCTACAGCACAGAAATAACTAGGCTAGATAGGATATTACTGGCCATCCTAACTGACTTTCAAATGCAGGAGCAAAGGTTTGGTTAGTGGGATAAAGGTGGCCTGAGTGTTGGAAAACAAAGTTGCTTCACAGGAAATATCATTGGACCAAGTAACTGTCAAATAAAGCAATATTGTGTATTGATTGGTAATCGTCTGGATATACTATGTAATCATTGCCTGTACTTTTCTTTAAGAAAAGTATAAAAACATCTTTGTTTTATCCATGTGCGCAGCAACTCTGAGGAATATGGATGTACACAACCTCTGTTTCCGGAAGCTCTGTACCCGGCCGTATGAAGTCTTAAAGAACCAGATTGATTGAGTGTGCTTATTGACCGATCACGGAACAGGGAAAGTGACCCCCCTCAACCCATCTGGATGTTCACGGTCACAGACTCCAGAGCCCTAATTTTCCCTTCAAATCAAGCCACTCTTTTCTCCCAAACTTCCGTGAAACGGAACAGCCAACCATCTTCTCTGCACATCTTAGTTTAGACAAACTCTGCGTCTCATCAGTTTCAAGAATAACTCAGGAATTGTGTCTAAGACTCCCTTGGATTAGGATATAACCAATTCTGACGCTGCGCATTTGCTCATTAGAAATAATGCACTTGAAAACAAAACCCACACACAAAACAATCTCAGAAAGATCTACCAGCAGATATCCTTTGGATCAATGAAACATGAGAAATCACCAAAGTTTCTTCTGATGAACTTCATTTTTCACTGGTAGGCTTTGAACTACCTTGGCGAGAGTAGCCCTTGCTAAATAGATTCAAGACATGCCAGATCTGTAGCATAAAACCCTCAGCAACTGTCAACATTCCAGGCAAGTCAATTTGTACTAATAAGTATTCTATCAAAATTTTTATCTGAAATTCAACTCAGCTTCAAATGGCTGTTGTTGATGAGATTTTGTGAACCTGGGAGATTAAATTAATCTCTGAATACATCTGGATAGCAGCCCCTACTCAGGAACACAGCATCATTAATTATCTACCTACCACACTGTGGTAATTCAGCTAGTCCTCTGCAGAGCTGCATGGATCTCAAGAACACAAAATACACAGATGGGAACGATTATCTCCAAATAATGAAACAGGTTATGGTGAGCATACACTGCTTAAATACTGTGAGGTAACGTATTATAAAATAAAAAATCTCCCTGTGGCAGTTTAAATACCACAGGCAACTTCCTAACCTGATCTATGGGAGTAACTCTTTCTGATAATCGCCATGATTAGTTTTGGTGTGTAATCATTGGAATTAACATCTAAGGCATAATCAGCAAATATTTTAATTTCAGACCAGGACATCCACTTTACCTATCCAAGAATAATTTCCAGTATATTTTCATACACAATATTCCCCCTCTTTGGGGGAGCAAAGAAGTGGTGAGAAGAGTCCCATCAAATTTCATCATTAACATCACCCTGGGCAACAAGCCCTGGTGTGTGGCTTGATTACAGAACTCTGGCTCGGAGGTAGGCATAGTACCCATACAGGGTTCTCACTTTTACTTACATGCAAGTCATTCTGCATGAAGAGCTTCAATAGTTTGTTCTGAATGCATTGTCGCCTTCAAAGTTTGCACATACAACTTCCATGTTTAAAAAAGTCTCTATTTCAGCCCATGCCACAGAAATGAAAGTTCTCTTCAAAAATCACAAAAGACTGACAATATCAGCTCTCCTACCACTCCTCCAATTTCAGTAACAAAGAACTCACATTTCCTTAAATCTCTAACATTTGAACATCTGAAAGTGTACACATAATGGGAGAGCCCACCATTAACACGGTACTTGGACATCTAAAATGTCCAAGTGCAAAACCTGGAGTAAATTGTTCTCAGGTGGAAACAGATCCTTTCCTTCTTAACACCAAATTCTTGCTAGTTTATGGCCCCAAAGTGAATTCATCATCTGCCAACATAGTTGCCAATAACTCAGGTAGGGGTTTGAATAGTGAGAGTTGGGTGGTCAAATGTAAGGCCACCTTATCTGAGCCCCACCTGAGATTCAGAAAGGTACAATGCTACCAGAGGATAAAAGTGTTAATTGTACATATTCTACTTCTGCAGAAATAATCTTCAACATGCTCAGCGGAATCATCTTCTGTTAGGGATGTAGCAATCACTGCCTGGGCCAGCATTTAATGTCTATCCCCAACTGTCCTTGTTGGGGACAGTCTCCTGTTGGATCATTTCAGAGGGCAGTTAAGAATCAAACACATTGGTGTGGGCTCTGAGGGAAGATATCAGATTCAACCCATCATTTCACAGTCTGCCAACACTCACTGACGAGATCTCAAAAAAAAATTGCTTGCTAGAAAATGAAGGGCACTGCAGAATAGAGGTGACACTTAATACATTTTAGTAGAGCAATATTTGTGTGCCTTACATTTCACTGCTCATTATTCTGTCATTTTTCTCTTGGTTCAGTCTATTTTTATACATTGTCTCCATCTGCCACAGTCTGTCATCCTGCTTTTACACCTGTCATCACTTACATACTGCACCAATAGATTTAAACTTCTTGACAAGTAGGGGAAGACATGAAGACAAATAACTACAATGCATTAAAGCATTCAGCCAATAAGATGAAACTCTAGGAAGGCTGAACTCCCACGACTGAGCTTAGCTGGACAGATTTAGGCAGCTACAAGCTGAATGATGCAGTGAAGTGTAGCAAGTATCTCCAAATCAGAGGCAACAAAAACACACCCACAACTAACATAAAACCTGACATGCAGCTAAGCAGCATCTAAAGTACAGTCTTAAGTGTGATTTGTGACACATTCAGCAGAGAAGTCCAAGAATGAGAGCGTGACCCCAAGATAAAGACAACTAGTTTGACTAGAGTTTAAGCCAAAATATCCAGATGGGGCAGGCAATTAGGAAAAATGAAAACAGCCAGCCAACTCAGGCTGGTACAACTCCATGGCACAGGTCAGTCCCCAACTACAGCAAACACACTTCCAATTTCCAGCCAGGAAGGAAGGAGGGACAAGGAGAGAGAAATCATTGCAACACATGAAATGAAAATCTCATACATTTCTCTATCAGATACAAGGACAATGGTCTGCACTGAGATTGTGATTATCTAACGGGGGGGGGGGAGAGCGAGGACTGTGTGTGTTGATGGGGGGGGTGGGGGGGGGCCTGATTCTGGGGGCAGGGCTGCGTGAGGGAACAGGATGGTCAGGTTGGAACGACTGGGGGTGGGGTTGGAGTGTGCGGGGGGGAGGGGGGGGGAGAGGGGGTGGGGGTTGAGAGGGTGGGTAGGGGGGTGGAGAGGTGTGGGGTGTGGGTGGTGGTGGGGGGGGTGTGGGTGGTGGTGGGGGGGGGGTGGGTGGTGGTGGTGGGGGGGGGTGGGTGGGTAGTGGTGGGGGGGGTGGGTGGCGGTGGGGGGGGTGGGTGGCGGTGGGGGGGGGGGGGGGGGAGTGGGTGGTGGTGGGGGGGGTGGGTGGGTGGTGGTGGGGGGGTGGGTGGGTGGCAGTGGGGGGGTGGGTGGTGGTGGGGGGGGGGGGTGGGTGGGTGGTGGGGGGGGTGGGTGGTGGTGGTGGGGGGGGGTGGGTGGTGGTGGGTAGGGGGGTGGAGAGGTGTGGGGTGTGGGTGGTGGTGGGGGGGGTGTGGGTGGTGGTGGGGGGGGGGGTGGGTGGCGGTGGGGGGGGGGGGTGGGTGGCGGTGGGGGGGGTGGGTGGCGGTGGGGGGGGGGTGGGTGGCGGTGGGGGGGGTGGGTGGCGGTGGGGGGGGGGGGTGGGTGGCGGTGGGGGGGGGGGTGGGTGGCGGTGGGGGGGGTGGGTGGTGGTGGTGGGGGGGGGGTGGGTGGTGGTGGGGGGGGGTGGGTGGCGGTGGGGGGGGTGGGTGGTGGTGGTGGGGGGGGGTGGGTGGTGGTGGGGGGGGTGGGTGGTGGTGGTGGGGGGGGGTGGGTGGTGGTGGTGGGGGGGGGTGGGTGGTGGTGGGTAGGGGGGTGGAGAGGTGTGGGGTGTGGGTGGTGGTGGGGGGGGTGTGGGTGGTGGTGGGGGGGGGGGTGGGTGGCGGTGGGGGGGGGTGGGTGGTGGTGGTGGGGGGGGGGTGGTAGTGGTGGGGGGGTGGGTGGCGGTGGGGGGGGGGGTGGGTGGGTGGCGGTGGGGGGGGGGTGGGTGGTGGTGGGGGGGGTGGGTGGCGGTGGGGGGGGGGGTTGGTTGGTGGATGGGGGTGTGGGGGGTGATGGTGGGAGGGGAAAGAGCGCAACGGGCCACATCGCAGGTCCCCCCCGCGCTTACCTGGTGGCCACCCGGTAGATGGCAGCTCCGGTAGCACAGATACCGAGCCCCAAGCCTCCAGCCAAGGCGGTGGGGAATGTCCCAAGAGCGCGGTTCACCGCCTCCATCACCAGCGCTGGCCGTCCCCGTCCTCTGGAGAAATGGAGCCCGCGCTACCACCGCGCCTGCGCCAACTGCTCTGCGTGTCTGCGTCATCGCGCCGCGAGGCACGGCGCCCCGCCCTCCTGTCAATCACTGGGCCCACTGTATCCATACACGTGTGTCCCATGTGGCTCTGTTTGGGCCTGGGGATGGGGAAGATGGATAGCTCAGTTGGCTGGATGGTCGGTTTATAATAGTGTAAACAGCGTGAATTCAATTCCCACACTAGCTGAGATTACCATAAACGTTCAAACTTCTGATGGCGACCCTAAGGATAATCTCTCTAACCTTGTTGAATTGATTTGAATGTATTGTCCCATGTGCCAAGGCACAGTGAAAAGCTTTGTCTTGCGAGCAGATCACATAGTTAAGTAGCATAGATAAGTAAATAATAGATAAACAGCAGCAAAAACAAAAAAAACACAGGTAGAGGCAAATGCTAAAAGTTTGTGAGTCCATTCAGTATTCTAACAACAGTAGGGTAGAAATTGCTTTGAAAGTGGCTGATGTGTGTGTGTTCAGGCATCTGTACCTTCTCCCCGATGGTAGAGGTTATAGGAAAGCATTGCCAGGGTGGGATGGATCTTTGAGAACGCTGACAGTGTTTCCTTGACAGCGGGCCTGGTAGATGGATTCATTCGATAGGTGAGAGGTTGGTCTTTGTGATTGTCCGGGCTGAGTTCACCACTCTCTGTAACCGTCTCTGATCTTGAATGGTACAGTTGCCATACCAGGTAGTGATACATCCAGTCAGAATGCTCTCAATGGCACATTATGAAAGTTAGGTAAAAACAATGACTGCAGATGCTGGAAACCAGATTCTGGATTAGTGGTGTTGGAAAAGCACAGCAGTTCAGGCAGCATCTGAGGAGCAGTAAACTCAATGTTTCGGGCAAAAACCATTCATTAGGAGTACAGGCAGAGTGCCTGAAGGGTGGAGAGACAAATGAAAGTAGCATAGAGTACAATAGGTGAGTGGGGGAGGGGATGAAGGTGATAGGTCAGGGAGGAGGGTGGAGTGGAAAGGTGGAAAAGAAGATAGGCAGGTAGCACAAGTCATGGGGACAGTGCTGAGCTGGAACTTTGGAACTGGGATGAGGTGGGGGAAGGGGAAATGAGGAAACTGTTGAAGTCCACATTGATGCCCTGGGGTTGAAGTGTTCCGAGGCGGAAGATGAGGCGTTCTTCCTCCAGGCGTCGGGTGGTGAGGGAGCGGCGGTGAAGGAGGCCCAGGACCTCCATGTCCTCGGCAGAGTGGGAGGGAGAGTTGAAATGTTGGGCCACAGGGCGGTGTGGTTGAATAGTGTGGGTGTCCTGGAGATGTTCCCTAAAGTGCTCTGGCAAGGGTATTAACTGTCATGCCAAATTTCCTCAGCTGCTTGAGGAAGAAGAGATGTTGTTGGGCCTTTGTAACCAGTGCGTCCACATGAAGAGTCCAAGAAAGCTTGTTGTGGATGACCACTCCCAGGAGCTTGACACTCTCCACTCGTTCCACCTCTGTGCTGTTAATATATAGGTGGCATGAGTAACATTTCGCCAAAAGTCAGTAATGAGCTCCTTGGTTTTGTCTGCAGTGAGAGCTAGGTTGTTCTCAGTGCACCGTTTTTCCAGGTCTTCCACCTCCTGTCGGCAGTCTGTATGGTGGTGTCATCAGCGAACTTGTAAATGGCATTAGTCTGGTATTTGGCGATGCAGTTATCAGTATACAGTGAGTACTGTAGGGGACTGAGTACATACCCCTGAGGGGGCTCCTGTGTTGAGTGTTAGTGAGGATGAAATGTTGTCCCCAATCTTCATTGATTGTGGCCTGTGGGCCAAGAAACTGAGGATCCAGTTGCAGAGAGTGTGGCTTAGTCTGAGATCACTAAGTTTAGTAATCAGTCTTGAGAGGATAATAGTGTTGAAAGCTGAACTGTAGTCAATGAGTAGGATTCTAACATAGCTGTTCTTGCTGTCAAGATGTTCTAGGGAGGCGTGAAGGGCAAGTGATATGACATCTAACATGGATCTGTTGGTCTGATAGGCAAATTGGAGTGGGTCAAGAATAGTGGGGAGTCTGGAGTTGATTACTGCCATGACCAGCCTTTCAAAGCACTTCATGACCACCGAAGTTAGGGCCACTGGGTGGTAGTCATTGAGACATGCTGCATGAGCCTTCTTCGGCACAGGGATGATGTTGGCCCTCTTGAAACAGGCAGGGACAGTGGCCTGCTAAAGGGAGAGGTTAAAGATGTCTAACTGGCAACTCTGCCAGTTGATCTGCGCATACTCTGAGTGCACAGCCTGGTACTCCGTCTGGTCCCATCGCTTTACTTGGATTCACACGAAGGAAAACTGATTTGATCTCTGATGCGGTGACTATTGGGGTGCGTTCATCAGGACCTGTCGGAATAGTGTTACCTCTCTGCCGAAATTCTGCTCAAAGTGAGCATAGACGGCATTGAGACGGTCTGGAAGGGATGTGTCATTGTCTGCTATCTTGCATTGTCTCTTTTTCGAACCTTTGATATCATTCAGTCCTTGCCATAGTCATTGGATGTCTGTCTGGGTCTCTAGTTTGGATCAGTATTGGTCCTTGGCTGTGGTCATGCAAAGGTCATACTTGGATTCCTTATATTTGAGCGGGTGTCCTGATCTGAAGGCCTCACACCTGGTTTTTAGCAGGTTCTGTATGTCCTGATTCATCTAGGGTTTCCTGTTGGGGAACACCCGGATTGACTTCTTCTGTATACAGTCCTCCACACACTTGCTGATAAAGTCTGTGACAGTGGTGGCGTACTCGTCCAAGGTACCTGCGCCCTGTTTGAAAACGGCGCAATCATTCCAGAGTTGATCCTCTGCCTCCTCCGACCAGCATTGGACCTGTATCCGCGAGGGGGGGTCTCCTGCTTGAGCTTTTGTCTGTAAGCCGGGAGAAGAAACATGACATTGTGGTTGGAGTTCCCAAAATGAGGGTGGGGGATGGAGAGGTAGGCATCTTTCACAGTGGGGTAGCAGTGGTCTAAAATGTTCGGGCCCCATTTGAGGCAGGTAATGTTCTGGTGGTACTTAGACAACACTTTCCTTAGATTGGCTTGATTGAAGTCACCAGTTACAATAAACAGGGCCTCAGGGTGTTCTGTCTCGAGGGTGTTAGTGATGGAGTACAGCACCTCCAGAGTTTCCTCAACCTTTGCTTGTGGCGGTATGTACACAGCAGTTAGTTTAGCAGCAGTAAATTCCCGTGATAGATAGAAGGGGCAGCATTTGATGGTGAGGAATTCAAGGTTTAGGGAGCAATGGCTGCCCAGGGTTGCAATGTCCATGCACCACAAGTGGTTGATTAAAAAGCAAACCCCTCCACCTTTTGTCTTACCCGAGGACGCTGTACAGTCCATAAAATGGATAGAAAAACCATTAGCCTGAAGTGTGCAGTCGGGAATGAATGAGTTAAGCCAGGTTTCTATGAAGCAGAATGTACAACAGTCCTGCAGTTCACGCTGGAAGCTGAGCCGTGATCTGAGTATGTCCATCTTGTTCTCCAAAGATTGTACATCTGCTATGAGTAAGCTCGGAAGGGGGGGGGGTGTCTTAAAACAGCGTAGTCTCAGTCTTGCTAGCAGGCTGGCACGCTTACCCCGCTTCCTCGCATGTTTCTTAAATTTGAGTGGTGCGGTGGTCTGGTGGAGTGGATTGTGACTGCTTCCAGGTAAGTGATCCTTCCCAGGACCCTGTGGAGCAGGTAGTTTGCAGTTTAGTAAATTTTTACAGAGGGTCTGCTTAGGACCCAATGTGGCAGATACTGTGTTTTTTTTTTAACCAGGTCCAGCCATGTTTTTGCAGAAGTGTTTGGTCTGATACATTTCATGTCAGGCAGGTGTCTTATGGGGTCGGGAGCGTTTTGTGTTGGTTCTCCTTCCTGGGGCAGGCTTCTCAGGCCCCTCCATTTTCCGGCAGGCTCCAAGCCTGGGGCTCACGTAGGCTGCCTCCGGCTGGCCTGGCCTTCTTCTGGCCTGGTCGATTGGGTCATGGGTACCATGAGGTCTGCTGCCTTCATCCCGTAAGCTGGCTTTGAGGATCAAGGAGCTTCAAACATGTGAGTTTAGATATAACATAGTTATTCGTAATTTCTAGAGTACCCTATTAAGTTTGAAGAGTGAACTATGATTGTAGGAAATGGGAAACTTAGATCTGCACGCAGGAGCTCGCAAGGAGTCGACCATATTCAGCGCCATCTTGCATCCTTGTGAGGTGAATCTCACCACTGGTCCCCTCTCTCTGATAAGAGAACAGCATCCCTATGATCCAGCAGGAGTATGGTGAGGGATGCTGAAGTTATTGGACCCTTCTGGTGCCTCAAATGCATGTAAATTTGGTTTGGGTCAAGTAAGTGATACTATAATACCCAGGAGCAGAAATTGAGCATTCAGCCAATCACGTCTGCTCCGCCATTCAATCATGGCTGAAACATTTCTCGGCTACTATCTCCCGTAAACCTTGATTGCCCTGACAATCAAGAACCTATCTATCTCTGTCTTAAACATAGTCAATGACTTGGCCTCCACAGCCTTCTGTGGCAGTGAATTCCATAGATTCCTCACTCACTGGCTGAAGACTTTTCTTGTTATCTCCATTCTAAAGGATCTTCACTTTACCCTAAAGGTGGGTCTTCAGGTTCTAGTCCCTCCTAGCAATGGAAACATTTTCCCAATGTCTCTGTCCAGGCCATTCAGTATTCTGAGAGTTTCAATTTGATCCCCCCTCATACCTTTGGTCTGTTTGGACAGAGTCACAACTCCAATGTTTATTTCCTTGATATGCTGCTGTACAGAACCAAACTGCTTCAATGACTATGTACAGGTTATTCTGCTATAATGTGTGTTTCATCAGCGTGAATTGGCTATAACGCAATTGATGAATTGTGGACATTGTTTGGATAAAGTGAATTTTTTACCGAAAGGGTATAGTGGTTTTCTCTAACGATCTTCTACAGCACGATTTTCTATAGTGCGAGGTAGTAGAGGAAAACAACTGTTGCATTATATGCACATACAGGTTGTTCTGCTAAAGATACTTCTATGAATACGGCATATTTTTGAAATTAATAGAGTATGGTGGGGGGGGTGGAAAGGGCTTGTGTATTGAAGGAGTACTGTACCTACGTCTACCTTTACATCTCTGATTCGCAGGTTCAAGACCCACCTGCTTCAGAACTGTGTCTGTTTTTTATTTACTCAAAGGATGTGGATGTTGCTGGCTGGACCAATATTTATTGCCGGTCCCCAGTTGCCCCTTGAGAAGGTAGAGGTGAGCTGCCTTGAACTGCTGCAGTCCACGTGCTGTTGGTTGATCCACAATCTCCTGAAGGAGGGAATTCCAGGATTGTGACCCAGCGACACTGAAGGACTGGCAAAATATTTCAAAGTCAGGAGGGTGAGTGGGTTGGGAGGGGATCTTGCAGGAGGTGGTGTTCCCATGTAGCTACTGCCCTGTCCTTCTAAATCAAAGTAAAAAATTCACTTTATCCAAACAATGTCCATAATTCATCAATTGCGTTATAGCCAATTCACGCTGATGAAACACACATTATAGCAGAACAACCTGTACATAGTCATTGAAGCAGTTTGGAAGATGCTGTGAGGATCTTTGGTGAATTTCTGCAGTGCACCTTATAGATGGTACACATTGCTGCTACTGAGCGTCGGTGGTGGAGGGAGTGGATCTGATGCCCTGGATGGTGTCAAGCTTTTTGAAGCTGCACTCATCCAGGCAAGTAGGGATTATTCCATCACACGCCTGCCCTGTGCCCTCTACATAGCTGTGCCTTTCAGAGAATAATGCCTCATAGAGAATATTGCCTCTGAACAGTTGGTTACATACACTGGATACTCAATGCTCTGGAGAAATATCACCACTGCCTTTACAAGATCCTCCAAAGCTGGTGGCAAAAAAAAGACCATCCAATAGCTGCCCCTTAAGCCATCTTGCCCTAGCTCCGAGAAAGACTGCAGATATCCCCAAAATGCAAAACACACCTGCCTTTGACATCACTTCAGTCTGCTGGTTATTTGGGTGTTGCCTTGTTTTGTTTATTAGCAGAGCTTTTATTGTTGTGGCTGTGTCTGATACCACTTGGGACTCCCAGGATGATGGCAGGTGCAATTTGGGAAGTCCTTGAAGTACCCCTGAAGAGGTCAAGCATCTCCTGTCAATACACAGGTGACCTGAACTTGTGTCCAGCCAAAATGGAGGAAACTGATTTGGCAAGGCATTGTAAAACAATCAAGAGACCTTATCAGGAATGTGGATTGGAGAAGACAGGGGAGTCAGTGGGAGTACGCAAAACTCCAAAGAAACTCAGCTCTTGGAGCACCATGTGCCCCACACATGACAGAGTCATAGCATGGCATTGGACTTAGCAACTTGTGAACCAAAGTGGAAGCAAGCTCTCCTTGATCTGAGGGTGTGGCTACATCAACAACAACTGTAACATAACAAAACATATAGTGACACTTCAAAGAAGCAATTATAAAGTAAAAATAGACCAGAGTTAAGGGGAAATTTGAAGGTAGGTCCTTAAGGCACCTGTTAAGGAGGAGGAAAGTAGGTTGGAAAGGTTCAGAAGGAAACTTCAAAGTTTGGGGCTGAGGCAGCTAATGGTGGGGTGACTAAAGCTGGGATTGCTTGAGAAGCCAGAATCAGGTAAGCTCAGGTATTACAGAGGATCAAGAGACTGGAAGAGTTTACAGAGATAGGAAGGAATGAAGCCTTCCTTCATTCAAGGAGAATGACAAGGAAAATGTAAAAGTTGTGGCAATGTCTATCCACTGTCTACCATGAGCTAAGGGATGGTGGGGAATCAGCCCTTGGTGCAATTTCTGATGACATCGGGCGGGTACAACATGAGACGGCAGGAGTGCATTGGAATAGTTAATTCTAGACACAGTAACAAAGGCCTGGCTAAAGGTCTCAGTGCAGATGTGCTGAGCTCAGAGGACAGTGTTGGTATAAAGGTAGGAATAGCCTTAGTGTGACACAGATGTGTGGTTAGAAGCTCAGTTGACTTCAACTATGACACACCAAGGTTCAATCTCAGTCAGTTGATGGGGGAGGTTTGGGAGACAATGGTGTCAGTCTTCCCAATATGTAGTTGAAGGTATTTTTTCTCATTCACTGTTAGGTGTCACATAAGCAACCTTAATCAGTTTAGAGATAGTGATGGTGCCAAAAGAGGCCACGTGTTGAGTCTCACCAGTGTGTCTGCAAACTGAAGCTGCCAGTCACGGAGTAAGGGGAAATCATTGAGGCACAGATGCCAGTGTTCATCCAATTCCATTCACTTTCATGATGTTAAGAAAGGGCTAGTGGTACTGGACATTGTTAAAGCTACAGGTTTAGACAACAGTACTGCTGACTTGTGCTCCAGAACTTGCCATGTCCCTGGCCAAACCCCATTACAGCAACAACACTGGCATCTACTTGACAATGTGGAAAATTACTCAGGAATGTCCTGAACACAAAAAGCAAGACCTGGCCAATTACCACCCCAATAATCTACTCTTGATCATCAGTAAAGTGATAATTATTCATCAACAGTCCTATCGTAACACTTGCCTAGCAACAATCTGCTGCTCAGTGATGCTCAGATTGGGTTCCACCAGGACTCCTCAGCTCCTAACCTCATTTCAGCTGATTTCCCATGGTGAGGTGGGAGTGACAACCCTTGACATCAAGGCTGTATTCAACAGCATGTGGTATTGAGGATACTGAGCAAAAATGAAATCATTAGGTATCGGGGCAAACTCTCCACTGGTTGGGAGTCATACCTGGCACATAGAAAGGTGGTTGTGGCTGTTAGAGGTCAGTCATCTTAGTTCAGGACATCTCTGCAGGAGTTCCTCAGTATAGTGTCCTAGGCTCAACCATCTTCAGCTGCTTCATCTATGACCTTCCCTCCATCATGAAGTCAGAAGTGGAGATCTTCACAGATCACTGTACAATGTTCAGCACCATTCTCAACTTCTCAGATACTGAAGGGAAAAGTGAGGACTGCTGGAGATCAGAGTTGAGTCTGGTGCTGGAAAGACACAGCAGGTCAGGCAGAATCTGAGGAGCAGGAGAATTGACGTTTTGGGCATAAGCCCTTCATCAGGACTCCTGATGAAGAGCTTATGCCTGAAACGTCGATTCTCCTGCTCCTCGGATGCTGCCTGACCTGCTGTGTCTTTCCAGCACCAGACTCTCAACTTCTCAGACACTGAAGCACATTATGGAGAAATACAGCAAGACCTCAAAAAAATCCAAGCTTGGGTTGACAAGTGGCAAGTAATATTTGTATTATGCAAATGCCAGCAATGACCATCTCAAACAGGAGAAAATCTAAGCATTACCCCTGTACGTTAAATGGCATTTCATCACTGAATCCCCCTCTATCAATATCCTGAGGGTTACCATTGACCAGAAACTGAACTGGACTCGCCCTATATTAGCTACAAGAGTAGGTCAGAGGCTTGGAATCCTGCAGTGAGTAACTTACCTCCTGACTCCCCAAAGCCTGTCCACCATCTACAAGGCACAAACCAGGAGTGTGATGCAATACTCTCCCACTTGTTCTATCACCAACTGTCAGGAGCAGCAGTGTGTAGTAACTACAAGATGCAACGCAGAAATTCACCAACGATTCTTAGCACTTAGTGTCATAGAGTTATAGAGCATGGAAACAGCCCCTTCCGTCTAACTTGTCCAAGCTGACCAGATATCCCAACCCAATCTAGGGTTTGGATATCTGCCAGCAGCCACCCCATATTCCACCAGACCCTTTCTATTCATATCCCCATCCATGTGCCTTTTAAATGTAATTGTACCAGCCTCCACCACTTTCTCTGGCAGCTCATTCCATACCCATACCACCCTCTGTGTGAACAGGTTGCCTCATAGGTCTCTTTTATATCTTTCCCCTCTCACCCTAAACCTATTCCCTCTAGTTCTGGACTCCCCCACTCCAGGGAAAAGACTTTGTCTATTTACCCTATCCATGCCCCTCATAATTTTACAAACTTCTGTCAGGTCACCCCTCAGCCTCCGACGCTCCAGGGAAAACAGCCCCAGCCTGTTCAGCCTCTCCTTATAGCTCAAATCCTCCAATCCTGGCAACATCCTTGTAAATCTTTTTTGAACCCTTTCAAGTTTCACAACATCTTTCCGATAGGAAGGAGACCAGAATTGCACGCAATATTCCAACAGTGGCCGAACCAATGTCCTGTACATGACCTCCCAACTCCTGTACTCAATACTTTGACCAATAAAGGAAAGCATACCAAACGCTTTCTTCACTATCCTATCTACCTGTGACTCCACTTTCAACGAGCTATGAATCTGCACTCCAAGGTCTCTTTGTTCAGCAACACTCCCTAGCACCTTACCATTAAGTGTATAAGTCCTGCTAAGATTTGCTTTCCCTAAATGCAGCACCTCGCATTTATCTGAATTAAACTCCATCTGCCACTTCTCAGACCATTGGCCCATCTGGTCCAGATCCTGTTGTAATCTGAGGTAACCTTCTTCGCTGTCCACTACACCTTCAATTTTGGTATCATCTGCAAACTTACTAACTATACCTCTTATGCCCACATCCAAACCATTTATATAAATGATGAAAAGTAGTGCACCCAACACTTTTCAAATCTAGGCTCCCTCTAAGCTGCTTGGTGGTTCTCTACATGGTGTTGGGTGTACTTTTGGAAAACCACTGTTCTGCACGGAAGCTGGAGGTCCCTGCAGCAGAAAAAAAATTAGAGAGAACTTAGTTCCAAACCCACAAGCACAGCCATCTGGAAGGACAGGTGTAGCAGATGCGTAGGAACACCAACATTGCAAGCTCCCCACCAATCCACTCAACAGCCTGATTTGCCATTCTTTCAGTGTCAAAATCCTGAAACCCTCCCCACCAACACTGGAGTCCATCGACACTAAATGCACGGCAGCAGTTCAAGAAGACGGCTCACTCTCAACCTCTCAAGGCAACTAAAGATAGGCAATAAATGCTGGCCCAGACAGCAACACTGACTTCCCAGGAATGTATATTAAAAAAAAAGGAATCGGGCAAATGGCTGCCCCATCCTTTCAAGCCTGCATGCTCTGCACTTCCAAACATACGAACATCACCATAGCAGGTAACCAGCCAAAGACTTGGAGTGAAATATCGTTAAAACTGATTGTGGTATCGAAGGTGAAGGTGAGATTATGGCTGTGCTAGGAGCCATTGGGACCTAGTCCAACTACTTTGTTGGCTCTCCACACTCCAAGACCACAAGTGAGGCGCCAGTAAAGTTCAGTTAAACATTTTGGTGAGTGAGGGGTCAAGCTGTGAAATATCTCTCTGAAGTGATGCAAGAAATAGCACCAATTCAGTCAAGTGCAAATTATGTGGAATTCTTTCAGATAAGAAAAATTTGGGAGTCAGAATGAGAGCAATTTGAGGTATGTGGTGTGATAATTGTAACATGTTTGATAGAAACATGTGATTTGAACATATCGTTCCCAGAGCTCTTCACACGTGGAGTTTTCCTCTTGTTATGTCCGGATCTGTTGTCATTCAAATCATGCGACTACCAGAGTGGTAGGAGGCAAACCAGATCGTCTCTAAATGAGAGTTAAATAGGATTTGAAGCATTAGCTCAGTTTCTCTCTCCACAGATACTGCCAGACCTGTTGGGTTTCTCCAACGCAGACCCTTCGGTCCAACTCGTCCATGCCAACCAGATTTCTTAAACTGAACTAGTCCCATTTGACTGCATTTGGCCCATATCCCTCTCAACCTTTTCTATTCATGTACTTGTCCAAATGATTTTTAAATGTTGTAACTGTACCTGCCTCTAGCTGAGGGAGAAACATCTCATAATGGCAATTTAGTGGACTAGTAATTCTGAGGACTGGACAAATGGTCTGGAAATCCCACTGCAGGTATTGCGGGAATATATGTTTAATTTATGACTAAAAACCTGCAATAAAAAGTTAGGTTCATGATCCTTATTAATGAGACTAAGTGAATGGGCAAAAATAAATGTGAGTAAGTATGAATTTATCGACTTTGTCCAAAAAAAAAGAGAGAATGTGACGTTGAATGACCTAAAAGAGGTTTGCTATGGTGATACCACAGCCCAGGCCCAGTGTGAAGTACATGTATTAGGCTTTGTGTTAGAGGAAGGATGTTGAGGAAAAAAAAAGTGCTCAGCACGGAGTTAACAGAATGCTGCCTAATATAAGCAATAACTAATACGGGAAAAACAATGTGTTCGATAGATGTTTGAAGAGAAAGAGAACATGGGGAATGGGAATGGAACAGGTGAGGGGGCTTAGGAATACTGCTAATCTGCAGGATTAAACCAACATGTACTGAACAGTTGGTTTCTCCTGGAGGTTCACAGACTGATCAGTGAAGTACAGAACCAAAAACTAGGAAGTTGCTGGTATGTACCAGGCAAGATGCCAAACAACTACACCAACAAGATACCGTGCCATGAAAGTACAAGGGAAGTACCAAATGCACAGATGGATGCGAAGCACAACTCTGAAAGAAGTATTATTTAACTGTCATAAAGATGGCAGTTTATTTACTCAAAAAAAACACAAGGCAAATCTGTGCTAGTCTGATGGCAAAATTGGAAATTAAAAACCAGAAGGTGAAATAAAAAGGGATACTTTTCACAAATTGAATAAGGAAATTGTGACCCAAAAACAAGATTAAAGTTTGAAATCAGAATGTCTAACTTGTGTTTGTAGCATGTCTGCAAACACATCTTAAAAAGGTGGACTTAAAATAACAAATTCATCATTCTTTCCTGCGATTCAACATGGCACAGCTAGCACACAGACACAAATTAAACGTGAGTCCCATCAGTATACAGCAGGCAGCATGACCTTGAGTCTGAGACACTGAACAACAAATTAAATTAACCTAAATATTCCAGTTGTAATAACAAAATAATCTAAATGTTCACTGTCATCACTTTGCAAAAGTGACAGAAACGTCTGGGACACACGTACAGTTAAACACAGAAAGCTGGAAGCTGCTGTTGGGATGTCCCGATTCTCTGCAGGATGTGCTGCTGCTGTATTTGTGAATACAATACAATATACAATAATACAATACAGTACAGCACAGGAACAGGCCCTTTGGCCCACCAAGCCTGTGCCGATTCCTAATCTTTATTTAGACCTGCTATTTATTGCCCATGGGCGATTTCCATCCCTCTGTTCGCCTCCAGTTCATGTGTCTACCAAGGTACGCCTTAAACACTGCTAACATACCTGCTTCCACCACCTCCACTGGCAGTGCGTTCCAGGTACCCACCATCTCCATTGGCAGTGCGTTCCAGGTACCCACCACCTCTATTGGCAGTGCAGTCCAGGTACCCACCATTTCCACTGGCAGCGCGTTCCAGGTAGCCACCACCTCCACTGGCAGTGCGATCCAGGTACCCACCACCTCCAGTGGCAGTGCGTTCCAGGTTATCACCACCTCCACTGGCAGCGCGATCCAGATCCCCACCGCCTCCACTGGCAGCACATTCCAGGTACCCACCACCTCTGTTGGCAGTGAGTTCCAGGTACCCACCATCTCCACTGACAGTGCGTTCCATGCAATATTCCAAATGTGGCAGAACTATAGTTTTGTACTATAGCTGTAAGATGACTTGCTCACTTTTATATTCCATGCCGAGGCCAATGACATCAAGTGTGCTGTGTGCCTTCCTGACCACCTTATCCACCTGTGTTACTCATTTTCAGGGACCTGTGGACTTGTACACCCAGATCCCTCTGTATGTCAATGCTCTGAAGGGTTCTGCCATTTATCGTGTAATTCACAACTGAATTTGATATTCCAAAGTGCATCATCTCGCTTTTGTCTGGATTAAACTCCATCTGCTATTTCACTGTCCAAATGTGCAAACTATATCCTGCTGCATCCTTTGACAATCCTTCTTACTACCTGCAACTCTGCCAATTTTGGTGTTATCTGCAAACTTACTAATCAGCTACATTTTCCTCCAGATCATTTGTTGTTTGTAATATATGAAGGCCCCAGCACTGATCCCTGTGGAACACCACGAGTTACTCATCTCCATTCTGAAAAGAACCCCTACTTTCTGTCTTCTATAACCAAGCCAGTTTTGTATCCATAAGACCATAAGACATAGGAGTGGAAGTAAGGCCATTCAGCCCATCGAATCCACTCTGCCATTCAATCATGGCTGATTGGCATTTCAACACCACTTACTGCACTCTCTAGCTAGCTCATTCTGCATCCCATGAGACTCGAACTTCTGTACCAGCCTGCCATGAGGTACTTTATCAAATGCCTTACTAAAGTCCATGCAGACAACATTCACAGCCCTTCCCTCAATCATTCTTGTCACCTCAAGAAAACTCAGTCAATTTGGTCAGACATGACCTTCACACACAAACCCATGCTGCCTATCACTAACAAGTCCATTCACTCCCAAACATCAACAAAACTCTGTCTCTCGGGATCTTCTCCAAAAGCTTCCCCATGACTGACATAAGCCTCACCGGTCTGTAAATACCTGGATTATTTGTTTCCCTTCTGAAGCAAAGGAACAACATTGGCCATTCTCCAGTCCTCTGGAACCTCGCCTGAGATCAAAGAAGATGCAACGATATTTGTTACGGCCCCTGATATTTCCTCCCTTGCCTCCCACAATATGCTGGGATAGTTCCTCTGGGGATCTGTCTACCTTCATATAATATTTCAAGACACCTAACACTTCCTCCTTCATTATGTTGACCTGCTCAAGAGTATTCAGACAACTTTCTCTAATCTCAATGTCCCTCACATCCCTCTCTTTGGTGAATACTGATGTAATGTACTCATTAAACGAGCTTATCCATTTGCTGTGGGTCCACACATAACCTCCCTCCTTTATCCTTGAATGGCCTACCTTTTCCTTAGCTTCCCTCCTGCTCCTAATGATTCTCCTTGACCCTGCTGGCCAAAGACATATTTAGCCCTCCTAGCTTCCCATTTGAGCTCCTTCCTACTTTCTCGATAATCTTCAAGGACTTTGTCTGCTTTTAGTTGCCTCGACGTTGATAATTTGCCCTGTCACCCAAGGTTCCTGAATTCTGCCATGCCTGTCCTGCACTCCAATTAGCTGGTCTTTAGAAGACTCCTACATGGCTGATGTGAATTTACCCTAAAATAGCCACTTCCAATCCCCATTCTCAAGTCCCTGCCTAATTCAGTTATTGTTGGCCTTTCCCCAAGTTAACACTGTCATCTGAGGTCCACTCTTGTCCTCTTCATAAGTATCTGAAAACTTACGGAATTATGGTCACTATTCCCATAACGGTCCCCCATTGAAACTTTGATCACCTGGCCAGGTTCATTTCCCAATACCAGGTCCAATATGGCTCTCTCCCTCATTGGACTGTCCACATACTGTTTCAAAACACACTTCCGCGCACACCTTAACAAATTGCTCCCCAGTCAAACCCCCGGCCCTAAGGGAGTCCTAATCAATATGAGGGAAGTTAAACTCACCCACCACAATAATGTGCTATTTTAAAATTTTTCCAGAATCTGTCTACATATCATTAGGTGGAGATGAAGCTCAGAAAATGAGAGGGGAAGAGAAAACAGCAATTGTGCAGACAAAGAAATTGATAATGGTGAGTCAAAAAAAAAGTATCAGAGACTGAAAGTGACCTTATACAGGTTTATAAATCTTGACGGGCATTGATAAAGTGAACAACCTTTCCCCAGTGTAGGGGAGTCCAAAACGAGAGGACATAGGTTTGAGGTGAGAGGGTAGAGATATAAAAGGGAGCAGAGGGACAACCTTTTCTCACACAGGGTGGTGCATGTATGGAACAATCTGCCGGAGGAAGTGGTAAACATGGGTACACTCACAACATTTAAAAGACATTTGGACAGGTAGGTGAGTAGGAAAGGTTGAGAGGGATATAGGCTAAACGCAGGCAGATGGAACTAGTTTAGTTTAAGATATCTGGTTGGCGTGGACGAGTTAGACGGAAAGGTCTGTTTCTGTGCTGTATAACTCTATGAAAGCTGCTAATGGGGCCATTAATGGCTGAAAATGGGTTGGCTGCGATGAAAGCAGATAAAGCCAAGTGAGGACAAGGCCTGGGTATGGGGGTGGTTAAAGAACATAGAAGGAAGTGCTTAGGCACTAAACTTATTGAACACGATATTGGGTCCTGAAGGCTGCAAGTTTCCCAAGTGGAACTGTCCTGCCACTGTGCTCCCCACCCCAAATCTCCAGGATAATTATCTTTTTAGCTGCAGTCAGTTCTGAATGGTCAACGGACCTGAAACATTGACTGCTTTCTCTCCACAGATGCTGCGAGACCCGCTTAGGTTCTCCAGCAATTTGGCTTTGTTTCAGATTTCCAGCATCTGCAGTTTTTTGTTTAGCTATGTTATGGAGGAGATGGTGTCGGACTGGGGTGGACAAAATTAAAAATCACACACCAGGTTATTGTCCAATAGGTTTATTTAGAAGTACTAGCTTGTACAAATAAACCTGTTGGATGTAACCTGCTGTTGTGCGATTTGTAACTTTTTTTTTGTTTAGGTACGTTTTCAGTTTTGACCAGCAGGGGGAGGTAGCTGGTAGATTTTGGGCATTTTGTCTCCAGGAAATAAGAAGCCAATGAGCAAGTTACTTGCTGTCTTCCAGCCATAAAGCTCCAAGTGGCTGGATTGAGGAGTGACCTGGGATTGGAATGTTTGTCCAGCAATTGAAAAAGGAACAAAAAAAAGGAATGGTAAACAAAACCAAGACTTGTGAATGATTGCTCAGTGGCTGAGGGAAATATATTGCTTTGTGTGGAAAATGAAAATCTCTTCTGTTCTAAGACATAAAATGTCCAAAGGGGTTTTGCTTCTTTGCAAATTTTTTTGAATTTACGCTGAATTCAGAGATCTGTATTTCTGCTTCATTAAACCACAAGAAATAATTGGTTAAATGGTATACAAAATTGTGCAGTGATTTTCTGTTACATGGCCGAACCCTATTTTGCTACCTTGTAATTTGTGATTTTCCAGCTGTTTCTATTGAAGATTACTTTCTGAACTGCAGAGTCAGGTGCAGTTCATATTCTCTTCAAAGGTTGGAGTTAGAGAGTATCGTTGGTCCACCAGAGAGGATCCATAAAGCTGAAAGATTACAAATCAGAAATAATCTAACTATACATGTGCGCACAAAATCTTGCGATCATGAAATTAAAATACGCAGTCTATCTTGTTCTTTGTTATTTTTACTTTACCAGAGTCTCTGCTTGCTGAGAAACTAGCAACTGATCAAATACCAAAAATAGGTACAAGAGGAGATTTACCAGGTATTTCTAGGAATGGAAGATTTGAGTTATAGGGAGATGCTGGTTAGGCTGGGACGTTTTCCACTGGAGTTTAGGCGATTGAGAGGTGACCTTATAGAGGCTTATAAAATAATGAGGGGCATAGATAAGGTGAATCACAGATGTCATTTCCCTCACTTGGAGGATTTCAAGACTAGAGGGCATATTTTGAAAGTTAGTGTGTATAATGAACTTCCAGAGTGTTATGAAGTTGAAGGCATGTACTATACCTTTAACAGAGAGTAAATGCTGTCCTGAACTGAGAGCTTACAAGCACCTGTGTATATGACTAGATGGCTGACTGTACTGGAAAATTGAAAATATGTAACATTTGGCTGTGAAATGAATACCTGATTTGGTTGCTGTTTTTGACAACAATTCGAACTTAACCAGTTTAAATTATGCCCCAGAATACTAAAACCCAATCGAGTTTGAATTTATTGTTTTGCCAATGTTGAACCAATGAGACAATCTGACGTTGGGGATATAAAAACATAGGCATTTTGAAAATTGGAGACAGAGAAACTGCCATCGAGACACACCCAGGAAATTAGGAAATACTCTCTATCAAAGGTACCTTCTCATATGAAACACATTCACAGTGAAAAGAAAGATGACGACCCAGGGGGATCTTCAGCCGGCAGACAGAAATCGAAGATGACAGCTGCTGTGTGATTTTCTTGAAATTAAGTTGATGTAATTTTAATAAGTATCTTATTGAAACAGCATATTGTTATAGAGTTGGAAGCAGGTAATAAGCAGTTAAGAGAATAGGGGGCTTAGAGTTGCGAATAGTTGTTGTTTAATGTTCACTTTTAGAGTTAAAGAATAAATTGATATTATTTTGTTTAAATAGTGCAATTTTAAGAGTTCTCAGTCACTCATATTTTTACAGATTACGAGGCAAGGTGAGCTTTCTGGGGTGTTTGATTTAATTAACAGGTTCACTGCTGTGTCCTTTCAGAGGGAGTATAGTTTATTTATGTGTTTAAAAGAAATTAGCATGTAAAGTGCATGGTATTGGGAGTAATGTATTTACATAAATGAAGAAGTGGTTGGTAATCAGGAAGGACAGAATAGGAATAAATAGACCTTTTTCACAGTGGCAGGCAATGGCTAGTAGGCTACTGCAGTAATCAGTGCTTGGACCCCATTTTTCACATTAAAATTGTGAATTGAAATGAGGGAACAAAATGTAATATACTTTGCAGGTGACAACATTGGGTGGGAGAGTGAACTGTGAGGAGGATGCAAAGATGCCTCAGCACAATTTGGACAAGTTGAGTGTGTGGGCTGATGCATGGCAGGTGAAGCATAATGTGAATAAATGTGAAGTTATCCATTTTAGCAGCAAAACCAGGAAGGCAGATTATTACATAGATGGCAACCGATTCGGAAAGGGGGTGGGGGGGTGGGGTGCAACAACAACACCTGGGTGTCCTTGTGCTCCAATTCCTGAAAGTGAGCATGCAGATGCAGCAGGTGGTGAGGAAGGCAATTAGTATGTTGCCTTCATAGCAAGGGAATTCGAATAGAGGAGCAGGGCTGTATTGCTGCAGTTATACAGAGCCTTGGTGAGACTACACCTGGAGTATTAAACAAGTTTTGGTCTCCTTAGCTGAGGAAGAATGTTCTGGCTATGGAGGGATTTGCCAGACTGACTCCTCACAGAACTGACGTATGACAGGAGACTGGATCAATTAACACTAACTTCGCTGGAGTTCTGTAGAATCTCAGGTTGGGGTGGGGGGTGCACACTAACCCCTATAAAACTCAAACAGGATTGGACAGGGTAAACATATGAAGGATGTTCTCACTGACCTAAGGAGTGCAAAGGAGAAATTTCTCCACCTAGAATGGTTAACCTGTGGAAAGTTAAATATCACACAATACCAGGTTATAGTCCAACAGGTTTATTTGAAGCATGAGCTTTTGGAGTGCTGCTCCTTCATCAGGTGATCGTGGAGAATAATATTGTAAGACACAGAATTTATAGCAAACGTTTACAGTGTGATGTAACTGAAATTATATATTGAAAAAACCCAGATTGTTTGTTAAATCTCCCATCTTTTAGAATTAGCATGTAGATTTCAGTTCTTTCATTTGTAAATTGCAAACTTTTAAAAAAAAGTTACACTCTCAAGTGCACTTTAACAATTGGTGTCACGTTGACCCAGATAAGATATTGAAGGTGTTAACTCCCTGTGAGGCTATCTGTGCCACAATGGTCAGACTGATTCTAATCTAAAAAACGGATTTACAGAATCTTACGTGGATTCATGCAGTTTTTGAGCAAAGTAAAATGTAATTCTGCAAGTACAAATTCACTGCACAAACTTATATGTATGTGAGCGCGAGTGTAAAGGCATTTAAGTGTGTGTTGGTGGGGGGGGGGGGGGGGGGGGGTGTATGTGTGAGTGTATGAGAGAGGGGGTGCATGTGTGTGCGTCCGTCTGTCCGTGTGCCGAGCAGAGGCTCATAGCCAAGTTCGATACCCATGGGGATGGCCTCAACCACATACACTCAGACCCTCTCTCATACACCCCCACACACACCCTTTCACAGACTTAAACACCTTCACACTCTCGCTCACACACACACCCTTTCAGAGACACTCATAACCCCCCAAAGAAAATGAGTTTTGGTGACGCTATAGTTTTCAAGAAATATTGGAAAGTTGACGTTTCAGAGTGAACGAAAAAGATGGTTAAAAGGACCTTTTACACAATGATGAGTATAGATTGTGAAAGACTATATCTGCTGTTGGTGAATTAACATTGAGCACAGATCCTGTATTGTACAGAAGTTTGAAACAAAAGAGGAACAAAATTCCCTCAGTTTGTTAGGATAGAGAACGCCCAATTGAATGCAAGTGGCTACTGAAACCAAGAGTATATAATTAAGACAACATAATACATATTTGAACAAACATACAAAAGGACACAAAGAAAGAACAAGGAGATGCAATTGAACAGCTTCACTGAGGAGTTGGCTTCAAACAGGGCATAAGGGAACCTGAAGTCTCCTTTTGAATGGCAGTTCTTAAACGTGTTCAAGCTTTTTGGAATTAGTCAAGTAGGGCTTCAGAGTAGCTGTGTACACACACCCCAGTAGGCAATCACAATACCATTGTGAATTTTTCATTTTGATTTTTAACTCAAAGCAGTATTGGTTTCCAGATAGACCAGGCAACATGTTGATGATAAAACCCCAGGAAACCTGACAGCATTACGTATGACATTTATAGCACTGACTGCGACTTGAACTATGCTCATTTGGGCAATGATAATTTGGACTAGTGCAGTAGTTAAGATAACACTTACGTTCAGGCAATGTGCAAAGCAGACCAGATTTTCGCTTGCATCTACCCTCGTGTGTCTGATCTGTAAATAGCAGATACCTGCAATGCAAAGTCTAGTCTTGTTGCTGATACAGACATCGTCCATCTTCTAATAGATGGTGACAGCAATATATACTTCAAAATGTACAGGTTTAAAAGGGGCAAAGTATGTATTGAGCACAAAAACCCACAACAAATGGTTTTGAATTTTCATTTTAAAAAAATTATCTTAAAATACTTATTCAGAAGGAACTGACTGCAGGAATAAACTCAATAATCAACAGATCAAAAAAGGTATAAAATTACACTTTCAAATAAACTGCATTAATCAGCATTCGTGACTACTGTAATAATCCCACAATTAATACTCATTGTCTCTGTAACTGCTGTCTGAAGTGTGAGTTTACCACAAAAAGCAGAATAAGTAGAAAACATCAACACTTGCTGCCCTCATTCAGAACTGTACAAAAAACAAATCAATTCTGTTCTCAATTTCCACTCTAACTTTCTCATGATCCATCTCTGACAGGTTGCTTCCCTTTCTCAACTTCTTTGTCTCCATTTCCACTAATCTGTGTACTAATATTCATTACAACTTACATAGCTATCTTTACTTTACTTTCTCTCATGCTGCTTTTTGTAAGGATATTCTCTCAGTTTCTCAGACTCTATCAAATCTGATGATGCGACTTTTCACAAAAGCGCTTCCTAAAGGCCTTCCTTTTTCCTTAATGAAGGATTTTCCCCCAACTGCAATAGACAGGGCCCTCAACTGTACCTGACCCAATTTCTACATATTTACACAGAATTGTCCTCAATTCAAACCCCACCAGTATCAATGTTCAAAAGGATATACCTCTGCCACTTCCACCATGATGCAACTCCCAAACATTTTGCCTTCCTAAATCAGAAGTTTGAAGGGATCGTTTCTTCTGGCATCTGGACCACTCCACTAATCACCGTAAATCAGTCCCTTTCCATGCAATGACAGAAAGAGGAACATCTGTACCTTGAATTCTGCTCTCCTCATTCCAAGCACTCCTTTCTAGGTGAAGCAGCCATTTACTTATTCAAACAAATGCCTCAGCTTTGCACAGATTTATAGCCAGTGAGTAGAAAACAAAGCAGTTTCCGAAAAGGGGGACCATCCCTTCTTTCAATTACAATCCTTCAATAATTTTTCTCAATGAATTTCTATTATTTTCCAACCTTTAGTCTACTGTAGTTGCTGTTCACAATGCATTCTCTTTTACATCACGGAGATCAAAGACTTGGTGACCACTTTACAGAACACTGGATTAGTGGTGCTGGAAGAGCACAGCAGTTCAGGCAGCATCCAACGAGCAGCGAAATCGACATTTCGGGCAAAAGCCCTTCCTGATGAAGAGCTTTTGCCCGAAACGTCGATTTCGCTGCTCATTGGATGCTGCCTGAACTGCTGTGCTCTTCCAGCACCACTAATCCAGTATTTGCTTTCCAGCATCTGCAGTCATTGTTTTTACCTCGTTGACTTTACAGATCACCTCAACTCAGTCTGCAAGCATGACCCCAATCTTCTGGTTGCTTGCCATTTCGCCTTCACATGCATATTTCTGTCTTCAGCCTACAGCCACATTCGAGTGAAGCCCAACATAAGATTTACAGAGAGCAGCTCATCTTCTTATTAAACACTTTACAGCCTTTTGGACTGACAGAGATCAAGAACATATCATGAACTCTGTCCGGAGATTTGAATTCTATCCCAAATGCCAGCCTGTGTTTTATTTTAATGTTTTGCTTTCAGACCAATCCAGTGTTTATTTTGTTATGAACACTGACTGTGGATCAATGTTTTGCTTTATTATCATTTTTAATTCAACTTTTGCCTCTTGTTCCAGTAGATTTTGTCATTTAATCTCCCCGCTCTCTTAACCTATCGATGTCCCTTCACCTTCCCCCTCTTTTCTACCATGCAACATAAAATTCTGCCTATAATTCTATTTACATTTATACTTTCATTCAGGAGAGTCATATTAGATGTGAAATCTTAACTCCGTTTATTTCTTCATTGATCCTGCCGATGTGATGTTGTTCCAACACTTCCAGTTTTTATTATGGAAGATTCAGCAGACTTACTGGGAATTATCGGATGGCCACTGAATTAAACAGAAGTTAGGAAAAGTCAGAAAATACAGAAGTAAATAATAAATTTTCCCTTGGAATTTTGTGCATAATAGCAAGATCTTCATTCAATGTCCTTAACCAACATAAGAATGTTACAAATATCTTAAATACAGTACCAGTATAAATTAGAGCAAATCATATGCTTTCCTTCTTAGTAACATCACTGCAAGAAATAGATAGATAGAGTTGTACTTTCATGAACACTCTCTCTGTTGAGTACAAGACGACAACAGACATGCTCGCATTAAAAAAAGTCCAGCTAAGAATCCATAGCCAGTACCTGGAGTCATACAAATCTCAGATGTATGCAGTCATCCATTGATGTGAGACAGAAACAAATGATGTGAAAATCACTCAAGCGCTCTGGGCACAAATGCATTTAACTAAGACACCAAGAACAAATGAAAAGACAATGATCGAATCCAGGATACTGGATTAGTGGTGCTGGAAGAGCACAGCAGTTCAGGCAGCATCCAACGAGCAGCGAAATCGACGTTTCGGACAAAAGCCCTTCAGGAATGATTGAATCCAGTTGTCCACTTTGCTGAGGAGTCACCTGAAAAACTAAATGCAACTGCTCAACTGCATTATATTACTTTAATTCTGTACATCACCTCCTCCAGTCACAGTAATTCCTGTATTGGACACACATAGAAGGTTAGTGTTCTGACACGGACAACTGCTTATAGTCTAGTGTTAAAGTAACCTGAAGTACGCAATGTCATCTCATGGATGTCACCAGTATTTCTGATGTAGACTAAACTAGTTGCATTTTACAGTTAGTATATTTTTGACCTTTACATCTATTTCAAAAGGTGTCAGGTTCAGTGATTGCGAAATGACAAACAACCACAGAAGAACCCGATCTCCTGTTACTCCAGGCCTGCCTATGTTTTAAATATAAAGTTTTACAGTTGCCCTTGTCGCCGTCCACAAGTGTGAACATTTTGCACCTTCTCACAGTAAAATAACCTGACCATGCTGGGCCTCTTACTGAGATATTTGTAACATCAGTAGTCACAGGTGAGGTGCCGGAAGACTGGAAGTTGGCTAACGTGGTACCCACTGTTTAAAAAAGGTGGTAAGGACAAGCCAGGGAACTGTAGACCAGTGAGCCTGATGTCAGTGGTGGGCAAGTTGTTGGAAAGAATCCTGAGGGACAGGATGTACATGTATTTGGAAAGGCAAGGACTGATTAGTAATAGTCAACATGGCTTTGTTCTTGGGAAAACATGTCTGACAAACTTGATTGAGTTTTTTGAAGAAGTAACAAAGAGGATTGATGAGGGCAGAGCAGTAGATGTGATCTATAATAAGATAGTGAAGAAGGTGTTTGGTATTGGTCAGAGTATTGTGTACAGGAGTTGAGAGGTCATGTTGTGGCCGTACAGGACATTGGTTAGGCCACTGTTGGAATATTGCGTGCAATTCTGGTCTCCTTCCTATCGGAAGGACATTGTGAAACTTGAAAGGGTTCAGAAAAGATTTACAACGATGTTAACAGAGGGAGGATTTGAGCTATAGGGAGAGGCTGAACAGGCTGGGGCTGTTTTCCCTGGAGCGTCGGAGGCTGAGGGGTGACCTTATAGAAGTTTACAAAATTATGAGGGGCACGGATAGGGCAAATAGGCAAAGTCTTTTTCCTGGGGTCAGGGGGGTCCAGAACTAGAGGGCATAGGTTTAGGGTGAGAGGGGAAAGATATAGAAGAGACCTAAGGGGCAACTTTTACACACAGAGGGTGGTACATGTATGGAATGAGATGCCAGAGGAAGTGGTGGAAGCTGGCACAATTGTAACATTTAAGAGGCATTTGGATGGGTATTGAATAGGAAAGTTTGGAGAGATATGGGCCAGGTGCTGGCAGGTGGGACAAGATTGGGATGGGACACCTGGTCGCCATGGATGGGTTGGACCGAAGGGTCTGTTTCCGTGCTGTACATCTCTATGACTCTATATGGACTGCAGTAAGGCGTTCAACAAGGTTCCCCATGGGAGACTGATTAGCAAGGTTAGATCTCACGGAATACAGGGAGAATTAGCCATTTGGACTAATTGTCTCAAAGAACTGTCTCAAAGATAGAAGGCAGAGGGTGGTGATGGAGGGTTGTTTTTCAGACTGGAGGCCTGTGACCAGTGGAGTGCCACAAGGATCGGTACTGGGTCCTCTACTTTTTGTCATTTACATAAATGATTTGGATGCAAGCATAAGAGGTACAGCTAGTAAGTTTGCAGATGACACTAAAATTGGAGGTGTAGAGGACAGCGAAGAGGGTTACCTCAGATTACAATAGGATCTTGATCAGATGGGCCAATGGGCTGAGAAGTGGCAGTTGGGGTTTAATTCAGATAAATGTGAGGTGCTGCATTTTGGGAAAGCAAATCTTAGCAGGACTTATACACCTTAATGGTAAGGTCCTAGGGAGTGTTGCTGAACAAAGAGACCTTGGAGTGCAGGTTCATAGCTCCTTGAAAGTGGAGTCACATGTAGATACGATAGTGAAGAAGGCGTTTGGTATGCTTTCCTTTATTGGTCAGATTATTGAGTACAGGAGTTGGGAAGTCATATTGCGGCTGTACGGGACATTGGTTTGGCCACTTTTGGAATATTGTGTGCAATTCTAGCATTTTTCCTATTGATAGGATGTGGTGAAACTTGAAAGGATTCAGAAAAGATTTACAAGGATGTTGCCAGGGTTGGAGGATTTGAGCTATAGGGAGAGGTTGAACAGGCTGGGGCTGTTTTCCCTGGAATGTCAGAGGCTGAGGGGTGACCTCAGAGGTTTATAAAGTCATGAGGGGGCATGGATAGGATAAATAGACAAAGTCTCTTCCCTGAGGTGGGGGGGGGGGGGGGGAAGTCCAGAACTAGAGGGCATAGGTTTAGGATGAGAGGGGAAAGATATAAAGGAGACCTAAGGGGCAACTCTTTCACACAGAGGGTGGTACGTGTATGGAATGAGCTGCCAGAGGAAGTGGTGGAGGCTGGTACAATTGCAACTTTTAAACGCATCTGGATGGGTATATGAATAGGAAGGGTTCGGAGGGATATGGGCCAGGTGCTGGCAGGTGGGACTAGTTTGGGTTGGGATATCTGGTCGGCATGGACAAGTTGGATCGAAGAGTCTGTTTCCATGCTGTACATGTCTATGACTCTATGACACTCTACACCCACTTTAACCTTTATCAATCAAGCCACCTGCTTGTTGTCAGTTAGAATTCAGTACAAGTTGTATGAGCACGTTCGTTCCTCTAATTTACCCTGAAGTGATAGGAGAAAGTGAGCAGTGTAGATGCTGGAGATGAGTGTCGAGAGTGTGGTGCTGGAAAAGCACAGCAGGTCAGGCAGCATCCAAGGAAAAGGAGAATTGACATTTCAAGCATAAGCCCTTCATTAGGAGTGAGGACTAGGCCTAAACAATCTTATAAATTTTAACAAGTGCATTTTTCAAACACTTCAGAAGTTTAAGGTAACGCCCTAAATAGAGAGGAAATAAATCACTTCCAGACTAAATTAGTTAAATTTAATGTTTAATGTCTAAGATGGAATGGATCTTTGGATTATCCAATCAAACAGGTTTGTCTAAGGATATTCCAAACGACTAAATTCTTTCTTATGAAGATAGGATTTGCTTTGTTGGGTTTAAAAGAGCTGTGCAATCCTACTGTTCTGTTATTCACCTACATGTTCAGCCAGCATGTTTTAAGAGAAATCGTTATGTCTTTTTCTTAAAGAGGCAGGATAATTTTACAGTTCTCCAAAGGAATAAGAATCCAAAAGAAAAAGCTGAAGCATTTCAACAGTGTTCGTAGAATACATCTGAAAATCCTACAATTATTTGAGCATTGCTTGTATTTTAATTGACAAATTAAATTGCATTTCCAATTTTTTTTACAACTTCAATAACAACTTCTTCCTTCCAACGGACCTGGTACAAGATAACATTACTCACTGCAAAACTCAAATGAATAAAACTCACTTTCTATCAGGGTAATCAAGTTAAACCCATATGTGGAACTCACCAGTGAAGGGAAGGCTTCATACAACTTGCAATCAAAAATTAGCGAACTTGGCAAAAAATCCAGCTGTGATTCAAGGCATTAGTACCTCCACATTTTACTGAAAATATAATTGTGTTTTTTTTGGTCAGTGATGTAGCCGAGGGGTTATTATTAGAACAAAATAGATGATTGCAACCATAGAGGTTGAAGAAAGCAAGATGTATTACTTCCTTTTCTTTTGGTATTCAGATTAACTATAGCCTGCTGCTGAATTGCAACAACACAATAACTGAAATGCTTGGTAGAAAATTTAGGACGAAGGCGTTTATTTAGATGGAAATTCTTGCACAGATTCAGAATATTTTGAGAAGAAACAAATCCAACAGTAACACATGCTGAATGCAAGCAAAAGTGTAACATGACTAAGTCACTAATATTTATTTCCCTTAAAAAGTATCACCCGATAACACTTTCCTAAATTCTGAGGTGAGCCAAAACATTTCTATTTGTTGCTACTAAAACTTCATGTATTGCTGTGGAAGAGCATTATCATAGTATCTCTTTCACCTACCCTCAAATATAGTCATTAAATGAAAACATTTAAATATCTGGGGAGAAAATAACTTGGCAACCAGTTTGGAATGGGAAATATATATCAAAATGTTTGATTACCAGGTCATATTAAAACCTGCAGTACTCATCATAGAAAACAAATTTCATCCCATTCCAATGTTAGCTTGTCAACTCTGATAAGGCACACATGTAAAATTAAGAGTAAAATACGCACATTTTTTCAAATGATTACCACTGCAGGTTTTAACAGTATCAGCTTTCTGCTGATTGAACATTGAAATAATTGTCAGAAGAAAATGTGAAATACCACAGATGCTGGTAATCAGATAAAAAAATGAAGGATTAAAGTCTGGAGTTCAATTTAGCCCTGATAACTTTACATTGAATAGAATAAGTTCTAAACTTCATTTTTAGATGACTCAGTTGTAAACTAAAATAATTAAGAGTGTCTAAGTAGCATGACAGCATTATCGGTGTTTTTTAAGTAATAAGATGTACATTTTCCTTTCAAGTCTTGTAATACGCCATTGTAGCTGAAGGGATAAGTTTCCAGTTTCCACATTTTGATAAAGACATACTAAATCAAATTAATCAACAATTACTCTCATTTTCTTCTGTAACTGCACATAGCAGGTATTCTGTACTGCATTCAGTATAAACACATTAGCTAAACACAACAAAAACCATACACATTGCAAAATATACATATTCCCTTCAAAAAGCTTCTGAAGATTTTCAGAAGGCCAAAAGAAAAATCCTATGCATTCCATGAGAAAAATGGGATCACAATGAAATTTGCAACTTCACTTCATAAAAATAAATAGTGATGACTAGAGACCAATACACAGATATCACTGCACAGATTAGGTTCAGAGAAAGTATGTTTCTTTTGTTTTGTCAGTTTTCTGTCAGTGATCATTCTTACTTTGGTACGATTTTACAGGTGCTGCCTGCCAGCTAGAAACTTCCCCAAGCGTCCAATTTGACAGCCTGTTCTAGCAGCAGCAATCCAGAGAGGACATCATGGTTTTGGTATGAGTGAATGCCCTTTAGTATACGGTGTAGAAATCACCAGAGAGCAATCAGTAACAGGAACCCTTGTAAGTTTGTTTCTGGTTCACCAAGGGAAGTTAATGCCAGTTCTTGCACCCAAAGTGCCCACTTGGCTCAAATCCAGAGAGAACATCTCACCTTTGTACTTGACCTGAACAGTCTCTAGTCTGACCAGTGACTTCTCACGTTTTTGTTTAGTTTGTGGCTCTTTATGATACTGCAGTGCAATAAAACAGAATCCGTTGATTGTTGAGTTTTGTTTTACTTCCAACACTATCCCAAAACATGAACAATCAGCTCATATGTAGCCATCATTATGGCAGTGTTTGGAATCTGCCGTATCAGCTGTGCTTGTAGTCCTCTATAAAAAGCAAAATAACCTTCCTCTATTGCCACTAGACGTGCAGTTTGCAAAAATGATTTGTACTTTGTGCCTTCTTCCCGTAATCGTGTCCTTATTACCTCTGAAAAACAAATGAAAAATAATGAAAATGCTATTTTAACTTCTCTTCAATTTTCACTTTGATGCTCCGCTCAGCATAATTAACTGACCCACAAAAAACAGCTAGCAATCCTGTTCTTTAACTAAGTACCAACTGTACAGGGGCATGTCCAGACCATGGGTCTTTTATCAAAGGAAAAGTTGATCTGTCTTCATATGTACTTTCTTAAAAAAAGTCACTGAATAGTTGGTGTACACAGAATCTAGGCTGAAAATGTGTTGCTGGAAAAGCGCAGCAGGTCAGGCACCATCCGAGGAACAGGAGAATCGAAGTTTCGGGCATTCCTGAAGAAGGGCTTATGCCCGAAACGTCGATTCTCCTGTTCCTTGGATGCTGCCTGACCTGCTGCGCTTTTCCAGCAACACATTTACAGCTCTGATCTCTAGCATCTGCAGTCCTTACTTTCTCCTCGTACACAGAATCTAACTCATTATTTTGCATGACTCTAGATAGAGGATTAAGAGGCGAGCAGTTGAACTCCTCAGCACAAGTCCAGCACCTTCCCGGTGGGAATAGCTTTGCACCACTCCAAATAGTCCTCTGAAACACCAGGGGTCCACTATAATGTGAGCGTACATGCAGGAGCACTTTTCAACTTTTTTCTAGACAAGTAATAAATTATACACATCACTGTATGAAGTAAAATAAAGTCAGAATGAAAAAGTGAAAATAAAGATAGGATGATAAAAGAACCAGAGTGGAGATGAAAATTTTTATTTTGTGCACAGAATTTATGATTATCTGAAGGACAGAGTTTGAGGAACTGATGGAAGCAAATTCAATGGTATCTTTTAAAAGGGAATTGGTTACTTATTTTAAAAGGATATAATTGCAGGTCTGTAGGCAAAGAGCAGAGGTGTTGGAATAATTGGATAGCTTTTTCCAAGAACTGGCCCAAGTACAACTGAATAGCTTTCTTTGAATCATATGATTTTATCAATCATTCTTGAAATAAACTTGCCAAAGCATAAATCATAAAAGGAGAACAAGCCTAGTGTTGAAACACAGGTTGTGACAGCAAACAAGGGTATATTTTACTGCATTCGACTAATACTAAAAGCTGCAGTCAGCATTGTAAATCACTTTGTATATGCACATTTATAATTGCACAACACTGGGTTTAGGGAAGTATGATCATTCCAAGTATCGTGAAATTATCTGCAGTTAGTTGGGAAAATGTGCCATAGGAACTGAAATTACTTGCAGCCACAAAGAAGCCATACACCTTGATGGGAACCAATGCCTTCAGAAGAAAGGAGAGTTTCTTTGGAGAAGGGAGGATTTAACAATAAAGGAAGAAATAATTAAATACAACACAGAAGACAAAGAAGACGTTAAAGTGAATCTAAGTTATGACGGAAAATAAGATAAAACAAAATATTTTTCTCCCTATAGCTTTCATATAGTGTTATAGAGTCCGAGATGAACAGGACGAAGAGAGACCCTGTGGTCTAACCTGCCAATGCCAACCAGATTTTCTAAACTAGTCCAATTTGCCTGCATTTGGCCCAGATCCCTCTAAATCCTTCCTATCCTGTACTCATCCAGAAGCCTTTTAAATGTTGTAACTGTACCAGCCTCCACCGCTTTCTCTGGTAGCTTATTCCATACACACATCACCCTCTGCATGAAAACGCTGTCCCTCAGGTTCCGTTTAAATCTTTCCCCTCTCACTTTAAACCTATGCCCTCTAGTTCTGGACTCCCCTACCCTGGTGAAAAGGCCTTGATTGTTCACCCTATATGTGCCCCTCATGATTTTATAAACTTTTATAAGGTCCGAGAGGACTTACACTAAAACGATGTCTCCTGGTTCTGAACATCGTTTCGGCACCTAACCCATTCAGTCCTGTTATAATTTTACAGGGTTCTATGAGATTCCTTCCCTCCTCACCTCATTCTTCTAAACTCCAGTGGACACTATCCCAATAGACTCCAATCTCTCCTCACCGCTTTGTGACCATGCTGGGACTGGACATTTTTTTAATATAAAGTCATTTTAACATTTATATTCTTGGTGAATCTCAAACAATGTGATCACCGTCACATGATACTATGATTAACACAACAAATCAAAGCTGTCCCTGTAAAAGTTGGTTGCACTACACCATTAGTCAACAGAACAAAATACAATTGCAGCTAGGTTTTTGAGCAACTAATTTTGCAGTCCACTTCACTTGATCACCAGAAAGTGAAAGCTATAGATCTGAATTGACAAATTTAAAACCGTACAGCACAATAAGAGGGTCATGACTATGTTCCTATTAAATGCATTGGGGGGAACAAAAGTAAAAGTCAACAGAACATTGTTCTATAAAGACAAAAATTAAATGTTATCAGATTCCTTCATGGCAGGCCTCAAAAATTCCATAAAATAAAAGAAAATTATATCCAGTTTCCAAAGTAAAATACAATTCGGTGACATTGACAGAATTTTAGATTTAAAAAAAAATCAAATTGCTGTCATATATCAGTTAACTAAAGGCAGTAATCAACAAATCAAAGGGGAAGAACAAGGGAGACGTACCATGAGGGTAAGCAGTACAAGATGCACAAGTCTTAGAAAAGCCAGCTGCCATCATCAATCCTAAGAAGTCTGAAGCCGTCTTGTCATTTTCCCTCACAGCAAATCTCCATTCCTCTAAATGTTTCTTCAATGCTTCATAAATAACAAAATGAATCACAGTCTCAGA
This sequence comes from Chiloscyllium punctatum, assembly GCF_047496795.1. Lineage (NCBI taxonomy): Eukaryota > Metazoa > Chordata > Chondrichthyes > Orectolobiformes > Hemiscylliidae > Chiloscyllium > Chiloscyllium punctatum. Next base: position 6,783,823 of record NC_092754.1, read on the forward strand.
GATCCCAGCATACGAGGCAGTCAAGCCTCTGTAAAAACCTTTGAATCCTTCTGTTTGATAAACATTTTTTGCACACTGGAGAGCATTTGTTGCTTTCTCACCTCGCTTCCTACAAATAGTGAGAAATCAGTAAAAGGTTAAGAATTTCATCTTGGTTACGATGAATGCAAACATTTTAAATCACATATGTTCGTGTAGCCTACCTGCTTTCCAGCTGCATTCTTGTTTTGACCAACCAAATTGGGTTCATCAATGTGTTTGTAATGAAGCCTAGTATATAAAAGAGGCACATGTATTTAATTCCAGTTCACATTTTGAAATATTATCACAAATACAATGATCAAGCATGACCATCAGCTTCAGGGATCAACATTTTAACAAAGCACATTAATAGCAGTCATATTTTATATATGGATGTGATACAATTCATAGTACTCATTTGTGGATGAGTAAAAATAAAATTTGGATAATTTGATAAGGCATACAGAAACAAGAATAAGCCACTTAGAATAGGTGAGGGGCTGTCATTCAATGAGAATATGATTAATTCACAATGTAACTCCACAAACCCCACCTTAATATCACTGGAAAAGTTTTGAAAACTAATCTCAGATTAAAATTAATAATTGGTCTAGCATCAGTTCCCACTTTCAGGAAGAGCTCCAAACCTATGTGTCAAGTGTTTCCAAATATTATTTCAAAAAGTCTTGCACTAAAATTTAATACTATGCCCTCAGTCCAAGTTTCCTCAACTGTTGAAAATATTTTACTGCCATCTACCTGTCTGTTATCTCTAATAAGTTGGAAACATCAAAACACCCCTTTTAATATTGAAAAAGTGCACACCCACCCCATGGTAAATGGCATTGAAGGTCTGGGAAGATATGAATATACAGCAACCAATTAAGAGCGGAGATTGCATGTTTGCTTTTATTACAAGAGGATTTCAGTATGGAGAAAAGATGTTGTAATGCAATTGCGCACAGATGACACCACACTGAACACTGAGTGCAGTTTTGATCTCCTCACATATGGAAAGATGTACCTGTCACAAAGTGAGTGCAACTAAGTTTCACTAAACTAATTCTTGGGTTGAAAAGATAGTCCTGTGAGGAAATATTAAATAGAGTGGGCCTATATTCTTGAGTTTTAAAGAATGAGAGCTGATCTTATTCAATACACAAAATGCTTTTAGAGACTGACCAGGTAGGCATAAATAGATTTCTACTGGCAGGAGGACCTCTAGAACCAGAGGTCACAATCTCAGAGTAAGGGGCAGTTCATTTAGGACTAAGGAGAGGAATCTTTAATTTCAATCAGATGGTGGTGAACCTTTGGAATACTCTATCCCAGATGACTATGGCAACTCAGCCATTGAGTATATTCAAAACTGATATTGATAAATGTCTACATTTTAAAATCAAGGACTGTGGAGATAGTGCAGGAAATGGTATTGAAATAGAAAACCTGCCATGACCTCAACGTCAGGGAGTGCTCAGAGTTGAATGGCCTACTCCCAAATAAATATTTTAGTTAATACTTAATAATTACTTAGTACTTACTTGCAAAACCAGCAGAACACATGTTGACAACATTAGAATTTGGCACAAAGATTGCATTACACTTCTCCTTCGTTTTGGAGTATGCAGCAAAGTAGATTGCTCTGTACAGGCACAAAAATAACAACTCATTAAACATTTATTGCACTTAATGATGGATAACAGACACACTGAATTATTAAATAATTTAGGTAACATTAGAACCTGGTATTTAAAAATGCAGGATATCGTTTAATGCTTAAGATACTGACTACGTCAGCAAATTGCAAGGTAAAAAATATCATGAAAGGACTTGTGGACCCCAGGAATCCAATTTACTTGACATGAAAAAATGCATATCAGTGTGGTCAGCTAAGAGGATACCAAAGAAGACTTACGGATGAATTTGGTTTATTTCAAGATTTATCTGAATAGTCTGTTGCTCAATCTGGAAATAAAGCAACTACAATCACATCCGTGGTCTTGTATACCAGAGATCCCTGTGTTTGTCATCAGAACAGATCTGCATAATAACTAACAATTTAAAAACTTTACATAATATATATATTCACTGAAAGAAGTTGCTCAATAGGTAGGTGCACTGTATAGACCAGAAGGTTTCCCTGTCTATGGTACGTGAACTAGGGACTAATAAGCATAATTATTGTCAGTATGCCTGGGTTGAGGAAAGGCTAATGTTGCAAGATTTAGCATTTGATGACCCATCAAGGTAATATAGAGTGGTATATCACCAGTTTGTCCATAAAAATGTACTGAAGATGCTGGTAACCTGAAACAAAACCAGAATTTTGTTTCAGCAGTGGTTAGCACTGCTGCCTCACAGCGCCAGAGACTCAGGTTCAGTTCCCACCTCAGGCGATTGACTGTGTGAAGTTTGCACATTCTCCCCGTGTCTGTGGGGGTTTCCTCCGGGGGCTCCGGTTTCCTCCCACAGTCCAAAAATGTGCAGGTTAGGTGAATTGGCAGTGCTAAATTGCCCGTAGTGTTAGGTGAAGGGGTAAATGCAGGGGAATGGGTCTGGGTTGGGTTCCACTTTGGCGGGTCGGTGTGGACTTGCTGGGCTGAAGGGCCTGTTTCTACACTGTAAGTAATCTAATCTAATCTAATCTAATTTAAATCTAATCTAAATTACTGCAAGCACTTGACAGGTTTGAGGAAAGAGAAATAGTGTTTGAAGAAATGTTGATGCAAGACCATTAACTTGAAATGGTATTTCTGTTTTTTTTACCTCCACAGATTCCACCAAACTTGGTGAGTACATCCAGAATTTCTGCTTTAAATCAGTTTGCCCACAACTCTTTTAGGGGAGTGTCGATGATACAGTGAAATTGTTACTGGATGAGTAATCCTGAGACCCAAGCTATTGTTCTGGGAACATAGATTTGAATTCCACTATGGTACATGGTGAAATATGAATCAATAAAAGTCTCGAGTATGGGAAGGAGGCCCTGTACCACAGCGAAAATGGCTGGGAAGAGTATACTATTTTTCTCACTTATAGGTTGTAAAGGTCTTTATTTTTGGTTTAGTTTATAAAGGCAGAGATCCAAAGAACAAGAACAAGAACAAAGAACAAGCTGACTTTAAGGGCAATCTAAGGATTTAATTTAAAAAGGAGAAGTCAAAGAAGTAGAGCTCAAGGCTGTGTTGTGCTCCTTGAGCTCTATGTGGGATGTCTGGCACAGTTCCAGTGCCAGGGACCAGAGTACGTATAGAATTATCGCAGTTCCTTGAAGTCCAAGTTTCAGAGTTCAACCAGCGACTGGAGATGCAGCGGAGCATCCGCAAGGCTGAGAGTAACATGGATCGCACAAAGTGGTGGTCACACTGCAGATGTGAAGGGACTGGATGGCCACCAGGCAGGAAATGCAGAAACTCTGTGGCCATTCCTTTGTAAGAATAGATGGATCACTGGATACTATTGGGAGGCAATGGCTCCTCAGAGGCAAATGGCAACACGCAAATGCATTGCGCCACAGTTGGCAGTGCTGTACAGGAGAAGAATAAGTGTGGGATGGCTATACTAATAGTGAACGGCCAAAATAATAGTTGTATAAGAAAGAGCTAGATGTGTCTGTGGCTGTAAATAATACTCCAGGATGGTATGTTGCTTCATGTGTGCTAGGGTCAAGGATGTCTTGCAGCAGGTATGGGACATTTTGGAGAGGGAGGGCGAACAGTCCATGATTGTGGTACATATGGTATGAATGACACAGGTTTAAAAAAAATCTTAAAAGCAGAACATAGGCTGAGTTAGGAAACAGATTAAAAATAGGACCTCAGAAGGTAGTGATCTCAGAATTGCTACCAGTTTCATATGCTAGTCAGATGGAGAAATAGCAGGATATATCAGACAAATGTGTGACTGGAGCGAAGGTGCAAGGGGGACAGTTTCAAATTCTTGGGATATTGGAACTGGTCCTGGGGGAAGTATTTGCTAGTGCAGTTAGTAAGGGTTTAAACTCAAGTGGCAAGGAAATGGGAACTGAGACAGGGAAACAGAAGAGGAGGGATACTAGGGCAAAATAAAAGGCAGAATGGGAAATGAGAAAAGCATTTAATCAGAATTCAAAGGTGAGAATTAAACAAGTACAAAATAATGCAAAAGGGACTAAGAATGTTAAAAAGACGAGCCTCAAAGCCTTGAGTCTTAATACAGGTCAAGTACTCTTTAGCCACACGTCCAAAAACCAGAGACCTAATAAATGAAAATATTCTTGAAAGCGAACCCAAATGGACCTGAACAGACTTGCAGGCCTGCTGAGGTTGGGCCATTTGGAAAGAAAAACCTGCTTTGACCCAAGTTTTATCCCCCTTCAAAGTCCTGAATTCTGTCTCTATAGGTCCATTTGACTTTGTTTAGGCCACGCAAAACATCCCCAAGCATTCAATGGGAAATTAGAGACAAGCAATAAAGGTGCACCTACATATATCACTTGAATTCACATATAGATTGAGCAAACCAAAACAATAACAATATCATAGAGGAGAAATTCCTGCAGTGAGGGAGGGAGGTATCTGTTTCAATATGTTGAGGAACCAGTGAGAGAACAGGCTACCCTAGACTGGGTATTGTGTAATCAGAAAGGAATAATTGGCAATCTAGTTCTGCAAGGCCTCTTGAGGAGGAGTAAGCTGAACATGATAGAATTCTTCATTAAGGTGGAGAGTGTCCTTGTTGATTCTAAGGGTTGGGTCCTGAATCTAAATAAAGGAAACTACGATGGTGAGACACAAGCTATTATAAATTAGCGAGGTGATTTAAGCATGTGATGGAGGATTGGCAATAGTAAATATTTAAAAGCTTTATAATGAAACTGCAAGAGTGGTTCATTTCTGCATAACAAAAATTAAAATGGAAAAGATGGTTCAGCCATGGCTAAGGGAAGTTTGGATAGTATTAGATCCAATAAAAGAGCATAAAAATTGTCTAAAACAATAGCAGGCCTGAGAATTGGAAGCAGTTTAGATTTCAACAAAAGAGAACAACAGGACTGATTAGAAGAGGGAAAATAGAATACAGCAGTAAGCTTGTGGGTAACATACAAATTAATTGTAAAAAGCTTCTAGAAGTACGTGAGGAGAAGAAGATTAGTGAAGACAATATAAGTCCCTTACAGTCAGAAAGTGGGCAAATTATTTTGGGAATAAGGAAGTGGCAGTCCAATTAAATACATACTTTGGTTCTGCCTTAATACAGGAAGACATGAAAATATTAGGAACAAGGTCAAGTGAGGAGGAGAAAGAATTGAAAGTAATTAGTATTTCTATAGAACCTGTGTTGGAAATCAATGAGATTGAAAGCTAATAAATCCCTATGGTCTGATCAGCTATATCTCAGAATTCTTAAAGAAAAGGCCCGAGTAATGCATTGATAATCTTTCATGATTCTGTAGACACTGGAACAGTTCTTATAGTCAAAGGGTAGCTAATGTAACCCTACTATTTCAAAAAAGAGGTAAAGAGAAAACATGGAATTATAGACCAGTTAGCCTGACATCGATAATGAAGTAACTGCTCGAGGTTATTATCAAAAGATTTACTAGCAGAACACTTGGAAAGTAGTGACAGGACGTATTCATGAAATGGAAATTATTTTGATAAGTCTACTGGAATTCTTTTTTCAGGATGTAAGTAGGAGTGTTGATAAGGAGGGAAAAAAAAGTGATATGAAGTTGAAGGTGTGGACTGTACCTCAGAGTGAATACTGTTTTGCACTGAGACCTTAGAAGTACCTGTGATATGACCAGATAGCAGACTCAGGGTGTACTGGAAAATTGCACATTTGGCTGTGAAATGGATACCTGAGTTGGTTGCTGCTTTGACAACAATACCAATTTAAATTATGCCCCAGGATACTAAAACCCAATCGAGTTTGAATTTATTGTTTTACCAACATTGAACCAATGAGACGATCCATTGTGAGGGATATAAAAAATGGCAGGCATGTTGAAAATTGGACAGAGCAACTGCCATCAACACAGATCCAAGAAATTAGGAAACACTCTCTATCAAAGGCACCTTTTCATATGAAACACATTCGCAATAAAAAGCAGGACAGCAAGTGTGGCAGAGTTAGAAAAACTTAAACTACAACCTGAGGCAAATGGAGTTTGAAGATAAAGAAAGAGAGTGAGCGAGAGAGGAGAAAGAAAGGGAGATGATTCTTAGCTGAGCAAGGAGTGAGGGACAAGAAAGAGAAAGGGAGAGAGAATTTGAACTTCAGACGTTGTGATTTAGTCAGGCAAGTCAAGTTAACAGAATGGTAATGAAGAGGGAAGGTAGTAATGCATACAAACATGTTAAAACATTGCCACACTTTGATGAGAAAGATGTCGACACCTTCTTTATTTCATTTGAAAAACTGGCTAGATAGATGGAGTGGTCAGAGAACTTGTGGGTAATTCTAGCTCAGACTAAACTGGCAAGCAGAGCTAGTGAGGTATTTGCAGTGCTGTCAGAAGAGGGGTCAAGAGATTATGCAGATGTCAAACAGGCTATTTTGACTAGTACCAGAAGCGTATAGACAGCAGTTCAGAAACATAAAGAAGGAATCAGGTCAGACTTATGTCGAGTTCAAAAAAATTAAACATAGTAATTTTGATAGTTGGGTGTAGTCCTTAAAGATAGATAAGGTCTATGAGGCTCTAAGAGAGATTATTCTGCTGGGGGAGTTTAAAACCTCACTTCCAGAGATGATAAGAATTCATGTGGATGAACAGAAAGTTCAAGAAGTGAGAAGAGTGGCAGAGATGGCAGATGAAAATGCATTGGTGCACAAGGCAAAATTTAGCTGCCGACAAGAATTTAATCTTGAGAAGAATACAAATTTGGGAGAAGGGGAGACCCTACACTACAAAAAACAAAGCAGAGCACACTGGTAATTATTTACCACAGATGAAGAAGCCCAAGAGGGTGAAAAGGAGGTGAAAGGCCTCAAGTGTTTCCACTGTGGTAAGGTGGGACATGTAAAGTCACAGTCCTGGTCACTGAAGAAAAGCACTGTGGGAAAAGATGTGGTAAAAGAGGCTAAGCCAGTGGCATTAATAAAAGCAGTAAAGAAAACCCCAAGAAAAGTCAAAGCGCAGCAGGAGAGTGCACAGCCTAAACAGGGGTAGGGTATTGAGTTAAGAGCCTGATCTCTACAAAGACTTCGCCTCAGTGGGTAAAATTTACTCAGGAAGAACAGGGGGAATTGTGAAAGTAGTTATAACTTTGAGAGATACGGGATCTAATCAGTCTCTAATAGTAAGAGATTAACACATTTGTACACGGACATGTTGCCGGAGAGAGAGGGGAAATTTGTGGCATAGATAACTGAAATGTAGCGTTCCCCTCTGTAAGATCAGGTTGGAGAGCCAAATCAAGACTGGGAAGTAACAGTGGGAGTGATTGACAGTGTCAGTTCCAGGAATACAGTTTGCTCTTGGGAATGAATTGCAAGGATCCAAGGTGGGATTGACACCCTTGTTGTGGAGAAGCCAAAGGGAAACTCAGGGAACTGAGGAGTTAAAAGAAAAATATCCTGGAATTTTTCCAAACTGTGTAGTAACAAGATCGCACTATCATAAGTCACAGCTGGAAGCAAAAACTAGAGAGAAAGACGAAGGAGTTGAGGTTCAGTTAGCGGACACCCTATTTGATGTAATGATGCAGAAAGAACCTGAACAAGCAAAGGATCAGGCAGAAGTGCTTAGTCCTGAAAGGCAAATGGACTTACAACAGAAAAACAAGACAATAAAAGATTAGATTAGATTACTTACAGTGTGGAAACAGGCCCTTTGGCCCAACAAGTCCACACTGACCTGCCAAAGCGCAACCCACCCAGACCCATTCCCCTACATTTACCCCTTCACCTAACACTATGGGCAATTTAACTTGGCCAATTCACCTAACCTGCATATTTTTGGACTGTGGGAGGAAACCGGAGCACCCGGAGGAAACCCACACAGACACAGGGAGAACGTGCAAACTCCACACAGAGAGTCGCCTGAGGCAGGAATTGAACCCGGGTGTCTGGCGCTGTGAGGCAGCAGTGCTAACCACTGTGCCACCCACAAATATATGCATACTCAGAAAAGGAATCAATTTATTCCTGAGGGCTATTATCTTAAAGATAGAATCCTAAAATGAAAATGGAGAGCTTGGCAGGTTAGTTCAGAGGAAAAATGGGCAGAGGTGCACCAAACTGTGTTGCCAGTAGCATACAGGCAGGAAGTGTTATAGGTAGCACATGAATTACCAGTAGGTGGTCACCTAGGCGTGAGGAAAACCCAGGCTAAGGTACAAAATTAAAAATCACACAACACCAGGTTATAGTCCAACAGGTTTGATTGGAAGCACACTAGCTTTCGGAGCGTCACTCCTCCACTACCACCTGATGAAGGAGCGATGCTCCGAAAGCTAGTGTGATTCCAATTAAACCTGTTGGACTATAACCCGATGTTGTGTGCTTTTTAACTTTGTACACCCCAGTCCAACACCAGCATCTCCAAATCATAAGATACAAAAGCCTGTCTATTGGCCTGGACTGCACAATGATGTGGTTGAATTTTGCCATACATGTCATACGTGCCAAATGTTAAGTAAGCCACAGGTTATAATAAAACCAACACTTTAGTTGTCAACTCCTGCATTTGAAGAACCTTTCACGCGGGTTATGATTGATTGTGTAGGTCCCCTCCCAAAAATTGAAAGTGGAAACCAGTAGGGTACTTGCTAACCATAATGGATGTGTGCACCAGATTTCCGGAGGTTATTCCATTACACAGTATGAAGGCAAAAAGGGTGATAGAGGAGTTAGTACCTTTCTTCACTCTGTATGGGCTACCCAGAGTGATTCAATCAGAGCAAGAGTCTAATTTCACTGTTGGGTTTTTAGGGAAGTCCTGGATAGCTTAGTCATACAGCACTTTAAATCAAGTGTGTACCATTCTGAATCCCAGGGAGCTTTGGAAAGGTGGCATCAGACCCTGAAGACTACGTTAGAAGCATACTGTCAGGATTACCCGGATGATTAGGATAAAGGTATCCAATTCGTATTGTTTGCCATTAGAGATGCCCCAAAGAATTGACTCAGTTTACTCCCTTTGAATTAATATTCATACATGAAGTGAGAGGGCCTTTGAAATTAATTAAAGAAAAATTGACAGGACCAAAGTCTGAGATCTCTCACTTGAAATATGAATTGGAGGTAAGGGAGAGATTAAATCGAGGAGGGGAGTTAGATAAACAACACCTGAAGAGGGCACAGCATAGAATGAAGCAGATGGCAGATAAAGTCTAAAATTCAGACATTTTCTCAGTGGAGATGACGTATTAGTATTGTTACCAGTGGTAGGCAATCCTTCAAAGCCATATTTAGTGGTCCCTATCAAACTGAGAAAATATTAAGTCAGTTGGACTATCTGGTAAAGATGCAGGATTGAAAAAAAACTGTATTCAGTGTGACTATGTTGAAACCTTGCTATAATAGAGACAGGGAACTGGAGAAACAGGTGTTAGTTACTGCGCTGCAGAGTGAAGGATCAAATCCAGATGGCATGGAGTTTGATATGCCTAAAAATATGTTAAATAATGAGGAAGTCCCTGAGGAGTGAGATAGGTTAAGGAACAGTCTCAGGAGAAAACAACCCAGTTGAAAGGTTTGTTGCATCAGTATTAGGACACATGCAGGAATAAGACGGGAGGACCAGCATTATTGTGCATGAGGTAGAAGTAGGGAATGCTGTTCCAATAAAACAACACCCCTACAAACTTAATCCTCTCAAAGCCACACATGTCCAGAAGTGGAGGCGATGCTTAACAAAGATATCATCGAACGGAGTCAGTGTGAGTGGAGTTCACAGGTTGTGTTAGTTTCCAAACCTGACTGAACTCTTGATTTTGTGTGGACTATTGGGAAGTCAACACCATACTAAAATTGGAATCATACCCGATACCAAGACTGGAGGACTGTATAGAGAAAGTTGGACAAGCCACTTCACAAAGTTGGACTTACTGGTTATTGGCAGGTACCTTTATCAGAGAAAGCAAAAAAGGTTTCTGCATTGTAACCCCAAATGGGCTATATCAATTCAAAGCGATACCTTTTGGACTGAAGAACGCACCAAACCACATTCCAAGGACTCATTAACAGATTTGTGGCTTGATTAACAAACTGTGCAGCTTATCTGGATGATATAGTGTCCTTTAGTGATCACATGGTACAGTTGGCAGAGCTCTTTGAACGATTAAGAGAAGCAAAACTGGTAATAAACTTAAAAAAAAGAATTTGCCAAGGTGGAGGTGACATTCTTGGGACATTACATCGGTCATGGAAGGTTGACTCAAAGGAACGTGAAGACAAATGCCATCGATGAATGTCCATGACCATCCGGATTCTACCGGAAGTTTGTTCCAAACTTCAGCAGCGTGGTGGCACTGCTAACAGATTTACTAAAGAAGAACACAAAATTTCGGTTGGCAGAACAATGCTAGGAGGCATTTGAGAATTTAAAACTACCGCATCAATTTTAGCTACACCAGATTTTTTGAAACCCTTCAAAGTTGCAATCAATGCGAGCAATATAGGAGTTGGAGCTGCACTGCTGCAGGAAGGCGATAATGGAATTGAACGGCCAATTGACTACTTTTCAAAGAAACCCAACACCCACCAAAGAAAATATTCTACCATTGATAAAGAATTGTTGAGTTTGGCACTGGCATTACATTTTTATGTGATGAACAATGTGTCAGAGATAGTTGTGTACATAGACCACAATCCTCTTACATTCTTGGAAATATTAAAAGACAAAAATATGAGACTGTTTTGTTGGAGTCTTATGTTACATACCTTAATTTTTGTAATTGTACATGTTGCGGTTTGTAAAAATGTGACAGCAGATGCGTTATCGCGGATTTATAGGATAAAGTATAGATAAGATTGAAATCTGTCCAATGTTTGATATATGTGTGTAGAAATACTATTATGATTGTTCATTTTTTCTTCAAGGGATGTTATGAAGTTGAAGGCGTGGACTGTACCGTTAAGAAAGAGTGAATGATGTCCTAAACTGAGAGCTTATAAGCACGTGTGATATGACCAGATAGCAGTCTCAGACTGTACCAGAAAATTGAAAATATATAACATTTGGCTGTGAAATGGATATCTGAGTTGGTTGCTGTTTTGACAACAATTCGAACTTAACCAGTTTCAATTATGCCCCAGGATACTAAAACCCTATCGAGTTTGAATTCATTGTTTTGTCAATATTGAATCAATGAAACGATCCAATGTGAGGTATAAAAGAATTAGTCAGGCACACGGACCCCTATAAAACTCAACTAGGACTGGACAGGGTAAACATATGAAGGATGTTCCCACTGACCTAAGGAGTATAAAAGAGAAATTTCTCCACCTAGAATGCTGAACCTGTGGAATGCTCTACCACAGAAAACATTTTGGGCCAAAACACCAAATGTTGTCAGTAAGGAATTAGATTTAAACTAAAGCGATCAAAGGATATGGGGAGAAAGCAGGAAAGGGGATCGATTGGGAAGATCCGCCATGATCAGTGAGTGGCAGAGCAAGTTCGAAGAGCCAGCTGACCCACAGTTGCTACCTTTTTCCATATTTCCAATAAGAAAAGATAAAGTTGTCATAGTCCCATAGGGCTTCTCCCTCTTCAGACAGAGATGACTGGTGATGGATTAACCAGAGGATCACCACACCTCAGGTAAGAGGCAAGGTTGAGAAGGCAGGATCTTTACAGAAACTTCAGCCAGTAGAGGAACTAAACCTGTGCTGCTGGTATTAATCTGCATCACAAATTAGACATCCAGAGAACTGACCTAATAGCTTGCTGACTGAAGTACAATTGAAAATCAAAAACTTTCAAAGGCAAGGAATGAGAGAATGAAAAAAGATCTCAAATCCCTCTTCAGCTTCAAGACTGGCATTAGTGATGTTTTGATGCAAATAGTTTGGGTCTTAGTCAAAGAGATGTTTTACAGTCTCTACCACCACATACAATGTCAAGCATATGAAACAAAGTTGATTAATCAGGTAACAATACCATTTGTTCAGACATGCTTGGAAGCATTTAGACCAATGAGACTGTATTTCTATAAATTAAAGGCAAAAACAGCGGAAAATGAAATACACAAAGTACTGAAGGAACAGGCCAGACATTATAATATTTCAAGCCTGAGGACTGTGCGCCTCAATGACCAGTTGGCTCTGTTCCAGATGCCGATCTGTTGTTTTCAGTTTTTGTTTTGAACTTATTTTCTGCATTGAAGCCTGCAGGAATGCTGACCTGATTTTCTAGATTTAGTTTTGCAATTGGTGTCTAGTCATCAATTAAATCAGAATTTAATACTTCATCAGAAGAAGGGTAATCTTTTCACTTGCCTGCTCAAGACAGCATTAGTTCTTCCGAGACAAAGTACTGAAATGCAGCATGGGGTTTCAGAAGAATTCCTAATTGTGATTGCTATGTAGAAAAACAAATATGCTGGAATTCAGCACAAGTGCATGCTGAATGATATCAGAATTGGGTTCAGTGCAGATTGTTATGGACCAGGGCAGGCCCTCTCAAACATTTCAAGAAAGTAGCCCGGATCCTAACTTTGCTAGTGCAGGTGTAACACAGATATTCCAGGAGTGATTCAGCTGGTCAAACCACTTAGTTTTAAGCAAAACAATTTATTTACAAGATTACCAAATGAAACACAAACAAAAGAGAACAGAATACCGAATAATTTACCCTATCTGAAAACACAGCAGACTATCCACACTTAATGATGCTGTTCCAAATACTTGCATAAACACCCCTTGGCACAAAATATAAAATCAGGTTCTTACAGGATAGAAGAAAGAGAGAGGGAGGATCAGCATGGACCTGCTTCTCTTGAATCCAGCAGCTTCAAAACTGACTGCCAAAACCAAATCAAACTAGAAAACAGCTGAGCTGGGAGAACTGGCCGCTCCCCTTTCTTTGCACAAGTGCTTTTTTCAAAAACTTAAAGTCTTTTGCCTGAGGCAGTATTTGTTAGCTATAATCAAATTGGCCCTAAAACCCTTCAAATTTAGACCTATTGGTGTCCGCATCTTTTATGACCTCTCTGGAAAAAAAAAAGTCAATGACAACATATCCTTGTTGAATGAGCAGCATCATCACAAGATGCACACTTCCCCAGTCAGGGAAAAACTAGGTTAACATCCAACCAGCCATTTGGCAAGGTTCTGTTCACGTTGAGTAAAGATCTCTCACAGATCCCTCACAAACAGCTTGTAATTATTATCAGAATGCAAAAAGGATTCACATTGCTACAAAGTTGGGATCTTAAACCTTCATTTTTTTCCCAGCATAACTGATACAGTCAAAAATGAATCAGAAAACAAGATCCACTCCCATCGCTGGCAGCTACTTCACTAAGCAGTCCTTTTGTTCCCAGCAAAATAAATAAAATGTTAAAACTCTGACTTTTGTGAGGAATCTAATGGGTTACACTTGCATTCGTCATTGCCTGCCAAGAAACAATGTGCAATCTCTCTTTACGCTGCAATTAAAAAACATGTAATTTCTTTACCATCCAATGAAACTTTACCAGCAGAATGCTAACAACTGCAGTATTCATTCCTTCTAAAACCAAGAGGTCATTGATTGTCCAAGTTATATCAGTTTTACATTCTTACAGGGTACCTGAATGTAGTGTACTTCAACCCTATGATCCTGTTAAAATTGCAAAACAATCAAAAGAATATATAAAAATGGCAGTAAAAGTGAGTTTGCTAAAGGTGAATCTGGGTGACACTGCAGTGCAGTACAGTATTGACGGTGTGTTGCACTGATGTCATTTCAAGTGAGACATTAAACAGAGACCTCCTGCGCCTTCTAGGACAGATCTAAGAAAAACCTCACGCATTAGTTTGAGGAACAAGAGAAATCTACCCAGTCAGCAAGCCAATATTTATCTCTGAACATTGCAGAAAAAACCCTAGTCATTAGATATTGCTGTTTGCTGGAGCTTGCTGTGCACAAATTAGCTGCTACAATAGTGGCTGCACTTTAAAAATACTTCACTGAAATGTTCCAAAATGCTTTGCAACCAACGCTTTTTAAATTTGTTTTCTAAAATAAGAGACACAGGCAGATTAATTTCTATTTCCATTTAAATTATGGACACACTTCTACAAGGGAAAGTGAGGACAGTAGATGTTGGAGATCAGAGTTGAGAATGTGGTGCTGGAAAAGCACAGCGGGTCAGGCAGCATCCGAGGTGCAGGATAATTGATGTTTTGGACATAAGCCCTTCATCAGGAATGAGGCTTGGTTGGGGGGGGGGGACAGGTTGCTGAGAGATAAATGTAAGGGGGAGTGAGGGCTTGTGCGGTGGTTTGGGGGGGGGGGGGGTTAGGTAGCTGAGAATGCTATAGGTAAATGAAGGTGGGGGAGAAGGTGATAAGTCAGAGGAGGGTGGAGCAGATTGATAGGAAAGACGACAGACAGGTCAAAGGGGCAGTGCCGAATTGGAGGTTTGGGACTGGATAAGGTAGGGGATGGGGAAATGAGGAAACTGGTGAAATCGCTGAGTTGGAGGGCTTGGGACTGGGTTGAGTCCAACCAAATCCACCACACAGTGGCTGAACACTTCAACTCCCCTCCCACTCCACCAAGGACATGCAGGTCCTAGGCATCCTCCATTGCCAAACCTGGACCACCCAACGCCTAGAGGAAGAACGTCTCATGTTTCGCCTTGAAACCCTGCAACCACATGGGATTAATGTGAATTTTATCAGTTTCCTCTTTTCCCCTCCACCCACCTTATCCCCGCCCTAAGCCTCCAATTTGGCACACCCTCTTGATCTATCCATCATCTTTCCCATCTATCTGCTCCACCCTCCTCTCCGACCTATCACCTTCTCCCCTACCTTCATCTACCTATTGCATTCCCAGCTACCTTGCCCCCAGCCCCAACCCTCTCCTAGTTATCTCTCAGTTCCTTGGCCCACAATCCTCATTCCTGATGAAGAGCTTACGCCCGTCACATCGATTCTCCTGCTCCTTGGATGCTGTCTGACATGATGTGCTTTTCCAGCATCCTACTTTCAACACATTTCTACAGGGGATACTAGATAGCCATAACTGATTTCTCTTCGCTAACAGAGGAGGGGACAGGTGACAGGCATGTCAATGTTGCTTTGTTCACACAAGTAAACAACATAAAACAGGAATATGCCTAGTTTTATATTCAATTCTAATCTCTTTTATTAACTGAGTATTATACCTTCAACTTTTTTTCTTTAAAAAAACCATGAGAAAGGGCATACATTCAAGTTAAGTGAGGTGTCTCAACAGGTATTCACACAAGGATTATAAGAAGCCTGTTTACTTCTTCCTTCATCAATATGCAAGGCCCCAGGCACACCTTCTGCCACATATTTACCTGTACTTCATTCAATCTACTGCAATAGCTGGTCACAATGTGATATGCTCCACATCGGGGAGACAAAACGCAGACTGAGCGACCATTTTGCACAACACTGATATTCTCCCTGCAGGAATGACTCAACTCACTGCTGTCTGCCACTTCAACACACCACCGCATTTGCTGGTCAACATCTCTATCCTGAGCTTGTTGCAGTTCTACAGCAAAGCTCAGCACAAGCTGGAAGAACAGCATCCCCTTTTCCGCTGGGACCCCTGCAACTTTCGGAACTCAATATAGAGATCGATAATTTTAAGGACTAAGCACCTTCTCCCAAGTCCTTACTCCAATCCTGACATACCAGACTATTGTCATCACATGGGTTGCACCACCATCATTCCATTGTCAGCTACTAATAGAACCCATTAACAGCCATTGATCTCTCCAAGCTGATCTTTACCAATTCCTTTGTCTGCCCAACTGTTTTCTCCTCTCTCTCTCGGTTTCATTTCCATCTATTGTTTACTCTTTCCCCACCCCATCTTCAGCATATATACCAACATTTTCCTCGCTACATTGGTTCTGAAGAAGGGTCACTGGACTTGAAACTTTAACGCTGCTGTCTTTTCATAGATGCTATCAGACCTGCTGAGTTTTCTCAGTAATTTCAATTTTCAGCATCTGCAGTTTCGAGTTGTATTTTTTTATTTAAAAAGCCTGAATTGTCTGCATTTAGATCACATCTGTATGAAAGTGTACCACATATGCTGAGTCATTATACGACAAGATAACTTAAGTGCTGGTCATCTTTTGAAAACCAATGTACAATTAACAGCAATAAGGTGAAAAAAAATTAGGCTATTTAGAGGTTAATTGCAGAAAGCATATTGACCACTGTTACAAATCTGGACCTGTTATGACCTCAATGAAGCATCAGCATAAAATACTTTTTAATTATCTAATAAACGTGAGAATTGCTGTCAAGGTCAGCTGTTATTGCCCAACCCCAAGTGCCCTTAAAAATAAAAAAACCTGGTGTCATCTTCTTGAACCACTATGGGCCATCTGATACAAGTACACCCCATAGTGCAGTTAAAGAAACTTCCAGGATTTTGACCTGGCAATACAAAAGGAGTGGGGGCTATCAAATCATGATGGTGTGGCTTGAAGAGGAATTCATAGTTGGTAATGTTAATTGGCTACCCTTACTTTTCTATATGGTAGAGGTTATGGGTTTGCGAGGTGCTGAATTAAGTCTCTCCCCCAAACAAGAGTGCCCCAATTAAGTTATAATGGCACTAATTTTTCCAATGTAGAAATGAATTCTGAATAAAGGTTCTCTGCCAATCACTGCCCCTCTCCGAAATTTTGTTTTTGATATTTACTTTCTGCAGTCTACCATTTCTGCTATTATGTTACTGGTATGTTTGAATTATTAAATTTTTATTGTTCAAAGAGAAGCAGATCCACAGTAACATCCCAAGTTCAAAGTGCAGCCCCCTCACGCCAAAAGGGGAGTAACGCCACTTAACATGTGTTCTTCTAATGTTGTGATAAAAGCGTAATTAACGCAGTGTAGTGAAGTTGTTACACACGTTCTGAAGTGAAGAGATTGTGACTTGAACAAGGGTAGTATTCACATTTCAAAAGGACAAGTGTGAAAATAAAAGTAGGAGGACAGCACATACATTCAAATTATTTGTCACCATAAGCCTTTGAGTCCCACCAAGGATAGCCTGAATTCCACTTTAAGATCTAATCAGGTATTCACACAGCATTAAGAAAATATATGGAAATCTACTGGCAATATGGAAATTTACCTGGATGGAGCAACACCTATCAAGTTAGGTCCTAACCCTCTGAAAAGTGATCTCGGTCCCTCCTTTTCAATGATAGATCTGTAAGAGTTAGTACAAAAAGTTAGAAAGTATTTGAAATAAGGGAACAAAACAGCTGAATTTGTACAAGTTTATTATTTCAATGTTTTAATCTTAATACAAAAATTCCACTATTGTCTCAGGTGGCTGTATCTTCAACCACCAAGGCACGCATTCAAACTCTTTCCAACTTTCCATCTTTAAGGTTGTTCTTAAAACCTCTCTCTTTGACTGTGCTTTTGGTACCTTTCGTATTAACTATTGCTTTGGCATTTTTTTAAAATCACAGCTCTGTGAAACACTTTGGACATTTACTGATACATTAAAGACAAATTATTTTTCCATTTGCGATTTTTGAGAGTATTTGTAGCTCAGGTTGAGGTTCAGGTTGTAAGTTTGCTCGCTGAGCTGGAAAGTTTGCTTTCAGATGTTGCCTAGTATGGTGAGGAAACATCATCAGTGAGCCTTCGGTGAAGCGCTGCTGTTATGGTCTCGCTTTATTTATAGATCTTGGTTTCTTAAGGTGGGCGATATCATTTCCGGTTCTTTTTCTCAGAGGATGGTAGATGGGGTCTGAATCAATGTGTTTATTTACGGAGTTCCAATTAGAATGCCAGGCCTCGAGGAATTCCCATGCATGTCTGCTTAGCTTGTCCTATGATGTATGTGTGGTCCCAGTCAATGAGGTGTCCTTCCTCGCCTGTATGTAAGGATGGTGGGTCATGTCTTTTGGTGTCTAGTTGGTGTTCACATATCCTGGCATTATTTTACATGAGAACGACAAATGACTCCCATTCCTAGATGTCACAGTAGAACGAATAGTTGGTGGGGAACTTCAAACCAGTGTCTACAGAAAAATAACACACAGATCAAATACTTAACTACAGGAGCAACCATCCCAACACCCACAAACAGAGCTGCATCAGAACCTTATTTCAATGAGCCACAACACACTGCAGCACCTAGGAACTACAAACAGCCAAAGCAAAATCCTATACAGCATACTCAGGAAGAATGGGTACCCAACAAACACAGTCCACCGATTTTCTCAACAACAAATCCAAACAAGCAGACACAATGCACCCAGAAACTCTAGCCACATTACCTTATATCAAAGACATCTCTGAAATGACTTCCAGACTACTCAGATCCCCTGGCCTCATGGTAGCCCACAAACCTACAAACACACAAACAGCAGCTAATGAAGCTAAAGGACCCTATACAAACAACCAGCAAAACGAATGTCATTTACAAAATATCATGCAAGGACTGTAACAAACATTACATCGGACAAACAGGCAGAAAACTAGCCAGCAGCATACATGAACACCAAATAGCCATCAAAAGACATGACCCACTATCACTAGATGAGGAAGGACACCACTTTGACTGGGAAAACACATCCATTGTAGGACAAGCTAAATAGAGAAATGCATAGGAATTCCTAGAGGCCTAGCATTCTAACTGGAACTCCATCAATAAACACATTGATTTGAACCCTACCAGCCACTGAAAGAAAGAACCAGAAATGATATCACCCATCTTAAGAAACCAAGACACATAAATAGAAAGCAAGACATAACATCAGTGCTTCACCAGAGGCTCACTGATGATGTTGCCTAGTATGGTGAGGAAACATCTGAAAACAAACCTTATAGTTCAGCAAGCAAACTTACAACTTATTTTTCATTTGTTAGATAATTACATCAGCAAACACAAACATCAACTCAGTCCCTATTTTAAAACTATATTTTGTCAGCTATACTTAGAATTGGAAGCAAAAGGTTAAAGTTTGTTAGAACTTCACTACAGAACAGACTGAATCGAAACATAAGGCACCTCTACCACACACAGACTTTAGTCTGCAGAACACTTTGCAATACTCAGGAAAACAGTACTGCTTAGTGATAGCTCCCACTCCTCAATATTAAGACAGCAAAATGCAAGTGATATCCGATAATTAAGGTGTTCAAACTGGAACTTGAATTTAATGTTAATGATGGATCAGCTCATGTCTGAGGAGGAAGCTGTGCAGCAGAACCTTATTCTCAATTATACACACACATTTGATTACCGAAACTAAGAAATGTCCAAGGCAGTGTGGAGTCTGCTGTACAAAAGGTGCCCTACTCTACAGAATACCATGTACATGCTCTTCTATGGATTTCCTTTAAATTTCCAATCCTAATTAAAAATAGGCCGTGATAAATACAAATATGAAAGAAAGAAATCTTAATCTGTTTACATTCCCTGTCCCAACCTCAAGACATTTCAAAGTGCTTCACAAATTGTGGTTCGGACAATGTGTTCTACATGTTTACTGCTCACTGCACAAAAAAAAACTCTTCCTCATTTCAGTGCAAATCACTTACACAAGATTGAGAGGACAACCAGCTAACAAGAAGAGTTTCTCCTCTGCTTTATCTAAGCCTGTCAAAACTCAGCACCCTCTATTTATGAAGGCCAAAGTGCAATGCTTAATGAAGAGAGTGTTCAAACAATGTAAAATCTATCATTCTAATGAGCTTCTCTGAAAGATGCCTCTAGCAATTAGACGCACAGCAATGACGTTCAACAGAAAAAACAGGATTAGCTTTGTCACAGCAGTTAGTGAGATGAAAACAATGGATTTCAGTTTACATTACTGCATAGTGTTTCATTTCTTAACGCCTCTGTTCCATAAAGAGAACAGATCTCCGATAGCAAAGGGATATGATAGAAAAATGCAGTGTGTAATGACTTGTTGTAAATTGGGCTTCAGGAGGGATAAGGAAATCCTTCAGATTAAATGTCCATTTTTGATAGTGTTCACTCACATTAACATTTCCTTTGTGCAACAGCAATCGCTGAGAATCAGCAACATAACTTCAACCAGAAGAGGAGCAATGCACCCATGTTTTCAACTTCTTCATTACTGTCCAGAGGTCGAAATGACTAATGTTCAACCTCCATTTGATATTTCTTTGAAAACAGATTTTGCTTAGCAAATGAGCTTTTGTTTGAACTAAATAACATACATTAGATGCAAATGCCAAATGCAGACAGATTCTGGATTTTGAACTGCTCATTAGCTAGATGACTGCATAAGGAAAGGAATCAAAACAAGTGGGCTCAGGAAAGCACAGCCAGTCAGGCAGCAGCCGACAAGAAGAGTTGATGTTTTAAGCTCAAAACATTGACTCGCCTGCTCCGTGAATGCTGCCTGACGGGCTGTGCTTTTCCAGCACCGCACTTTTTGATTCTGATCTCCAGCATCTGCAGTTCTCACTTTCCCCCTTCATAAGGAAGGATAAGGTTAAATGAATCCAGTGAGACTGACTTATTCCTGTTCTGCAGTATTTCAACGTCACTGATTTTTAAGTTGGCCAAGGTTCAAGCTACAGACAATTTTAAAGGCCAACGTAACAGTTAAACGAAGCCAAGTTCTGTTAAAATAACACTTCAGCAGCAAGAGAAAAAAATGATCAGAAAGTCAAGCCATGTGTAGGAGAACAGAGTTAATGTTTAAAGTCTGAGATCTCAACAGATAAACTGACAAACACCTATTAATCTTTTCTGATTGTTTCTGAAGCATTACCCAGCACTGATGTTAAACTGTGCAGTTTAGTAAACGGTGGCACAATGGCTAGTACTGCTGCATGAACTCCGAGCATTTTCTCTGTTGCTTTCTATTACCATTACCTTCTCACCATCTGCTTGGACCTACTGTGAATATAGAGCACCTCTCCTCCAACCAGATTTTCAGTGCAGTACTAGAACATCTTGGTGAATGCACTCTCCCATGGGTCAGCTATTGTTCTTTTTTGTACAGTACTTGTCTGAGTGATGCCACATTGCACTTTCACTTTTATTTTTCCCTTTTTTTGCAGGATAGCTTGAAGTAGTACATTAACTAATAATATTGGGCTCCCTGTCGTGTGCAGCAAATGAACAACTATTAAGAGCTGGATAAAAATAATAATAATGAAGATGATTAGGTAAATGCACATCACAATCCCAGCACTCATTTTCACGAGCTGGAAGGTCAGAACTTGAAGCATGAGCTGTATAGGACCTTGGTAAGGCCACATTTGGAGTACTGTGTGCAGTTCTGGTCACCTCATTTTAGGAAGGATGTGGAAGCTTTGGAGAGGGTGCAGAGAAGATTTACCAGGACGTTGCCTGGAATGGAGAATAGGTCGTACGAAGATAGGTTGAGTGTGCTAGGTCTTTTCTCATTGGAACAGCGAAGGATGAGGGGTGACTTGATAGAAGTTTATAATATGATCAGGGGAATAGATAGAGTAGACAGTCAGAGACTTTTTCCCTGGGTACAACAGAGTGTTACAAGGGGACATAAATTTAAGGTGAAGGGTGGAAGGTATAGGGGGGATGTCAGGGGTAGGTTCTTTACCCAGAGAGTGGTGGGGGTAGGGAATGCGCTGCCTGTGGGAGCGGCAGAGTCAGAATCATTGGTGACCTTTAAGTGGCAATTGGATAGGTACATGGATAGGTGCTTAAGCTAGGACAAATGTTCGGCACAACATCGTGGGCCGAAGGGCCTGTTCCGTGCTGTATTGTTCTATGTTCTAATATGCTGCCAGTCTGACTGAGTATTTTCAGCACTTTCTGTTGTAATTTTAAATTTTAAAAAGATTTTTTTTTCATGGGATGTTGATAACCATCTCTACTTGTCCTTGTGAAAGTTTTGGTGGGTTGTTTTCTTGAAATTCTGCAATCCATTTTGTGTAGCTATAACCAGAATGCCTTAGTGAGGGAGTTCCAAGATTTTAGCCCAGCAATACCGAAGGAAGAGCAACCTAATTCCAAGTGAAGATGCCGAGTGGCTCAAAGAACCACCTGCAGATGGTGGTATTTTATTTTAGATTTCCAGCATTTTTGCTGTTAGTGAGCATTTTTAGAAAGAGGTTTTAGACTTTTGCTCGAATCTTTCTGAAATAGCCAACGTGACTATGAGATACAAAGACTGATTAAACATTTGTAGCTCAGGTTGTGAGTTCACTCACTGAGCTGACAGGTTTGTTCTCACTCATTTCATTACCATGCTAGGTAACATCATCAGTGAGCCTCCAGTGAAGTGCTGGTGCTCTGTCCCGCTGGGTATATGTGTCTTGGTCTGTTGTGGTGGGTGATATCACTTCTGGTTATGTTTCTGAGAGGTTGGTAAATGGGGTCCAAATTAATGTTTGTTAATGGAGTTCCAGTTTGAATGCCAGGCTGCTAGGAATTCCTGTGCGTGTCTTGGTTTAGCCTGTCCCAGGATGGATATATTGTCCCAATCGAACTAGTGTCCCTGACTTTATGTATGGATACTAGTGATTGCTGGTCATGTCTTTTGGTAGCTACTTGGTGCTCATGGTGGCTAGTTTCCTGCCCGCCTGTCCAATGTAATGATTTTTGCAGTCCTTGTATATGATGTACTTTACAGTATTTTGCATATGATGTACATTCTGCTGGTTGTTGGTACAGGGTCCTTTAAATTCATCAGTTTCGGTGTGGTGGTAGGTTTGTGGGCTATCACGATGCCTAGGGACCGGAGTAGTCTGGTCATCATCTCCAAGATGTCTTTAATGTATGGTAGGGTGGCTACAGTCTCTGGGTGTATTGTGTCTTCTTGTTTCGGCCTGTTGCGTAGGAATCGGTGGACTGCGCTTATCAGGTACCTGTTGTTCCTAAATACGTTGTATAAGTGTTTTTTCTTGGCTTCTCGTAGCTCCTGGGTGCTGCAGTGTGCTGTACCTTGTTTAAATAATGTCCTGATGCAGCTAAGTATGCGGGTTTGGAATTATTGCTCCTGTAATTGAGTATCTGGTCAGTATATTTGGCTTTCCTGTAGATACTGGTCGGCAACTCTCCATTGGCTTTTCGTTCTACTGTGAAATTTAGGAAGGAGAGTCTGTTGTCCTCTTACTCTTTGGTGGACATTATACCGGTGAGAAAGTTGTTTAATTGTTTGTGGGTTTCTTCTAATTTGTTGCTTTTCGTGATGACAAAAATGCCATCCACATAGTGAACCCAAATCTTGGGCTGGGTTGTGGGAAGGGCAGTTCGCTCTAACCTGTCATAACTGCTTCGAAGAGTCCTGATATTGGCAATCCCATAGGCATCCCATTGATTTGTTTGTTGGTCTTATCGTTGAAGGTGAAGCACAGGTCTACTAGTTTGAGGAAGCTGCCCTTGCTGACGGAGTTGGTGCTCTCGGGTGTTTGTGTCCTTGGTTCATCTAGTAGTGCGGCCAGTGTTTCTTTTGCTAAGGTAATGTTTACTGATGTGAATGGGACCGTCACGTCAAAGGAAACCATGACCTTGTCGTTGTCTACCCTGGTGTCTTTGATTATGTTAAGAAATTCCTGAGTCCAGTGGATGAAGTGGCTTGAGTCTTCTATTAGGTGTTGCAGTGCCTTTGCTAGTCTGTATGTTGATGTACTGGGAAGTGAAACTATGGGTCTGGGGGGGGGGGGGGGGTCCTTTGTTTATGTGCCTTTAGTAATCTGTAGAAATGGGGTCTGTTGGATCCTTCAGGTTTCATTCTTTGGAGGTCTGTCTTGTTGATTTCACCTGCTTTGTCTAGTTTCCTGAAGGTGGCTGTCATATGGTTTTCTCAAGCCACTCCATTCACTCCACCCAGGAATTCACTGACATTAATGAACAACTATCACTAGTATCCAAACACATACAGGCAAAGAGGGACACCAGTTCGACTGGGACAATACATCCATCCTGGGACAGGCTAAACAAAGACACGCACGGGAATTACTAGAGGCCTGGCATTCAAACCGGACCTTCATTAACAAACATATTAAATTGGACCCCAATTACCAACCTCTCAGAAACAGAACCAGAAGTGATATCACCCACCACAATAAAGCAAGACACATAAATAGCAAGCAGGACAGGACACCAGCGCTTCACCGGAGGCTCACTGATGCTGTTACCTAGCATGGTAATGAAATGTCTGGGAGCAAACTTACAACCTGACTGATTAAAACACTAATTGGAAACACAAACTAACTAAACCAATGCAAAAACAGATTCGCACTCGCACCCCAAATCTTAATCTATCAGAAATAAAAATGTTTAGAAACACCAAAAATAATAATAAAAACAAAGTACTGAAGATTCTGCAAATCTGAAAATAAAACAAACTACCAACAACAGCTTTACTGATAAAATGAACAAATCCCAAATGTTGGAGTCAATGAAAACCAAACATGAAATGTACTAACTGGATAGTAGTTGATCTGACCAGGATGCTGTAGGGACACTGTGCTGAAGCACAACCCAACAATGAGAAGCTAATTAATTACTTTTGTGAAGAAATGCAGAAAACGACATCAACAAAATAAATAGAAATAGATCTCTTACTTTAGAACTTGAAAGAGTCCGGGTGCTACACGCGCTGGTCGAACAACACCTGGTCCATTGATCGTATTAAGGTTCACCTGTGGAATGTAGACCGGACGAAGTGTTAAGCCCGAGGATTGGAGCCGAGTCTTAATCACTTCCAATGGGCAAGTGACAATTGCCCCCACTGTTCCTCCACACCTATGGATAATACAAAGAATGGGAAACAATTAGCATATTTCACTCAGCTAACAGGGTACACATGAAACACTGGTAGCTCTAAGTAAGTTTTTCTTTGGAAATTGAGTAAAAGTTGTGGGAAAAGGTTAATATGACTATCCATTTGGATTAACCAGTAAGACAAAATCTAAGTGCTGGAAATCTGAAATAAAAACAGAAAATTACTTAAACACAAGTAAGCCCTTCTACATTCGAAAATAGGTACTTATATGGGGAGAGACTATTCCTCAAAAACCATTCAAACCATCCTGAGCTTCAATCAAAGACGTTGGCATCAACATGATGCAAAAATCTGCACAGGCCTGATGGAAGACATTTATTCATCCACAGGTTTTTTTTAAAATTCACTCACAGGATATGGGTATTGCTGGCCAGCCAGCATCTATTATCCACCCCTAATTGTAAGGGTTAACTATATTGCTGTGGTCTGGAGTCACATGTAGGCCAGACCAAGTAAGGATGGCAGATTTTCTTCCTTAGAGAACATCAATAACCAGATGGTTAACCCTCCCCAGCATTAACAATGGTTATGGTCACCATTAAACTCAACTCTTACAGGACACTACCATGTTTCATTTGCACAGAATGTGAAACCTTTATAGCTAAACTTAGGCTGTGTCTTCTAAACACCTTGGGATACCTAAGGCTTATATTAAATATTGCTGGTGACTATTGTAATAATGACAGTGCTGGGGAAAATGAAATCAACGTTACTCAGCATTATTTGTAATATTAACTAAAGTTAAATATTTCCTTTAAAAAATTCTAATAGTATAATAATTACATCTAGTGATAATAGTCTTTCCAGAAATTGGCAGGTATTTTTGTCAGGAAAAACATAGCAGCTAGAACAGGCAGTTTAATGCACCTAAAATTGCACATTAATTGTAACCAAACTCCAACCACAATGCCACCCACTTTTGTTTTGTGTTATTCTTCCAACTCTTAATAACTGTACAATGGATGCTGACTTTCCCCTTTCATCACCGTCAAGTAGCCATTTGTTTCTGGGCCTAAGTTCTATGATGGCATCCTGTTTCATTATGGAGAACAACATTCAAACCTGATCCTGTTCCTTCCACATGCAATATATGCAGAAATCTTAACAGATTCTAAATCAGGAGCAGAAATATTGGTAGTTTTTCAAGCTAAAGCCAATGCTCAAACTAATTGTAACATGACCAGTGCTACCTAAAGTACTCAACTAAGTGATGAAGGGTAGAACCCCTCATTTTAACCTTTCTTAAACTCCAATTCTTCTAAAACTACACTAACCATATTTTAACTATATTTCCCACTCACCTATGTACTCATTCTTATTGACCTCCATTGGCTAACCACCCCTTGGGACATTAGCAACAAAATTCACTTCCTCTACAAAATTCTTTTATAGTCTTACCCTTCTCAAACTCTAAAATCCCCACTAACACGATATTCCTCCTTGTATCCTCTACTCTTAATTAGAGTATCCTGAACATTCCCCCTTACTCCATTCAATCTTCCAAAGCCCAAACCATTTACCTCTTATAGTTGGAAATTCCATTCTTGCACCTCACAACATTTCTCATCATTTCCACAGCACTGTCATCACCTCACAGCATTTTCAAAACACTTCCATAAATCCCAAAGGTCCCTCACCTGCCCATGAATTTTGATATTCAGCTGCTATCATCCCTGCTGGATTTAGGAGTTAGCATAGAGAAATGCTGAGGCACCCAATTAAAATCTCTCAAGTCTCAGACTCTGCAGCATTGGTAGTTTGTGTCTTTCATCCCAATTCCTTTCCCAAATTAAAAATCAACTAGACATAAATGAATGTTGCTGACTGTTAATTTCCTTCTGAACCAGTTTGCCAAGCTACTCAGTTGTATTAAAACCACTTTAAAACCGCATGAGCTGCAGAGGTTCAAAAATGTGCTCACTACCTCCTTCTCAAGGAGGATTAGGGATGGCCAATAAATTCTGGTCTTGCCAGTAATGCCCACATCCCAATAATGAATAAAAATGTATATCCAAAAGCAGGTGCTATGTACAACTCGAATATTAAGGAGTGTAACCGGCTACTGTGTTTAAGCTATAAGTGATAAACAAGAGCAAACTTAACTCAGTGAGAGTACTCTGACATTAGGGATTTCCCCAATAGTTCTTCCTCTGGTTCAGCTGATAAGAAGCCTCATGGATGGGGCCTCATTTTGAAACAGGAGAGATGAGCCCTACAATAGTCATAGTCAACATTTAACCTTTAACCAACAAAGTAAATTAGCTGGCCACTTATCCCACTGCTTGCACTGATCTAGATGTTTGCAAGTTGCCTGTCACATTCACCGATATAACTGCAAAGCGTACACTTCAAAAGCAATTAATTGTCTATGAAGTCCTCTCAGGTCTGAAAACTATGATATATAGGTTTGTATTTCTTTTTGTTCAAACTAAATAATACATTAGAGGCAAAATAAAATGAGTCAAAGGCAAGCCATGTCTAGTCTTTCTACTCCATCTGCTTTTATGCCAAATGTGCAATGAAGTATGAGAGGTTGCAATGCACACATATCAGCATGATTTGTAATTCCCTGTGAACAACTGTCAAACAATTCACCATTGCATTATTTTCTTTAATAAATTAAAAACTGTTATAACATGTAGGTCAATTATATATCCATGAATTAGATTAGATTACCAATAGAGTGGAAACAGGCCCTTCAGTCCAACCAGTCCACACCGACCCTCCGAAGAGTAACCCACCCAGACCCATTTCCCTCGGCCTAATGCACATAACACTATGGACAATTTAGCTTGGCCAATTCACCTGACCTGCACATCTTTGGACTGTGGAAAGAAACAGGAGCACCCAGAGGAAACCCACACAGACACAGGGAGAATGTGCAAACTCCACACAGATAGTCACCCAAGGCTGGAATCGAAACAGGGACCCTGGTGCTATGAGGCAGCAGTGCTAACCACTGAGCCACCATGCTGTGGTTTGAATGCAAACTACTTTTTGTCCAGGTTTAAATACCAAATGGTTAAAGTTAAAGCGAAGATTCTGTTATATAGACCTGCAATGCAACTGTCATAAAGCAATGGCATTTAACACAAATGCACTCAATAAGCAAATGGATTTATGAAGTACAATGGGGCTCTTGTGGTGCAGAGGTAGAGTTCCTTCCCTTGACCAAGAGGCCTGGATTCAAGTCCCACCAGCTCCAGAGGGGTGTAATAACATCTCTGAACAGGTTGATTACAAATACAGGTTAAATAAAAAAAGTATAATAGATATGAAAATGCACACATGGACAGTCAGAGGCAGGTTCAAGCTCTTCCCTCTACCCCAAAGTGATGCAAGGAGATAAAGATGAGTTCCAAATATGAACTATGCACAGGTAGTTACTGCAGCCATAAATAGCTGAGCATAAACCAATAAATCTAAACATCGGTCTCTAAAAATGGTCTAAATTGGCCTGTTCCAAGAATGTAACAAACATTACTTATGAACAGTTCAGATTGCTAACTCAATATAGCCGAAGTCAGAATTTCACAGAACAGAAAAGGCTCCTTTAGCTCATTCTGCCTGTGCCAGTCATCTTGCACCCAACTACTACAGACTCATTTTCTAGCACGCATGGTAATCTTAAATGAACTGCACATTGTAACAAGCAGGGCGTGCACAAAGAATAATTAGAAGGAATTCTGCTGAACATTTTCCTGGACTGCGGCTTATATCAGATTTCCAAAATGTACTAAATTTCCCATTTGCAATATAGATCAGATTAGATTAGATTACTTACAGTGTGGAAACAGGCCCTTCGGCCCAACAAGCCCACACCGCCCCGCCGAAGCACAACCCACCCATACCCCTACATTTACCCCTTACCTAACACTACGGGCAATTTAGAATGGTCAATTCACCTGACCTGCACATCTTTGGACTGTGGGAGGAAACCGGAGCACCCGGAGGAAACCCACACAGACACAGGGAGAACGTGCAAACTCCACACAGACAGTCGCCTGAGGTGGGAAATGAACCCAGGTCTCTGGCACTGTGAGGCAACAGTGCTAACCACTGTGCCACCGTGCCGCCCTACATAGTGCCAATGAAGCTCAGTACAAGGTTAAGGAACAACACCTTATCACTTGTTTAGTTCACTGCTGCTTTGCAGACTCAACACTGGTTTCAACAACTTCAGGTCATAACTACTGTTATTCAATTAGACAGCAAATGTTGGTAATGGCTCTATAACTACTAACAGCTCTGGATCAATTGTTTTTCTTCATTTGCACATATTAGTATTTTCTACAGTGTTGCAACATAATCCCTTTAATCATCCAGTCATTTCTACTATCTGTCCCACCTTTTGTGGACTTTTTGATTTGAACTTCACTGAGTAAAAACTTTTAATGCTTTATTATTTTCATAATGTTAATTTATTTAGATTACTTAAAGCTTAAAAGTAAAGAGGAGGAATACAAGTAGAAAGGAGGTCAAAAGAAATTGTTGAAAAGAAATTGCAGAAAAGAAATTGCAGTACCTTGGAGAAAGAGCTATCTTCTCCAAGTATGATCACACTGTTGGGCTATCACTCTCAACCTACTCCAGGCAATAGGTTACAAAATACTTCAATTATCACACAGCCAGGTTGTTACACTGACCCAGGGAAAAAAAATTGTTCATGCAGAGACAAATTTGGAGTTATTGCTAACAGCGGATAAACATTTCTATAGCTTTGAATTTAGGATTAGTGCCATACCAATCACTAAGTGAAACACCGCAACTCTTCTGGAGGAGATTGGAAGGATTTCACTCAAAGGACAAACCCAGAAGAAAATACAACAGGGGAAGGAGAATTGAAATATAAACAAAGGTACAGCAAGTCAGGCAGCATCTGTGAGGGAAAAACAGATTTAATGCTTAACGTTGATGATCTTTCAGGAAAAGGAAAATGGTCTTGACCATTGTATTTTACATAATCAGTAAGAGGGCTTACTTATGTATAAGTCCTCATTACTGCTTATTTTTTAATCAGTCCCAGGATACATGCATCATCAGATAGGTCAGCACTTATTGCCCATCTTAAACGACCTTCTTGAACTACTGCAGACCATGAGGGTAGGAGGCCCTACTGTGCTGTTTGAAAGGGAGTTGCAGACTTTTGACCCAGTGCAATGAAGGAACAGTGATAATATTTCCAAGTCAGGACGGTGTGTACCTTGGAAGGAAACTTGGAGGTGGGGATATTCCCATGCATCTGTTGTTCTTGTCCTCCTTGGTAGGAGAGGTCATGAGTTTGGATGGTGATATCAAAGGATCCCAGATGAGATGCTGCATTTCATCTTGCAAATACTGTTATCATTGTAAGGTAAGTAAAGTCACCATAGATTTATCAGATCATGGTGCTGCTCTCTTGTTAAAGAAAGAGACAACTGGTGATAGTTTAACCCAAGGGTCACCACACCTCAGACAGGGGGAGAGGTTGACTAGGAGAGTCCTTCATGGTAATCTCAGCTGCTGTGGGAACTGAACCCACGCTGTTGGCATCTGTCTGCTTTGCAAACTAGGTATCCAGCAAACAGAGCTTCACTTCCAGTGTGTATCAATGGTGAAAGGAGTAACTGTTGAAGGTAGTGGAAAGGTTGCATATCAACCTTGTTGCTTTGTCCTGGATGGTGTTGAATTCTTGAATGTAGTTGGAGCTTTAACCATCGTGCAAGTGGGGATTTGGGCCTTGTAGATTGTGAAAAGGCACCAGGGAGATTGGAAGTGATTTATCAGCCTCTGACTGGCTCTTATACCTACACTATTTATATGGCTGACTAAAAATTGAACTGGACTGATAGTAAGCATCCCAGGATGTTTAACGCACGAGATTCAGTGACAGCAATGCCAATGAGTGTTAAGAGGAGATGGTTAGATCCTCTTATGGTAGATGATAGCCTGGCATGTGTGGCAAAATTGTTCCTGCCCACTCATTCACTCATGCAGTTCTTGCTGCATATGAACATAGATGGTTTCATTGAATAGTACTGAGTATTGTGCAATTAATGTACATCCCCTCTTTTGACCCCATGATAAAGAAGAGAGGAATTCTTGGCTTCAGACACTACATTGAAAAATAGCGTTCATGGCATTATGGTAATGTGCCTTACCCGTCAACCAGATGCCTGGGTTCAAATCCCATTAACTCCACAGGCTTGTCTTAAAATTTTTAAACAGGTTGTTTAAAAATATCTGCATTGGGGAATTCATGCTGTGACATCCTGGGATGGATATGATTGCTCTCCATAACTATTTCCCTTTGTGGAAGGAGTCAGTTAAGTAGAAAATTAAAACATTGAACTAGAAGTGTGATTTCTCTGTATTGGAGTCTCTAAGTTGGCATACAGAATGAAACTTTCGCTGTTTAAGGTTTTTTTATAATGCTTGTTTCCCCCTCTCTTTTGTTTAGTACATTTACATTCTGCTAATAAAGAATATCTACAGCTTTGTACGAATATGTTTCAATGACTAATTACCATGGTAAATAAAAATAAAATTAAATGTATGATCTACTGAACCAGGTCTCATTCTGGGATCTGACTTGTTCAATATTACCATCAGTTGGGATCATAACAATTGCTACACAATTGGATGATCACAGACCAATCTCTGTGGATTTATTTCTTTGGCAAGACATTATAACTACACATTCTCTGAATACTGCAGGAAAGTACTAAGGACACTTCTTGATAATAAATTATACAACAGCATACAGGATTAACAATTTAGATTTTGCAACACCACTGCCTTACTAAAAAAAAGGAAAATAAACTGAATGAAGATTACTTCTAATGGTTCCATGTAATAACAGTCATAGTTTCACACACTAAGGGTTGAGAGCATTTAACCTTCAATGCTATGGAGTCATTGCTGCTAGTGTTTATAGCTTGCAAGCAGACAGTTTTAGGAGCTGCATGTTCTATTTCACAGTCATAACATTTGACAGAACACCAAGTACTATACAGTGCACTTTTTTTATAGGTGCTTGGGCATATGTGTCATCACATTTATACAAAGGAGTCAAACAGGTATAATAAAGGATTGAACCAGGTTTACTCTTGTTTAATAATAGCAAGCACTTCCACATTAGACACAAAAGGTTTAATTACTATACATATGGAAAGTTCAAACATTATCCTTTGGGAATTGTACTGAATTGCCATCAGAAATGATCCCAAAAAAATGATAGATAGGATGAAGTTGTAAAATTACTTGATCAGCAGATTATGAAATTAAAAGTGAAGCAACATCCCCAAAGTTTGGGTGTAAATAACTTTGGGGACTAATAGTGAAAAATACTACAGAAATTTCCTTCACTAAGAGCTGTTAGAGAAGACAGTCAGTTTCCTCCTGGCTCAATGTATAAAGACAAAGGTGCCAAACCACCGGCTCTCTCATTAGAGAAACAATTGGTGAGGGTTTCACTCGAGGATAACCACACCTCAGGCAAGGGGAGAGGTTGAGTAGCAAAGTCCTTCCTAGCAACCTCAGCTGGTGCAAGAATTGAACCCATACTGTTGGCTTCACTCGACATTGCAAACCAGCTGTCCAGTCAACTGAGCTAACCAACCCTCAGATGAATAAAAGCAGTATTGTTTCCTAGTCTGAATTTGCTTTTACTGTAATAAAGCCTCAGGTAGATTAATTATTGGGTGGCATGTCCAATTTCAACAACGCAGAACAGGAAAGTAATAACAACAATTTCTGCTCCTGGTTAGTCTTTGTGACGAACAATTGGATTGAGCTTAGCAATGAAAACATTAACACTTATGAAACATCTTACACAACCTCAGGCCATCCAACATTAATTTATAGTCTATAAAATATGTTGGATGTGTCGTAAGAAATGTGGCTACCAGATTAAGCACACTGAGCTCCGACCAAACAGCAAAGTGAGTGACATTTAAAAAAAAACAGCAAATGCTGTAAACACACAAGTCAGATAGCCTTTGTAGAGAAAGTGAAAGAGCTAATGTTCTAGGTCAATGACTTTTCATCGGGAACTGAATTATATCAGGGAACAAAACCCCTGCTCTGTTTCAGAAGATTGCCATGTTACTATGCTCACAAACACCAAAGAAACTGCTTCCAATAGAATTGCACAGAAAGTAGTAACGAGTGTGTGAAAATACTGTACATTACTGTAGTCCATGCAAAGGCTACACTATAAATAGCTCTTCGAAGCTCAGCTACTAGTAAAACAAAGTCAGCAAAAAGACATTTCCCCTCTCTCTCCACAAATATTAGCAAGTCAAGAAACTACTGCCAATTTTTTTTTTAAGTGTGCAATGGGCTTCTGAAAGCCTTTATTACTTAAGTAATTTCTCTCCAGTTTCAAACGCCTGCACCAAATTGCCAATCGGCTAGGGGGAAATCAGTGTAAAACTTCCAGTTCCTCCGTCACATGCACAGAGCAGCTAAGAGATGAGGGGGTGGGGGTGGGCTTTAAGCTGCAAACATTCAATTGGCTGCTCTATATCTTGCCAGGAAACATCCCACTTGTTCACCCAGCGCAATGTAACCATGATATCACTTGCATAGTGAGACGACTTTGCCACTTGCCAACAGCGATAATAATTCAAGTTATAGTTTTAGCTGTAAGAGATACAATAGATTGGACATAATTTCAATGTGTTTCCTCCAAAACAAAATTAATGTAGCTATAATTAACATCAGCAGCGTGAGCTGATTCCTCTCAAACAATACTTGGGAATAAAAACCGAAAGAACAGTAGATACTGTAAATCAGCACCAAAACAAATAGTTGTAAAATTCAGAAGATCTGGAGTATCTGTGGCGAGAAATCAGAATTAACATTTCAGGTCAAGTGACCATTCCTCAGAACAGTTTGGAAGCAAAACCAAAGTCAGAAATAGACTATAACGGTCAGGTGGATGACATGGGTTAAAACTATGGGTTTACAATTACATCCTATATTCCTTACAAATCCCTGCCCCATTAGACAGTCACACTTATGACATTTTCGAAAGCAGCTTATGCTATTCCGCTGGAACCCTGTTTACTGTAGGCTATTAAGGTCATGTTATCTAAGGATGAGTATATTTAAAATGCTAGGCCAGCAAGATGCACCAACATCAAAATAAAGCAAAATCTTCATATCTGATGCCTTAAAGAACCTTCCCTCACCTACCACAGTGAACTAAACAGATCCATTACCACGCAGGATAATTTTGCAACACCCATCAGTAAGCTATCACAATGATTAATTCTACAATAAAATCCATTAAACTTAACTTTTGCTGACTAGAGGTCAACGTAACAAAAACAATGCTGAATACGTTTTCAAACGTTTTGTGTCATGGAAAAAATGGAAGGGAGCTAAAGTTTTGGACCAGTTGGATCTCACACTGTCAGAGATCCAGAATCCAAGAACATGGCAGGAGCAGGGTGTAGGTTTGCTCGCTGAGCTGTAGGTTTGATATCCAGATGTTTCATTATCTGGCTAGGTAACATGGCAGGAGACAAGGGGATTGCATGGGAAGAGTTATGAGAGAAATGGGAAATGTTGGGTAGGAGAAAGAATGAAATGAGAAGACAGGGTGGGAGCAGCGTGGAAAGGGAAGGTTGGGGGGCTTATGGAATGGAATGCAAAGACGGGGAGGAAGTTGTGAAATGGGACGACAGGGAGGGGTTTGTGAAATAGGAAGACTATGAGGGGTTTACAATGGGAAGACTGGGGGACAGTTATGGAAAGGGAAGACTGGGGCGGTTTATGGAATGGATAGACTGGGGGGGGTTCATGGAAAGGGAATACTGGGGGGGGGGGATTCATGGAATGGGTAGACAGGGGGGGTTCATGGGATGGGTAGATGGGGGGGTTCATGGGATGGGTAGATTGGGGGGGGTTCATGGGATGGGTAGATTGGGGGGGGTTCATGGGATGGGTAGATTGGGGGGGTTCATGGGATGGGTAGATTGGGGGTTTTATGGAATGGGTAGAACTGGGGGGGGTTCATGGAGTGGGTAGAACTGGGGGTTTTATGGAATGGGTAGAACTGGGGGGGTTTATGGAATGGGTAGAACTGGGGGCGTTTATGGAATGGGTAGAACTGGGGGCGTTTATGGAATGGGTAGAACTGGGGGCGTTTATGGAATGGGTAGAACTGGGGGCGTTTAAGGAATGGGTAGAACTGGGGGCGTTCATGGAATGGGTAGAACTGGGGGGGTTTATGGAATGGGTAGAACTGGGGGTTTTATGAATGGGTAGAACTGGGGGCGTTCATGGAATGGGTAGAACTGGGGGTTTTATGGAATGGGTAGAACTGGGGGCGTTCATGGAATGGGTAGAACTGGGGGTTTTACGGAATGGGTAGAACTGGGGGCGTTCATGGAATGGGTAGAACTGGGGGTTTTATGAATGGGTAGAACTGGGGGTTTTACGGAATGGGTAGAACTGGGGGGAAAGTGATGACTGCAGATGCTGGAGAACAGGAGTTGGAGAGTGTGGTGCTGAAAAAGCTAGGAAAGTGCGGGTGGGGTATGGAGAGCACATGGGGACAGAGTGGGGCTGATACTGGGGGTGCGGGGATGGGGGGGGGGGGGGGGTCAGTGCAGGACGGTTTCCCTCGGAGGGATGCCCGCTGCTTTCTGGAACATTCCCTCAGCCTGCCACACGCAGCCCATCCTCCAGCCGGTAACCAAGGGCGACCGGATGCGGCCTACCGGTGAGAAAGAAAAACGATTAATTCGCTAGTGGAGCCGAAGGAGGGGGGGGGGGGGGGCGGGAGGGATATCGGTCGCACTCACCCTCCCGCGAAGAGGTGCAACACAGTTTCTCTCTGTGCCATCTTCAGGCTGACATTGCGGTGAGCCCGAAGCCAGGCCCAGCCCGGTACAGTGTGTCCCTCAGGCCGTTCACAGACTGACAGCCGTTCACTGCCGGGCAATGGAGAGGACACGGCCACGCCACTGCGCCTGCGCCAACCGGCCCATGTGACGTCACCGCGAGGGCGGGGAGGGGGCGGC
The DNA here is from genome assembly GCF_047496795.1 of Chiloscyllium punctatum. NCBI lineage: Eukaryota > Metazoa > Chordata > Chondrichthyes > Orectolobiformes > Hemiscylliidae > Chiloscyllium > Chiloscyllium punctatum. The sequence continues at coordinate 6,819,773 of NC_092754.1, forward strand.
GGCCTGACGTCACCGCGGTCGCTTGCGTCACCGGTGGGCAGAGGGGGCGGGGCCGGCGCCTGCTGACTATTAAGGGAGCGTTTGTAAATTGCAATTGCGAGCTCAGCAGGAGGGCTCGTTTGGTAGTGTCCCCACCTGTGAGACAGGAGGCCCAGTTTCAAGACGGAGAGGATGTAGGTGTTGTCAGAGCTCAGCTCAAAGGGTTAATTTTAAAAATACCTGCAACAAAAGGAAGGGTGGAGTATATGTTGCCCCCAAAACAAGAAAAACCTTATAGAGTCTTATAAAATCATGAGGGGTATGAATGGGATGAACAACAGGGGGTAAGAGGCAGGTCAAGGTAACTCTGAGGGCCGATGACAGTGGGAACATCCTCCACCACCCTCAAGCTTCGCAATCGGAGGGAGCAGAGGCTACCTGACATATGCAGGGCAGCCCAAAGTGTGCCGAACCTGCGGGAAGTCGGGACACGTGGCGGTGGATTGCAAAGTGACCATCTGCAGGAACTGCAAACAGGAGGGTCACTTGACAAAGGACTGTCGGGAGGAAAAGAGCTGCAACCTGTGCGGGGAGGCGGGCCACATGTACAAGGCCTGCCCAAGACGAGGAGCCGCCACCTACGCACAGATGGCCGGAGGTGGCAACACGAGCCGCGGACCGACAAAGTCTAACGAGGTACCGCGAATCAGCAAAGGAACGGTACCTGGAGGCACCCAGAAGGAAGGGAAAGTTGTAGAGGAGCAGGCAGCAGACAGCGGGGAGATGCAGCAGCCGACCCAAGCTCCTGCAAGACAGACGGAGGAAATGGAAGAGGAGGGATCAAAGGAGGCAGAGCAGTGGATTATCGTTAAAAACAGGAAAAGGAAACCTCTTGAGGGCCCCAAAGCCACCAAGCGAAGGGGGAAGAGACACCTCCAAGAGGAGGATACAGGCAGCTCCTCCGAGGGTGAGGACGGGCGCAAGAAGGGTCGCCTCCGGAGGAAGAGGCAGAGCGCCGTGGGGAGAAAGGAGGGCAGCACCGCCCAAGAAGGAAAAGACGATCCCTCTGAGGGGATGGGTGAAGGCCTCCCCCTACCCGGTGAGAACCAAGGGGTACCCACAGGCCCACAGCTCCAGGGAACTGGGAGCACCGTCCCAGTGACAGCCCTGCTGTCAGATGGAGAACGGGGCGATGAGGACCCTGGGTCCGACACGATGACACCAGAGCGGGGAAATGACTCCAGCGTGGAGCCGGACAACTACCTCAGCCCTGGGAAGGTCCAGCAGTTTGCTGTCACCACGGGGATGCACGCAGCTACCCCACTGGAGCAAGACCAGAAGAAAATGGACACTGGTAACCCCGCAAACTGTTAAAATGGGGTTTAAAATTGCCAGCATAAATGTACGTAGCATTAAAGCGGCTACGCGATGTATTTCAACGCTGGCCTTCCTGGCCAACGTCAAAGCCGATGTCCTGTTTCTGCAGGAGTGTGGGATACCGCACCTCAGCAGTTACAGGAGATGGTCGAGCTTGTGGGCCCATGGGCCGTCAGTGTGGTCGGGGGGCAACGATAGCCGCGCCTCTGGCCTGGGTATCCTGTTGCGGGGAGGCAACTTCACCATCTCCGAGGTTAAGGAGGTGGTGGGCGGGCGCCTCCTCGTCGCGGATGTTAAATACAGAAACGCTCCCGTGAGACTAATCAACGTGTACGCCCCAGTGGGTAAGAGTGAACGGTTGGCCGTCCTGCAACAGCTTCCACTGCTGCTGGCTATGTCCAGGCCGGTCATTCTGGCCGGAGACTTCAACTGCATCATTGATGCTGATGGACGATCCGGCGGGGGGGACAGTAAACCGGACGCTACGTCCAGGGCCCTGATGGAAACGGTCAAAGACGCCAAGCTGCACGACGTCTTCAGCGCCCCTGCAGACGGAGCGCAGCGTAGATACACCTGGTCACGGGCAGACGGGTCTATCCGCTCAAGGATAGATTACCTGTTTGTGTCCCGAACGCTCTCGGTCAGATCCACCGACGTCAAGCCGGTGTTCTTCTCTGACCACTGCCTCCTGCTGGCCGACTGTCACCTACAGGACGAACAGCGGGCGGGCAAGGGAACGTGGAAACTGAACACTAAGCTGTTGACCCCGGGAAACATCGAAGAGCTCAAGAGGGATTACGCAGGTTGGAGAACCGTGAAGCCCCTCTTTGAGTCTCCAGCGGACTGGTGGGAAACGGTAAAAGGGAACATCAAGAGGTTCTTTATCCTCAAAGGTGTCCAGGAGGCGAGAGAGAGGCGGGGAAAACTGTCCCAGCTCCAGGAAAGTATGCAGAACCTGCTCCTGCTGCAGACGATGGGGGTGGATGTCACGGAGGACCTCAAGGAGGTGAAGGGCCAGCAAGCCTCGCTCTTTGCCTCGGAGGCCTCCAGGATAATCTTCCGGTCCAGGGTCCGCTCGGTGGAGCAGGACGAGACGTGCTCACGTTTCTTCTTCCAGAAGGTGCACAAAGAGAGCTCCGTGCTCAGCAGCCTGAAGAAAGAAGATGGCTCGGTAACGTCATCTCAGGCTGACGTCATGAGGATCAGCAAATCCTTCTACGCCAGCCTGTATGACTCGAAGCCGACCGACAGCGCGGCCTCCCAGTCGATCCTGTCCTCTATCACGGAGGTCCTAGATGACGGAACACGAGAGAGGCTGGACCAGCCGCTATCTCTGGATGAACTGACCAAGGCCCTCGAGTCCTTCGAAAAGAATAAAACTCCCGGAAGCGACGGCTTACCGGTCGAGGTTTATTCCGCTCTTTGGGACTTGATCGGCCAGGACCTGCTGGAGGTGTATGTCAGTATGCTCCGGGCAGGTACCATGAGTGAATCCATGAGGAAAGGCATCATCACCCTCGTCTACAAGCGGAAGGGGGAGAGGGAGGAAATTAGAAATTGGAGACCGATCTCACTGTTAAATGCAGACTACAAAATCCTGTCAAAGGTCATCGCCAACCGGGTCAGGTCTGCTCTGGGATCGGTGATCCACCCGGACCAAACCTGTGCTGTACCGGGCAGGAAGATCTCTGAGAGTCTCGCACTCCTCAGGGATACGATCGCCTACGTACAGGACAGGGGGGTGGACACCTGCCTCATCAGCCTGGACCAGGAGAAAGCCTTTGACAGGATATCGCATACATATATGAGGGATGTCCTCTCCAAAATGGGCTTTGGGGAGGGAATCGGAAATTGGATCAGACTGCTCTACACCAACATTGTCAGTGCAGTCTCAATCAATGGGTGGGAATCAGATAGCTTCCCTGTAAGATCTGGAGTCAGGCAGGGATGCCCCCTCTCACCCGCCTTGTTTGTGTGTTGCATAGAGCCATTTGCCGAATCCATCAGGAAGGATGCGAGCCTGAGAGGGGTGACTATTCCTGGCAGCGGGGGCCTGCAGGTTAAGGCCTCCCTGTACATGGATGACGTCGCTGTTTTCTGCTCGGATCCGCTGTCCGTGCACAGACTCGTGTGCATCTGCGACCAGTTCGAACGGGCCTCGGGGGCCAAGGTAAACCGAGGCAAGAGCGAGGCCATGCTCTTCGGGAACTGGGCCGACCAATCCTCTATCCCCTTCACCGTCAGGACTGACCACCTGAAGGTGCTGGGTATTTGGTTCGGGGGGGCTGGGGCGTGCGCCAAGACCTGGGAGGAGCGGATCAGGAAGATGAGACAGAAACTAGGCAGATGGGGGCAACGGTCGCTCTCCATCGCGGGAAAAAACCTGGTCATCAGGTGTGAGGTCCTCTCAGTATTGCTATATGTGGCACAGGTCTGGCCTATCCCCAGGACCTGTGCCGCCGCAGTCACCCGGGCCATCTTCCAATTCATTTGGAGATCAAAGATGGACCGGGTCCGAAGAGACTCAATGTACAAAGACCGGTGCAATGGGGGGAAAAAACACGCCCAATGCCACCCTCGCCCTGATGGCCACCTTTGTGTGTGGCTGCATCAAGCTGTGCGTGGATCCCCGGTACGCAAACACCAAGTGTCACTACGTACTGAGGTTCTACCTGTCCCCGGTGTTGCGAAGGATGGGCCTGGCCTCGCTGCCGCGGAACGCTCCGAGTAGTTGGACCGTTCCGTATCACCTGTCCTTCGTGGAGAAATTTATGAGGAAAAACACCTTTGACCACAAGTCCATCAGGAAGTGGTCAGCACGTAGCGTCCTTGAGACCCTTCGGGAAAAGGAGAGGGCGGATCCTGTCGAGCGGTTCCCTGAGCAGACTGTCAAAGCCATTTGGCAGAATGCCTCATCGCCAGAACTTTCCAACAAGCACCAAGATGTGGCTTGGCTGGTGGTGAGAAGGGGTCTGCCTGTGAGATCCTTTATGCACGCCCGGACTCTCTGCCGCACCGCACGCTGCCCTCGAAGTGGCTGCGGGGGGGACGAGACTGTCACACACCTCCTTCTGGAATGTGCCTATGCAGAGGAAGTCTGGAGAGGAATGCAGTGGTGCTTGTCGAGGTTCGTCCCGAGCAGCGCCGTGACGCGGGACTCCGTGCTCTACGGCCTGTTCCCCGGGACTCACACCGAGACGAACATTAACTGCGCCTGGAGGATCATCAACTCGGTGAAGGACGCTCTCTGGGCGGTCCGAAACCTGTTGATCTTCCAGCTGAAGGAGTTGACCCCGACCGAGTGTTGCAGACTGGCACATTCCAAGGTCCAAGACTACGTGTTGAGGGATGCGCTGAAGCTTGGGGCAGCTGCCGCCAAGGCGCGGTGGGGAAAGACCACCGTGTAAGATCGGCCTGCCGAAAGAAGAACAGGGGGCCCATACAGACGTTTTTTTGGGCTCTGCTGATGCCCCAGCCAAATATATGTACATATACAAGATTGAAAAAATGCACAGGATTGTAAAGGACAAGAATAAAGTCGAATCTGTGTTTGTAAATATGGACATATGTATGGCATGATCCAATGTACAGACCATCAAATCATTTATGAATAAAGTATATTTTTGAAATAAAAAAAAACAGGGGGCCCATGCGGACGTTTTTTGGGCTCTGGTGATGCCTCAGCCAAACATATGCATAAGATTGAGAAATGTACAGTCCTGTATATGACAATGATAAATTCGAATCTGTGTTTGTAAATGTGGACATATGTATGGCATGACCAAATGTACAGACCATCAAATCATTTTATGAATAAAGTATATTTTTGAAATAAAAAAAAACAGCCAAGGTCTTTTCCCCAGGATGGCGGAGTCCAAAACTACAGGGCCTCGGGCAAGGTGAGAGTGGAAGGGATTATAGAACATTGAACACTACAGCTTTGTATAGGCCTTTTGGCCCTCGATGCTATGCCGATGTTTTATCCTACTCTAAGATCAAAGTAACCTACATATCCTTCATTTTACTTTCATCCATGTGCCTATCCAAGATTCACTTAGATGTCTTTAATATATCTGACTCTACTACCACTGCTGGCAGTGCAGCCACCACTCTCTGTGTAAAGAAGCGACTGTGACATCACCTCTAAACCTTCCTCCAATCACCTTAAAATTATGCCCCCTTGTGATAGCCATTTCTTCCCTGGGAAAAAGTCTCTGACTATTCACTCTATCTATGCCTCTAATCATCTTGAACACTTCTATCAAGTCACCTTTCATCCTTCTTCACTCCAATGAGAAAAACCCTAGCTCTCTCAACCTTTCTTCATAAGACATAACTCCAGTCCATGCAGCATCCTGGTAAATCTCCTCTGCATCCTCTCTAGAGCGTCCACGTCCTTCCTATAATGAGGCGACAGAACTGAACGCAATATTGCAAGTGTGGTCTAACTAGGGCTCTGTTGAGCTGCAGTATAACCTTGCAGCTCTTAAGGATTTAGGATTTAAAAGGGACCGGAGGGACAACTTTTTCACACAGAGGATGATCCGTGTCTGGAATGAGCTGCTAGAGAAAGTGGTGGAGTCTGGTACGATTACAACATTTAAAAGGCATCTAGATGGATATACGAATAGGACGGGTGTAGAGAGATATGCACAAGTGCCGGTAAATTGGACTAGATTAATTTAGGATATCCAGTCAGCATGGATGATTTGGACTGAATGGCCTGTTTCCGTGCTGTACAGCTCTATAACTCTATGGGTCCATAACTGTGGATTCTGGAAATCAGAAAGTAAAACAGAAATTGCTGGGAAAACTCAACAGGTCTGCCATCATCTGTGGAGAGAAACACAGAGTTAACATTTCAGGTCCAGTGACCCTTCTTCAGAACTGGATTTGTCCTTTCTTTATATCTGGGGGATTGTTCTTGTGAACAGTGTAGTGTCCCTACCTCTGATTCAAAAGTCCCACCTGCTGCAGGCAGTATGTAATAGCATGTCTGAGAAGGTTTATTAGAAATATCTACAGCACAAGGAAGAACTGAATACAATTTGCCTCTGCTCTGTATTTTGGGATGGCACAGATGTAGTGTCTCTATCTCTGATCCAGCCTGAATGTCTGGGAGTACATTACAAAAAAAGAGATTATACAAGTTAGGCCTGTTTCTCTAGAATTTGGAAGGTTAACAGGTGATCTGATTGAAGTCTTCAAAATATTAGCTGCAAAAAACAGGTTAGATAATTCTAGATTCGAGAACTAATGAGCATAGTTTAAAAATTAGGGTAAACATTCATGGAAGATGTTAGAATGTACTTCCACACACAAAGGATGCTTGCGGTTTGGTACTGTTTTCTTCAAACAGTCATGGAGGCTAGATCAGTTGCTAATTTTTAATCTGAAAGCAATAATTTTTTGTTAAACAAAGGTATTAAGGGATGATATGGAGTTAAACTGAAGATCAGCCATGACCTTATGGAATGGTGGAACAGGCCTGAAGGGCTGAATGGCCTACTCCTGTTCTTCTGTTTCTGTGCTATAACTTTTATGTGATGCATTAGACACACTAAGCAGGTTTGGCAGCATGTGGAAAATCTCTCTGATGTTTCATCACAATTTGCAATTATATAATGCCCTTCACAACCACAAATCTATTGCTGAATCAGAGATCTTGTGGTACAGTGGTAGCACCCGTGCCTCTGAGCCAGAATCTCTGGGTTCCCATTTCAAGTCCCACTCCAAGACCTGCTCGCTATTAAAGGAGCAGTCTTGATTCAGTTCAAGGGCCACTTATTAACCCACTAGTCCTTAAAAACTTCCCCACTGTTCCCCAAGAAGTGTCAGAGAATATACAAAACAATCAACAGAATTACTTTTACAGCCAATGAGGAACTCTTGCAAAGTAGTCACTGTTGAAAACACAACAGTCAACTTCCTCACAGGACATTCTGACAAATGTCATAGAATCATACAGTACAGAAGAGGCCCTTTGGCCCTTCAAGTCTGCACCAACCTATCTACACTAATGCCACTTTCTAATAATTGCTCCATAATCTTGACTGTTATGATATTTCAAGTGCTCATCCACTTACTTTTTAAACATTGTTAGGTTTCAACAATATTGACAATCACTTGGGTTGAGTATGATGGCCCTCCATAAGGGCATCTATTTGTAGGTCTTCAGATGGCTGAAGAGGTCAATCCAGGATCTACAGCTTCTATTGCAGTGCGGGAATTGGTGGGTGGTAATGGTGATTGGAGATGGTGGTGGGTGAGTCTTCCTGCTGTTCTGTCCCTCCTTGAGCAAGGGTGGCTTCTGTTCAGCAGCATAGTGGGGATCATTCTCAAGGCACAAAGCTCTCTGTGGGTGATACTTCTTGGTGATTCTGCTTTGTAGCTATGTCCTCCCAGTTGTTGATGTTGAGATGGAGTTTCTTGAGGTTGGTCTGGATGTTATCTTTTAAGCGTTTCTTTTGGCTGTCAGGGGCACGCTGACCTTCTTTCAGCTGGGGGTACGTGATCTGTTTTGGGAGGCACGAGTTGCCCTCCCAAGCAATGTATTCCAGATTCCCACCACTCTCTGGAAACCCCTCTAAACCTCTTTCCCTTTGTTTTAAAATTAGGCCCATAGGTGTTAAGCTGTGTAAGGGTTAATGTTGAGGAGTGCATTCAGTGTGATGATGTAATAATGGTTTAGATGGCAAGAAAAGCTCTGGAATTCGAAGTAGACAGACCTACTGTCCAGGTCTCTGCACAGTCTCAATAAGAATGACTGTTGTATTCAGGTAACTTGTACTTGATTGCTGTCATGCAATTTTGTTTAAAACAATAGCCTCTTCTTGTTAGACTATCTAGTGATCTTCCCCAATATACTGAACAAAACCAAGCCAAGTAGCTTCCAAATTAGAAGGCAGCATGATAGCTGCAAACCAGCCTTATGACAAAAAGTCCACGTCAGGCAACATGACCTGCTGAGGTAAGGATTCATCACACAGTACTGTGCATCTGGATTGGTTAGAAAATCTCAGGAGAAAGGTTTAGAAGGGAACATAGGAGAATGGGACCAAATACTATATTGTCTGCCTACTTGCAAAACAAATAGAGGTATAAATCAGATGGATTTATTTCAGAACATAACATTTGGGATAGCTTGACATGTTGTAAGTGTAGCATTCTCGGGAGGACAAAGATGCTATATATTCTAAAACAAAAAAAATCCACATCTCATGTTTCCTCATGTCTGGATATAATTAATGAGCTCAAATGAAGAATTTAACGAATATGGATTTGTGGGATCCATTTCTCTGCTGTATATTCTACGTTGATTGATTTCAACAACTTCATTATCATTGTAAAATGTGAAAACCAGGATAGCAGGAAGGTGAACCAGATGGACCTTGGTCTGTTTCTAGTCTGGTGTTTCTTGTTTTCCAGTCTATTCTGTTGGCTCAGCTGATTAGAGTTCAGAATATTGTAGGTTCAGGCTGCATTCCAGTATAGGATTGATATAATAGTGACGTGCATAGCAGCAAGTGGGCAAATTGACTCCCCGTGGAGCAAATAATGACACAAAAATAAACAAGTGAGGAGACAACAAAAAAACCCATACATTTCACCAGAATGCTTTAAAAAGAGCTGTAATGATGTTTACTTTAACAAAAAAAGTCATGATTTTAGCCATCACCTGGTAACAGCAGAAGTAGCCGTGGTGTGCTGTTTGTGGTATTACAAGCGTTCTATCTTCAGAAGATTAGTTATTTAGCTAAATTAGTTATTAGCTATTTAGATATTAATGTGTTACTAAAACATTTTGAGACAGGTCAGTTACACATGGTCATATTCAGTCACAACTGCAAACTAATGATACTGTAATTGTGAATTTCCAAATGATTATGTCTGATGATTTCAATTAAAGCAATTGATCATCTGTGATGACACATGTTTTAAAACTGTATAGATGGAACTGATTGTTTTGAGGAGATCTTGTGGTGTTTTGAGTAGTTTCCCTGCCTTTGAACCAGAGCTCTATGTTCAAGTCCTACTCCGGGACTTATAATCCATGAGAAATATGTTCATAACATAGCCAAACAGGTTGAGGATTAATTTACAAATCCTTCCAACACATACCAAGAGCAGGTTGGTAATCTGTAAAAGATTCCTGATCAGGTATCTGATGAAAATGAGTTAGAACCTCTGCTATCATGTTCTGTAGCTTCAGAGTATCAGGAAATGTGCATTACTTGGGGATCCTTGGTCAGGATGGTTGGTATGGGTCTATTTGGTGCCAAAAGCATGAGATGGATTATGTGCCTGTGGTTTTGCCCTACAATTGAGGAGGTCATGGTACTGTCAATCAGATTCTCTACATACAGGGAACCCAAGAAGATCAGATAGCAAAACTATTCCTGAATTTACTCCTGAGGAACATCGATTAATTTCATTTGTAGGTGGACCTCTGGCATAGAGCCTGCAGTTATGACCTAGATCACATTGAATGAACTCTTTGACCAGCATTGATTATTGATGGTTACAGCACCTGATATTTAATCCACAAATCCAAGTGTGAAATCTTCCCAACTTCTGAATGACATGGGCTTTGGTGAGAACATTCGGAGAATGGTGTGAGATCACCATTGAATACCTTTATGCATCAAGAACTCAAAGATTCATTTTCCAACCAAGTGTTGGATGGCAAGGCAGGATTCTCATCACTGGATGGCAAGAGGCTAATTATCATGTATCAACACACTTAAAAATTTCCTCATTATGTCATCATTATCACCTCACCGGCATGTAGTTTACAATTCTCCCTTCCACTGGATAGAAACCAGACGGGGATAATTCCTGACACGAAAATCAGAGAAGTTACCTGCTGACTCCTGCTTACTGCTCGCTCCTCTGGACATCCATCAGTCGCCAAAACCTATGTGTACACTCCACGGACAGAGATGGTATGCACCCCTGTCCACGAGGACATCCAGGTCCTCAATGGTAGACACTGCCCAAGAAGTCTGGGGTAATTGAAAGGAAAAGTGCAGGGGTAGCTGCAAGCTGACAGTGTTTAAGTAGGTGCATAACTGAGCTTGAAAAACAGAACTTAGAATCCTGTGGTAGGCCCAGTAGTGGCCAATAATTTCACCTGTGCACAGCAGCTCAATGGTTAGTGATCCTGCGTCAAAGCACCAGGGATCCGGTTTTGATTCCAGGGTGACTGACTGTGTGGAGTTTGTGTGATTTTCCTCCGGGTGCTCCGGTTTCCTCCCAAATTCCAAAGATATGCAGGTTAGATGGATTGGCCATGCTAAATTGCCCCATAGTGACAAGGATGTGCAGGGTGGGTGGATTAGCCAAGGGAAATGTGGGGTTGTGGGGATAGGGTGGAGCCTGGGTTTGGGCAGGATGCTTTTTTAATTCCTGACAGTGCAGACTCAATTAGCTGAATGGCCTCGTGGTAGGGATTCTATGAGTGGAGTGCCATAGGGATGTGGTGTACCGATAATGAGATGGGTTTGAGAAGATAGCACAAGAGGAATCACTAGAGAAATCCTCCATGAAACTCATCAAGAATGGCACTTGACTGATTTGTGGTAAAATCCATCCTGTAGAAAAAATTATGGAGAAAAAAATCCCAGATTAATGTTGGAATTGAACTCAAGCAAACTCAAGCAACAAATTCAATCAGACCTTCACAGACAATATTTTCTAACCATGATATAATTGCAGACAGAAACGTTGGCAAGAGGCCCTGTTTGCTGGGTAGCCTGAACCCACTTCTGTTTTGCAGAAAAGGAAAGGCTTTTTAATCTTGTCCCTAAAATTTGTTGACGTCCCATGGCTCAAATAAGCAGGCCATCACATGTTCACAAATACTATTAATGGAAATATAAGGAGCTGTTACTAATCTAGATAGGAGACTGAAAGGGACATAGGGAACGAGGCTACTATCACGTAGCTTTTATAAAAAACAAATTCCATCCTGGTATAAGCTGTGCAGATGCGACTCATTTGGCAAGGCATCAGAATTCTTTGCTCAGAGTCATGTGCAGCCTAAAGGCACAATTGCTGCTGCTGTTGCTATGTGCTTCCCTGCATGATAAACAAGTTTCAGGCAATTGTCTAAGCATGTTATTTACTTGATTTTAACTAATAGAGACTTAATTCTGTATAACAACTTAAATGTAGTAGATGCCCCAAGGTGCAATAATGATCAGACAAGATTTGATACTAGGCAACATTACGAGGTGAAGAGAAAGATGACAGAAAACATGAAATACTAATAAGTGACCAAACAAAGTACTTGCCAATAAAACAGAATCTTAACCCCATTTGTCAAGTCCACTCATTAGGAATGTAGGAGCAGGAGTAGGCCATTTAGCCTCCTGAAATATTACAATTGGTTCCCATATCCATAGCTTTCATATAGACTGTAAACAGTTGGGCCCTCAGCACTGATTTTTGCAGTACCCCACCCTGCCAACCTGAAAATAACCCACTTATGCCTGTAATCTGACTTTAACTAATGCTCAATTCACACTAGCATACTACCCCAATCATAGAATCATACAAATGTACAGCATGGAAACAGACCCTTCGGTCTAACTCATCCATGCCGGCCAGATATCCTAAACGATCTAGTTCCATTTGCCAGCATTTGGCCCTTGTCCCTCTAAACTTTTCTGTTCATATACTCATCCATTTGCCTTTTAAATGAGGTAATTGTACATGCCTCCACCACTTCCTCTGGCAGTTTGTTCCACACACACACACGCGCCCACACACACACCACCTTCTGCATGAAAATGTTGCCCTTAGGTCCCTTTTAAATCTTTTCCCTTTCACCTTAAACCTATGCCGTCTAGTTTTGGACTCCCCTTTTATTCATAGAATCCCTACAGTGGGGAAACAGGCCATTTGGCCCAACAAATCCACATGCTGAGGGGTGACCTTATAGAGATTTATAAAATCATGAAGGGCATGGATAGGATAAATAGACAAAGTCTTTTCCCTGGGTGGGGGAGTCCAGAACTAGAGGGCATAGGTTTAGGGTGAGGGGGAAAGATATAAAAGAGACCTAAGGTGCAACTTTTTCACACAGAGTGTGGTACGTGTATGGAATAAGCGGCCAGAGGAAGTGGTGGAGGTTGGTACAGTTGCAACATTTAAAAGGCATCTGGATGGGTATATGAACAGGAAGGGTTTGGAGGGAGATGGGCTAGGTGCTGGCAGGTGGGACTAGATTGGGTTGGGATATCTGGTCAGCATGGACGAGTTGGATCGAAGGGTCTGTTTCTAAGCTGCACATCTCTATGACTCTATGACTCTATGACCGACCCTCTGAAGAGTATCCCACACAGACCCATTTCCCTACCCAATTGCTCTACATTTCCCCTGACTAATGCACCTAACCTACACATCTCTGAACACTACGGGCAATTTAGCATGGCCAATTCACCTAAACTGCACATCTTTGGACTGTGGGAGGAAACCGGAGCACCCGGAGGAAACCTGTGCAGACATGGAGAGAATGTGCAAACTCCACAAAGAGGCTGAGAATCAAACCTGGGTTCCTGGCATTGTGAGGCAGCAGTGCTAACCTACCCTGGGAAAAAGACCTATCCATGCACTCATGAGTTCATAAACCTCTATAAGGTCTCCCTTCAGCCTCTGACACTCCAGGGAAAAACCCCCATTCCATTTAACCTCTCCCTATAGTTCAAACCCTCCTTTACCAGCTATACTCTTGTAAATCTTTCAAGTTTAACAATATCTCGAAGGCAGTTTTCTAAAAGTGGCCTCACCAATATTTTGTACAGCCATAACATGTCATTCCAACTCATATACTCAATGCATTGACCAATGAAAGTAAACATGCTAAATGTCTACTTCACCACCCTGTCCACCTACACCTGCACTTTCAAGGAACTATGAACCTGTATGCCTAGGTCTCTTTGTTTGGCAACATTCCCCAGGGCCCTATTATTACCTGGATAAGTCCTGCCCTGATTTGCTTTAGCAAATTGCAACACCTCATGTTATCTAAATTAAACTCCATCTGCCACTCTTTGGGCCATTGGCCCTCCTGATCAAGGTACCGTTTTACTCTTCATTGTCCTTCTTCATAACCTTCTTCATTGTCCACTATACTACCAATTTTGGTGTCATCTACAAACTTACTAACCATATCTCTTATATTCACATCCAAATTGTTTACATAAATGAAAAAAGGCTGTGAATCCAGCACCGATCTTCGCAACACACCATTGGTCACAGGCCTAGAAAGTCAGATGGCAACCCGGCCAATTGAATCCATTTGATGCAATAACAGGAATTAAATCAGACATATGTTGTCACACTCATTGCTATAAATAGAGGAATAAATGAGCTCCACATGTTGATAGTTGGTGATTGAGTGGATATTAAACAACATCAGCAAATCAATATGAAATTTTTGAAACATCATATTCGTGGAGTGTAACATGCATACAATTCCCCCTCTAGGTGAATGTAACCTGCAGATAGTAACAAATAAAACTATTGCACATTGTGGTCTCCTTATACTGTGACTGATGTTTCCTGAGCTAAGTGTATTTGATCATCATTGGAAAAAATTCAACTGTGGCCCAATATTCATTAAGGAAAACATTTCTACTACAATATTTCGCACCAGCTAGCTGTGACCTTTCCAAAGTGCAAGGTTTAAATATCAAGATTTGACCTGTGCGATTGAATTTTGTTTGCTAACCTTATATGTGGCAATTTATCAAAAGCCTTCTAAAAAATCCCAATACACTAACTACTGGTTCCCTCTTCTTGACTCTGTTGCTCACATTCTCAAAAAGCTCTGTCAGATTTTTCAAACAGGATTTCTCCTTCATATGTTGTCTCCATATAATCAGACAATTATTTTACAAACATCCAGTAGTTATAACCTTTACATTAGATTCTAATGTCTTACCTACTGCTGTCTTCAGGCTATCAGGTCAATAGTTCCCTGTATTCTATCTCCCTCCTTTCTTAAACAATAGGGCTACATTTGCAACCTTCTAAATTTACAGTCAACACTGCAGAATTCATAAAATTCGTAACTTATCACATTCATCAGAGACTGACAGCTCAGTGAGAATGGTCACCTTAGAAGGTTTGGGAGCACAAACTGGTGAGCACCTCACTGTGATAACTCCGCAGTTGGTTGACGGGGGGAGCACTCCAGGCCACTGGCACTCGGGGGGACTGCCAGAGACCAGGTACTTACTCAGTGCTAGCAGGAGAGGACACCGTGGTGTAGGTGACCAGGGACTTCACCCATATCCACAGGGAAGGACAGCAGACAAGAATATGGGAGACAATGACTCTCATTGCCCAGAAGTTGCAGCAGAGCAGGAAGTCATGTGATCATTAGCTGCCTCCACGGACAGTTTGCCAGTTGCCTTTGTCCTTGGGTTCTGCTCAAGAGGTGCACGCACTATACTCCATCATCCCCGCCATTAACCAGGATAGCAATAGATACATTCCAGGTGCCCTTTCCACACGAGGAGACAGAGAGCCGGGGGTACTAAACTGGAGGAGGAATCACACACAACCCCCTCAGAAGTCTCCTCACAGGTCACTGTATAACTGGCTGAGCCCTCCACCCCCATCGTGCCTGCTCCCCCACCCTGACCCTTGGAAATTCAATCCAAGGAGGGTTCACTTGTCTCTGACAAGAAGACCCTCAGTATGTCTGGGCCACTGGAACACAAAAAGCCCTAGCCTTGCCCATCTAGACCTCCAGGACCAATGGGACTACACTGAGATGTAGTGGGACAGAGAGGAAGAAGAAGACCTATTGTGGGGCATACATAACCTTGCACTGTATAAACTTCATCATTTTCACTTTACATCTGTTTATTTGAGTCTCTTTGGTTTTGTAGTGTTGATTGAGGGATAAATATTTGCCAGAACCATGGGGATAATACTCCAGTTCCTCAAAATAATGCCTTCTTGTCTTTTACATCTACGAAAATTGTACGCCAATGTTAACCCGTCACTACCATTTTTGGAATGACACCTTCCATTTCTATGTTCAAACTGTGGAGTGGGACTTGAATGTGTGACTCAGGATCTGGCACCAACTACACTAGCTGATACATTATGGAAGAACAAAATAGAACAATAAACCCCTTAGTTCCATCAGAAAATAACAAAATAAAGTTCTGAGGAAGAGGCAATATTGGAGTTGAAATGTCAACTCTGTTTCTGTTCCCACAGATGCTACCAGACATGCAGAGTTTCTCCAGCTTCCTCTGTGTTTCAGATTTCCAACAGCTCCAGTATTTTGCTTTAACAAAATAAGGTTCTTTGGTAACTTCCAAATACTTTAAATTGGTAGCTGTATATAATATGCTAACCTGGCCTTGCCTTCTTGATGCTAGCTGTTCATTCAAAAGCGACTTTCTTTAAGAAACTGAAATGAATCTGGAAACCATGTATTTTCTATAAGAAATATGAACATCTAGCTTTCACAACCACTCCTTCCCTTTATTGTATCCTGATACATGAAACAATGATCCATTCTAAAGTCAGGGCTTAATTTCTCAGTGTTTATACTCAAGAATAATAAATGTTTGGAATATTTTACCAGATGGCGTCAAGAAGATAAAAAGCAAGAGGAAGATTCAACATGACATTTAGGTAAGTACATGAATAGGAAAGATTTGGAGGGATATGGGCCAGGAGCAGGTAGGTGAGAGCAGGTAGGTTTAGTTTGGAATTATGTTCGACATGGATTGATTGGACCGAAGGGTCTGTTTCTGTGCTGTATGAGTCTAAGTAGTTAAGAGTACCCTGCTTCCATCTAGCTTTTATTGTAATGAATTTAATTTTTTATTAACTTTAACAAATAATAAATAATTTAATAGGCCTTTGTAAAATACCTTACTAGGTTAACAAAATGGTAAATCTGTAAAGAAATTATAAGCTGATGAAGTGCTCAAACTGCCTTTGAAATAGTATCGACGGTCTGACAGATTTATCTAATTTGTAAATTGAACCAAAGATTTGACTTCTCGTTGAATCATGGAGATGTACAGCACGGAAACAAACCCTTCAGTCCAACTCATCCATGCTGACCAGATATCCCAACCTAATTTAGTCTGACCTGCCAGCATCCAGCCCATACCCCTCCAAACCCTTCCTTTTCATACACCCATCCAAATGCCTCTTAAATGTTGCAATAGTACCAGCCTCCACCACATCCTCTGGCAGCTCATTCCATACACGTACCACCCTCTGCGTGAAAACGTTGCCCCTTAGGTCTCTTTTATATCTTTCCCCTCTCACCCTAAACCTATGCCCTCTAGTTCTGGACTTCCCCCCCACCTCAGGGAAAACAGCCCCAGCCTGTTCAGTTTCTCCCAAAAGCTCAAATCCTCCAACCCTGGCAACATTATTCTAAGTCTTTTCTGAACCCTTTCAAGTTTCACAACATCTTTCTGCTTTGTACTGAATAGAAATGACCCCAGGTATATTCTTCCTTTATTTGCATTTGTGAAGTAAGCATTTGCTGCAAGGCCAGAATTTATTGTTCATCCCAAGTTTCCCTCGAGAAGGTGGTGGTCAGCTGCCTTCCCCAACCACTGCAGTCCAAGGTCTTACAGTGTTTTTACATGCATTTTTGTCTAAGGTTTATAAGAACTGTCAAAATGTCATACTTGTAACATGGACAGACACAGCAGCCAAATTCCACACAAGATCCAACAAACAATAAAACGCATTAACTTTTTTAAAAAAAAACATTGCTTTGGGAAATGCGCTGACATGGTTCTATATTTTGTTCTTGTTTAAAGTAAGCCACACCTCTGACAATTCAGCACTCCTTCTGTCTCACTTGAAAACATCAGTCTTGATTAGCTTCCTGTCCGGTAAGGATGCTCTCTCATTAGAGACAGACAGCTGGTGGTGGTTTGACTCGAGGGTCACCACGCCTCAGACCAGGGGAGAATTGGAGAAGGTGAGTCCTTCATGGTAACCTCAGCTGGTGCGGAAATTGGACCCTATGCTGTTGTTATCACTCTGCATCACAAGCCAGCCAGTGGGACAGTTGTTTATCTCATTTGGCTGGATGGTTTGTAACACAGAGGGACACCAATGACGTGGCTTCAGTTCCCGCACCAGCTGAGGTTACCATGAGGGACTCACCTCCTCAACCTCTCCCTTTAACTGAGCTACAGTGACCCTCAGGTTAAACCATCACCAGTCACCTCTCCCTAATGAGAGAACAGCCCTATGGTCTGGTAAGATCATGATGACTTTACCTGCCCAGTGAGCCAGAGCATAATCTTTTGTTGCAAATTGTTTTTGCTAAAATTCAAGATCTTTGAGAATTAGACAGGTGAAATATTTGGATCAGTTCATTGAACTGCTTTCCAACACATGGGATGAAGCAGTAAGCAGCACAATAAAGATTATGTTGGGTTTTCCACATCATTGGGAATGGTTGAGCTTCACTTGTATGTGCAGAAGTGATCATCCAGTCTCAGAGCAGTGGCAGAAAGGAATGGCATTGTTGCCATGTGTGGTATAGTCCAGGACTATATTCTGTTCACTGCTAGACAAAGGATTAATGCACTCCTTCCTTGAGGAAACCTTGACTCTTTAAGTGCCACTGGATAACTTCATAGAATCGTAGAATCTCTACAGTGTGGAAATAGGCCATTCAGCCCATGCAGAGGTGGTGTGTGTAGGGAATGAGCTGTCACAGGAAGTGTTGGAGGCTGGTTCAATTTAAACGGCATCTGGATGGGTATATGAAGAGGAAGGATTTGGAGGGATATGGGCTGGGTGCAGGTAAGTGGGACTAGATTAGGTTGGGATATCTGGTTGGCATGGACGGGTTTGACCGAAGGGTCTGTTTCCATGTTGTACATCTCTATTACTCTATGACTCTAAGTCCACACTGACCTTCCAAAGACCATTCCACCCAGGCCCACCCCTCTACCCTATCCCTGTAACCCTGCATTTCCCATGGCTAATCCACCTAGCATAAACATCCCTGAACACAATGGGTAACTTAGCATGGCCAATCCACCCTAACCTGTACATTTTTGGACTGTGGGACAAAACCGGAGCTCCCGGAGAAAACTCACGCAGACACGGGGAGAATGTGCAAACTCTACGCAGACAGTTTGTTTGAAAGGTACAAAAAACAATTCTGGGATGGATTTTTCATTCTGGGCAAGAAACAGGATCTGAGTCCCGTCAGTGATCTGGAATTAGAACCAGGTTTGCCCCCTTAACTGGCAACTAGAAAGATTCCTTGTCCAACAAAAGGCAACAGAAAAAAAAGCATGACCTAAGGCAGTCAATTAGAGGGCTGAAGGTTATTCTCACAAGCTTTTGACTTTAAGCCACTGTTCTTTTTAAATGAAACAAAGGGGATGAGGGGATGTGGATGTCAGTGGCTCAGCAACATCCCATGAGTGCATAATGAAGAAAAACCAACTTTCGCGCACAAACCAATTGGCATCCTGACCCCATTCCCAGCATGGACTACATGGTTCTGAAAACACTGCCACACATAGACCCTGGGGGTCTGCACAGCAGGAAAAATAATCAGAATGGTTACAATGCAGAGAGAGGCCATTTGGCCCCTCCTGTCTGCACCTACTTGTTGAAAGGTGCAGGGTGGGTGGCGACTGGTGCATGAGGACAAATAAAATAATTTCTCAGATTGCTCTACTGTAGCGTTCAATAGTTGTTCATTTTCTTCTGTGCGTTGTGTGGGGAATAATGATTAGATTGAATTGGCAATCCACATAGAGATCTCACGAGAACAGACTTGGGACCAGGTGCCTGGTGAAGGTGGAAGGGGAACCACAACAGTGGAATGGGGAGAACTTACAGGGTGGTTAACACTGCTATCTCACAACACCAACGTCCCAGGTTTGATTCCAGCCTCCGGCAACTGTCTGTATGGAGTTTGTACATTTTCACTGTGTCTATGTGGGTTTCCTCCGGGTGCTCCAGTTTTCTCCCACAGTCCAAAGATGTGCAGGTCAGGTGAATTGGCCGTGCTAAATTGCCCATAGGGATAGGTGCATTAGTCAGAGGGAAATGGGTCTGGATGGGTTACTCTTCGGAGGGATGTGTGGACTGGATGGGCTGAAGGGCCTGTTTCCACACTGTAGGGAATCTCAGGTCATGCATGCTTGGGACAGGTCAGGGGAATTGGGGAGTGGGGTGGGGGCAGTGCCAGGCTTGACACCAGGAATTCAGTCAGAATGCCGCAGCACTGACCAGCTATGTAATACTCTGGTCCCTTTCACCTTCGGTCCTAAAACCAGTCAGGCTGAAAGCTCAGCCCTACAACTCCAACTTTTGTTAGCAATGGTTTTGGATGGAAGACTTTGCTCATCAGTCCTTTCTATGATGCATTGCCAATAAATGAACAACGGCCACAATTTCAGAGGAGCATTGTCTATCATTAACCATAAAAACATAGAAAATAGAGCAGCAGGCCATTCAACCCTTCACACCTGCTCCCCTATTCAATATAATCATGGCTGATCATCCAACTCAGTTCCCTGTTCCCACATTCTCCCCATATCCTTTGATCATTTAGCCCTAAGAACAAAATTAACTTATTTTTGAAATCATTCACTGTTTGGCATCAATGTCTTTCTGTGGCAGAGAATTCCACAGGCTCACTCTCTCTGGGTGAAGAATTTTCTCCTCACCTTTGTCCTAAATGGTCTACCCCTATATCCTTAAACTGTGACCCCTGGTTCTGGGTACCCTGTTCATCAGGAATATCCTCCATGTATTTACCCTGTCTAGTCCTGTTTGGACTTTATTGGTTTCTATGAGATTTTCCCTCATTCTTCTAAACTTCAGGGAATATAGTCCTAATCAATCCAGTCTCCTTATCCTACAGTCCTGCCATCTTGGGAATCAGTGTGGTAAACCTTCATTTCACTCCCTTCATAACCAGAACATCCTTCCTCAGATAAGAAACCAAAACCGCCCATAATACTCCCAGGTGTGGTCTCACCAAGGCCCTGTACAATTGTAGCAAGACATCTCTCCTCCTGTAATCAAATCCCTTTACTATGAAAGACAATGTACCACTTACCTTCCTCACCACCTTTTGGACTTGCTTGCTTATTTTCAGCGACTGGTGCATGAGGACAAATAAAATAATTTCTCAGATTGCTCTACTGTAGCGTTCAATAGTTGTTCATTTTCTTCTGTGCGTTGTGTGGGGAATAATGATTAGATTGAATTGGCAATCCACATAGAGATCTCACGAGAACAGACTTGGGACCAGGTGCCTGGTGAAGGTGGAAGGGGAACCACAACAGTGGAATGGGGAGAACTTACTTTAATTGTTTTCCAGGTTTGAAGTCATGAGAAAAAGAGAATCTTACGGATCTGGAGTGTGGTGTTTCACTGAGAGATCTTTATGGTCTCGGTGTTAGGAATCTCTCCTCTATGACCATACTCTGATACTGCAGTTAATGGCAATGATCTTTGTATAGACTCCCCCTTCCATAGAGTGACAAAGATGCTGCCAGTGACATGAAAAATCGTTTAAATTCAAATGTCCAATGAAGAAACAAAGAGCAGTAGATTAAAATCACTTTTAAAAACTGTTATGGAGCAATTTGTAGATTGGAACATGAACTCAGGATGAAGGGAGGAGCTGGAAGAGACTGAAAAACTTTTTAAAAATCAGAAAAAGATTTGGTCTATAATTTTGACTAGTTATTCAAACTATGGGCAGCAGATATATGGGAACATCATCACCAAGCCACTCACCATCCTGACTTGGAAATATATTGCCGTTCCTTCACTGTTGCTGGGTTAAAATCCAGGAATTCTCTCCCTAACAGCATTGTGGATCAACCCACAGCACGTGGGCTCCAGTGGTTCAAGAAGGTAGCTCGCCCTCATCTTCTCAAGGGCAACTAGAGACAACCAGTGACTCCCACATCCCACAAATGAATTTTTAAAAATGAAGTCATTTAACAATATTTAAAATGGAAGCGATAAAGAATTTCTTCCCACCGGGGTTACTAATCTTTCCAAATCTCTAACATAAGCCAAAGAACTGCAGATGCTGGAAATCTGAAACAAAAGCAGAAATTGCTGGGGAATCTCAGCAGGTCTGGCTTCATGTTTTAATGGTTAAACCTTCACTGGCAAAACAAATATCTGATAAACCATTCTGAAGAAGAACTTGAAATGCTGGCTCTGTTTCTCTCCTCACAGATGCTGCCAGACCTGACGTGTTTCTCCAGCACTTCCTGTTTTCATTTCTGATTCTTTACCCCAGAGAGCAGTAGATGCAGGGTTATTGAACTTATTCAAGGTTGAAGGGTTATGGGGAGGGATTTGGCAAGGAAGTGGAGATTAGTTCACAATCAGATCAGTGGCAATCTTTAAATGGCGATAGCAGTAACCTGTGAGCAGACTAGACAAGAAAGAAAAGGTAATTTCAGGAAAGCATTGATCAGATCTTGTTCATCTTCCTGCATACTAATTGTGTTGTATAAAAGGACAAGGGTTGACCCAACCACATTGTAACTTTCACTAGTTTGATTTGATTTGATTTATTGTTGTCACATGTATCTAAGTACGGTGAAAAGCTTTGGTTTGTGAGCAGTTGGTCTGAAAGATAACATTAAGAGATCATGTCAATGAAGGAAAGCAAGAAAGTGGATGGGAAGTGATTAAGAAATGGATATGAAACAATACGAATAAAGTTAATGTATAGAGGGGAAAGAAATCAGCAAAGGAGTCAAACAGAAATCTGTCCTTTGGCCTTTAAGCTACATTGAACTCATGCTTAATATCTTGTGATCTAACTGTTTTTCACTGATCTAATGTGAAACATTTCTTTCCAGGGTTTTTCACGTCTTGATTTAAAAGTTCTTCAAATCAAAGTCAGGGACTTCCCCTGAGTGCATTGAACTTAACAGGACTGAATGCCTGCTGCTGTATCATATTGCTATGCAGAAAGGAATGAGAAGTGTTAGCTCTGCAATTTTTCCAAACAATCAAACAATGAAATTTCATGTATAAGCACTTCTTTCATGCATTGAAATTCTGCAGATTTTCTCTGCTGTGAACTGGTAGCAGAACTGCAAACCAGTGTTTTTATTATTTCTTCCAGGTTTCTACTCATTTGCCATCAAAGTTACATGAAGTGAACTCTAGGGGTATTCAGGACCTTGTTTTGGCTGTTTGAAGTTAAAAATCTCACAACGCCAGATTATAATCCAACAGGTTTATTTGGAAGCACTAGCTTTCGGAGCACTGCTCCTTTATCAGGCAGCAACTAATTACCTGTTGGACTATAACCTTGTGTTGTGTGATTTTTAACTTTGTCTGCCCCCAGTCCAACACCAGCACCTCCTTATCTTGGCTGTTTGAGTTCAGGAGGTACCCAAACCTAAGTGTGTCCTTGTTTTCCCTCCCCATCACTCACAAGGTTTTGTTAGACAGTGGCCTGAGAAAGGCTGATTTCCTCCTCCATAACCTTGAGGCACCAGTGCCAACTACAACCCTCTTCGCACTAGTTTTGTAAAATCCAGCCCATCGTCCCCATAAATTTACAAAGGCTTCTTGCAAATTAAGTTGGATACAGAAATTCCATTGTAATGTTGCTCCATATGGTGTACATATGGATATGTACAAGACAGAAGAAATCTTCTATTGAGGACATGACTATGGGTGAGGGAGCATTTCAGCTTTATTGTGTCTCAAAACATTCCGAGCTTTCTAATTGGACTGAGATATGCCGAGTCAAACCAGTGCATAATCTTTTGTTGTGTGGTTTTAGGGCCGCAACTGACAGTCTGGGTTCAAGACAGACTGGTCGAAGGGAAGGTAAGGTCAAAAACTATCTTTCGATTGAGACCTTTGTACATCTCTTCTCATTGCATGTGAACCCTACATACAACTAGATAGGGTAATCTGAGATATTCCAGATTCCAAGCGAATTGAGACATTGTTGAGAGACTGTTATCTAAATGGGTTTCTCTCTCCAAATCCAGTTAGCTCCTCCAATGCTGTGCTACTTAAGCCCTGTGGGAAACAGCTCTGTGACATCTTTGTAAGATTGTTCCAGCATCCTGAAGTCCTTATATAAGAGATGGATGGGATGGTGGGTTTAGGGCTGTTATAGCACAGTGATATGTGAGCCAGGAGAGCCCACCTGCTCCAGTGTATGTAGCTACATTTCTGAACTGGTTGATTACAAACATCTATAATAGAGTTTTGGGGTGGGGGGTGGGTGGGAGTGGAGTTTATCCAGACCAGGATTAGGACATTGGTCCCTAAAGGGTTGAAATACATGCAACTTAACGTCAGAGTCTTGAGCCAATTAGGTAAACCGGATCCCACTCCTTTCCAACATGGCCTCCATGATCTAACATACATCCGCTGCTCATTCCATGCACTCAGAAGTGATGGGCGTGTCTAGATGCAGAGGCATTCAACAAGAAACCTCCCCTTGATCGTAGAAAGCCCTCCCCAGCAGGAAGGGTAACTTTCCAGTGGCCACAATGTGGAATTAGGCATGGGACTGTGTGGCCATTGGATTGTCAGGACTCTCTTCATGTTAACAAAGTGTTAAAAGTAATCTTATATGCCTTCAAAGTAACAGAGACTTAAGATAAAAAATATCAGCTACAAATTAATAAGCTGATGGCTGACCGTATTTGTAACAAACACCTTCAAATGTCTGAAGGATACATTTTCAGTAAACACTTTATTTATGCCGACATGGCAAAAAATGCAGCCAACCTACGACAGCAAGAACAGTTAAATTTTAATCTTGTTTAACATCACAATCGATGATTTAATTGTAAATATTTTCCAGATAACTGATTATAAATTAACTGTGCACAGTCTATGCTGGGTTTTGAGACAATCCATTCTAAATTCAAGGCTATTTAAATAGTGCAATCAGACTTGTTAAATGAAAGCCAATATTGGAATAAATTAAAATGAATGCACTAAAGAAAGTCCTGGCCAAACAATTAACCCTTTGTACCTGTAACTAACGTCAGGTAGAAAAATCCATTCTGTCCCAATCATCTTCTCTTTCCCCAAACACTAGTAATTCTGCTGTTTTTCAAATATTTAGCCAGTTATAAGATTTGAAGCACGGATTGGGTAGATCTTTGCACTGACTGGGACAAGTCTAGGACAAGGCACATGGCCTGAACTATGTAGCCATGCCACTTTAAGGGAAGATGAAACAATATTTATACATGAACATGATCAAAGTTTGGAACTGCCTCCAATTGATGCCGGACGGCTTGTTAATTTCAAAAATGAAATTTACTATTTTTTGTAAACCTGCAATGGATTTTAAAGCAAAACTGGGTATAAGGAATTAAGTTGTGTTGTGTAACAGGTTCAAGGGCTAAATGGTCTCATCCCAATTCTACATAATCTTTAAAAATCATTGAGGATTTTGCTTCTACTACCGTTTCTCATTAACACTAAGTTCTTACTCTTTGTTCTTTCATGTGATGTGTTTGTCAATGGCAAGCCCATCGTCTGTTACCTAATCCTAATGTCACATTAAACTATTTCAGCAGACATTGCTGCTGTTCTGGAGTGACATATAGACCTGACCAGGAAAGGACAGCAGATTTCCTTCACTAAAGGATATTAGTGAAGCTGATGGGTTTGTATGATGATTGACAGTGGTTTCATGGTCTCCAATGCTGAGACTGGCTTTCGACTGTGTACATTTTCCCAGATGACCACTCTTATCTCCTTGTGGTATTTGTCACCTCTACCAGTTTGCGTTACTGGGTAAAGGCCGTTTCAGCTAGTTTGCTGCCAACAATCCTGCTTTGTCTTTGCGCCATCTTGAGATGATCTAATGTTCAATAGTAGAGGGTAAGAGAGTCAGAGATGTACGGCACGGAAACAGACCCTTCAGTCCGACTTGTCCATGCCAACCAGATATCCGAGCCCTATCTAGTCCCACCTGCCAGCACCTGGCCCATATCCCTCCAAACCCTTCCTATTCATGTATCCATCCAGATGCCTATTAAATGTTGCTACTGTACCAGCCTCCACCTCTTCCTCCGGCAGCTCATTCCATACATTACCACCGTGTGTGAAAACCCTGTAGGTCTCTTTTATATCTTTCCCCCTCACCCTAAACTATGCCCTCTAGTTGTCTTGCTTGTTACCCTTACACTTCCGATTTGTCTATTCTTAAATCTGATATGACAATTGTATGATCCTTCCTGCATACCTCCCTTATATCCCAATTTACACTTTGTTCTGCATTGAGGCAACTCTTTGGATGACTCCCACTCCCTTCTTTCCCTTGTTCCTTATTTCCCCATTAACTGATTTCACATGATCTATTGCACTGCACTAGATCCCCTCTTTATTTACAAACTAACCCACAATCTTTTTCTTTTGGCTATTCTTTCAGCATATTTGAGCAGCTTTGAATATTTGTGTTCCCAGTCTTAGGCATCCTGAAACTAGAACTCTGTATTACCTATCAAGTCATATGCAGTTACTTATCTCTGTGCCATCAAGGGTATATCACTGCAGATTATCTACAGAAAAGGCACTGTTTTTAGATAAGAAAAAAGTTTAATTCATGATGGCACAAACATTCTTTGGGCATAATTACTAGGACAAATACAGAAAATGCTGAAGAAACTCAGTAGTATCTAGGGAGAGAGAAACAGAGTTAATGTTTCAAGTCTGGTATGATTGTTCTTCAGATCTTCAGTTCTGAAGAAGTGGCATACTGGACTCAAAACATTAATTTTGTTTCTCTCTCCACAAATGCTGTTGAGTTTCTCCAGCATTCTCTGTGTTTGTTTTGGACTTCTAACGTCTGCAGAGGTTTGGTTTTATAATTACTAGGATCTTAGGGGGATGGCACAGATGCAATTGCTTCCTCCAAAAGCAAGAATGGAATTAATCTCCGCCCACAGACTGTGAATCATTAACCCCTTCAGAACCAATACCTTTTTATTTCAAGATCCTGATTTCTTATTAATTACATTTAAATTTATTCAGCTGCCATGATTGGATTTGACCTCATATCCTCTAAGCATTAGACTTGGTTTGTAGATTACTAGTCCAGTGATATTATCACTGTATCTCCATCTCCCCAGGATTATGTACAAATATGCCATAGAAACTTAAGGCGTTTGTAGTCAGTGAATAGACAAGACAGGAGCTCATGTTTTTTTGTGTGTTCAAGATCCTATTGACTGGATTCCCAGAGGTCTAACAACAATATTGATGAGTACTTCATGTATGTGGGCTGAAGGAGTTAGCTCTGTTCTTGTTAAAAAAGATCTAGAGGAGTGTTGATGGAGGTGTTCAAAATCATAAGGAGTGAAGTGAGGTTTAATAGGCTCGGGCTGCTTTCCCTAGAGTGTCGGAAGCTGAGGAGTGACCTTATAGAGATTTATAAAATCATGAAGGGCATGGATAAGATAAATAGACAAAGTCTTTTCCCTGGGGTGGGGGAGTCCAGAACTAGAAGACATAGGTTTAGGGTGAGAGGGGAAAGATATAAAAGAGACCTACGGGGCAACCTTTTCACACAGAGGGTGGTATGGGTATGGAATGAGCTGCCAGAGGAAGTGGTGGAGGCTGGTACAATTGCAACATTTAAAAGACGTCTGGATGGGTATATGAATAGGAAGGGTTTGGAGGGATATGGGCGAAGTGCTGGCAGGTGGGACTAGATTGGGCAAGTTGGACCAAAGGGTCTGTTTCCATGCTGTACATCTCTATGACTCTTTGACTCTGTGTAGATTGAATAGAGAGGGAGAAACTGTTCCAGTTGGTGAAAGAGGACCAGAGGACATTGGCTCAATGTAATTGTCAAAAGAATTAACTGCAACAGTAACAATCTGGTGAACAGTTCGAATCTGAGTGTGTGGTGGTGCTAGATTCATTTGTAACTCTTAAATCTGAATGTGATAATTGTCTGAAGAGAAAACAATTGCAGAGCCACGGGGTAAAGGAATAGGATTAGGTGGGTTGCTCTTGCAGAGAGCTGGCAGTGACACAATGGACCCAATGGCCTCTGCAACCATATAATGATTCTGGATGAGGTTTAAAGACCAAAGTTGATGTTCTGCCCATGGTTGCAGTGCCCTATCTGTTTACATTCTTGCTCTCGGTGAACTTTTATTTTCAGCTTCCTAAACTTCAGTTACGTTTTCAAATGGCTCTTTTTCTGAAGGTGTTTGCACTTTGTGTCCTTTTGTGTACAACCCTACGTCAATGGGTTAGAGCAATACAAAACATGGAGACATTTGCCAGTCTGTCAGCAATTCAACGCAGCCTATCAAATGTTTTGAGCTTCAGAAGCCGATGACTGTTGACACTTTTAACTGGAAAAATATTTTCATAGGAAATGTAGCAACCGATGACAGAGATTTCAGAATATCAGGATCAGTGTCATGGACTTTTCCACTTAGACTCACTAACCTTCAAGCTTCCTGATTTGCACCGGCAATGGAAAGTACTGGGTAATTAGCAGCAAAGTAACCAGGGATCAAACATTCCATGATCCTCAATTTGCTGATAGAGGTCTGGCTTGGCTGGAATCACAATTAAACCCATGGCTGTCCAAAACTCCTGTGAAAGTGTAATTCCAATAATCCCAATTATAGTGCATTGGACCAGTAACGGACCTGTCACCAGCACTGAGCCTGATGAGGTGATTAGCATAATCCGATTATAGAATTCAGATTTTTCCTGACCTAATGCCAATAGCAGATTTAATCTTGAAAGCAAGTAAAGCAAGATGGAAAGCAAGTAAAAAAGAACAAGAGCAGAAGTAGGTGTGTATAAGGTGAGCTTATGGTTATTTTTAATGTAAATTGAATTTAGAAAGAAGGAAGAGAGTTGATGAATGTATCAAAGCCCTAGAGTAAACTAACAGAGCATAAAAGAGAAAGATTTCCATTATAGGAGTGCTTCACACAATCTTAGGACATTCCAAAACATTTTACACCCAATGAAGTAATTTTGAAGTATTGTCAATGCTGTAACTTTGGAAACACAGCCGTCGATTTGCATACAGCAAGTTCCCTCCAGCAGAAAAACCAAACAGAGAATAAAACATTACTAAGAGTCAAAGGTGATCGCAACTGAACAACGTGACAGTAACTTTGAGACGGATAGCTGAACAGAGAAGGAATGGTTGGATTGTTCTGCAGAGGGCCAGCATGGAATCTACGGGCCAATAGGCCTCCCTCGACGCTGTGATGAATCTCTTTGTGAAATCTGTGGAGTTTGTTTGAGTGATGTCAGGACAACTCCTGGGCTGTAAGCCTTTATTCACAGAGTGCAGCCGGTTCAGATTTCAGGGCTTCTCAATTGCTCTCTTAGCTTCGACTCACTTCGCGTGATTTAAACACCTACAGAATATTTCTGCCTTGCCTTCTCTTGCCTTTTTGCACTATTCCCCCCTCAGCTAGAGTTGTTTTGTTTCACCTTGCCTTCTAGTGCAGTTGCAAAGCCAGGCAGCTTGTCGTGGTTGCCAGCAGAGATGGACATGTTGTTGAATGACACTTTGTCAATCTCATACTTACAGCAAACACACTGCACAGGCAACAACTAAGTGGTCCAAGATAAAGTCACAAGAGACGGTCTTTACTCAGGCAGTGCCGGCTCACTGAGTTAATAGCATTGCCTGGACATGCTCAGTTGGCCACTTGGGGGCAAACAGGATCAGCAGGTCCATATGACAGAAGTCCTGGGAGTGGGTCCTGCAAGTCTGGAGAGACCAGTCTGAGGACCCTACATACACTCAGTCAGTTGGGGAGCTGTGCATGTGTTGATCAGTGTCCCAATGCTAGGCTTCCACATACAGAAGCTCACACACCAGAAAGATAAAGGAGAAGGAAAATTGGTCATCAGTCAGGGCCTGTCCATGGGAAAGCATGGGCAGTGCTGGGGGGTAGCTCAATGAAAATCAAGGTGGATTATAGGGAGCTCTGCTGCATTGAAGATGTTGGGCATCAGAGGCAGCTTGCTGAGTTTCAAAAGGGACAATAATTATGAAAGAACTCAGTGTGTAAAGGTGGGGGGAGAGGTTTCTTGTGATGTAGTGATAGTGTTAGGGAAAGAAGTAAATTATGCAGTTTTGGAGTAACTCCAAAACTCAACCTTTCTTACCACAGCATCCCAGTTGGACCGGCTTGTAGCTCAAGGTACACCCACATGCAGCGGTCACTTTCCCTCTCCTGTCTTGTCTCAATATCTGTTGACTCAGGGAGGTACACTCAAAGGGACAGAGTTGTACAGGTTCAAGGAAACGTTGTAAAGTAGAAATCCTGCTGACTAAGCCAATTGTTGGGGTGCAAGTAAATCTTATGTCAAATGGTTTAAAACAAAGTTGTCAGGAGAGGAGACCTTGAGCAATTAACTAGCTTTCATTCATAACCAAGGGAATACCTCTTCATTCAAAGAAGTCCGATGTATTCCAAAGAAAGACAGAATGTTACAAGTTATATAATATAACATAAGCCCACTGCCAATTAATCATGCAACCTAGGGGCAGTAGTAAGGTTCCCATACATTGTCCAGACTTAAATCCCTTAATGTCTATAAAACTGAATGTTACCTTATACTGCAGGTTCAGCTTGGCAAAAACAACCAATAAGGGACAGAGTGAAACAATACATCATTCCATGAAGCAGAACTGTCTAAGGGGCCAAAGGAGCAGAGCCAGCCTGCAGCTGCAAGGTCAGACAATCTAGACAGAGTTCCTCAGCCAGGGCTCACATAGCATTTTGCTAGCAGGCTGCATTATACTGCAAACATTGCTTTGTGACAAAATGGCTTCCACACAGTTTTGTGTCAATTTTGGTCAAATTCTCCCATAGGTAGTGTCCCAACCTCTGAGCCAGGAGGCCTGCATTCAATTCTCACCCATATGTGTTAATATCAGGACAGAGTGATCAGGAAATATCTATGGATGGGGGGAGGGGGTTAGAGACAAAAGTGCATTGGAGGACGTGGGTTACTGCAGTGGAGGGGGGTCATTGCCTTAATTTCGTTGGGTAGAGGAGGTGGTGCTGCACGAAGAAGGTGTCGGGCCAGGGCTCAGGCTAATGTTAGGAGATCGAGTCACAATTCAAAGAGGTGTATGGGAATGTGTAGAAGCTCAGTATTGATAGGGTCCACAGGAAAGAAAGGAACATGGAATGTATTAACTCTGGAAGTCCAGCTGGAAAAGAACATCATTAATCATTGAACATCTAAATGGAGTCATTACTCGTGCTGTATATAAGCTAATCCCTGCCTGGGACAAACAGTTTTGCAGACCCACCCCTGGGGCTGATTTACCTTTTTTCTTCTTTCTCACATCGAAAAGTGGCATCGCACACAACCGAACAAGTTTCTTTTCCCCTTCACCAAATTATGGTGGTTTTTCATTCATAACCACACCCACGGAGCCAACTGAATAGGTACCTGCAAAGACCATGAGAGACAATGAAAACCATCAAAAGATAAGGGCGGGGGTGGTGGCGGTGGTGGTGGCGGGATAGAGAGAGCAGGAAGGGGCTAAGTCAAAATGGAATTGGGCAGAGGGAATGTCAGGGGAGATGTGAAACATATTTGGCTGGCTGAAAACTGCAAGTAGATCCCAATGGATTTCAAATCCTTCATCTTAACCACTTGGCCATGTCTACAGGACAGTCCTGATGAAGGGTCCTGACTAAAAACGTTGACTGTCCTGCTTCCCTGATGCTACCTGACCTGCTCTGCCTTTCCAGCACCAATTTTTATCAACTCTGACTTCCAGCAGCTGCAGTCCTTACCATCTACAGGGCAGCTACTTTTTTATATCCAGAAGTGCTCTTACACACAACTGAACGCTTTTTTTCCCCACCAATTCACCATGACTTTGTTTTACACTATTAACCACCATCAGTAATAGTGGTGCAACCAATTTAACATCTAAATGGAGTCATTACTCATGCTGTATATAAGCTAATCCCTGCCTGGGACAAACAGTTTTGCAGACCCACCCCTGGAGCAACCAATTGGATATTTACAAGCAAAGTGTGTTGCAAGCAATGTGAACCATTAAAACTGAGGGAGAAGGGTGGGAAAGCCAGAAGGGGTTTAAAATAGAGCTGGAGGGTGAGATAAAGCACTGTACCCATATGACACCCCCCTCTTTCTAAAGGCATCGAGAGCATTGTTGAACACCATGTGCTCTCACTCCATGGACACCCTGGCATGAGTGTAACAGGGGCAGACAGTTGGCAGAGATGACCTCCTCTACAGCCCAGATCAGTTTACACCAGCTTGGCCAGGTCCAGGACAGACCCATGAGGGGATTGTCTGATCTGCCCACAACCCTCTGCACCAGGTGCCCAAAGATCAGGAGCATCAGGGCTGAAATGCAACTAAAAACACAACAAAAGGTTTTTCAAATAGCTAAAAGCAGGCTGTAATCGCCCACAACCAATATGTACATGGTCTACGGGCTAAAGCGAAATGGAGTTGATGGGGAAATAAAGCACTGTACTCCCTGTGATGCTCACCTTACTCTGATGGCATTGAGGGATTTGATGGACTCCATCTGCTCTCACTCTCTCTAAGGAAACGGTATGGACGATTGGGACAAAGGGTTTGTTTCCGTGCTATACATGTCTATGGCTCTATGACACTATGACACCCGGGCATGAATGTAACTTGGAAGTGGGGCAGACAGTCAGCAGGTATGAACCCCTCCACAGCCCTGGAGCTGCTTTACTTTCTTTTTAATCAATCTGTTCACGACTTGGTTTGCCTTTGATCTTATATCTGAAAGTGCTCTTACACACAACCAAACGGCTTTTCCATCACCAAATCACCGTGACATTTTTTTGTCTGTTTTTAACTATCAGCTGCCACCAGTGAAACACCAGTGGAGCCAATTAGACAATTACAGCAAAACCTATTACAGGCAGTGCACACCATTGAAGGTCAGGGAGGGGTATGGAGAGAGGGGAGAGGCTAAAATCTAAACAGAGTTGGAGAGGGAGACTTTCCCTACCATTTCAGGAGAGTGTTGCAAAGATTCCCAACTCTCTGAGAGTAAACTACCCCCAATTACAAGCTGTCAGTAGTTAGCATCAACAACAGAAACAAGAAAAAGCTGTGATAGAAAACAATATAAGGGTCTTGTGGCTCAGTGACGATGTCCTTACCTCTGAGCTACAAGGCCTGGGTTTGTGTCCCTCTAGTTCTAGAGGTGTATAGTAAAATCTCTGATTGGGGGTAAATAAAATCTAGAAAACAATCCTTTCACACATTGTGAATGAAGCCATCTTGTCTGTGAACAATGTTAACAAACATAATGGTTGTCCACCCTAGTCCAACACCAGCATCTCCACATCAAATATAAGGTGTGATATTTTGATTATTGAAACTTTCTTCAGGAGGTTAGTTTCCACATGTTAAAAGTTTAATGATTTCTTGTTTCTTTATAAAATATTGATCTTCCTCTCAGGTCCCCCCAGGTACCCTATGCTCAACAAGTTGAGCAAACTGTTTGAACCAGTTCCGGTGGACGGAGATCATTGCAGTCTAACAATGTGACGAACAGCACTATACTTGGTTGCTATACAAAAGCTGAAAATGTGTTGCTGGAAAAGTGCAGCAAGTCAGGCAGCATCCAAGGAGCAGGAGAATCGACGTTTCGGCCATCAGCCATTCCTGAAGAAGGGTTGATGCCCGAAACGTCGATTCTCCTGTTCCTTGGATGCTGCCTGACCTGCTGTGCTTTTCCAGCAACACATTTTCAGCTCTGACCTCCAGTATCTGCAGTCCTCACTTTCTCCTGCTATACAAAAGCAAAATCTCAGCGAGTACAAACATATCTGTCAGCACTCAGTTCACCACTTTTATAACAGGTCAGGAAGGGACGGGAAAAATGAAGGAGATTTGCCTGCTAATTAGTGTGGATTTTTTTTTCTTTAATATCGCAAGCTGCCCCCTGAATCTTACAGGATAAGAATTATTAATGTGTGATAAAAGATAAGCTTCCTAATGGGTGACTTTATTCCTGCGCTATGTACACAATCAATACTTTGGCCTCTTATCTGTTACATGTAAGATAACGATGGAGTCACTTAGCTTTCTGAACAAACGTATATCAAACAAACAACCCATATCTAACTACAACCATTTACCTGACTATCAACCCTGAAGCAGTGTGCATTCAGAGCTTAGAGATGCATCAGTATAAAAACACTCATGATCCAGCAGGATGCTATAATTAAAGTTGGTAGTTTGAAAGACTTTTACCATCTTGGTTACCAGATGTGGGTGTTGCCAGGTATGGTAGCATTCACTGCCTGCCCTGAACTGCCGTTGTGAAGATGGTAGTGAACTATGTTCTTGAATCTTGAGCTGCGATCCTTGTGGTGAGGTGCACTCTCCATGTTGTTAGAATGGGACCTCCAGTGATTTGACGTGGGATTGCTTATGTCCTGGACAAGAAATTCAATCAGATGGTCTGGCAAATTTGGGGTCAGGTTCAGTTAGTGTCCCTTCACAATATAACGGATGTGGTGCATCGTTTAATGGTCAGTGAGCAGACAGAGTAACAGGGTCCTTTGCAGGGGAAAGACCTCCATGTCTCAGATGAGTATCTATCTCTCAGGGTCGAGTGCAGAAGAGTCTGTTCACAAGTTGATTTGTTTGCTAGTGAGAACTGGACAATGTCAAGCAGCTATCTGTAAGTACAGGAAATGTTCACACATTGGGTCTTTAAATTTACATCCTGGTATAGGATTGTGTTAATAAGAACAAGTGTTTGTAAGTTGAATGTTTGTGAGTCAGGGATGCAATGTATCTACATATGCTTGTTGGTCTAAGGACTGATTATCATATCACTATTGCTTCACATGCCTCTGATTTTTGCTTGCACGGCTTCTCCTGTTAAAGAAGGTGTGGTTAGGTAAATGAACCGAGTAAAACAATAGATTTTTTTAATAGATACTTTTATTAGAAATTTAACATTTTTACAAGTTTACAAAAATAAACAAAACTCTCAAGTACAAACATTGATATACAATTAAATCTTAAATATATAATAACCAAAATTTAACAAAAGAAAAATACCGAGAAAAATAAACAAAACTCAACTAACTACTAATCTAACCTACAACTAACCAGAATGTATATTTAAGTCTCTTACATTATTCAAATAAGAGAAAGAGAAAAAATAAACAACAGTGGATAACATAGAAATTGGGTAGTGAGATACATGCACGGAATGTGTTAACATCAAATGTAACAAAACCCGTATTCGTGCGGGATTCCTCTCCCAAGGGGCCCCGGACCAGCCAGGTTCATAATCTCAATTAAATAAAAGCCCTTGTTAGGATAGCCGAAATATCTGTATTCATATAATTCAAGAAGGGCTGCCATATTTTATAAAATAATTCGGTCTTTCGGTGCACCATATTTGTAAGGAAGTCAAGGGGAATACATTCCATATTAAATCTGTGCCAATTTGAAAATCCAGGGGGGCTCTCAGCCATCCAGTTTACCAAAATATTTTTCCTTGCACAGAAAGAGAGAATAGAAAATAATCTCTTCCCGTGCATATGTAGGGAGGATAAGTTCGAAAAGCCCAAAAGGAGAGATACGGGGTCCACTTTAATTTCCGTTCCTAAAATTTCTGTCAGGGTACTTGCTACTTTAGTCCAGTATCTACAGATCTTATGACAGGTCCATAGACAATGTACAAGAGTGCCCACCTCTATTTTACATTTGGGTCACATTGGAGATACCCCTGCCTTAAATTTTGCCAATCGATCCGGTGCTGTATGGGCCCTATGAAGTATCTTCAGCTGGATAGCCTAAGTTCTGTTACAGATGGTGATTCTTCTGGCGTTTTCCCGAATATCATTCCACGTTTCTATAGAGATTTCTAGTCCCAATTCCTGATCCCATGTTTTAAGCAGATTGTCCATATCTCCCGATACTTCATCATGTAGTAAATGATAAATAGTACTGATGGACGATACCCCCATTAGTCGTACTACTCTACATTCTCTACCTGATTTACAAAGACTATCTAATAATGTAGTCTTCTTCTGTATATAATCTCGAATTTGGAAGTATCGAAAGAGGTCTCCATTAGGTAATCCGAATTTCTGACGCAGCTGTTCAAAAGACATCAGGACCCCATTCTTAAATAGGTCCCCTAGACATGAGATACCCCTGGATCTCCAGAGTTTAAAAGTGGCGTCTGTAAACCCCAGATGGAATCCCCATACTCCCACTATCGGCGCATGGGGGGGTGTTTTATGTGAGTTGCCCTCATTTTGCCGCATTATATTCCAAGCTTTAATTGTATTTAGTATTATAGGGTTTTTACAGTAATCCGTAATGATTTTCCTCTTCTCTGAAAATAAAAGGTTAATAAGTGGGCATTTTACCTGAGAAGCCTCGATGTCCAGCCAGATTGATTGTGGATCAAACAAGACCCAATCATCTATGTAACTTAATAAGGAACTTAACTGATATTTCCTAAAATCTGGGAAGTCCAATCCTCCCCTTGCCTGTGGAAGCTGTAGCTTCTTCAGCTTAATGAGGGGCCGTCTATGACTTGTAAAATATATGACTTACATAAAACAAACTGAAGGCTAGCTGCGACTGGGAAACTCTGCAGCAGTCAAAAGCCTGTGAAGACGCTGTTGAAAACACGCAGGAGGTAGTCACGTGACATTCCGTGTCGTGCTCGGAAGAGTGCGAGGCGGTCACGTGACTTTCAGTTTCGCGCTCGGAAGAGTGCGAGGCAGTCACGTGATGTTCCGTTCCGCGCCCGGAAGAGTGCGGGGTGGTCATGTGACGTTCCGTTTCACGCCCAGGAAGGGTGCGGGGCGGTCACGTGACGTGCCGTTTCACGCCCAGGAAGTGGGCCAAGGAGGTCACATGATGATCCGTTTCGCGGGCAAAGGAAGCTCACGTGGGGTCGGACATCCGGGAATGCGAGGAGGCGGGGAATGGAGTCAGATCAACAGCCAATGAGAAGATAATTCTACCTCAGTGTGTGTATGACGTTTTTTTATGGCATAAAAGACTGGGGCAGGGACAAAACGAGGTCTTACTTTTTGAACTGCCACACGTGGTAGTTGGTCAGGGAAAAAAGGGTTAGACCCAGAGCTCTGCATGCTTTGTCCACTTACTGTTTAAAATAAATCAAGAGTGTGAGACTGAATATCTTCTCCTAGTGCTTCATTTAAAAGAACACGCAGGACGAGGCTCACACATAGAAGAAAGTAAATTGGTAGATTGAGCCAAGTCCTACAATTTGGTGACCCCGACGTGATGAAGCCGGAGAAGTGACGTAAAGAGAGAAAAATCAAAATAACGGACGACTGACGTTTGATGACAACAACAAGCGGCGCCGCATAAAATAAAAGGTGAGCAGACGCCTGTTTATATCGAAGTTCTGCAATTGGAAATACTAAATTGATTGTTGTCATTATACTGTAAGTGTCCTAGTAAAAGTAAGTAGACAAAGTGTTGATTATAGGACGTACAGGTTTAAAGTCCCTTGGGGTTAGAGTCCCCATAAAAGCAACAAGGTACATACGGCCCCATAAAAGCAACAAAGAGGTTTAAAGTCCCTTGGGGTTAAAGTCCCTATAAAAGCAACAAAGTTTGATACGTACAGGTTTAAAGTCCCTTGGGCGTAGACTCCTCATAAAAGCAACAAGGTACGTATGGGTGAGGAGGTTTAAAGTCCATTGAGCAGGATCTCATAAAAGCAACGCTCACAAATTTTGGTTTATGATTGTGTTGGAAGTTTTAAGAATTATATTGGGGACTCTACAGAGGGGGGTATAAAAGTCAGTAGTGTTTTTTAAGACAGACGGTGGTGTGTTCGTGAGAGGATTGGGTTAGTTGCTTGGTCATATTTATATTTAAACCAACTGACTACTGGACGGAAGAATTGAAACAAAGAATACATAAAATGGAAGGGGAGTTTGACAAAGAGTGTGAAGAATACGGGGGGTGTTCTTCCGATCTAAGGTTGCCTGTAAAACAGCAGTGGGGTAAAGCCAGAAGTCAGTTAGTCAGTGGACTTGCAAGGAACAAACAAAAAACAATGATGGAGAAATATGATAAGATGTGGGAGGAATTACAGCAACAGGGCAAAGTCCCTAAGGATGAGGAGAGGAAGAAATTGTCACTGTTTTTGGGAAAAGCAGAAGAGCAAGCTAAATTAGAAGTAGAAGAGCATATGAAGGGAAAGAAAGGGTCCATATTACATAGAAGAAAGTGGACAAAAGAAGGTGAGGAGAAAGAAGAGAGGAGGACTCATCTGCATAACATGACATTAGCCTGTATGGCAGTAGAAACATTACAAAAGAGAGTAGGTGGTACCTCTGCAATAGAATTGACAAAGGAGACTGAGAAGGCAGGACCGTCTGCGCCAGTATATCCTAAATTGCCTGTGGTACAATCCCCACCCCCATATCCTGTAATACAAATGCCACTTATGCATGTTCAAGAAGGGGTGTTAGATGTGCAAGAAGTAGGAACCAGAGAGTATAATGTAATAAAACAGAGACTAGCAGAAGTTTTAGAAGAAAGTGTCAGAAAAGTAGAAAAGTTAACATTAGAAGTTGATCAGAGGGTTAAGGAAGTACAGGAGTCGAATAGGGTGATGATGACGCAGAGTCGAAATAAAGAACAGCCAAAACAGGGGAGATGTTTAGCAGTACAGGAGCCAGAGGCTCATTCGACACCGTATAGTCCTGAGAATGAGAAGAAGGGAAGGTCACATGATTCAGGTCAGTTATTGGATGATGGGTTTTCAGACAGAAGACGGAGAGATTTGAGGGAAGAACGGGATAGAGAGAGATTGGATGGGGAGGAGTCCAGAAGTAGTATAGATATTGAGGATGAAGAATCCCTGACAGATGATGATCCAAACACCTATCCAGTCACTTTGAAAGGCTCACTCACAATGCATACCGAACATGGCCCTTCACTGAAGTCTCTACCTGAATCAAGTTACAATCTGCGTCAAAGGGACACATTACAACAACCTATAAAGTATCAGCACCAAATGCCATTGATTTACAGAGGCTCTTGTCTGGGGAATGTTTATCAGCCTTTCACATATACTGATATGAATTGCATCCTGGATAAAATGCCCCCACCCATGGAGGGAGGTGGGCCCTGGATGACTAAATTTTCCCAATATACATTAGGTTACAAGCTAGCTATGGGTGATTGGAGAGCATTGTTGAGTATGTGGGAAATACAGCAGATTGAAGTGTCTGCGGGGACCACCTTATTACCTGATTCTGACCCATCTGCGCAGCATGCTACCTGTGTGGGAAGAGCAATGAGGGAGAGATTCCCGATTCCACCGGGAGCGATGCCCTCACTCACCTTCACGAAAAAGGAGGGTGAGGATATGTCGACCTTTTTGGCTAGGTGTAAAGACACGTGGACAAATACTGCGTGGAGCCATCCAGGGTCAGGTCAGTTACAGACCACATTATTTAGGAATGCTGTTATGGCAGGGATGCCTAAGGAAGTAAAAGAGGCAATGGAAAGTAATCCCGATATCCCAGGTTGTTCTACAGAACAGTGGGAGAAACATTTGACGCACCACATGAAGCGTTATAAGACGAAACAGGACGAAGACAAACAGAGTAATGAGTCCGCTCAAGTACAGTTGTTGAAGTTACAGCTCGATGAGGCTAGGAGGAAGGCTAGTGATATAAAGAAGGCCTCCCAAAAGACGACTAGTCAGATGGTTCAGCGATCATCGCCTCAAAACAACTTGTCGAGTTCAGACCCAACATTTGATTGGGTGTCACCCTACCCTCAATATAGGGGCAGACCTATGGGTGCTCCAGGAGGAATACGTGGTAGAGGAAGGGGCTGTGGGGGATTCAGAGGTCAGCCATCCAACACCTGTTTTGAATGTGGCCAACCTGGGCATTGGAGAAGAAATTGTCCCCTGTTGTGGGGACCACAGGGAGGCCTGGGATTGATTCGGGGACAGTATGTCCGTACAAGTCAGCCTCCTGTCCAACAGGCTGCTCAGCCTTGTCAAGTCCCAAATGCCGCTGTACTCCCGGTGCAAGGATAGTACCCCCAAACGATGCCAGAAGAGCAGGGGTGTGAATATTGACGGGGCACGAGAACCCAGGGCCATTTGGGGTTGGCAGACCCCTATATGCAAATGAGGGTAATGGACAAAAATCTGTCTTTTTTGGTGGACACAGGTGCACGATTTTCCACCATCACTTGTGATATACCTCGGTCCAGCATGTCATCCTCTAGCGTTGAGTTAGTAGGGTTCTCGGGTAAACCAGAAAATCTGCCTTTGACATCGCCACTGATCATATCAGTGGCCGGACAGACTTTTCATCACCAGTATATTTTATCACCTGCATGCCCCGTGAATTTGATGGGACGTGATTTGCTGGTGAGATGTGGGGTCTCAATTCTGTGCGGACCAGACGGACTGGTGGTGACTTTTCCAAATGGCCATTCTGTCAACTGTTCTACGACAATGATACACACTGGATCCCAAATGATGCTATCACCGGACATATCACCAACGGCAGAAGGACAGTGGGCAGATATATACTGGGGACTGCTTGAACCTGAAGATGGGCAGAGTAACGGCATACAGTCTTTATACAACCAATGGCGACCCTGGGTTCAGATGCTGCACCCCTATGCTCCTCCTGCAGATCCTCTTCATGTTACCTTATATTATGATCGAGATGAGAATGAAATATATCAAGATGCATTTTATCAGCATCTAGAAGGGACTCAATGGGAGATTTTCTCCAGTTGCATTTTGCTCGGAAAAGAAGGTGTGGCGGCTGTGGTTGAATTAGCCACAGAACAGTTGGAATGGTATGAGATGTCTGAGGAAGCCATACCTCATGTCACATTGGCCGTGCAGGCAGAATATCAGGCCAAGGATCTGGGGCCTATGTGCAAACGCTTGATGGTGGTGACAGACTGGATGTGGACTCAAGTACCTGGTTTACAATATTCACCATCAGAGGGAGCCTATAGAATTATGTGCAGAACAACTGATAAGGTACTGCTGGAACATAGGCAGATTGAAAGGTTTCATGGTAGGGAAAAAACAGACCATCCACAGGCTGCAGTGATGCTTGATACTCTACCAGATACCTTGTGGTCAGCAAGTTCAACGGATGTTGGTTACTGCAAATACGTCACACCAATTACGTTTGATTTAATAGACCATACTCCGATTTGGCAGAGACAATATTCACATAAACCAGAGGCTGAAGCTGGCATCGCCGAAACAATTGAAGGATTGTTAGCAGCAGGGGTGCTGGAACCCTCCCAGTCAGCCTGGAACACTCCTATCTTGCTGGTAGAGAAGCAGCATACAGGCAAATATAGGATGGCGCATGATTTGAGACGGATTAATACTGTCGTTTCTACTCCAACGGTTCCGGTCCCAAACCCTTACACTGCAATGTCTGTGCTGACACCCGACCATAAATGGTTCTCGTGCATTAATCTGGCCAACGCATTTTTCTGTTTACCCCTAGCCGATCATTTGAGGGACATTTTTTCGTTTACGTACAAAGGCCAACAATTACGTTATACAAGGGTCCCTCAAGGGTTTATTTTGTCACCTGGGGTGTTTAATCAGGTATTGAAACAGCAGCTCAAGAGTCTGACGCTCCCAAAGGGGGTGCTTTTAATCCAGTATGTGGATGACATTCTTTTGGCATGTTTCCTGTTTGGAAGCCACAAAGTCGTTGCTGTTTCACCTGTATAGTGTCGGTTTCAAAGTGTCACGGGTTAAATTGCAATGCTGCAGACAAACGGTGTCTTTCTTGGGTAGAATGATTTCTGCTAAGGGAACAGGTGTGTCCCCATCCCATAGATCCTCCATTCTGCATCATACCAAACCAGTCACTGTCAAAGACATGCTCTCATTTCTTGGGTTGGCCGGGCACAGTAGACAATTCATTGCATCATATGGGGAGCTCACTTTCCCTCTAAGGGCCATGGTAAATGAGCAAGGCATGAGAAATTTGTTGGCCTATTTGCAGTGGACCACGGAGGCAGACGTAAGTTTTATATCTCTTAAACAGGCACTAACGCGGGCTCCTGATTTAGCGGTCCCGGATTATAAAGAGACATTTTTCCTGGATATTTCTGAAAAATTACACACAATAAATGGTGTTCTTTTTCAGAAAAAAGGGGGAGCCAGGCAGGTGCTGATGTATGTAAGTGTTACCCTTGACCCAGTAGAGGACAAACACCCGCCATGTACAAGACATGCAGCAGGGGTAGCAAAAATTCTCCAAAAGGTGGCACATATAGTCATGGGCCATACACTAACAGTACTGACGACACACAGTATAGTGGCCTATGTGAACTCAACGGCCTTTACGATGACATCACTGCGGCAAACCAGGTTAGAGAAAATTTTGAATGCACCACATATCATTTTTACACATGAAGGAATTAACATGGCTGATAACATGGGAGAAGGAGAGCCACACATGTGTGAGGAAAGGGTACAGAGAGATACCACAGTTAGGGTAGATTTACAGGCAGTTCCATTAGTAGACCCAGAAGAAGTGCTGTTCACAGATGGTTGTTGCTACAGACATCCAACTGAAGGACTTAAAGCAGCCTATGCAGTGGTGCGATGGACAAGGGAGGGATTTGAGGAAGTATTGACGGGAAAAGTGACAGGCCAAGAATCAGCTCAGTTGGCTGAGTTACAGGCAATGATAGCTGCCTTAGAGTGGTCAGAGGGAAAAAGAGTAAATATTTTTACTGACTCTGCATATGTGGTAGGGGCTATACAGGTAGAACTCAGTCAATGGATCAGGGCAGGATTTTTAACAGCAGCAAAAATCCCCATTAAACATGAAAAAGACATGAGAAGACTAGCGAAGGCCCTAATGAAACCTGCAGAAGTGGCAGTGGTCAAGTGTAGAGGACATGATAAAGCAGGCACAGTAGTAGCGAAGGGTAATCAGGAAGCAGACTTAGCAGCAAAGAAAGCAGCAGGGTATACAGCACAGTATATAATGATGCAGACAGAGAGAACAGTGTACGACCTGCTGCCTGCCTGTGAGGCGAACGTGTTAATCAAAGAGCAGCAGAAAGCCTC
Source organism: Chiloscyllium punctatum (assembly GCF_047496795.1). Classification (NCBI taxonomy): domain Eukaryota; kingdom Metazoa; phylum Chordata; class Chondrichthyes; order Orectolobiformes; family Hemiscylliidae; genus Chiloscyllium; species Chiloscyllium punctatum. The sequence goes on from NC_092754.1 coordinate 6,862,287, forward strand.
TCCTCATGAACTGACAGTTTGGAGAGAGAGAGGGGCCAGAGAGTCAGAAGGGATTTGGAGGTTGCCGGAGGTTAGACCAGTCCTACCCCCAGGGGTGATAGCTTCCATGCTCCAGGAAGCTAATGGGTTGACCCATTGTGGAAAAGCACAGATGCAGAGGTATCTGACACATTGGTGGCATCAGTTCTTGCCAGCAATGATTGAAAATTATATCAGGGAATGTAGAACGTGTACAGAATACAATGTGAGACCAACAGTGAAACCACACGAGGGAAAATTCCCTCTTCCAAGAATGCCAGGTCAGGAAATAGTGATCGACTACACTGACATGATAGAGAGAGTAAACGGATACCGGTACCTTTTGGTAGCAGTGGATGCATACACTGGTTGGCCAGAAGCAATACCTGCGAAAAAGGAAGACACAAAGACAGTGATTAAATTCTTGATAAACCACTATATTCCAACGCATGGGTTTCCAAAGAGAGTCAGGTCAGATAATGGCACACATTTCAAGAACAAAGACCTGCAAGAAGTTGAAGTAGCTTTAGGACTGAAACATGCGTTTGGGACAGTGTATCATCCTCAGTCACAGGGAAAAGTGGAAAGAATGAATCGGTCCATTAAAGAAAAAATAGGAAAAGTGTGTGCACAAACAAATTTAAGCTGGGTGGATGCCCTACCTTTAGCTTTAAAATCCATTAGGAGCTCAGTAAGCTCTATCACTGGGTTCACTCCGTATGAGTTAACAACAGGGCAGCAGTTCCCGGGACCAGGAGCGGGAGTACAGATCTTAGAGGGGGGAGGAGCCTCTCTAAGGTACAAACCTTATTATGACCAACTAACAGCTCTGGTGTCAGCTTTCTCCAAACAGGTCGGATCGGAAAAGGGGGAATTACAGACTCAGACACCATCTACTACAGACTGGGTCCTGTTAAAGGTCATCAAACGGAAGTGGTCGGAGCCGAGGTGGACAGGACCTTATAAAGTGGTGGAGAGGACATTGCATGCGGTCAGATTACAGGGGAAAGGAGAAAGCTGGTACCATTGGAGCCAGTGTGTAGCTACGGAACCGCCAACAAGAACTCTGGAACAAATAAGAACAGAAAAAGAGTAGAAGGGTTTTAAACTTTTAATGTTTGTAGGAAGAAGGTTCTGGAAAAAGGAGGGAGAGGTCCTAAAAATTTCTAAGCAAAGTTGTGTGAGGGATATAATGTCTATTTTTGTAACCACCCCACATTACTTTAGGCTGTGAAGGTTGGGAGTCTTTGTTATTCTTATCTGTATAAGTGTTATGCTACTGTTAATAGGAGTATTAACCACGAGGGACAAACACACAGGTGAGGGAGGAAGGTTCAGGAATAAAAGATCAACAGGACAAGAGGCAGATAAATGTTTAAGGGAGACGAGGAGCCAGGTACATATCAGACATGATAGGAATCATGGTAACACATACCAGTTTGATTTATGCCAAGTAATTGATTGTGGTCAAGATACAGGGACCTGGAGGGATTATGATGTATATCTTTGCTTCTATGCCATTTATCATGACCTATGCCCATCATGGGATAATGTATTAGCCTGGACGGGGGTGGGTTGGACCCCCAAGAGGTCGTCACTTTTAGATAAGAGATGGAACATTCAAGGTCATGTGAGCCTGGCGAAGGGGCAACTAGACCAGTCTTCAGAGTTAAGAAATCCACTTTTGTAGACCCTGAAGAAATTTGACATTAATCCTAGTTCAAAAGAGGTACAGATTTACTGTGGGAGTGATGACAGAAGTTTTTATCTTGTAATAGGTGTAGATCAATCTGGTGTGGATACCATGGGATTAGTGAAGGTAACTTTACTGGACCCTCCTAAGCGCCAGCCACAAACTGAAAATACAAGCATGGAGGTAGAACCAAGTTCAGGAGTTGTGGTAATAGACCACAACAACCTTACAAGATGGGATATTATTAGATTAGCTACCGGGTATGGGGATAAGAACTTGTGGCTGGACTGGATGACAGCGACAGCAATTTCGATGAATATGAGTAATTGCGTCGCGTGTTCTTCGGCAAGACCGACCCTGTTTACTACCCCAGCGCCATTGTTCCCAAATATAGACCCAATAGGATTTCATTGTATGACGGCCCTCACTATGCAGGCGGACCCTCCAAATTGTACCACATTAAGTGATATTTTTCCACCTGTAAAGAGTTCCACGTTACCTCCAGTGTTTACACCAAGGGCCAACAAATATACGTGTTTTGTTCGAAGGTCTAAGATAATCTTGGGAGACATGCCTGCTGACTGGTGTCAGGATACAATTAATGTAACCGGCTGGCAGAATGCTAGCACAATGGTCTGGGCCAGAGCTGATCTTTTTTGGTACTGTGGAGGTAGAACACTGCATATTAGTCTACCTCCAGATTGGTCTGGAACCTGTGCAATGGTCAGGTTAGGAGTACCCTTATTTCTTTTAGGAGAACGACGACAGGGAATGAATCCGTATACACGAATTCGTAGGGATTTGTTTGATGTCACATCCGGCTCAACCACTTACATAGACGCCATAGGTGTCCCCCGCGGGGTACCTGATGAATATAAATTGGCAGACCAGATAGCAGCAGGATTTGAGAATCTCCCAATTATCAGTGTTCTGTTCCCAGTTACGCCGAATAAAAACGTTGACCGAATTAATTATGTACATTATGTACTTAGGCTAGCTAATAGAACTAGAGATGCGGTGGCGGGACTCTCTGAACAATTGGCAGCGACTTCCTTGATGACAGTCCAAAATAGAATGGCTTTAGATATGTTGCTACCCGAGAAGGGGGGAGTGTGCTCTATGTTCGGGGACCAATGCTGTACGTTTATCCCCAATAATACGGCACCTGATGGCTCGGTAACCAGAGCCCTGGAGGGTCTAAGATCTTTGTCTGAAGAGATACACGAACATTCCGGTATTGACAACCCTTTAGGTGGTATTTTTGACTCGTGGTTTGGGAAATGGAAAGGATTAATTGCCTCTGTGTTTATGTCCCTCGGTGGTATGATTATTGTGTTAGTGTTGTGTGGATGTTGTTGTATCCCCTGTATTAGATCTTTGTTGAACAGGGTAATTATCACAGCAATTGGAGGAAAAGCTCCCCCGCCCTACCAGATGTCACAGATGGAGACGGAAACCATGGCTTTGGTGAGAGGGGAAGACTATGCATCGGAGAGCGAATGTGATGAATAGAACTGTTTGGTTGGTTGATTGGTCTCATTTTTATGAGACCAAAAGGGGGACTTGTAAAATATATGACTTACATAAAACAAACTGAAGGCTAGCTGCGACTGGGAAACTCTGCAGCAGTCAAAAGCCTGTGAAGACGCTGTTGAAAACACGCAGGAGGTAGTCACGTGACATTCCGTGTCGCGCTCGGAAGAGTGCGAGGCGGTCACGTGACTTTCAGTTTCGCGCTCGGAAGAGTGCGAGGCGGTCACGTGACGTTCCGTTCCGCGCCCGGAAGAGTGCGGGGCGGTCACGTGACGTGCCGTTTCGCGCCCAGGAAGTGGGCCAAGGAGGTCACGTGATGATCCGTTTCGCGGGCAAAGGAAGCTCACGTGGGGTCGGACATCCGGGAAAGCGAGGAGGCGGGGAATGGAGTCAGATCAACAGCCAATGAGAAGATAATTCTACCTCAGTGTGTGTATGACGTTTTTTATGGCATAAAAGACTGGGGCAGGGACAAAACGAGGTCTTACTTTTTGAACTGCCACACGAGGTAGTTGGTCAGGGAAAAAAGGGTTAGACCCAGAGCTCTGCATGCTTTGTCCACTTACTGTTTAAAATAAATCAAGAGTGTGAGACTGAATATCTTCTCCTAGTGCTTCATTTAAAAGAACACGCAGGATGAGGCTCACACATAGAAGAAAGTAAATTAGTAGATTGAGCCAAGTCCTACAGATTCCAGATAAAGGAACCCAACCAGCCATATAATTTATGTAGTGTCAGCCTCGGTAGCATCACCGAAAGCATTCTCATAGGGTATAGGAGACAGGGAAAACAATAGATTTAACTGGAAGAGAAACTTCTATTCAACCTACACAACCCTAACCCTTATCCTGTCGCAGGATTCCACATTTGGGTTAGTAGTTACTGGAGATACCTGCTGCTGTGGGGAATGGTCCTATTGGAAGACACAGAAAGGGGCAAATGTCATCTGGGGACCAAAGAATCATCATCCCTAATTATTCCAGATATTGTTCACCTACCCAGCCCACTTCCAGGGAGTGCTGCTGATCGCTCTCTTTCTGTCTCTCTCTCTCTCCTGACTTCCTGTAAACAAGGAGCCACATCATCTGGGAAGCCAAATGGGATCACAGAGAGAAAAAACAGCAAGAGCGCAATTTTTGTCTTCTCTTCTGCCGCACAGACATTGAGAAAATCTCCATTTGTGCAATGGAAATGATCACTGGCATGCTAAAAGCAGACCTGGACTCTGGCTCAGTGTCAATACAAAACCTATAGTTGCATGACCTGGCATCACCTCAAGAGTAATTAGGGATGAGCAAATGGCAGCAACGCCCATGTTCTGTGAAAAAACAAAACACAAATCAGCACAAACTTCCAACACACTGCTCAAGTACAGACAGCCCAAAACTTCAGTCTCTTCAAAAAAGTTCTGTCAATCAAGAAATTAAACTTGTTTTTTTTTAGAATATCTTTCATTGTTGCCTTAATCTTGTATAATTTTGTAAACAACATTTATATAGCATTTTCAATGAAGTAAAAGCCTCTCAAGGAAATTCACAGAAGAATCTATCACTGATCCACGTACAGCTCCTGGTTCAGGTTTAACCTAAAATGAACAGACCTGCCTGCTTTAATACGCAGTAGCTGCATTGTGATACAATCAATTTAGCTAATCCTTCCTTGATGGCAAGACAGATTAATTGGTGTTTTGATTTCAAAGGCTTCAGCAACCTATTTCTTGGATCAAAATCTGCTGTTAGAAGCTTTTGGAGTTAGCTATGGCTCAGGGGCATTATTGCAACTGTATAAGCACACTAGGAGTTCAAGGCCCACTCCAGGGCTGGAGTCACAGAAATCAAGACTGCCACATCAGCATGGTACTGAGGGAGTGTGGTGCTGTCAGAAGCACCTTTTTTGGGATGAGAAATTGATCTGAGGTTTGGTCTGCCCTCCCAGATGCTGCCTCTGGGGCGGCACGGTGACTCAGTGGTTAGCACTGCTGCCCCACAGCACCAGGGTCCCAGGCTCCGTTCCAGCCTTGGGCGACTGCGTGGAGCGGGCACATTCTCCCCGTGTCTGCGTGGGTTTCCTCCAGGTGCTCCGGTTTCTCCCACATTCACAAATATGTGCAGGTCAGGTGAATTGGCCATGCTAAATTGCCCATAGTGTTAGGTGCATTTGGCAGAGGGAAATGGGTCTCGGTGGGTTACCCTTTGGAGGGTTGGTTGGGCAGGTTGGGCCGAAGGGCCTGTTTCCGCACTGTTTCAAGAAGGGCTGCCATATTTTTTGGAATAATTCGGTCTTTTGGTGCACCATATTTGTAAGGAAGTCAAGGGGAATACATTCCATGATTATTCTGTGCCAATTCGAAAGTCCAGGGGGGCCCTCACCACCCAGTTTACCAAAATATTTTTACTTGCACGGAAAGAGAGAATAGAAAATAATCTCTTCCCGTGCATATCCAGGGAGGGTGAGTTCGAAAAACCCAAAAGGACAGATACAGGGTCCACTCTAATTTCCGTTCCTAAGATTTCTGTCAGAGCACTTGCTACTTTAGTCCAATATCTACGGATCTTATGACAGGTCCATAAGCAATGTACAAGAGTGCCCACCTCTATTTTACATTTGGGACACATTGGAGATGCTCCTGCCTTAAATTTTGCCAATCGGTCCAGCCCTATTAAGTATCTTCAACTGAATGGCCTGAGTTCTGTTGCAGATGGTGATTCTTCTGGCATTTTCCGAAATGTCATTCCATGTTTCTATAGAGATTTCTAGTCCCCAAATCCTGATCCCATGTTTTAAGCAGATTGTCCATATCTCCCGATACTTCATCATGTAATAAATGATAAATAGTACTGACGGAAGATACCCCCATTGGCAATAGCACTCTACATTCTCTACCTGATTTATAAAGACTATCTAATAACGTAGTCTTCTTCTGTTTGTAATCTCGAATTTGGAAGTATCGAAGGAGGTCTCCATTAGGTAATCCAAATTTCTGATGCAGCTGTTCAAAAGACATCAGGACCCCTTCTTTAAACAGATCCCCAAAACAGGAGATACCCCTGGATTTCCAGAGTTTGAAAGTGCATCTGTAAGCCCCGGTTGAAATCCCCATGCTCCCACTATCGGAGCATAGGGGGATATTTTATGTGAGTTGCCCTCATTTTGTCGCATTATATTCCAAGCCTTAATTGTGTTTAGTGTTGTAGGGTCCGTAATGATTTTCCTTTTGTCTGAAAATAAGAGGTTAATAAGTAGACATTTTACTTGCGAAGCCTCGATGTCCAGCCAGATTGATTGCGGGTCAGACAAGACCCAATCAGCTATGTAACTTTAATAGGGAACTTAACTGATATTTCCTAAAATCTGGGAAATCCAATCCTCCCCTTGCCTGTGGAAGCTGTAACTTCTTCAGCTTAATGAGGGGCCGTCTATGATTCCAGATAAAGGAACCCAACCAGCCATATAATTTATGTAGTGCCAGCCTTGGTAGCATCACCGAAAGCATTCTCATAGGGTATAGGAGACGGGGCAGGACATGCATTTTAATTAGGGCTATTCTACCCAGCCAGGAAATTGGAAGGTCTCCCCATCGCTGGAGGTCCTGCCTTATCCTTTCCAGTAAATGCACAAAGTTAGCCTTGTATAATTGACCAAATACTGGGGTAATAAAAATGCCTAAATATAAGAAACCCTCCAGGGACCACTGAAAGGGAAAGTGGGATCTGTCCGATAAGTGGGGTATCATAGCAAGGCCACCCATTGGCATAGCCTCCGATTTTGAGAAATTAATTTTATAGCCTGAAAATACACGAAATGTATAAATAACTTGGATTAAGCGAGGCATGGACATCAGGGGATTACCGAAAATAGGAGAACATCATCTGCATCAAGGGTAATTTTATGTTTACCTATACCAATCCTCGGGACTGTTATATTAGGATCAGCCCGTATAGCTTCTGCTAGTGGTTCAATTATTAGCGTAAATAACAATGGCGAGAGAGGGCATCCCTGACGGCAGCCCCTACCCACACTGAAGCTATCCGAGCCTAATCCATTGGTAACCACAACTGCCTTGGGATTACTATATAATGTTGAGACCCATTTGGTAAACACCTTTCCAATGCCAAACCTTTCCAATGTGTAAAACAAATATGACCATTCAACTCTGTCGAATGCCTTTTCCGCTTCTAATGAGATTACTACTCCTGGTATCTTTCCCTGATGGCAGGCTTGAATCACATTCAAAACCCTTCTGACATTATTGGATGATCTACGGCCCTTAATGATCCTCCTTTATGATATGTGGCAATACCCTTTCTAGCCTCAATGCTCACGTTTTAGAGAGGATTTTAAAATCTACATTTAGCAAGGATATTGGTCTGTATGACACACAATCTTCTGGGTCCTTTCCTTTTTTGAGGATAAGAGAGATATTCGCCTCTTTCAGCGAAGGCGGGAGACAGCCCTGACTGTATGAATAGTTATACATGTCCATAAGTGGACCAGCCAATATTCCTATAAATTCTTTATAGAATTCAGCTTGAAAGCCATCTGGGTCAGATGCCTTACCGCTCTGAAGTTGCCTGATTGCGTCAAGTATTCCTTGGATTGTTAGGGGAACATTCAAGACTGATACCTGTTCCAGAGTTAGGTCCAGAAAGGTCAGGTTTTTAAAAAATGACTGCATCCTCCTAGTTCTATCTTTGCAATCCTGCGATTTATATAAAACAGAATAAAACTTTCTAAAGATTGCGTTAATCCTTTTATGATCATGAATCAAAATACCCGTACTTTCCTTGATAGACGTGGTAGTTTGAGGGGCCTTCTTTTTCTTTGCAAGAAATGCTAAGTATCTACCAGGTTTATCGCCAAATTCATATAACCTTTGTTTTGCAAATAATATTTCCCTCTTGGTTGTTTGGGTAAGCGTGGTGTTTAGACCTATCCTAAGGGCCGTAATCCTTTGTAATTTGATAATAAAGGTCTGTCAGCGTATGCTGTTTCAGCCGCTTTTAAGCGAGCTTCAAGCAGACGCTATTGTTCTCCCTTTAATTTTTTCTAGGTTGCTGAGTATGGGATGATCAGACCTCACGTGTAAGCTTTGATGGTCTCCCACATCATTGATGGGTTGCCAGCCATACCTGAATTAATTTCTAAAAAAGTTTTAAATTCTTGAGAGAAGTACTTTACAAATTTACTATCTTTCATCAGGAAGGGATCCATACGCCAATGCCGGGGGGATGTCTCATTATTCCTTGCCTTGATTTCCATATATACAGCAGCGTGATCGGAAATTGCTATACTGCCTATTTTACAGGATGATATGGAATTTTTAAAAAATCAAGGGGGCAAAAAACATATCACTTCTGGTATGACATTTATGAGGATTGGAGTAAAAAGAAAAATCTCTGCCCTGTGGATGAAGACATCTCCATACATTTACTAATCCTAATTCTTTGTTCAGATCCACCAATTGTCTAGATCTGGGAGATACTCCTGCATTACTCTTGGGAATCCTATCTATTTCCGGATCCATAATACAATTAAAGTCTCCCCCTATAATTGTATGATGAGCACCGAGAGCCATCAATTTTGAGAAGGCTTCCGTTATAAATTTAAAAGGATGTGCCGGGGGGCAATACAAATTTAAAATCCCATATTCCTCTCCATTTATAAGGGCTTTAATCAGAATATATCGTCCAGATTTGTCTTTTATCTGATTTAGGATTTTGAAAGGGAAATTCTTCTGAATAAAAATAACAACTCCCCTATTTTTTGAGCTAAAAGAAGAAAGTAAGGCCTGATCAAATCCACCCTGTCATAATTTCAAATGTTCTTTATCCAATAAGTGTGTCTCCTGTAGGAGAGCTGTATCAACCCCTTCTTTCTTGAGGTTTGATAATATTTTCTTCCTTTTGACTGGCGAATTACTCCCCTTGACATTCCAGGTGCACCACTTAACCGACTGATCAACCATAATCATCCGGGCAAATCCGAGACCCCTCAGGAGGGGAAACCCTATCCAGAACATCCCAAGCATAGAGCATATAAAATTCACAAAAATAAAGGCTCTTTAATACACTCACATCAATATAATAAAAAACTATTTCTAAATAAAAAAACGTATTTAAATGGAGATTTTCCCCCTTGATTCCAGGGGGTATCACTTCCTTTCCAAAAGTCCATCGTATCCTCTCCCAACCAGCACCCCACCCTTGACCCAGGCACTCCTCAGTAGGATGAAGAAAATTCAAATATACTACAGAGCTAGAGTTAACAGTGAGCACCCTACCCCCACCCACACCAACACCTGGATATATTTGGTAATGTTAATACCACGTATAAACATATATAACTATAAAATTACAGCCTCAACAAGTAATAATTAAGTATAATAATACAAAATAACAGGGGGAAACAACCCCGCTCCTAAAGACCGAGATAAAATAGGATAAAGTAACCACCTCCCCCCACCAACATTAACTAGACTCCCCGGCCTATATAGAATTAAAAAAAACAGGGGGGAGAAAATCGTTAAGTAGAGAACAATTAAATAAATCCCTCTCCCCACCCCCCAAGATAATATTAAACAGTAAGGTAAAAAGAAGGGGATTAATATATAAAAAAAGGGATATAAACCATGGGTGGGGGGAGAACAAAACAACATCAATTAACTCTTACAATTTATCTAAGAGAGTCCAAAAATTCCTTGGCCTTTTCCGGCGATCCGAAGTTATGCACGGACCCTTCATGGTTAAAACATAGTATAGCTGGGTAACGCAAGGAGTACTGAATATTTAAGTCCCTTAAACACTTCTTCGCTTCATTAAACGCCTTCCTCTTTCGGACCAAAGCTGGGGAAAAGTCCTGGAATAACATGATCTTGGATCCTTTATAAATCATGGCTTGGGGATCTTTCCCAACATTTCTGGAAGCTTCTAAGAACATCTGCCTCTCCTTGTAGCTCTGCAGTTGGAACAGGACCGGGCGGGGCGCTGGTTCAAGCCGGGCCCGTGTTTGCAATCCGGTAGGCCCATTCTACCCTTACCTGGCCTGATCCAGCCTCCAGATTTAACAGCTGTGGAAGCCACTGTTCAAGGAACCTTGTAAGCTGGCCTTCTTCTTCCCGTTCGGGAAGGCCCAGCAAACAAATATTTTTCCAACGACCTTGATTCTCGAGGTCGTCAACGTGATTCTCTAAGGTCCGGACTCTCGAACAGAGAGACCGGACTCAATCCACGGCCAATTCTGCAGCAGCCTCGGAAGTCGCGACTTTAGCTCCGCCCCTCCGACTCGGCACTCAATTTCTTCAATGTCTCTGTCGTGCTTTTGCAGCATGGCCGAGAATGAGTCCCACTGGCTCCGGGACTCTTCAATGTAGGCGTCGATCTTCGCAGTGAGTTTGGAGATTATTTCTACAAGGCTCGCCACCGTAGGTAAGTCCCCCGGGGTGGCTGTGGACGCCTCTGCTGCAGCTGGAGAGGGTGGGGGAGGGGTTCCTGCCTGCTGAGAGCTGTGGGCTCCCTTCCCTTTAGTCATTTTTACTGGAGATTAAATTGTTTAAATTCAGTACTGAACCACTAATTACATCAAATAAAAACTATTTTAAATGATTTGGTGAGTGTGGTGGGGGCGGGTGACTCACTTTGCCCAAGTCTTGGGAGGAGCACTATAGACCCAGACTTGCTGGGTCGCCACCATCTTGGATCCCCCCCAGATAATGTTTATTAATATCACATTGCTGTTTGTTGGACCTTGCTGTGCAGAAATTGATTGCTGCATTTTTCACATTGCAAGAATGATTGAAGTTCAAATACATAGCAAAGTGCTTTTAGTCACCTGAGACAAGGTGTTGATGCAAATACAGTACTTGTATTTCTTTAACCCAGTCAACACAACCGATTCCAAATTTCTTTCCATTGAAATATTTATCTTTTCTTAACGACAAATGTGCAGTGCTTATTTAACCTCCTTGGAATTTCGCGATTGGTTTTTATGGTAAATTATACCACTCTCACATTGTGTGAGATGGAAGATTAATACATTGATTCATCTACAACTTCCTTTAGTTCTTCCAGTGGTTTAAATTTTGAGTGACAATGTTTAGAACAGTTTAGAAATCTATACATATTTTACTGTAAGTCACACATAACAAATTAACCAATCATAGGGGTTAAACATTGTCACTCAAAATTTAAACCATTGAAAGAATCAATGTAGATGAATCAATGTATTAATCTTCCATCTCACACAATGTGAGAGTGGAGTAATTTACCATAAAAACCAATCGTGAAATTCCAAGGAGATTAAATAAGTACTGCACATTTGTCATTAAGAAAAAAATAAATATTTTAATCTGCCTATCTTCATCATTTCCTCACCTGCATTTTTAACATAGCTTTTCTGTATAAAACAGGAAGGCTCAGTTATATCAAAAATCATCAGACATTGAAACAAAGAGAATCAAGGAATATGGGAATCTGTTTGGAATTTCTAGCTGAAGGAAAAATAATGGTCTTATTGAATGGAAAAACAGACTTGAGTGTGCAAATGATCCCCACCAATTTCTTACACTCTTGTCTAGACTACCTTGAGAAGTGATAGAGGCCTGGTGGTATGAATGCTAGGCCATTAATCTAGAGACATTGATAATGTTGTGGAGACCTGGGTTTAAATCCTGGCGTGTTAGATGGTGGAATTTAAATTCAATACATATCTGGAATTAGGAGTCTCATGAAGCCATTGCTGCTTGTCAGGAAAGCTCCCAATCTGGTTCACTCATATCTTCTAATGAGGTAAACTGTCCTTATCTGGTCTGGCCTCCATGTAGCTCTAGGCCCACAGCAAAGTTGTCCTCTGGGCAATTACAGATGGGTAATAAATGCTGACCTGGCCAGTGATATCCACATCCTGTAAATGAATGAGACAAAAACAAACCTTTAATTATCTTCTATGTGGCATGTTGCAGTTCTCTCAGGATGTCCGAATTGTTGTGACAACGCGTGTGTGTGTGTGTGTGTGTGAGAGAGAGAGAGTGAGTGTGAGACCTGGGATCTGCCACAAACAGCAATGAGTAGAGGTGACACCATTACTTGCTGGACTGGACAGTCGTCATATGAAAACGACATAGCTCTGGTCACCATAGTTGAAATACAGAGGCACTGGAGAGGGTGCAAATGAAAGATTTACAAGGATGCAGTCTTTTTTTGCTCTGTTGTGGGATGTGAATGTCATGGGCAAATATCATTTTGCACAGTTAAAGCCCTAATCAGTTACTAGTGCACATATACTCACTCAGTGATGGAGGTAGGTGAACTGTGTTAGTTGGAGACTATGGAATGCTTTTTTAAATTCATTCACATGATGAGGTCATCACTGGCTGAGCAGCACTTATTGCCCATCCCTAATTGCTGTGGGTCTGGAGTCACATGTAGGCCAGACCAGATAAGGATAGCAGCTTCCTTCCCTAAAGGACATTAGTGAAGCAGATGGGTTTTTCCAACAATTGACTCGTTGTCATTGCTATCCCAGATGCAGGACACCTTGAGGACAGAACATCTTCCAGAAGCCTTGCAGAAGCCCTGTTCAGACCCCAATTTGAGCAGAAGATGAACTCTTAGTGAAGTAATTTCTTTTTATTCTTATTGCACCTCAAAATGGCACTAGATTGTGGCAAAAAACAACTTTTCACTGTATCTTCAAGATATATGTGGCAATAAATAACTCATTAATTCATTCAACACCATCACTAGAATCAGCTGTCAAAATGTTCAAGCATTCTTCCGATGTGGGGAGAAGTTTCAGCTTCTGAGGGAGGTGAGAACCTATCAGCTTGACATCTGACATCAGCAAGATGGGGTGGGATGGCCAAGGGGATGAATCAGCAGTGAGAGCATGAAGATCTTCCTATCTTGGTGAGAAGGTAGACAAGCAGGAGGCTAGAAGAACATAGGAAGCCAGGCGGCATCAGGAGGTGGAGAAGACTTCTACCTTGGATTCCAGCATCTGCATCCTTTTCTGTCTCTGTCTTAGTAAGAAGAGTATTATCGCCACGGAGTTGGCCTCCTACTCAATAATTGCTTGGTACAAGAATAGCAAAGATGTCACTAAGCTGAATGTCATTCATTGGTGAGGGAATCCTGCTGCCTATTGTCCCACAGGGGATTGAGGGAACTAATTCTCAGTAAGTGAGATAACAGTGTGTGAGAGAAGGAAGTCGAGGCTTATGTTGGCAGAGTTAGATAAGGAAGGATGGAGACGTTTAAGTGGCACATTGATTTTATCATGGACTTGTTGGACCAAAAGATCTGGCATTTTGACTTGGTGCTCTGTGCAACAAATAGCAGCTGTCTGATGCTAATCCTATCCCACGCTAGTTGGTGAAGTATGAAACTTGATACTAAAACTTTTCTTGATAATAATGTTATTTGCAAAAAGGTAACATTACACATAGCTGCCTCCTACCCACCAACCCAGTGCCCTAACTGTATCTCATTGTACTATCTTAAATGAACCAATTACTCTTTTAATTTTGCTTTAACTTGGAAACAGCTCTTCAAAGAAGGAAAACAACTGAAAAAAGAAATTATTTACATCACCGTGTCATTTTGGGAGTGAATGATAAACCCCAGCCTATTGTGTCCATGCTTTGGACACAGTGCCATCAGATGAAATCATCCAGTGGGTTCATGCCAGTACTCTTTAATATTGACAGGTTTGGAGACATAAAATGTACATCCGCAGGCAGTCAAGGTGCCAGAACATCTGGTCAATATTTTTCTAATACACAACCTTCCGACTGGTTGTATTTGGATCTCCCTGAATTTTTTGTGACCTCTGGTCTTGGTTTCCATTGATCCCTGTAGCCGATATTTGCTGGCCGCTGTTTCATATAGTTTGGCCAAATTTCTGTCAGGCTTGGCATCTCTAGCTGTCGGTCAATTTAGAATGCCCAATTTTAGACTCATGATTACTTGCCCACAGTCCTTCATGTTGATCCTATAAAGTGTCTCATTAAAGAGAATCACAGGCTCAGACCACGCTCTTCTGCAGGGATATATCTAGTCTTTGATAGATAGTCTAACTCCCTGAGTATCTGTGTTCCCCGTTGTACATAGACAGTAAAGCCCTTTTTACTATCTTCCTTCTGCTCATAATGAGTTGAACAGCACGATATACAAAAAAGCTTAATACATAAATTGAGAATTAGCTATTATTTACATACACTGTCTCATCCTTAAGCGATTTTGGCAACTAATAATGCTCATTAGAATAAAATTCATACCGTACAACAGTTTATATCATCCTTTCCCGACACGGTGCGTTTATTTATTTATTGGCTACTGCTGTAGGAACATAGAGTCCATCGTTAGTTTCTGGATAAGCTCCTTTTTGCAGTGGATGAATTTAATCATAAGGACTGTCAGGTAGACTACAGTAAACATAATGAACAACCCAGCCACAGGTGATAGCACACTACACGCAGCTGCATCTGCACGCGTGAGCCCCAGTCTCAGATGTCATGAATTAGTCACTTTGATTTCCTTTCTGAATTTGCTCTGGATAATGAATAATAACAGCAAAAATCTTTGTGTGTTTGTCAATTGAGTTCGGATGTGCTGCAATGTTTCTGGTAGGAATTTAATGACAGTGACGTTACTTCTCTCAATAATCCCCTAAAATTTGTCTGAGTTCATCACTGACATAAATAAAGACCTCACGCCTCTTGTGAGCTCGATCAGGCCTCCCCGGCTGGTTTGCATGGCCTAATAGGTGGTGTTATGGATGCTACATGGGAAGGACACATCCTGGTCATGGTTTAGGGAAGTTGAGATGCAATATTCCCCCTTCCTATTATATGCTGCTCTGATGGTGTCTGCGTAGAGGCTCCAGATCTCTATGGTACAATTTAAAGTGGTATTTGTCAGAAAACCACACAAGGCATGTTCATTTGAAGGTGGGGCACTTAGCCAGAATGATATCTATAAGCATTCCCTCTTTCTCAACAGTGTAAGGAAGGGTACCATCGTATTCCAATCATATTTCCTCTCACATGATGCTCCACCATTCAATAGGATCATGGCTGATCACATATTTCTCACATTTACTTCCCTGCCCCTTCCCCGTAATCCTTGATCCTCCTGATCCAGAATCTATCAACCTTAGCCTTAAATATAAAAAAGGCGTCTGCCCCACAGCTCTCTGTGACAAGGATTTCCAAAGACTCCCAAACTTCTGAGAGAAGAAATTCTTCCTCATCTCAAACTTAAATTGGCACCCCTTAATTTTGAGACTGTGCCCTCTGCTCCTAGACTCAGAAGTCATTCCACCAATTAGTCACTTTCTGAGGGGCAGCTAGGGATGGGCATAAAATGGTGGCCAGCCAGTGACACCCACGTGCCACCAATGAATAAAAAATATTATTTTACATCCCATACAGGCCTCATGGAGCCTGATGGCAGTGACACTAAAGCTACTTCTGCTAGTCTTGTCGATAGTTCTCACACAATATAAAGGAGAGGGTAAAACATCAATTGATAATAATGTTACCACATGCATCAAATCAAATTGTTGCTGAAATCTGAGCCATTGCTGTACGTCAATGAATAAATATGAAGGTAACCCATCAGCCACATAAAAGACTTGAATCCTTAACTTGAATCTCCAAGAATGTTGATGAAGAATTGATAATCTTCCTTATACACAAGTCTGTAATTGACAGATTTAACAATCTAAATATTTCAAATAATAGATGGCATTGGTTTAAGGTGAAAGAGGGAAAGTTTAAAGGAGATATGCAAGGGAAGCTTTTTACACAGAGTGTGGAAAGTACATGGAATGCACTGCCAGAGGAGGGGATGGAGGCAGATACAGCAGCAATGAGGCATTTGGACAGACATGTGAGCAGGCAGGAACAGAGGGACCTGTATATGGATCATATACAGGCAGATGGGATTAGTTTAGAATAGCATCATGGTCATCACAGAACTGGTGGGCTAAAGGACCTGTTCCTGTGCTATACTATTGTCTTAAATAAAAATACAAATTCATGGAACAAAAAGGTGTGCTTCGTGATAGATGAGTAACCTTCACCTATCATTTCTAATTGCCGGGGATAAACAACTGGAGAATTATTGATTTTAGGCAATGTTTATAGCTATTTTAACTAACCTGATCAGTCACGTTAATGACACATCTCTGGGACAGTGGGATTTAAACTCAAATCTTTGGTCTCAGAGGTAGGGACATTGCCACAATACCATAAGAGTCCATAGGCTATGTTTGTAAATTAGCTACTGGTCTACTTTTGACCAGAAGAGAGAGCCCTGCCTCTTTGGAATTAGATCTGCACAGAGTTCAGTACATACTTACTAAATGCTAAGATGCTGATTTATGAATGATTGAAACAAAACACAAGGAGTGTCATTAGGCTCGACAGGAACTATGTTGAAACAAGGTAGTATGGTAAGCCACAGAGGGCCAAATAGAGAATATAGTCAACACAATAAAACAAAAGAGGTGAACAAACATTGTAGAGCTCCAGTCACAAGACACCTCAAGATACCTTGCTGTAACCAGTTGCAGTAACCCGGAAGCAAAATGGATTGGATTGCGGAGTTTGGATTCAGATGGGAGATGTTAATGAGATTGTGTGCTGGGGAGTGAAATTCCAGAATAAATGGGAGCATGTCAGGAAGTTAGCTCAAATGTTTCAACTTCTGCATTTAACTGCACGAGGCTATCACCTGAGACACTCCCTTGAGATTTCCAGCATCTGCAATATTTTGCTTTCAATCTCTCAAGAGAGGTGTGTTGTTAATTTCAATACATTTGTTATTCTGCTACGGTTGGCAGAGAGTGTTGCCGGAGATAATTGTGGACGGGGGACACTAATGGAGGGGGACCAGATATGGATGGGGACACATTATTGATGGGGACCACGTATTGATGGGGATTAGCTGCAGATTGAGGCCACTTATGAATGGGAACCAATTATGGATGGGGACCAGTTGTAAATCGGGACCAGTTACAGATGGGTATCTGTTATGAATGGGGGCCAGTTATGAATAGGGACCAATTATGAATGAAGAACAGTTCGGGATGGGGACCAGGTAGGGATGGGGACCAGTTAAGGATGGGGACTAGTTAGGGATGGCGGCCAATTAGGGATGGAGACTAGTTAGTGATGGGGACCAGTTAGGGATGGGGGCCAGTTATAAATGGGGACCAGTTAAGGATGGGGACTAGTTAGGGATGGGGGCCAGTTAGGGATGGGGGCCAGTTATAAATGGGGACCAGTTAGGGATGGGGACTAGTTAGGGATGGAGACTAGTTAGTAATGGGGACCAGTTAGGGATGGGGACCAGTTAGGGATGGGGACCAGTTAGGGATGGAGACTAGTTAGGGATGGGGACCAGTTAGGGATTGTGGCCAGTTATAAATGGGGACCAGTTAGGGATGGGGACCAGTTAGGGATGGAGACTAGTTAGGGATGGGGACCAGTTAGGGATGTGGGCCAGTTATAAATGGGGACCAGTTAGGGATGGGGACTAGTTAGGGATGGGGACTAGTTAGGGATGGAGACTAGTTAGGGATGGGGGCCAGTTAGGGATGTGGGCCAGTTATAAATGGGGACCAGTTAGGGATGGGGACTAGTTAGGGATGGAGACTAGTTAGGGATGGGGGCCAGTTAGGGATGTGGGCCAGTTATAAATGGGGACCAGTTAGGGATGGGGACTAGTTAGGGATGGGGGCCAGTTAGGGATGGGGACCAGTTATAAATGGGGACCAGTTAGGGATGGGGACTAGTTAGGGATGGGGGCCAGTTAGGGATGGGGACTTCTGCTGTTACCTTGAACCTAGGATGAGAACTAAGGAGAGCAGCAATCACAACACCAGCACCAGCAGCACCAGCAGCACCAGCAGCCCTAATGCTCACAGACCTTAAGGCCACAGAAATGATATACAAAGCAGACAGCTATGGATCTCAGAAAGTCAAATTCTCTCCAGGAAGAGGAGAAACACCCTCAACCTGCAGGAACACCAGCAGCTTCAGGCTGTCATATCAAGAGATATTTACTGCTGTTTGGATGTGGTGGTCCTGTGTTACCAGCAATTGTCAACATCACCACCATCCTCAGGACCTGGATTCTTTCAGGGATTACCAGAGATACTTGCAGAATCGTGTAGTATGTGTCACACAAGTATTTAAAACTGAGTCCAGCGATTGGTTAAGATAAATCAAAGAACTGCAGATGCTGGAGATCTGAAATGAAAACAGAAATTACTGGAGAAACTCTGCAGGTCTGGCAGTATTTATTAGAGAGAGAACCAGAGTTTTGAGTCCAGTGCTGTCAAAATGTTAACTCTGTTTCAGTCTCCACAGATTCTGCCAGACCTGCTGAGTTTCTCCAGGTATTTCTGCTTTTGCTGCAGTGATTGGGAACCTGCTAGGACTAACATTGTTATCACTTGAGGAGAAGAATCAAATTGGACTCGAATCTTAACTCTGTCTCTGCCCGTTAAAATCCTCCAGTGCTTTCTGCTACAATTTTGCAGCATCGATCCCATCAATAAGTCCAGTCAGAATGATCGGTCTCGTGGGTTTGTCATGTGCCCTGGGCCTGGATATATCTGGAGCTTCTCTTTGGTACATATCTCTTTGGTACACTTGTATGTGTTGCATCTTGCACAGCATTGTTTGGACCTGCCTGAGGAACAGGGCACCAAGTACAGAGCATCTGAGGAGAAGGAGAAAGCTGAATAGGGAGGAGTGGAGCAGTGTAAGGGGAAGGCAGTAGGTGATGTGGGCAATGTACCACCAGCTTTTCTACTCAGGAAATCGGGGAAATCTTGGGGTTATGAGGTACTCAGAATATGCACCAGTTTTCCCTCCAACAGTCACATACAAAAGTCACCCTCACTTCGCCTCCTCCCCAACAGCCCATCAAACAAGTAAGCCCCTCTCACTGCCTCGCACAATTCTCACACAACACCAAAAGGCAACTTGTCAGTCAGCAAGCAATAATAAACAGGGCAGGGCTCACACACTTAATGGTAACATCCTGGGAATGTTGCTGAACAAAGAGACCTTGGCGTACAGGTTCATAGTTCCTTGAAAGTAGAGTCATAGGTAGACAGGATTGTGAAGAAGAAGACATTTGGTATACTTGCCTTTATTGGTCAATGCATTGAGTATAAGAGTTATATTACGGGACATTGGTTAGGTCACTTTTGGAATATTGCATGCAATTCCGGTCTCCCTGCTGTAGGAAGGATTTTGTGAAACTTGAAAGGGTTCAGAAAAGATTAACAAGGGTGTTGCCAGGGTTTGAGCTATAGGGAGAGTTTGAGCTATAGGGAGAGGTTGAATAGACCGAGGCTGTTTTCCTTGGAGCGTTGGAGACTGAAGGGTGACCTTATAGAGGTTTATAAAATCATGAGGGGCATGGATAGGGTGAATAGCCAAAGTCTTTTCCCTGGGGTGGGTGAGTCCAAAACTAGAAGGTATAGGTTTAAAATGAGAGGGGGAAGATTAAAAACGGACTTAAGGGGCAACTTTTTCACACAGAGGGTGGTGTGTGTATGGAATGAGCTGCCAGAGGAAGTGGTGGAGGCTGGTACAATTACAGCATTTAAAGGGCATCTGGATGGGTATATGAATAGGAAGGGTTTGGAGGGATGTGGGTTAAATAGGACTAGATTAGGTTAGGATATCCGGTCAGCATGGATGAGTTGGACCGAAAGGTCTGTTTTCATGTTGTACAGCTCTATGACAATGACTCCATGACTATAAGTATAAAGGGATTGAGATTAATATCTCTGTAGCTTACGTATAAAGCAGAAGCCCAGAATTCTGCATAACTCAAACACCCACTGCAAATCTGTACTGTCCCCTTTCCAAAAGACTTTTCAAGGTACAGCTTCAAGGGCCAGTTAGCTGAGTTAGTTGGATAGCTGGCTTGCAATGCCAACTGTCTAGCAGTTGAGGGTTACCATGAAAGACTCTTCTTCTCACCCTCTCTCCTCGCCTGAGCAGATGGAACTCTCTGAGTACTGAGCTCTTCCAGAAAGTTACAAAGATTGTGGGGAATATTTTATGACTGAAAGTAGAAATTCTCACTTCCCGAAAAAGATAAAGGCAACAAAAAATTGGAATCATTGAAGGCACAATTGGACGTTCCAATGGAAGATGGGTTGAAGTGGATTTCCTTGTGTTTTAATAACCTTGTAATTTTGCCAGGACAGAAAAACAGGGCCTGTGTCTCTCTGAGGAATCATACTGGCAGTAGGGTGGACGTTAACCTTGGGCACATATCATCGGGGTTATTCTTCACTTGATTTGTGGGTGGCAAGGTGGCTTGGTGGTTAGCATTATGCCTCACAGGAACTGGGGTCAATTCCAGCCTTAGGTGATGCTCTGTGAAGAGTTTGCATGCTTTTACCATGTCTGTTTGTCATAGAGAGTCCTAAAGCATAGAGACTGGCCTTTTGGTCCATGCTAGCCCTATTTCCCTGCACTTGGCCCATATCCTTCTAATCCCTTCCTGTTTATGTATTTGTCCAAATGCCTTTTAAATGTTGTGTGGGCTTCCTCTGGTTTCGTCCTACAGTCCAAAGATGTGCAGGTTCGGTGGATTGGCCGTGGGAAATGCAGGAGTCGGATGGAGTGCTTTTTTGAGGAATGATGTAGACTTGATGGGCTAAATGGCCTATATGGCTTCTAATCTAGGATCTGAATAGACTCTGCATGTGGGAAGGCCCAAGGCTTCCGTTCATCCTTTGTAGGGAGTTTCAGGTAAAGATTGAACAGGGATTAAAAGCAAGTTTAAGGATAGCTGTAGGTATTTAATTATGATGCAGAGGCAATGATTCCTCTTCTGCCAAAGGGGCAATCTGTTGAAATAGCCCTTTTAACTTCATTATTTTTAGTGAAAAGGCATCCTGATGAAGGGCTTTTGCCCGAAACATCGATTCTCCTGCTCCTCGGATGTTGCCTGACCTGCTGTGCTTTTCCAGCACCACTCCAATCTTGACTCTAATCTCCAGCAGGACCCACTTCTGTCTTAGTGAAAAGGCATTCCATCAGAAAGTGAATTGTTGTACCATTTGAAAACAGCAGAGGGTGATGTTGAAACAGAAATGAATGCTTAACATAGTCTGTCCAAGCAAAGAGGTTATGGAGTCATTCAACTGAACAGCACAGAAACAGACCCTTCGGTCCAACTTGTCCACGCTGACCAGATATCATAAACAATCTACTTCCATTTCCGCATATCTCCCTAAATCTTTCCTATTTGGGAAACTAGAGAAGTGATTGCTGGGCCTCTTGCTGAGATATTTGTATCATCGATAGTTACAGGTGAGGTGCCGGAAGACTAGAGGTTGGCAAACGTGGTGCCACTGTTTAAGAAGGGCAAGTAAAGACAAGCCAGGGAACTATAGACCGGTGAGCCTGACGTCGGTGGTGGGCAAGTTGTTGGAGAGAATCCTGAGGGACAGGATGTACATGTATTTGGAAATGCAAGAACTGATTAGGGATAGTCAACATGGTTTTGTGTGTGGGAAATCATGTCTCACAAACTTGATTGAATTTTTTGAAGAAGTAACAAAGAAGATTGATGAGGGCAGAGCGGTAGATGTGATCTATATGGACTTAAGTAAGGCGTTCGATAAGGTTCCCCATGGGAGACTGATTAGCAAGGTTAGATCTCATGGAATACAGGGAGAACTAGCCATTTGGATACAGAACTGGCTCAAAGGTAGAAGGCAGAGGGTGGTGATGGAGGGTTGTTTTTCAGACTGGAGGCCTGTGATCAGTGGAGTGCCACCAGGAGCAGTGATGGGTTCTCTACATTTTGTCATTTATGTAAATGATTTGGATGCGAGCGCATAAGAAGTACAATTAGTAAGTTTGCAGATGACACCAAAATTGGAGGTGAAGTGGACAGCGGAGAAGGTTACCTCAGATTACAACAGGATCTGGACCAGATGGGCCAATGGGCTGAGAAGTGACAGATGGAGTTTAATTCAGATAAATGCGAGGTGCTGCATTTTGGGAAAGCAAACCTTAGCAAGACTTATACATTTAATGGTAAGGTCCTAGGGAGTGCTGCTGAACAAAGAGACCTTAAAGTGCAGGTTCATAGCTCGTTGAAAGTGGAGTCGCAGGTAGATAGGATAGTGAAGAAGGCGTTTGGTATGCTTTCCTTTATTGGTCAGAGTATTGAGTACAGGAGTTGGGGGAGGTCATGTTGCAGCTGTACAGGACATTGGTTAGGCCACTGTTGGAATATTGCGTGCAATTCTGGTCTCCTTCCTATCGGAAAGATGTTGTGAAACTTGAAAGGGTTCAGAAAAGATTTACAAGGATGTTGCCAGGGTTGGAGGATTTGAGCTATAGGGAGAGGCTGAACTGGCTGGGGCTGTTTTCCCTGGAGCATCGGAGGCTGAGGGGTGACCTTATAGAGGTTTACAAAATTATGAGGGGCATGGATAGGATAAATAGACAAAGTCTTTTCCCTGGGGTGGGGGAGTCCAAAACTAGAGGGCATAGGTTTAGGATGAGAGGGGAAAGATTATAAAAGAGATCCAAGGGGCAACTTTTTAACATAGAGGGTGGTATGGGTATGGAATGAGCTGCCAGAGGAAGTGGTGGAGGCTGGTACAATTGCAACATTTAAAAGGCATTTGGATGAGTATATGAATAGGAAGGGTTTGGAGGGATATGGGCCAGGTGCTTGCAGGTGGGACTAGATTGGGTTGGGATATCTGGTCAGCACAGACGGGTTGGACTGAAGGGTCTGTTTCCATACTGTACATCTCTATGACTCTATGATTCTATATACCCGTCCAGGTGTCATTTAAATGTTGTAATTGTACCGGCCTCCACCACTTCCTCTGGCAGCGCATTCCATACACGCCCCACCCTTTGAGAGAAAACATTGCCCCTTCAGATGTGTTTAAATCTTCCCCCTCTCACCGTAAACCTATGCCCTCTAGTTTTGGACTCCCCCTACCTGGGAAAAAGACCTTGGCTAGCCACCTGATCTGAGCTCCTCATGATTTTATAAACCTCTATAAGGTCATCCCTTGTCATTGTTCCACTGTGATGCTCGGTTGGCTGGATAGCTGGTTTGCAATGCCAGGTGTGGTTTAATTCTCACCCTGGCTGTGGTTCCTACAAGTGATTCTCCATCTCATCCTCAGCCCTTGCCTGAAGTGTGGTGAGGCTCAGATTAAACCACCATCAGTCACCTCTCTGATGAGGCAGTGGGGCTACAGTAACTCTCCTGTTATTTTGGTGTTTGACAACAAGTGTTCAGGCCTGTGGGAAAGAGAAGGGAGGTAGGAAACGGTTTAGGGGAACGTGGTATTGGGTGAGTGGTTTATTTGGAAGCACGTGCTTTTGGAGCGCTGCTCCTTCATCAGGTGGTTGTGGAGTATAAGATCGTAGGACATAGAATTTATAGCAAACGTTTACAGTGTGATGTAAGTGAAATTATATATTGAAAAAGACCAGGATTGTTTGTTAAGTCTCTCATCTTTTAGAATGGGCATGTTGGTTTCAGTTCTTTCATCTGTAAATTCCAGGACTTTCTTAAAGTTACATTCTCAAGTGAACTTTAACAACAGGTGCCATATTGGCCCAGATAATGCATTGAAGGTGTGAGGTGCCCTGTGTGAGACTGTCTGTGCCACAATGTTCAGACCGATTCTAATCTAAAAAAGGGATTCACAGAATCTTACATGGATTCATGCAGTTTTTGAGCAAAATAAAGTGTAAATCTGCAAGTACAAATTCACACCATAAACTTTTATATGTGTGCGTGTGCCTGTGGGTGTGTGTGCGGGGTGAAGGGGCATTTGAGTATCTGTGAGAGAGTGCGTGTATATGTACATGTGTGAGTGTAAAGGGGTATATAATATATAATTTCATATATAATTTATCATGTACAATATATAATTTCAGTTACATCACACTGTAAATGTTTGCGATACATTTTGTGTCCTACAATCTTATAATCCACAACCAGCAGATGAAGGAGCAGTGCTCCGAAAGCTAGTGCTTCCAAATAAACCTGTTGGACTATAACCTGGTGTTGTGTGATTTTTAACTTTGTCCAACTCAGTCCAACACCAGCACCTCCAAATCTTGGGTGAGTGGGGGATTGTTTCCTTCACAGAGGTTTTGTTTTGAGAGACCAGCCGCCTCACCACAGGACTTTCTAACACAGCTCTCAGGTTCAGGATTTGCCCAGGTAGTAACTATCCACTTAAAAATAATTGTTCATAGGAGCCAGGCAACTTTTAGCATTTGATCAGAGCTCCATAACAGCCATTGTTGCTTAAGTGCCCTTTGACCCAAAGCAGGGTCACGACCCACTGTTTGGGAAGTCATGCCTTAATAACGCTGCAATAAAGATAGAAAACATTGGAAACACACAGTCTGCTCGATACCCAGAAAGAGAGAAGGCAGGTATACAGAGAAGTCCCTTTGTTGTATCAGAGATGTTTGCCTTTTTCTGCTGCATCACAACAGCTGTCACACATCTCAAAGTGAGAGACCCCTTCAGAAATACAAGTCTTCTTTTCTCCTTCGATGTGAGCAGTATTTTTAAAATTTGGAAATGCCGGTGTGCCAGTAAGCTAGTGTGCTTCCAATTAAACCTGTTGGACTATAACCTGGTGTTGTGTGATTTTATAACTTACTATTTTTAAATGTTTCAATGCAATGTTGTGCAGAGATTGTAGATCCAAGATGGCAGTGGAGTAGGACACACCCGGCCAGAGCCCGTTTGGTCTGACTGTTCCTTTTCTTTTTCCTCCTATTTCTCTCTACTGTCTTTTTCCTCTTCTGCCAGTGACCTGGAGCAGAATGGGAACAGTCAGTGGCCCGGAGTGGAATTTGACACTCATTGACCCAGAGCGGACCAGGAACAGTCAGGGATCCAGAGCGGCGCGGGAACAGTCAGTGGCTTGGAACCGAGTGGGAACAGTCATTGACCCGGAGCGCAGCAAGAACAGCCAACAGCCCAGAGCAGCTAGTGACCTGGAGCAGAGTGGGAACAGCTAGTGACCTGGAGCAGAGTGGGAACAGTCAGGGGCTTGGAGCAGAGTGGGAACAGTCAGGGGCTCGGAGCAGAGTGGGAACAGTCAGGGGCTCGGAGCAGAGTGGGAACAGTCAGGGGCTCGGAGTAGAGTGGGAATAGTCAGGGGCTTGGAGCAGAGTGGGAACAGTCAGTGACCTGGAGCAGAATGGGAACAGTCAGGGGCTTGGAGCAGAGTGGGAATAGTCAGGGGCTTGGAGCAGAGTGGGAACAATCAAGGGCTTGGAGCAGAGTGGGAACAATCAGTGGCCCGGAGCAGAGTGGGAACAGTCAAGGGCTCGGAGCAGAGTGGGAACAATCAGTGGCCCGGAGCAGAGTGGGAACAGTCAAGAGCTTGGAGCAGAGTGGGAACAGTCAGGGGCTTGGAGCAGAGTGGGAATAGTCAGGGGCTCGGAGCAGAGTGGGAACAGTCAAGGGCTTGGAGCAGAGTGGGAACAGTCAGGGGCTCGGAGCAGAGTGGGAACAATCAGTGGCCCGGAGCAGAGTGGGAACAGTCAAGGGCTTGGACCAGAGTGGGAACAGTCAGGAGCTCGGAGCAGAGTGGGAATAGTCAGGGGCTTGGAGTAGAGTGGGAACAGTCAGGGGCTTGGGGCAGAGTGGGAACAGTCAGGGGCTTGGAGCAGAATGGGAATAGTCAGGGGCTTGGAGCAGAGTGGGAACAGTCAAGGGCTTGGAGCAGAGTGGGAACAATCAGTGGCCCGGAGCAGAGTGGGAACAGTCAAGGGCTTGGAGCAGAGTGGGAACAGTCAGGAGCTCGGAGCAGAGTGGGAATAGTCAGGGGCTCGGAGTAGAGTGGGAACAGTCAGGGGCTTGGGGCAGAGTGGGAACAGTCAGGGGCTCGGAGCAGAGTGGGAACAGTCAGGGGCTTGGAGCAGAATGGGAACAGTCAGTGGCCTAGAGCAGAATGGGAACAATCAGTGACCCAGAGTGGAGCGGGAACAGTCCGTGACCCGGAACAGAGTTGGAATGATGGCCAATGTGCCGAGGGAAAATGGCTACTACTTGGGAACCAGTGGTGCTCGGTCAGACCACATGGAAGCCCTTATGGAAAGACTGTGATGTCTATCTTTTTGCTTTATTTCTTATTTTCCTAACTATGTATATCTTTTAGTGTATATCTGCAATGTATATCTGTAATGTACCTAAGATTTTTACCTAGGTACTTTGTACCTAAGATGGTGCCATGTTTTGGTGACTTTTCACTTTACTCCTGTTCTTTTGTAACTTGAGTGCACATGACAAGAAACCTAATTCTAATTCTAAAAGTGTTCCGAACCACAAACCTACAATGCCCTCAGTAGACTGGAGGTTATTGACACGGCAATGTCATTGACAGTGTTATCAGTGTTAAAGGAGCATGAAGTTAATAAATATAACAGACAAATGATGAGGAATAAATAAAAACAGAGGGGATTTCTGTTAACATGACAAACAATGTTCCTGCACAGGTTTTGATAATGAAGTTGTTCAGTTAGTTCATTCTGATTTGAACTGGCCCCAACTTCATGGAGAAAGCAATCATGTTGAAGCAATTAAACTGGCTATTTCCGGTGTGGAAATCAATCTGAAAGAGATTAAAACACCCAGTGTCACTCTATAACATAGCCTGCCGAATCACTCATTTGTCCATTAACATGAGCTCACCGGAGCACAGCTCCATGTTGACAGATTAGGGTTACTGGACAATGGACAAGAGTTTCCAAAGTCCATCTGATCGCCACACAGAGCTTCAGATGGCAAAACAAAAATTTCTGGGGATGTTAAAGACGCTGTATAAATGCAATTAGCTGTTGTAGTGAGGCTCACTTGGAGTAGAGCCAGCTTGAAGACTATTTAAGAACACCCTCTAACAAGACTTTAATGCACTTTCACCAAGTCTCTGGTTACAATAAAAGTTTACAAGCTGACTCAGGGCCGAATTGCTAAGCAAAACGCCAAATAAACTTCACCAAACAGGGATATAGTGGATTGAAGACTAATTAAACGCATGCTCTTTACCTGTGGAAACCTTTGCCTTAATCAGTAACCGTTTGCAATTGCTGGGAAGGTTCCATGTCGGTAACTCAGTAATGGATCGACACATTTGTGGGCTGAATAATTTATGGTCAACTCTGTGTTTGTTTCCGAATTGGCTGATGTTCGCCCAGTTTGTGCAGTAGCCTGGAAGCAGTGTCACAGAACCTGCTGTCCCTACTCCATTCCCTAGCTCCTCCTCAATGGATATTTAGAGACTGCACAAGTGTCACTTTTTCTACTTTCCGCAGCAGCTATCCTTCTGATCTCTCTGATCGAGGCAGCCAGTTCCTTGCTAATCCATTCTGAATTATGGGTTGTGTTTACAGTTTGGCTGTGGAGCGATGCCTACCTGCAACACGGAGGGAACTGTCTGAACCCATTTCTGTTGGTCATCTTTGCAGCAGATCCAATGGAGTAAAGCCTCACCCACTCGGCTGCACCGAGACCCCCACCCTGTCATGTCGAGGCTCCCCTCAAGATGCACAGTCCGATTATTTCAATTAACTTACAATCTGTCTCTTGAGTTTCGATGGTGCATCTCCCTCCTATTGTCTCTCTGGTGCAAACCGCTATGCTACACAGCAATTGGGTTAGGTTATTCTAGGAATAGTTTCTAGAAAAGGTGTCAATTGGCAGACTATGGCTAAAGCACCCTGGGGCTGTTCTCCCTGCAGCGTCGGATGCCGAGGGGTGACCTTATCGAGGTTTATAAAATCACAAGGGGCATGGGAAGGGTGAATAGCCAAAGTTTTTTCTCTGTGTAGGGGGAGTCCAGAATTAGAGGGCACAGGTTTAAGGTGAGAAGGGAAAAATGTAAAAGGGACCAAAGGGGCAACTTTGTCCTGCAGAGGGTGGTGCGCATATGGGGTTAGGTGCCAGAGGAAGTGGTGGAGGCTGGTACAATTACAGCATTTAAAAGGCATCTGGATGGGTATATGAATAGGAAGGGTTTAGCGGGATATGGTCCAGGTGCTGGCAAATGGGACTAGATTAGGTTAGGATATCTGGTTGGCATGGATGAGTTTGACTGAAGAGTCTGTTTCCATGCTGTACATCACAATGACTTGGGGTGGCACGGTGGCTCAGTGGTTAGCACTACTGCCTCACAGTGCTAGGGACCTGGGTTCGATTCCAACCTCAGGTGACTGTCTGTGTGAAGTTTGCATATTCTCCCTGAGTCTTCATGGGTTTCCTCCGGGTGCTCTGGTTTCTTCCCAAATCCAAAGTGTGCAGATTAGATGAATTGGCCATGCTAAATTGCCCATAGTGTTCAGGGATGTGTAGGTTAGGTGCATTTGTCAGGAGTAGGGAAATGGGTCTGGGTGGGTTACTCTTCAGAGGGTCGATGTGGACTTGTTGGGCCGAAGAGCCTGTTTCCACATTGTAGGGACTCTATGACTATAGTTGAGAGTGTGGTGCTGGAAAAACACAGCAGGTCAGGCAGCATCTGAGGAGCAGGAGAGTTGACATTTCGGGCAAAAGCCCCTCATCGTTCAATGTATATAACCTAGGAACAAGAGGAGGTCACATAGTCTGTTGAGCCTATTCCACCAACCCACTTTGCTCATGCTAGACCACTATCTCATGCCTAAGTACCTGCCGTGATCCATACCTTTTAATACATTTCCCCAACAAAAATCCTACCAATCTTAATTTTGACGTCTTAGGGGCGAGGCGAGGGCCTTGTGGTATTATTGCTATTAGTCCAGATAATGTTCAGGGGACCCAGGTTCAAATCCTGCCATGGCAGATGGTGGAATTTAAATTCAATTTAAAAATCTGGACCACAAATCTGTTGCCAATTGTTGGAAAAGCCTCTCTGGTTCACAAATGCCCTTTAGGGGAGAAAACCTACTATCCTTACCTGGTCTGGCTTACAGACCCACAGCAATGTGGTTGACTTTTAACTGCCCTCTGGGCAATTAGGGATGGGCAATAAATGCTGGCCCGGCCAGTGACACTCCCATTCCATAAATTAATTTTAAAAAGTTTCAGTTGCCGCTCCCCCAAGCTTCAGCAGTATTTTGGGGAGGGGGGAGGGGAGGGAAAGAGTGCCTGGTTTTGGTTTGCCCTTTATGTGAAACTGTGTTTACTGACATCGCCCCAAAATGATGAGGCTCCTACATTGAGGCTCTGCCCCTGTCTACACGACCTGCCCACCAGCAGACATTTTGAATATGTCAATAATATTAGGCCTTCATCTCCTGTCATGCAAGATTATGCAACCTGTTCGCATAATTTAACAGCTATAACCTGGGTATTACTGATCTCGCCGTGGATGGATCAGAACAGGGGTGAACAGGAGGGAATGGTGGGGGATTAAAGAAACTATAGTGAACTGTATAAAAAGTCAAGATACAAATTGGTCCATTTCAAGAGAAAGAAGGATGGAAAAAATGTGGCTGTGATCAATTAAAACAAATAAAAAAGCACATTGGACTAATGACATTTTTCCTGTTGCTGCAAATACTCTGATGGAGTTAGTTTCTCACTCATCCTGATGTTTGCAGTGGTGTTGGTGACCAGAGGGTTTGAGTATCAGTCAGCTGGGCGAGGCCCAGCCTCTCTAATATCGGGCTGTTTGCGAGACAGACATTTGAATTTCACCAACTTCCCCCAATCCCAGCAGCTGCCAAAACAAAAGTGAAAAGCAAAGGCATCTCCAAAAGACGATGCTGCACACTGCGGTCACAACATCTGGTGTGGGGGGATGGGGCACTTGGAAGGCTGATCCAAAAGGTAAGAGCCCATGGGGTCCGAGGAAACCTGGTAAACTGGACCCAAAATTCACTTCCAAGTAGGAGGCAATGGGTGATGGTGGGGGATTGTGTTTGTAAGTATATGACCAGCAGTGTACCATATGATTCAGTGCTTGAACCCTTGCAGTTTGTTATGTGCATTAATGACTCGGATATGGATGTAGAATATATAATTAGTAAGTTTGCAGATGACATGAGAATTGGTGGTGTTGTCGTTAGTGAGGACGATGGTCTCAAGCTACAGTCTGATATTATTCAGCTGAAAAATTAGGTAGAGCAATGCCAGATGGAGTTTAATCCCGCTAAGCGTGAGGTGATGCATTTTGGGTGGTATAATAATGGAAGGATATACACACTGGATGGTTGGTCCCTAGGGAGCACTGAGGAATGAATTAAGCCTCCCACTCCTGCACATGCTATTTCATACGTATGCCTTACCAGCTCCATAGTTATTCACTCAGTATCCACCATGAACAGATTAGATTAGATTATATTACTTACAGTGTGGAAACAGGCCCTTCGGCCCAACAAGTCCACACCGACCCTCCGAAGCGCAACCCACCCATACCCCTACATCTACCCCTTACCTAACACTACGGGCAATTTAGCATGGCCAATTCACCTGGCCTGCACATCTTTGGACTGTGGGAGGAAACCAGAGCACCCGGAGGAAACCCACGCAGACACGGGGAGAACGTGCAAACTCCACACAGTCAGTCGCCTGAGGCGGGAGTTGAACCCAGGTCTCTGGCGCTGTGAGGCAGCAGTGCTAACCACTAGGAGTCAGGAGTGACACGGAGATAAGCAAAAGATCCAACAATCCAATACAGCTCTTACTTGTGTGCTTACTTGATAGTGAAAGATCTCCATCCATGAAACCCATTTAAAATTCTTACATTTCCTCACACAGCTAATCACTTATAAAAGCAAATGTCTATTTAGATTCCACATCAAATTAAAGTAATCCCTTAATAACCTTTGAAAACTATTAAAATTTTAATTCTGTTGAGATACTTGAGTTTTTGGAAACTCAGCCAAGCATTCACAATGACATAATAATAATCATTGGGGAAATGTCAATGAGGAGCTCCATTGAATGTGCATAAATGACTATGAATGTTTTTCTAAACTGTACCACCAGGGGTGTGTCAAGTATAACAGTCCAACAGAGGTTCCTTTTAAGTTGCACTGCTAGCTGCAGACTTCATTCAATGTTTAAAGACTAGGATATTTAAAAAACCATCAGATCATGACACTTGAGCATGAAGATATCCACTCTTTAAGAGTGTTTAAGTGCATTTTATTAATTTGAGAGTCTCACTCTTGCAATAATGCAAATGGCATCTGTTTTGAACTTGGGACCCAGTTTCTCTGACCACGCTGAGTTTGGGCTCCCCTCCTCCTGTGATTCACGTTCCTCCCCTTCCCCCGATCTGTCTGGGAGCCATGCATCATTTGTAATGGTCTTTCTTACTCTGTGGATAGGTGGTCCTAACAGTCATTTTTGAATGAAAAGTGAGGTTTTCACTCCATTGCAGTCTCTGACTGCAAACAAATTCAGAAGACATTTTTATAAGTGATTCTAACTTCTCTGAAGCCAAGTGAAAAGATTCTTGAATGTAATTACAACTTTTCCGCATTAATTGCAGTGCTAGCAACTCTCACAGTACAATACTCAGCAGCTGGACTCACTTACTTTAAACTTTGTAAACCCCAAGAGTGTAAGTTCCCCAACAGGCCTTCACTTGCCTGTTTCTGGCACTGATGGGTGACAGGGATGGATATATAAGGCAGGTCTGCCCAATGCTGATCCTGCTGTGCTCCTGACAGCTGTAAGCTCCACAGGAAAGCTGGGAATCATTTTGCTGCCATCACCTTCTCCTTCAGTTTCAGAGTACTCGGACATTGAGTTGACTTGGATCAACTGCCAAGTGTCAGCGTTGATAAAGGAATGTGTCCAAATGTAAAAATGTTCCATGTGTCCATATTTTAGATGGGAATGGGTAAATATGTCGATTGAACAGATGGAGCTGGATTCCTCAGCTGGAGATTTCTTTTCTTTCTCTCTCTGAAAGGGTGGGTTGGAACTGTCAGGATAGTTTTTGCTTCAGATTCTTAAAGGCCAACAGTGACAAGGAGACATCAACCAGAACGCCCTGCTGCCTAGATGGTAATGGCTCCTCATGTTCTTTTCCTTCTGTCTGGAGGCTTTAATCCTTTTAAAATATGAACATTGGAGTTTGGGAGCAGCTTTAGGACACTCAGCCCTTCCAATCTGCTCTGCTATTCAATAATGCCAAGGCTATTCCAGTCTGCTGTGCTATCCGAAAGATGTTGTGAAACCTGAAAGGGTTCAGAAAAGATTTGAGGATGTTGCCAGGGTTGGGGGATTTGAGCTACAGGGAGAGGCTGAACAGGCTGGGGCTCTTTTCCCTGGGGGCTGAGGGGTGACCTTATAGAGGTTTACAAAATTATGAGGGGTATGGATAGAATAAATAGGCAAAGTCTTTTCCCTGGGGTGGGGGAGTCCAGAACCAGAGGGCATAGGTTTAGGGTGAGATGGGAAAGATTATAAAAGAGATCCAAGGGGCAACTTTTTCACACAGAGGGTGGTACGTGTATGGAATGAGCTGCCAGAGGAAGTGGTGGAGGTTGGTACAATTGTAACATTTAAGTGGCTTTTGGATGGGTATATGAATAGGAAGGGTTTGGAGAGATATGGGCCAGACGCTGGCAGGTGGGGCTAGATTGGGTTGGGATATCTGGTTGGCATGGACAGGTTGGACCGAAGGGTCTGTTTTCATGTTGTACATCTCTATGACTCTAATGCCATGGCTATTTCAGTCTGCTCTGCTATTCAATAATGCCATGGCTACTCTGATTATTCCACATTCCCACCTACTCCTGATGAACTTTCACCCCCTTGCTTATCAAAGATCTTTCTGTCTGTGCCTCAAACTATATTCACAGATACTGCTCCCTTTCCCTTTTGCGGAAGAGAGTTCCAATGACCTATGACAATCTTAGAAAAAAAATGTCCTCATCTCTATCTTGAATGACTGACCATTCATTTTTAAACAGTGACCCTAGTTCTAGATTCTCCTACCAAAGAAATCAGCCTTTCCATACCCACCTGATCAAATCCCTCAGGAGCTTGCATACTTGAATCAATTTACTTTCTAACTCTTCCAAATTCCAACTGATATAAACCAGGTCTGTCCAACCTTTCCTTATGAGACAACCCACCCATTCTAGGTGTTGGTTTGGTAAACCTTCTCTGAACTGCTTCCAATGTATTTAGATCCTTTCTTAAGTAAGGAGACCTATTCTGTACACAGTAGTCCAGAAGTGATTTCACAAATATTCTGTATAACTGAAGCAGAACTTCCTTATTTCTGGTGTCCAATTCCCTTTATAAATAGAATAGAACATTGCATTTTATTTTCTAATTAATGGATGCATCTGAATGCTAATCAATATCAATTTATACAGTAGGACACATATTTCCCGATGTATCTTGGAGCTCTGAAATCTCTCATCATTGAAATAATACACTGCCTCTGCTTCCAGGCACTCGTAATTTCCCTTACTTAAGTTTAAAATGTTAAGTTCTATTCACTCCCTCAAACTGTATGTGAAATTTATATATGATCATTGCTACCTATGGGTGCCTTCAACCTGGGGTCATTAATTAATCTGACCTCATTGGTTATTACCAGGCCTGCCCTGTGCTGCCAGAATATGCTGCTTTAAGAAACTACCCTGAAAACATTCCACAAATTCCTCATCTAGGGTATTTATTTTTACTGATTTTTCCCATCTGTATGTAGATTAAAATCTCCCAGGATTATTGCTGAACCCTTCCGACAATCTCCCATTGTTTCTTCTTTGCTATTGCATCCTAACATATGGTCACTTTTATGTAGCCTGCATACCTCTCACACAAATGATCTCTTGCCTTAATTATTTCTTATATCTATTCAAACTGTTTCTACATCCTGATTTTCTGAACTTAGTTCACTCCTCTCTACTGTGCTCTGTGTGGAGTTTGCACATTTTCCCTGTGTCTGCGGGGTTTCCTTTCACAATCCAAAAATGTGAATCGGCCATGCTAAATTGCCTGTACTGTTAGGTGTAGGGGAATGGGTCTGGGTGGGTTGCGCTTCAACGGATCAGTGTGGACTTGTTGCCAGGGTTAACAGAACCATCATTAACAGAACCATCCCTCCACCTTTTCTGAGTTTCCTGTCTTTTCTGAAGATCATATGGTTTTCAATATTCTGATCCCAGCCAATGACATCCTGCAGCAATGACTCATACTGGAAATTAGATCATACTTGTTTATGATTCTTTGCACTGAAAGCTCATCTATTTTGTTTTGGATGCGACATGCATTCAAATGGACGGGTTGGACCGAAGGGTCTGTTTCCATGCTGTACGTCTCTATGACTATGACTCTATAAATACAAAAAATTAAGATTTGTGCTTTTGTACCTAGTCTTATCTGCTGACTTGCTTTTAGATTACTTACAGTGTGGAAATAGGCCCTTCGGCCCAACAAGTCCACACTGATCCGTTGAAGCGCAACCCACCCAGACCCATTCCCCTACACCTAACAGTACAGGCAATTTAGCATGGCCGATTCACATTTTTGGATTGTGAAAGGAAACCCACGCAGACACAGGGAAAATGTGCAAACTCCACACAGAGAGTCACCTGAGACAGGAATTGAACCTGGGTCTCTGGCACTGCGAGGCAGCAGTGCTAACCACTGTGCCACCGTGTAAGTTCTTTAATATCCAGTCCTGATCTGTTTGTCATTTAACACATTAATTCCTTCCTTTTGTGCCTTGTCTCGACTCTTCATCACATTTTGCCAAATTTGATCACCTGCCTCCAGTTAAAAAGCCTCTCAATCTTCCTAGTTATACAGCTCCCCAGGCACTATTCTATACAGATGTAGACTGTGAGAATGATACAGCCCCTTCTTTCCTCATTATTGGTGCCAGTGCCCCAGGAGATAGAACCCAATTCTCCCACATAAGTCTCTAAAACCTGCACTCATCTCTCTCAGCTGATTTGCCCTATGCTATGTTCATTGGTCAAGGTTACTCAAAGACATCAATGGTCACTGAAATAACTCGACAGAGGCCAGTATCCCATCACCAAGTCACCCTTTATTTACACGTGCACAGGACTTGGCACTGATCCAGCTCCCTCAGAGCCAGCTCTCAGAGTGAACAGAACCACTAACACTCTTGTTTGTAGCTGACAGCCAGGGCTCCCTGATTGGACCAGGCTAACAACCTCAGTCAGGGAACTCATAATCTACGAGATCCGCCTGGCTGTTCTCTTACAGTTGCCTGACAAACAGAAGGTTAGGATGTATTTGAGGGTGGGGGACTGTGAGTTCATATCTGCGGATAAGAATAAGTGGTTATTAAATGGCATGAGGAAAGGCCTAGGGAATGGGACTTACTGAATAGCCCTTCACATATATTTAAATGTGTTTACATCTGTTACATATGTTTAAAATTCATTGCAGAGGGGATTGCCAGTGTTTATAATTAAGAATCAACCACATTTCTGTGGGTCTGGAGTCAAATATAGGGCAGACCAGGTAAGGATAGTTAGACACAAAAACACTGCAGATGCTGGAATCCAAAGTAGACAGGCAGGAAGCTGGAAGGACAGAGCAAGCCAGGCAGCACCAGGAGGTGGAGAAGTCGATGATTCAGGTGTGACCCTTCTTCAGGACTTGGGGTGGGTATAAGGGGAGCTGCAGATAAAGGGGGTGGCTGGGGCAGGGAGGTGAAGTGGGGATAGATCTTCTCCAATTTCAAACAAATTCCCTTACCATTCCCTGATTCCCTTCCCAGTCCCTCCCCTTTCCTTCCACTCCTCCCTGCCACCAACCAGGTTCTTTCCACCCATTGACCAACCAGGTCAAACCCTCTGCCTGTCTTCACCTATCCCCACTTCACCACCCTGCCCCTGCTTCCCCCATTTATCTGCAGCTCGCCCCCCACACTCATCCCCAATCCTGAAGAAGGTTTAAACTCGAAACATCGACTTCTCCACCTCCTGCTGCTGCCAGACCAGGTAAGGATGGCAGTTTCCTTTCTTAATGAACATTAATGAACTGGCTTGGTTTTTCTGATAAAAATCAACAAAATCTCCATTGCCATAGAGTCATTGAGATGTACAACATGAAAACAGACCCTTCGGTCCAACCCGTCCATGCTGACCAGATATCCCAACCCAATCTAGTCCCACTTGCCAGCACCCGGCCCGTATCTCTCCAAAACCTTCCTATTCATATACCCATAATTTCAGCATGGGCTGTAGAAGGATTTAAACCCTGAATCATTAATTATCTGGTGACAACATCACGAGACCATCACTTCCCCTTCCACTCATTCAGTGTTATAAACGTTGTTGATTCCACATCCTATGACTGGCAGGGGACTGACCCACCAAAGCAGCCAAAGGAGGCAAATTGTCTGGTTTGTAGCGAGATTGGAAATGTGGAGATTTCCCCTGACATTGAGCCAATGGAAGCATGTCAGGCACCGTATAAAATAGGAAATTAATCTGATGCTAATCTGCAGTACTTCCTGAGACCAAATTCTACCCCTTTAGGCATGCCATGCGGTGAAGGTGTCTTGTGGTGCAGTGAGTGTCTTTATGCTTGAGCCAGGAGGTCTATGTTTAAGTCCCATTTACTCCAGGCAGTGCAGCAATGTCTCAGAACAAGTTAACTGGAAAAGGTCAATAAAAGGAAGGCGTGTCTCTCTTTAAGAAAGGCTTTAAAATTGCATCATGTCATCAGACTGAGATGTTTACATGGCATTTCCTTATCTCAAAGCAGTTGTCAGCCAATTTGTAAATAGCTAAAAATCACACAACCCCACAAGTTACCTGATGAAGGAGCAGCACTCTGAAAGCTTGTACTTCCAAATAAACCTATTGGACTATAACCTGGGGTCGTGTGATTATTATCTTTGAGAAAGTGAGGACTGCAGATGCTGGAGATCTGAGTCAAGAGTGTGGTGCTGGAAAGCCACAACAGGTCAGGCAGCATCCCAGGAGCAGGAGAATCAATATTTCAGGCAAGAGCCCATGATGAAGGGCCCTTGCCCGAAATGTCGATTTTCCTGCTCCTCGGATTCTGCCTGACCTGCTGTGCTTTTCAACTATATCCACCCCAGTCCAACACTGGCACCTCTACATCATATTTGAAAAGAGTTAATAGCCTTGATAGTGAGGAGAGAAATGTTATACTCTTGTCGTATGTAATAAGAACTTACATGTAGCTTCACCTGTATTTGATTATTTCTGAAATGCACTGAGCCATACAATAATACATATAAACATAGAAACATACAAGCACGAGAGGGCCATTCAGCTCCTCAAGTACGCTTTGCTATTCAATAAGATCATTATGGATCTAATTACTCCACATTCCCACTGATCCCCTGATAAGCTTTAACCTGAAAGTGCTGAGCAAAAGAAGGGCAAAATCAATCATCCCTTGTCGCTTGTTCCAACAGCAGTTCAATGTAAATTGCTCATCATTTCACACCTGGGCCAGCAACTTGGGACGAGGCGGAAGCAATCAGAATTCCAAACAGGAATCTGGCAGGTAATTCAGTAGGAATTGGTGCAATGAACAGGGCTGTGAAAGCAGTTAGGAGCAAACCCTTGGAGATTTAATTGCACTTAGACTGCCCTAATTGGACTTGAATGCAGCATGTGGGGGACTATACGATAATCGTGTCTGCTGGTACCCCATGGAAAGCCCTGTGGGTGGTGATGCTAATAACCTCTAAGAAATGACTTCCACTGCCAATGTGTGGTCCTAATGAGCCAACCTCTCATCTATTAAATTGGAAATCTCAAGTAATGTGACTCAATTGAACAAAACAGTACATGGGGATTGAGCAGAACATTAAGCAATGGATGTAGATTTATGTTTTCCAGATAGCGCTCTGAGGTGGATGGGGAAAAAAACTGCCCTGGCTCATGAAAAGACTAACAACAAGGATTTAAGGTGATTTGCAAAATTTCACACGGCCGGGTGTTAGGGAGTGGAATACACTGCTTGGTGGAGGTAAGTTCAATTGAGACATTCAAGAGGCATTGGATGTTTATTTGTATAGATATAGAGAGCAGGGGTATGGGAAAAATGCAGGAGATTGACATTTGATAATGATGCGATAATGATGAGATAGTGATGGACTGATGGCATCCTCCTGAACTATAAGACTTCCAGGATTCTTCAGGAGTTGGTACATTTAATACCAAGGATCAAGACATTGGGTTTTAATGCTATATTTACAAACCTTATTTCCGGCAATTTGTTTCCCCGTGACAAGTTGCATAACACTCTGGCTTTAAACACTCAGGATTGCAGTACGGTCACACTTAAATACATAATCAATGTCAACACCCAAATGACAACAAACTAAAAGGACATGGCTGTTCCAAAAATGCAAAAACAAATTGAAATGAAGCTTATTTTCATTATTAAGCAAACCTCTCAATGTAGTTCATTGGCTCTTGCACTGCCCATATTTCCCTCTTTGTGAGTCTATATCATTATGATTCCAGACTAGACCAACAATGTCATGTCACAATCCAGCTGAGGGCTATTAACAGCTATTGTTACAGTAGACAAAGGATGATATCATGGAATCATAGTGATCTACAGCACAGAAAAGTCCCTCCAGCCCATTAAACCTGCAGCCATCAGAAACAACCATTTATCCACTCGAATCCTATTTTCCAGCACTTGGCCCATAGCTCTGTATACCATTGTATCACAAGCGCACATTACAATACTTAGAGTCATAGAGATGTACAGCATGGAAACAGACCCTTCGGTCCAACCTGTCCATGCCCAACCCAATCTAGTCCCACCTGCCAGCACCCGGCCCATATCCCTCCAAACCCTTCCTATTCATCTACCCATTCAAATGCCTCTTAAATGTTGCAATTGTACCAGCAACATATCCTCTGGCAGCTCATTCCATACATGTACCACCCTCTGCGTGAAAAAGTTGACCCTTAGGTCTCTTTTATATCTTTCTCCTCTCACCCTAAACCTATGCCCTCTAGTGCTGGTCTCCCCCACCCCAGGGAAAAGACTTTGTCTATTTATCCTATCCATGCCCCTCATAATTTTGTAAACCTCTATAAGGTCACCCCTCAGCCTCCGATGCTCCAGGGAAAACAGCCCCAGCCTGTTCAGCCTCTCCCTGTAGCTCAGATCCTCCAATCCTGGCAACATCCTTGCAAATCTTTTCTGAACCCTTTCAAGTTTCACAACATCTTTCCGATAGGAAGGAGACAAGAATTGCATGCAATATTCCAACAGTGGCCTAACCAATGTCCTGTACAGCTGCAACATGACCTCCCAACTCCTTTACTCAATACTCTGACCAATAAAGGAAAGCATACCAAACGCCTTCTTCACTATCCTATCTACCTGCGACTCCACTTTCAAGGAGCTATGAACCTGCACTCCAAAGTCTCTTTGTTCAGCAACACTCCCTAGGACCTTACCATTAAATGTATAAGTCCTGCTAAGATTTGCTTTCCCAAAATGCAGCACCTCACATTTATCTGAATTAAGCTCCATCTGCCACTTCTCAGTCCATTGGCCCATCTGGTCCAGATCCTGTTGTAATCTGAGGTAACCCTCTTCACTGTCCACTACACCTCCAGTTTTGGTGTCATCTGCAAACTTACTAACTATACCTCTTATGCTCGCATCCAAATCATTTATGTGAATGACAAAAAGTAAAGGTCCCAGCACTGATTCTTGTGGCACTCCACTGGTCACAGATCTCCAGTCTGAAAAACAACCCTCCACCACCACCCTCTGTCTTCTACCTTTGAGCCAGTTCTGTATCCAAAATATTATGAGGGTTTCTGTCTCTACCACCCTTACAGGCAGCAAGTTCCAGATGCCCACCTCTCTTCAGGTGAAAATAATTTTCCTCACATCTCCTGCCCATTACCTTAAGTCTATGCTCCCCTCCCCTCCCCCCAAGTCAATGATCCCTCTATCAAGGCGAAAGCTTTCTTCCTATCTACCCTATCCATGACCCTCATAATTTTAAACATCTCAATCATGTTCCCCCCAATTCCACCCCACCCTTCAATCTTCTCTGCTCCAAGGAAAACAATCCCAGTTTCTCTTCATTATTAAAACTCTCTAGCCTGAACAATACTCAGTAAATTTCCTTTTCATCGTCTCTGGTGCAATCATGTGTCTCCTACAGTGTGGATTCCAGAACTGCACACATTATGTTAGCTGTGGCTTAACCAACCTTTTCTACAGTTCCAACATAATCTGCCTGTTCTTAAACTCTATGCCTCAATTAATAAAGGCTAGTGTCCCACATTAACCACTTTACCAACCTGTTCTGTCACCTTAAGGGACCAATGCAGATGCACACTAAAGTCCCTTTGATCCTTGATACTTCCCAGGATCCTACTGCTCATCATGTATTCCCATGTCTTGGTTATCTTGCTCAAGTGCATTACTTCATCCATATTCAGCGGACTTACAAGAGAATTAATCCACAAGGTCCTATTGTTTTAAACAAACAAATCATAAACTTTATTGCATAGAGTTATAACAGGACAGCAATCTATAAGACATGACCAGCATATATTCTAACATACGGAATTCACATCTGATGAATATAGGTAACAGATAAACTGTGGTCAAACACCTGACAAAGGGTATCAAATAGAAAATGCAGTCAACTGATAGATTCTACAGATTTGTCAGCAACTCCTAAGATGTAGTGACACAGTGGGTCACCAGATCTCATTAAAACTTCAGAAGGATTCCAATTCTTCACTCTTGACAATCTGGTCTTGAAAGTTCCTTGAGCTGCTCCATCATTTCTTTCTGGAGATGATGGACTCCTTTCTGGAGTCTATGTTCCCTTAGATTCAGCCCGTCTTCACAGGGCAACTCTGATAGGACAGCAAACCACGAGCCCCTAGGATTTTTTTTTTCAGAGACCTAACCTTGTTCAGCTGTACCTATTGGTTCCAAGGAAGTTTTCTTGAGACCCACTTACAAAGAACCATTCAAACACTCCTCGGACTTCCCTCAGAGCCTCAATGGTACAGACTGAGTACAGTTCATTTATCCGCTCAATAGCCTACTTAAACAGCAGTGCTGCTTAACATGGTGATAGTGAAGCCTGCAGATGCTGGAGAGTAGGAGTAAAATAAATGCTCCTGGAGAAAGCACATCAGGTCAGGCTGCATCCGAAGAGGAGGAGGGTCAATGTTTTGGGCATTAGCCCTTCATCAGGAATGTGGAGGGGGAAGGGGGCTGGGAGATAATGGGGTGGGGTGGGGGGGGAGGTGTGGGTGTGCGGCTGGGGGAAGGCAGGTAGGATGGCGATAGGATGGATGCAGGTAGGAGGCAATTGTAATATGGTGGTGGGGAGGGTGGAGCAGATCATTGGGAAGGCATTTGGACAGGTCAAAAGGGCAGTGACGAGCTGGAGGGTTGGATCTGGGATGAGGTGGGGGCTGGGGAGATTTGGAAACTGATGAAGACAGTGTTGATACTGTGAGGTTGTAGGGACCTGAGGTGGAAGGTGAGATGACCTTACTCCATTCGGTGAATGGCTTTGATTTGCCGGTGAAGGAGCGCCAGGATTTGCTCGTATTTCAAGGAGAGGGAGTTGAAATGGTTTGCCACAGGGCAATGGGTTCTTTGGTGCGTGCACACCAGAGATGTTCTCTGATATGCTCCACAAGCTGGTGCTCGGTCTCCCAGTGTAGAGGAGACCACATCATGGAGCCTACTCTCTCCCTCTCTCTCACACACATTGTCTTACTCTAACTACCTTTAAACTACTCTTCAGTAATCCTTGAACTGTTTTGAGCCACTTAACAACCACTGGAGCAATCAGTCCCTGAATGAACCAATATTCAGACTGCTGGCTTCTACAATATATTTGGAAAGAAAACAAAATGGATTTCATCATCGTGTCAATTTCCAATCTCTCATTCATCTGCAACTCTGTTGCAGTCTTTTTCATCTATTCCTTATCTCCCATGATGCGATGTTTACACTTTTATGCATGAGACACAATTTTTACCAATTTATATTTTGTGCTGGAGTTTTCCCACATTGGCCTCTATGCACTACACTGAAAGACAGGCTAAAAACAATTGTCAGATTTATTTAAAAATTTTGTAATTATAGAGAACCAAAAGAATACAATTGAAAACTGTCAGAGGAAACATTTATAAAACCAGTCAAATCAATCAAAAGCGCATTAAAATATTTTGTTTCAGAATGCATTTTTCAGATAGTCTGAAAATCTGCCAGGTTTTTGAAGGCATCCTGATGAAATCCTTGCATGGATCATTTGGGAATGTTCCTCTGACTGAATACTGAACTAAGGATTTTAACCGATTCATGCCACAGGTTTTATAACATTGAAAGTTGGACTTGCTCTTCAAGGTGTTTTGGCATTTGTGGTTTGGTGGGAAGGTGAAAGACAAAGTTCTTTCAACATGAAGGAGTCTGTGAGGGTGGGGTGTTCTTTGGGGGTATGGCGGATTAGAGGAATGAAGCCACAAGACATAGCTAACCAAAAGGAGCAAGGTTTCGTGGGGAAGACATTGTTTTGAGACGGGAAAATGGATTTTATTCAAGCCTCAAATTGGGTCAAGGTTTATAAATGGAGAAGACACAAATCCTGGAGAATTGCCTACTGCTGGTCCCTCCCTCTCTCTCACTCATGGAGCTCAGAGCAAAGAAACACACTTTTAAGATTCGACTATTTATGAGGCTAGTATGAGTTCTGTCAGGCGGCACTTCATCACACAAAATGTAATGGAAGTATGGACAATGCCCCCACCACATGTCATGTTTAGGTCAATTGCAAACGTCAAAATTAAAATTGAGTTAAGAAAACATCTAATTGTACAGGGAAGTAGGTCTGAAGGGCTGATTACCCCTCTCCATTCACACCTTCCCAAACAAACTTTCTGTATACCATCTCCTTGAGGGATTCCACCTTGCTCGTGTCATTTCCACGTGGGTGTACAGCAAAGGGGTTGCTGATGGCAACCACAAGTCAACAGCACTGGGAGGAAAATGCGAAAGAATTTACAAAGAGCATGGACAGAGTAGATGTAGCGAAGATGTTTCCATTGACAAGAGACACTAGGTCCCAAGGGCATAGCTGTAGAGTAAAAGGAAGACCTTTTAGACTGGAGATAAGAAGAAACGTCTACAACCAGAGAGTGATGAATCTATGGAATTCACTGCCACTGAAGGCTGTGGAGGCCAGGTCATTGAATATTTTTAAGACTAAGATAGATTCTTGATTGTCAAGGGGATCAAGGGTTACGGGGAGAAAGTGGGAGAATGGAGTTGAGAAACTTATCAGCCAAGACTGAATGGTGGAGCAGACTCGATGGGCTGAATGGCCTAATTTCCCCCAAGTCTTATGGATTCTCATACTTCAGTGTCTCTATCTGAACCTTCTAGTTCAGTCTGTCATCATTGTTTTGGAAAAAAAATGTTAATTAATACAACCACATTTTATCATCATCCAAAAGCAAACCATGAATTGTCTCACACAGCGGCTTCAGCACAACGATCATGTGGTGTGGACATAAAGAAGGTGTAAGTTGGTAACCTGATCTAATCAATCTTGACATGGCAGCAGACCCCCTCTGAGACAGACCCCTGAAGAAGGATTACACCTGACTACATCGATTTCTCCACCTGCCTGGCTTGTTGTGTTCTTCCAGCCTCCTGCCTGTCTACCTTGCAATCCAGCATCTGCAGTGTTTTTGTCTCTGCACAAGGGATAGGCCATTCAGCCCCTCAAACCTGTTCCACCATTCAATCAGATCTTGGCTAATCTGATTCTAACCTCAACAGTTTCCTGCCTTCTGCCAATAACCTTTCATCCCCTCCTTTAGCGAGGGTCTATCTATCTCTGTCATAAACTGATTCAAAAACTTTTGTTCCATCACCTTTTGAGGAAGAGAGTTCCAAAGGCTCTCAAGTCTCTGTGGGGAAAGAAATTCTCATCACCTCAGTTTTAAATGGGTGATCCCTTCAATTTTAAACATTGATTTCTTGTTCCAGATTCTCCCATAGGAGGGGACATCCTCTCCATATATACACTGTGTTCCTTCAGGATTTTATATGCTTCAACCAAGTCACCTCTTGTTATGAAGAACCACGCAGCACATTAGCAGAAGCATCTCCAGCTACATGGAACACTGTGTATAGTATTGGGCTCCTTATTTACCGAAGGCATGGGAAGCAGTTCAGAGAACAAGCCTAACCTGCCCAACATTGAAATAACCCACCCATTCCCAGTATTATCACAGAATCTCTACAGTGCAGAAATGGCCATTTGGCCCATCGAGTCTGTAACAAGCCTCAGAAGACCATCCCCCCCATAACTCCTGCATTTCCTGTGGCTAACCCACCTAGCCTGTACATCCCTGGACACTACGGACAATTTAGCATGGCCAATAAGACCATAAGACCATAAATCCACCCTAACCTGCACATCTTTGG
Organism: Chiloscyllium punctatum; assembly: GCF_047496795.1. Lineage (NCBI taxonomy): Eukaryota > Metazoa > Chordata > Chondrichthyes > Orectolobiformes > Hemiscylliidae > Chiloscyllium > Chiloscyllium punctatum. Next base: position 6,906,996 of record NC_092754.1, read on the forward strand.
ATTGTGGGGGGAAACCAGAGCACCCAGAGGAAATCCACACAGAGCCGGGGAGAATGTGCAAACTCCAGACAGAGTCGGTGAGGGTAGAATCGAACCTGGGTCCCTGGTGCTGTGAGGCAGCAATGCTAACCACTGAGTCAGTGGACCTTCTCTGAGCTGCTTTCAATGCAGTTACACCTTTCAGTAAATAAGGAGATCAATCCTGTATCCAGTACTCCATGGGGCTCACCATGCTTCTGTTAATTTGCCGTGCAGTTCTTCACAATAATAAAAGCCTGACATTCCCTCTGTCTTAGCCGAAGAGTCATATTATCTACCAGCTCAGCGTAGACAGCATTCTTTCACCTCGCTTTTAAAAGGCAGCGAGAAATACTGCTTAGTGAAAAACATCTTCTTTACATTAACAGAAGAGCCTTCAACGTTTCAGGAGCTGGTTCAATTTGCGATTGGTCTGTTTGCTGAGCTGGTAAGTTTGTTGACAGATGTTTGATCCCCACTCTAGGTGACAACATCAGTGCGGTGTTACCTCCTGTGAAGTGCCGCTGTACTGTTCCACTTTGAATTGATGTGGTTCTGATGAAGGACTTTTGCCCATAATGTCGACTCTCCTGCTCCTCGGATGCTGTCTGACCTGCTGTGCTTTTACATCACCACACTTTTCAACTCTGACTCTCCAGCATCTGCAGTCCTCACTTTTTCCCATATCCCTCTAAACCCTTCCTATTCACTTACCCATCCAGATGCTTCTCAAATGTTGTAATTGTACCAGCCTCCACCACTTCCTCTGGCAGCTCATTCCATACACACACTACCCTCTGCATGAAAAGTTGCCTCTTAGGTCCCTTTTAAATCTATGTGATTTTGCTTTTCTCTGCACTGTATAATGGTTTATAGACTATTAGAAAATATTCAATGAGTGTAGCTGGATAGTTCTCCTGTTTTTGCAACATCAGGTCATTTAGATGTGAATTGTTGTTTCTGTGTGTTCATTAAATTGCAGCACAGTCTATAACTTTGCACCAACATTAGTAGGGCTGTGGACCATGAGGCACTAATTCTAATTTATGTGTTTTTCTTGACATGGAACCCAGTTTAGGATTTGCCGACAAAACATTTCCTTCCTTGTGAAAAGCTCCTCGCTGGTGTGTGTCTCTAATACAAAGCATCTGCAAGCACTTGTAAAACACACAAGAGCCACGGTTGAGCATCCAAAGAACTGACTTGGAGACCGACCAGGAATGTGGTTTGATCTGGTTTTGCACTCTTTTGCTCGTAGAAACCTTATTTATTTTTTACAAAACGACTAGTTCTGGACAAACAAGTGAGATTCGAGAGTGGGAGGGAAAGAAATGCATGTGAGACGGGTAACGATGTTTGACTAAAAGGTTAAAGAGAAAGATTCTGCAGCTCCCACGGGGAGCGTTTGTTGACAACAGTGATTATGAAGTAGCTGTTCTAGCAGCATTCCAGAAGAATGGCTCAGATATTTGGCACTGGGCTTTTTGTTTCGCCATAATATTGGATCAGTAGTTCAATCGAACGAAGGCCAAAACAAAGAAGCTTTAAAAAAAAACCTCACTATTTGAACCATATTTTAATATTGGAGTCAGGCAAACAAGAAATAGCTTCACAGCTTTTTGGGCCAAACATTGAATCTGGCAGTGAAGCTGTCATGTTGATTTCTAACGGAGGGTAGTTGTCTCAGCTGCAGCTGTGATGGATCTTTCAGCGTGATGTGCCACTGGACATTTGTGGAGACCTTGGCGAGTGAGTTTGATAAATATATGACCTTCTTTATAAGAAGGGTCTAAACTGCTCCACTCTCCCAGCAGTTAGGTCTGAGAGTGGCTTCCTCCAGTGTGGGATGGATCGCAAAATGCCTATCAGCAAACCAAATCACGCTCCTTAAAAACTGCCAGACTCGAAGCCATGTTCCATGGGAATAAAGGTGACAAATAAGTTCAAGTATCGCCAGGGATTTTTCCTCAATCACCCTATCACACACGAAAACACGACCTGAGAATATCACCTTTGTCCATTCAACCACACATAATCACCACAGGCTGAATCTGACCAGAGATGGGGTTAGTGTCATTTCCCCTCCATGTTCATGGAGTGTTCTTCTCTGTGAGGCCATGGGGGGGGTTTTAGAAACATCAAAAAATATAACAGGACCAGGCCATTCAGATCTAACCCTGCATGGCCTTAGCACTGCCTACTCTCTCAGTCGGTACACCGCTCCATCTATTGCCCCTTCTGTACCAGCACTAACAGCTATGTCACTCACTTTCATCTCTCTTAATCCCTCCCTTTCCCTTGTTCCAGGATCTAACAGCTCCAAATGGTCTGTGCTGATGGTAACCCCGTTAAATGTCAATGGGCAGTGGGTTAGATCATCTCTTATTGGAAATGGTCATTGCCTGGCATTTGTGTGGCATGAATGTTACTTGCTAATTGTCAACGCAAGTCTGGATATTGTCCAGATCTTGTTGCATTTGAACATGGACTGCTTCAGTGTCTGAAGAGTTGCGAATGGTGCTGAACATTGTGCAATCATCGACAAACGTTTCCATTTCTGACTTTGTGATGGAGAGAAGATTGTTGGTGAAGCAGCTTAAGATGCTTGGACTCAGGACACTACCCTGAGGACTTCCTGCAGAGATGTCCTGGAGCTGAGTTGACTGACCTCCAACAATCACAGCCATCTTCCTATGTGCCAGACATGACTTGCTGTAGGTGTGACATTGACATGAGAGATGTCATACAGCAATCTGTCCACTCCTTTGACCAATGACTGCTGACACCCATGACAAGTCACCTGGTTTTGTGTCAATGATAACCAGCAGGGCAAGGCTGAAGGACAGAAGCCCATCTTATGAACTGGAGCTCACCCCTCAGGCCCCTCTTAGACCACACTCACTTCATACATAACTGGATGCTGTACTACAACCCTGCCTTACCCTGAACGTTTGCATCTTGCTCCATTAAAGCCAGACCTTAAAGGCTCATTGTCCTTCTGCCTTGCCCTGCATTTTCCAGCTGGGTGGTTGAAATGTCCTTCTTGCTAATATATAGTAAGAGGCATATTAACATGGATTATTGCACGTTATCACTTCCATTATTACATGATCTCACCTTGTTAACATACAGGTTCCTGTTCTCCCTGATACCGGATTGAAAGTAGATACCAAGATCATCAACATGCAAGCCAGACTGGGTACCTGGTAACTCCACCTCACCACTTGCTGCTCTAGAGTTCCATGTTAGACACTGAGCACCAACATCTCTGAGCACACTCCATGGGCGTGACTGCAGGGCACCCCATATCCACGGGGTTAGCATCTGACATGTAAGAGTCTCACCACATCAACATGGTACATCTCTGTTCCACTTGCTATACAGTTCTGCACTTCAATGTTGCATTTTGGAGCACACCACAACTTCTCATTGCAATATTTTCACAAGGACAAGTACCCAGTCAGGCTTGTATGTTGGAGAACAGGAAACTGTATGTTAACAAGGTGAGGTCACGTAATAATGAAAGTGATAAAGTGTAGTAATCCATACCAATACACCTCTTACTACATATTAGGTAAAAACAATGACTGCAGATGCTGGAAACCAGATTCTGGAGTAGAGTGGTGCTGGAAAAGCACAGCAGTTCAGGCAGCATCCGAGGAGCAGGAAAATCGACGTTTTGGGCAAAAGCCTTCATCAGGAATACAGGCAGAGTGCCTGAAGGGTGGAGAGATAAATGAGATAATTATCAGGCACTCTGCCTGTATTCCTGATGAAGGGTTTTGCCCGAAACATCGATTTTCCTGATCCTCGGATCCTGGCTGAACTGCTGTGCTTTTCCAGCACCACTCTACTCCAGAATCTTACTACATATTACCAAGAAGCATGTCTCAACAACCAGTGGAAAAATGTAATATTTTGGTGGTGATAATGAGGCTACAGACTTTTCTTTAACATTAGGGCAACAGGTAATTACTTGAATTAAGAATTAAATAAAAGCCAAGCTTTCTCAATATAAAATAGCGTTAGCAAGATCTAAAACACACAGCAAAACTAAAGCTTAACCCAGTTCCAATGCGACATGTTACATAGGCTCAAGTGCAAAGAAATTACACCTCCATCTCAACTCTTTAAAGGCTTTGTTGAATTGATTCTTGACAGTTTCTTTGACACGAATCATAAAGACAATTTGATGAATCCTTTCTAAAACTGTTGATGCATAAATCTGAGAGCCTAAACCTTCTCAGTTCTAATAATGCACAGATTTATGACCAAATCCTCCTGTCTTGGATGTTACACAAACTAAATCCTTCTGCTAAAGTGATTTGTTCCCTAAAATGCCCGGAATCCATCTTCAAGGAGAGAACCCTTTAAGGGTACATGGATGAACCTTGAAGTGTTAGAACATTCAAGGCTACAGGCCAAGTGCAGAAAAGTGCAACCAGTTTAGATGGGTCAGTGCAGACACGATGGGCTGAATAGCCTCTTCTGTTCTGTATGACTCCACATGAGTTATACATTTCTTATAAGCATGGAAACAGACCCTTCAGTCCAACTCATTTCATCCCAATACTAACAGGAATAAGTGTCTAGATAGGGGCCAATGGTTGGCTGACTTCCATTGACATGGGAATATTTGGGCAAGTCAAGATTAGAGTGGTGCTGGAAAAGCAGAGCAGAGGTCAGGCAGCATCCGAGGAGCAGGACAATCGATGTTTTGGGCAAAACCCCTTCATCAGCCCTTTTGCCTGAAACGTCAATTTTCCTGCTCTTTGGATGCTGCCTGACCTGCTGTGCTTTTCCAGCACCACTCTAATCTTGATTCTAATCTCCAGCATCTGCAATATCCACTTCTGCCATATTTGTGTAAGTGACAACATGTATTTGTAAGTGGAGACATGTATTTGATAAGTGCCACATACATCTTGCATTGGGCTGTTCATAAAGATTGAACAATGGACAGAGTCCTTGTTTAAGAAAGATACAGAGTTCATCTCGTTTATATCCATTGGCACTTTATGTGCATGTCGCCATCTCGAATTATCAAGCTATTGGCATTATATAACACAGTCAACATGGATATAAACTTAACAAATCAGAGCCCATTCTATTCACTTCAATCAAATAGATTCTCTGATTCAAGCACAAAATATCCTCTAATCAAACAGCTTCTAAACTTAAATGTAAATTGTTGCCATTGTATAGATCCTTCAGAACTGCTCAGTTAGCTGGCTGACAGGAAAGGCAGTGAAAGGGGTTGATGCATTGTTACAATTGTGAAGTTTATAAGATGGGTATGTTTCGGAACTGCACCTTGATATTAAGATAATGCAGAGGGAGTCATAGAATTACAGAATCATAGGAAGTTCACAGCACAGAAGTGACAATTTGGCCCATTATAGAAAACCTACAGCACAGAAAGAGACCATTCGGACCATCAAGTCTGCACCAATCCTCCAAAGAACATTCCACTCAGTCCCAGCTCGCCCCACCCTATCCCTGTAACCCTGCATTTCCCATGGCTAACCCACCTAGCCTGTATGTCCCTGAACACTGCAGACAATGTAGCATGGCCAATCTACCTAACCTCCACATCCTTGAACCATGGGAGGAAATCGGAGCACCCAGAGGAAACCCACACAAACGGGGAGAAAATGTGCAAACTCCACACAGTCATCTGAGGCCGGAATTGAACCCAGGTACCTGATGCTGTGAGGCAACAGTGCTAACCATTGAGCCACGTGCTGCCCAAATTGTCTACACAGGAGTGTGAGAGGTCATCTGGCCTGCCCTGAAGCTTTCTTGACAGCAGGCCTGGTTTGGGTTGTTAAAGGGAGGTTGTGTTCCTGTGTGATGGTTGGAGACACTAGCAGCAGCCTCTGAGCTAGCAATGTGTGGAAACTCTCCCAAAGCCCCAGAAAGGCATGGAGAATATTGGATTGTAATCAATTGTGCTGTAAACTGTCCATTTAAACTGTATCTGTCCATTTCCTTCTAAGTTGGAAGAGAATTGGAGTTAAGAATCCATAATCAATACTTCTATCTGGATGCAAGAACTAGTGTGCTTCACATTGTCTTAGGGAGGGGGACAGAGAAAGCCTTCTTTGTGATCAGGTTACAGGTTTCCCTATAGATCAATGAATATCACAGACAGGGAGCAGTTTGTGTGTGGTCAGCAAAGAGGGGAGAGCTTCTTGCATTTGTGAACTGACATAGCCAGATAAAGGAGAGTTAAGGTTTCTTGTTTAAGGTTTTAACACTCTTGCCTTCATTGCTCAGACCTTTGAGTATAGGAGTTGGGACATCATGTGGAGGTTGCACAGGACATTGGTGAGATCTCTTCTGGAGTAGTTCTGGTCCCCCTGCCATAAGAAAGATGTTATTCAGCTGGACAGAATTCAGAAGAGATTTACCAGGGTGTTGCCAGGAATGGAGGGTTTGGGTTATAAGGAGAGGCTGGGGCTTATTTCACTGGAGCATAAAAGGTTGAGGGGGTGACCTTATAGAGGTTCATAAAATAATGAGGGGTATGGCTAAGGTGAATGGCTGATGTCTTTTCCCTAAAATGGGGATTTCAAGATTTGGGGGAGTCGAGGAGAGAAGAAAGATTAAAAAAAAAGACAGCAGGGGAATTGTTTTCACACAAAGAGTAGTTCATGTGTGGAATGAACTTCCAGAGGAAGTAATGGATGCAGGTTCAGTTTCAATGTTTGAAAGACATTTGGATAAGTACATGGATAAGAAATGTTTGGAGGGATATGGGCCAGGAGCAGGCCGGAGGGACTAGTCCAGTTTGGGATTATGGTTGGCATGGACTGGTTGGACCAAAGGCTCTGCTTCTGTGCTGTATGACTCTATGAGTCTGGTTGGAGGTAGGCACCCCACAGTCATCCAAGAGTTCCAGTAGATTTGTCCTGGCAGGACCTGGGAGAACAAGAATCATCAGAATTGTCTTTCGTGATAATAATAGATTTGGGAAACTGTCTATAAACGAAGGGAGGTGCCTGGAGGTGGTCACTCCAAGTTGCTAATTAGTAAAGCTCCCATCAGGGTGTTCACATGCATATTAAAAGTCTTTTGGCAGTATTCAAAGTTGAGCTGGAATTTCCTGCTATCTTCTTTGTTAGCCGAATGCAAATCTTTGCCTTTTTGATGAACACATGATTAGAATAATAGATGCAAACTAAATTCATCTTCAGGTTTATTTGCCTAGTTTGCATTTTATCCTGTTCCTCCCAGACAGAGCCAATAATAATTTGCCGGAAACATAATCATGCGATTGTCACTTGAAGCAATGAAACTGGCATTGACTCGAGATAAATATAAAGAAGAAACTGCCAGTGGAAGGGAGGGAAGATTCTGGAATCAGCTCATCTCTGTGTTTTATAGCTAGGGTTATATCTTGAGATTCACACTTTAAAAATCAGAATTGCCCCCAGTTCAGAACATTTAAAGTGGTTGCAACTTTGGCTTCTCTGACTGAACAGAGCATGTGTGTGAGGGAGTGTGTTTGAGAGAGTGTGTATGTGTGTGTGTGTATGTATGTGTGAGGGTGTATGTGAGATTGCATGACAGTGGATGTGTGAGTGTGTATGAGGGTGTGTGTGTGACAGTGTAAGTGAGTGTGTGTGTGAGGGTGTGTATGAGTTTGTCTGTGTCTGATGGTGTGCATGTGAGGGTGTGTGTGTGCAGGAGGTTGTCTGTGAGGGGCTGTGTGAGGGGGTGCAAATGAGGGTGTGTGTGTGCGTGTGTGCGTGTGTGTGCGTGTGAGTGTGTGTGCGTGCGCGTGTATGTGTGTGCGTGTGAGTGTGTGCGAGTGTGTGCGCGTGTGTGAGTGTGTGTGTGAGTGAGTGTGTGTGCGCGCGCGTGTGTATGTTTTTGTGTGTGTGTGTTCGTGAGTGAGAGTGTGTGTGTGAGTGTGTGTGTTTGAGGTGCCAATGAATGTCCACAGGCGTTTAAACCAAAGATTGCATCACAGTAGTGATGGAGCCTGTCCTCGCCCAGCCTCTGCTCACACGAGTTTCAGCAGTTGTCCCTGGTTATGAAACACAAACAGGAATCTTGGCTGATTCTTTTTCCTCGACTGATCCCAAGAGCTGGATCCAGCATCATCACTTTTATATTCTCTTGCCAGAACAAACTAAAGGTTTTGCAGAGAGCACGCTCAGTTATTTGTCTCTGCCTTTCATTATACATGTGGTTGTTGTGTGTTTATTATCAGTAGAACAGGGGACAGTACCCACAGGAGGCAGCTCAGTAAGTCTACCCTCGAATTAAACCAGCAAATAGGTTAAAAGACTGTAACAATTTTACTGTTGATTTCCATTTAACAGCAATAGATAATAATCTTTGTGTGGAGGAAACAGATTAGGGATTGCTGACCAAGGGTCCATGAAGAAGGGCTCATGCCCGAAATGTCGATTCTCCTGCTCCTTGGATGCTGCCTGACCTGCTGCGCTTTTCCAGCAACACATTTTCAGCTCTGATCTCCAGCATCTGCAGTCCTCACTTTCTCCTACAAGAGTCCATGAAGCCATGTCCAAAATACTCCTTACACTAAACTTAGTCCAAGAGAACTGATAAAAGTAGAGTACGCTGTTCCTTTAAGTGCTCAAACCTTACCGAATGTTGCAAAAATGGGTTCTTCGTTAAATAGCCTCATGAGTTTTACCCAAACACAAACTGTTTGCTGGTTGCTGGGCAAGTGTTTATCTGGAACCGCCAGCAGTAATGCAAAAGAAAAAAAAATCACAAGAGACAAGGAAAGCAAACGTTATAAATCAAAAAGAAAAAAATACGAAAGATAGAGTGTCAAATTTACAAGGTGACTTAATGTAGGACTAATCGGAACCATGTGAGACCAAGAGTGAACATTCTGTTTTTCAGAACTATGTAATGACACCTGCTATGAAGGAAGTGCTTAACCAGACTGGGATTTTGCAGAGATTTGACTCCCATTTCACTTTTTAAAGCTGAAAATTTTGACGGACAACCCCGGGGAGCATCGTTTAATTCCCATTTTTTAGTCAAAGACTATAAGTGAAAAATAATCTGGTTCCACAATTTTTTTTGATGAAACTGTGCAATCTATGGATGGCGTCATTAGTGGTGACAGAAGCTTTAGGTACTTGTCTGGGATTGCTCTGTCCATCTACATTACAATGATAGACCAGCAAGAGCACGATCTCAAATTTCAGGACTTTATTGGAAACAGAAGAGATTCAGGGAAGAAAAGTTTATAATTAATGCTGAGTTTGTAAAGGTTAAGTATGTTCAGACAAATTAGAAAAACAAGATTGACACGACAGATAATTAAGATTCTATTATTTCATCATAGTCCATAAATAATTGTTCATTTGTCATGCTGATTGTGAAAACACATGGAAAATCTTTGATACTTTTTTCCAGCTGCAAACAACAGGAGCAAATTCTCTTTGACACAAGTCGCTACATACCTATTTACAGAAAAAGTTAATACAATACATTAACACTAGGAGGTTAGAACTGTTCCAGGAATAGAATATAGAACATAGAACAATATAGTACAGAACGGGCCCTTCAGCCCTCAATGTTGTACCGACCTGTGAACTATTCTGAGCTCATCCCCCTACACTATACCATCATCATCCATGTGCTTATCCAAGGATTGTTTAAATCTCTCTAATGTGGCTGAGTTAACGACTTGGGCAGGTAGGTCATTCCATGCCCTTACCACTCTCTGAGTAAAGAACCTGTCTTAAATATATCGCATCTCAATTTGTAGTTATGCCCCCTCATACAAGCTGACGTCATCATCTTAGGAAAAAGACTTTCACTTTCTACCCAACTAATCCTTAAATAGTTAGAAAATATCTTGCTTAAGCCATCTTAAATGACCCACTGATGTCAGGGAGTATAGCAAACTCTTTTATTTGTATTCTTACACAGAGATAAGTCAACTGTTGCAATTAATGGATTACACCCGCCAAATAGTACTTTCACCTTCCCTTATCATAGAGTCACTGAATGTTATGGTTCAGGCTTCAGGAGTGGATGTTGGTGGATAGATAATGTTCAGAAACAGAAACACTGAAGTCGGAGAAAGGAAAAGAAGAGTCGGAGATGGGAGTCAAAAAGTGTGGTGCTGGAAAAGCACAGCAGGTCAGGCAGCATCTGAGGAGCAGGAGAGTCGAGGTTTTGAGCATAAGCTCTTCATCAGGAATGATGTAAAGTCAGAGATGGACCAGTTGAAGGTAAAACAAAAGGATGGAGATTGGAAGCAAAATTGATTAATATTTCCAATTCAGGATGAGAGTAGAGAGCAGCACCAATACCACCATTGATGTACCAGAGAAAGCATTAGGGATGGGAGTAAGAATAGAAACTGGAACAAAGAGTATTATCTTTTATTCATTCGTGGAACATGGGTGTCACTGGTGGGGCCAGCATTTATTGCTCTTCCCTAGTTGTTCTTGAGAAGATGGGGGTAAGCTGCCTTCATAATCACTGCAGTCCATGTGCTGTAGGTAGACAAACAACACCCTAACAGAGGGAGTTCCAGGATTTTGATTCAATGACAATGAAAGAATGGCAATACTATTCCAAGTCAGGATGAGGAGTGGCTTGGAGAGGAACTCTAAGGTGATGGTGTTCCCATGTATCTGCTGCCCTTCTCAACTGAATGGTAATGATCATGGATTTGGAAGGCACTGTCTAAAAAGCCTTTGGGAATTTCTGCAGTGCATCTTGTAGATGGTACACATTGCAGCCACTGAGTGTCAGTGGTGGAGGGAGTAGATGTTTGTGGATGTGGTGCCAATCAAATAGGCTGCTTTCACCTAGATGGTGTCAAGCTTCCTGAGTGTTGTTGAAGTTGTGCCCATCCAGGCAAGTGAGGAGTATTCCATCACATTCCTGACTTGTGCCTTGGAGGTGGTGGACAGGCTTTTGGAGTCAGGAGTTGAGTTACTCACTGTAGGATTCCAATCTCTGATCTGCTCTTGTAGGCACTGCATTTATATGGCTAGGCCAGTTGAGTTTCTAGTCAATGGTAACCCTTGGGATGTTGATAGCAGGCGCTTTAATGATAGTAATGCAAATGAATATTCAGGGACAATGGTCAGATTCTCTCTTGTTGGAGATGGTGATTGTCTGGCTTTTGCTTGGCGTGAATGTTACTTGTCACGTTTTAGCCCAAACCTGGATATTGTCCAGGTCCTGCTGCAGTGGGACACAGACATTTTCAGTATCTAAGGAGTCGTCAACATTGTGCGACCATCAGTGAACGTCCCCACTTCTGACATTGTGATGGAGGGTTCCTTTATATTTGTTCTAGATACCCCACAAAGAGACAGACGTATTTGGGACCCATGCAAGTGCCCATAGCCACATCTTTGACTTGGAGAAAGTGAGATGGTCAAAGTAAGACTGAGCTCAGCCAGGTGAAGGAGGCTGGTGGTGAAGGGGAGCTGTTCAGGCAGGGACTGAGCATTCAGACACTCTGGAAGGGGGAGGGGTGTGTAGAAGGATTGCGAGGGTCAAACAACTGGGGATTGTAGAATGGACCGATTTCCCACAGTTACTGACATTAAGCATCACAAGATTCACAAATGCAAGTGGGCTGAGACTGAACATGAGGAAAAATATAGAATCAAGTTTGGAAGAAATCTGTCCAGTAAGGTAGGCACAGCTAGAGCTATGGCAGTGACTGAAGAAGCTTTCACAGAAAGGAAGCAAGGATGCAAGGAGATTGTTAGTTCTCAGACTCGTGCTGCAATACAGGATAGACTCGTCGAGTCGTAGAGTCAGACAGCACAGAAGCAGACCCTTTGGTCCAACTCGTCCACGCTGACCAAGTTTCCCAAACTAAACTAATTCCATTTGTCTGCATTTGGCCCATATCCCTCTAAACCTTTCCTGTTCATGTATCTGTCCAACTGTCTTATAAATATTCCAATTATACCTACATCTACCACTTCCTCTGGCAGTTCATACACACAGCCACCTTCTGTGTGACAATATGCTCCTCAGGTCCCTTTTAAATCTTTCTCCCCTCACCTTAAAAATATGCTCCCTTGTTTTGAACTTCTCCACCCTCAGGAGAAGACATTCGCTATTAACCTTAGCTATATGCCTCATGATTTTATAAACCTCCCTAACATCATCCCTCAATCTCCTACGCTCCAGTGAAAAACGTCCCAGTGAAAAAAGTCCCAGTCTCGGCTGTACAGGACATTGGTGAGGCCACTTTTTGAATATCGTGTGCAATTCTGATCTCCCTCCTATCAGAAGGATGTTGTGAAACTTGAAAGGGCTCAGAAAAGATTTACAAGGATGTTGCCAGGATTAGAGGGTTTGAATGACAGGGAGATGCTGAATAGGCTGGGGCTGTTTTCCCTGGAGCATCGGAGGCTGAGGGGTGACCTTACAGAGGTTTATAAGATCATGAGGGGCATGGATAGGATCAATAGACAAAGTCTTTTCCTTGGGGTGGGGGAGTCCAGGACTAGAGGGCAAAGGTTTAAGGTGAGAGGGGAAAGGTATAAAAGGGACCTAAGGGACAACTTTTTCACGCAGAAGGTGGTACATGTATGGAATGAGCTGCCAGAGGAAGTGGAGGCTGGTACAATTACAGCATTTAAAAAGCGCCTGGATGGGTATATGAATAGGAAAGATTGAGAGGGATATGGGCCAAGTGCTGGCAAATGGGACGAGATTTGGTTGGGATATCTGGTCGGCATGGATGAGTTGGATCAAAGGGTCTGTTTCCGTGGTGTACATCTCTACAACTCAATGACTCTCCTTATAACTCAAACTTTCCAGTCCTTCCTATAGCAGGGTGACCAAAACTATACACAGTACTCCAAAAGTGGCCTCACCAATGTCCTGTGTAACCTTAACATGACATTGCAACTCCTATACTCAATGGTCTGAACAATGAAGGCAAGCATGCTAAATATTCTTAACCAACCTGTCTACCTGTGATTTAACTTTCAAAGAACTATGTACCTATTCAACAACACTACCTAGGGACCTACCATTAACTGTGTAAGCCCTGCCCTTGTTTGTTTTACCAAAATGTAATACTTGCATTTATCCATTCCTCAGTCCATTGCCCCAATTGATCAAGATCCTTTTGTAATCTTAGATAACTTTCTTTACTATTGATGACATCACCGATTTTATTTTCGTGCGCAAACTTACGAACCATGCCTGCTAAATTCTCATCCAAATTGTTTATATAAATCGATGTGACTTATCCTGGTGAGCTCAAAAAGGTCCCTACAGCAGAACCGGAGCTTCAACTCTCCTGGTGATGTCCAGTGGTGCTATAAGCAAACATCTGGAGGCTCTATCGTTCCTCGTCTTAAACTAGGTGACATTTACCATTACAGCCTTGTGCATTTGAATGTAACTATTTAACATGATAGATGATTTCCAATGATAGTGCATAGCAGTTGTGTTGTGAGATGGTAAGAGACTGGTTTAAGGTCATAATTCTGTTTGTGGTGAATATTTGACCTGCGTTCTGCTCCTTCCAGGCAGGCTGTTTGCTGATGCCTGCCCTAGTATTAGACCAGCATGAAAGTATAAGATGGAATATAAGTTATTACTAATGATTGTTGCTCCAAAAACAGCAGAAGCCTCAGATCTCCCTGGTCTAGGAACTGCCATCGGATTCAGTTTCAGAATAAATAAACACAGTGGGATCCCAGTGGGATTTCTCAGTGGGAATGGTTAGTTTCTGAGTCATTGTCCATTAATGTTAGGCACGCAGACTGTTTACAGAAGTGACTGATGCCGTCGTACTCCACAGGGAATCTATGGCAAATATCAAAATTGCAACATGTACAGGCAGCTCAAACATCTGACTGTTATATCAGGAACCTGGCTTAATTCTCCAGCAAATCTCTGAGTTCTAATAGTTACTCTCCAAACAGGAGTGGGGTGGAGTGCTGTATGGACCCTACCAGTCTCTGTCATTTCTTATGAGGTGTTAGCACAATTTACAAAAAACATGTATTAATATAGCACCTTCCACATGCTCATGATATCAAAAAACATTCTTTAACCAATTAAGTACTGTAATGTAGGAAATATGGAGTGAATTCATGCAGAGTAAGCTCAGACAAGTAGCATTGAGATTGATTAGATTAGATTAGATTAGATTACTTACAGTGTGGAAACAGGCCCTTCGGCCCAACAAGTCCACACCGCCCCGCCGAAGCGTACCCACCCATACCCCTACATCTACATCGACCCCTTACCTAACACTACGGGCAATTTAGCATGGCCAATTCACCTGACCTGCACATCTTTGGACTGCACATTGTGGCCCAGTAATATTTTTAATGAAGTTGGCCAAAGGATTTTTTTTATTCATTCATGGGATGATGGCATAGCTGGCTAGGCCAGTAGTTATTGCCCCTCCTAGAGGGAAGTTAAGAGCCAACCATATTGCTGTGGGTCTGGAGTCACATGTAGGCCAGAGCAAGTAAGGATGGGAATTTCCTTCCCTAACAGACATTAGTGAATCAGTTGGGATTTTCCAACAATTGAAAATGGATTCATGATCATTGTTAGACTCTTAATTCCAGTTTTGTACTGAATTTAAATTCTATCATTTGCTGTAGTAGGTTTTGAACACTGGTCCCCAGAGTGTTACGTAGGTCTCTGGATTAACAGTCTAGTGATCATACCACTGGGTCATCACCTCCTCCATATATATTTGCTGAGGCACTGATGAGAACCCCACCCCCCCCAACTCACCATACCTCTCTGAATCAGTTTTGTGAGATCTTTTATGTCCACTCAAGAGAGTAGACAGAGACTTGGTTTAATGTCTCATCTGAAAGATGGAACCTCAAAAGTGCAGCAGTGTCTGACTGAATCGTGTGCTCTACCCTCCAAAGTGGGAGTTAAAAACCTCTTTCTGCAGGGAGGTTGGAAGTGAATCACTTGATGTCAGCTTTGCCTGTATCTGAAACACTGGCAGGAGCCAATGCATCTCCTTAATAGTTGGACAACAGGACCAAAACAAATTTAAAAATGTTAATACGCAGAAGAGCTTGCAAGATACATGCTGACGACAAGTCTGTAGGCTGGATAAAAAGTTCAGCCTCATGATTTAAACAATTTGTCTACTGTTGCACAATAATACTTGTACAGCCATAACTTATTACTTTTTAAATCCCGGTTTAGAGTATTGGGATTGCAATCTGAAGCATTCTTTCAGTTTAATCTGTTCGGTTTTTCCAGTGGATGTCAACTTGGCAATGGAATACTGATGAGGTTACAACCCTCACAAATTTAACTCAACCCAGAATTTATTTTGAGCCATACATGAAGGTTACCACATAAACAAAATCATAGATAAAACATATTTAAATAAGGAAGGATGTGAAGGCTTTTGTGGATAAGGTTAATGGGAATGTTTCCCAGGATGAGAGACTCTGGTAACATGGTTAGACTAGAACAGTTGGAGCTCCTCTTTCCTTCCAGGAGAGGACATTTGTTGGAGGAGTTCAAAATCTGGGAAGTAAACGAGAGAAGGTTTGTTGGATTAATCCATGGAATGAGTGGAGTAATAACCAGACAGACTAGGCCTATATCCTGCGAAGAGTCAGAGGTGACCTAATTGAAACATATAAGATCCTGAAGGAATTTGACCAGGTGGATGTGAAATGTTTATACTCTATGCCCCAACTGATGAAGGCAGCCATCTCATAAACCTTCTTTACCTCCATATTCAATTGTGTTGCCACTTTTAGGGAGCAATGGATGTGCACCCTGTGATCCCTTTGTCTATCAGAGCTCCCAGGGATGCCACCTTTTACTGTTTAATTTCCTCTTGCATTTGACTTCCGAAAATGCATCATCTAACACTTGTCCAGATTAAACTCCATCTGCCATTTTTCTACGCAACTTTCCAACTGATCTATATCCTGCAATATCCTTTGATGATCTCCCTCATTATCCACAACATCACCAATTTTTGTGTCATCTGCAAACTTACTAATCAGACGACTTACATTGATATACTACCCAAACCACAGAGCGTCCAGCACTGATCCTTGCGGAACACCAATGGTCACAGTCAGAAAAAAATCCCTCCACAACTACCCTCTGTCTTCTATGACCAAGCCAATTTTGTATCCAACTTACTCACGCACCATGGGTCCCCTGTGACCTAATTTTCTGGGCCTGCCTGCCATGAGGCACCTTGTCAAATGCTTCAGTAAAGTTCATGCAAGTCAATCCCATCCCTAAGAATCTTCTCCAATGATTTCCCTACCATTGATGTAAAGCACAGTGGCCTATAATTTCCTGCATTATCCCAGTTGCCCATCTTAAACAAAGGAACGACATTGGCTATTCTCCAGTTTTCTGGGGCCTCACTTGTGGCTAAACAGGATCTCTGTCGAGGCCACAGCAATCCCCTCCCTTGCCACCTTCAGTATCCTGGGATAGATCCCATTGGACCCTGGGGTTTTGTCGACTTTGTTGTTTCTCCATCCACTCAATACTTCCTCCTTCTTAGTTTTGACATGCTGTATAATATTAACATGCCCCTCCCTAACCTTACCATCATTTATATCCTTCTCCTTGATGAATACCCTTGTGAAGTACTCATTAAAGATTTCACCCACTTCCTCTGGCTTCATAAATTAATTCCCTCCTTTGTTCTTGAGTGGACCTCCATTTTCCTAACTACCCTCTTGCTCCTAATATACATATGAAATTCCTTGGGATTTTCCTAAGTCCTACTGGCCAAAAATATTTTGTGGCCCCTTTTAGCCCTCCTAATTTCTTGTTTAAGTTCTTTTCTGCTCCCTTATATTCCTAAATCTTTCTCTTTTTGACCAAACTTTCAATATCTATGCAGCGCCTAACTGAATTGAAAGGTACGTTGCTTTGTTAAAATATTACTCAATGAATATCGATGGATTTGAGATGCTCTGCCTGGAACTGGTCATATCAAAAGGAACTACACAGATCAGAACACATTTGGTTCCCTGCTTCCACTAGAGCAGTGGTTTTGTATTTTGCAGTGTGATGTCCAAGGAATGAAGAATGTGTTTTCACACACCACACTGTCTCTGGAAGGAATTCAGAGTCCCGGTAACTATGTATGTGCTAAACTCTTGTCATGTCACTCATTATTATGTTAATCTGGATATCTTTGCCAAAATCATAACTGTACCCATACAATACTCTTGTACGCACACTGCCAATGAATGGAAATCAGGAGGGTCACTATTTTGGAAGCTAATACCATTTGTTTTTACTCCTGTGGCAACTGTCTCCATGGAAACCCAGAAAGTTTGTTCTCGACAATTGAGAATTTTTACCTTTTTTGCACATTCCTTGGATTTGATTCCAGTTACTTCCAAGAATAATTCCCATTGTGCCTCCAATTACAGCATTTTTGTTCAGCCTGCAGTTCTGAGCTCCAGGCACATGAAATTAATTTGCTTGGGCCCTCCTCTCCAGTTCCTCTGAAAGCACAGCCTTCATAGGCACTAAGATATAACAGATACAGTTCTAGCTACAGCCTCACATAGCAAGCTGGATGCTTTTCACAGTGCTTTGGAATATTCTAAGGACCACACTGGATACCAACACATGGTCTGGCAAGAGCCAAAGGCAACAGGAATGACATTAATTGTCTTGCAGGGAGTTACAAGGCAGTAAAATCAATTGAGGGATTGAAATGACATCATTAACCAGGAGAGCAAAGTTTGGATGGTTTACTGGTGTTAGTGGATCTCCATAGTAACAGAATTTAACCCCTTCCTAGGTATTTCTTATCGCTGACCTCCTGATTTCTTCTGAAGGCATCTCTGCATCTCTGGGTTCGAGGGCAGTCCCCAAAGTGCTGACCAAATGAATTTGTAGATAGTTTTAATCAACCTATTATGGAGTTAGAGAGCACAGAAACAGGCACTTTGGCCCATCATATTCATGCTGACCAGCTTTCCAAAACTGAACTCATTGCACTTGCCTCCATTTGGCTCATATCCCTCTCAACCTTTACTAATCATGGAACTTTCCAAAAGCCTTTTCAATGCTGTAATTGTACCAGCCTCCACCACTTCCTCTGGCAGCTCATTCCATACACACACCACCCTCTGTGAGAAAGAATTGTCCCTTAGGTCCCTTTTAAATCTTTCCCGTCTCACCTTAAACCTAAGCCCTCTAGATTTGGACTCTTCTACCCTGGGAAAAAGACCTTGACTATTAACCTTACCTGTGCACCTCATGATTTTATAAGATTATCCCTCAGCCTCCTAGGTTCGAGGGAAAAATGTCCCAGCCTATTCAGTCTCTCCCTAAAACTTAAATTCTCCTGTCCTAGTAATATCCTTGTGAAACCCACTTTAACCCTTTCCAGTTTAAAAACATCCTACCTACAGCAGGGTGACCAGAAATGTAGGTCCTCTAAATTGGTCCTTCCTAATGTAACACAATGGCCCAACTCCTGTCCTGAATTGCTTTGATTGATGAGCGTTCTGGGAGAGGTGGGACTTGACCTTGGAATCCTAGTTCTTTGGTAGGGACTCTACCACTGCATTACAAGAACACTTTACTTTAAGTTGGCATAATATTGTTAACCACTGGAGACAATCTGTTACTACTAACAGATTGGTGATCGTCAGGATCTCATTAGGGATCCATTGTAAACAACCTGGAAAACTTCTCCATTCTAATCCCAGAATTGTTACCCATATTCTGAACTCTATCTTTTCCATTGCTTTCTTTCACCTCCCTTTTAACCTTTGCTCCCTCACCCTCCTGAGCCTCGTTAAGATACCGTGCAAGTCCAGAACAACTGCCTAGCTTTTCAAGATAGTTCCCTATCAACCTCTTCAGAAATATTATTACACACTACTGGAGCAGATGGGACTGGATCCTGGGCTTCCTGTATCAGAGGTAGGGGCACTACAAACTGCACCCCAGTGCTGAAGTGGAATTGCTAATGAATTCTGAAGCAGGGTCACTGGACTCGAGATGGTAACAGGGCTGCTTTCGCCACACAAGTGGTGCCAGACCTGCTGAGTTATCGAGTCATAGAGTCGTGCAGCACAGAAACAGACCCTTCAGTCCAACTCATCCTAAACTAATCTAATTACATTTGCCAGCACTTTGCCCATATCCCTCCAAACCTTTCCCATTCATATACCCATCTAAATGCCTTTCAAATGTAGTAATTGTATCGGCCTCTGCCAGTTCCTCTGCCATCTCATTCCATACACGTACCACCCTCTGCATGAAAAAGTTGTCCCTTAGGTCTTTTTTATATCTTTCCCCTCTCACCCTAAACCTATGCCCTCTAGTTCTGGACTCCCCAACCCCAGGAAAAAGACCCTGTAAACTACCGTTGTTTTGATCTTTTCTCCCCCCAAAGTTCCTAAACAATGTAACACAGTCACTACTGTTTCTGGATTCGAGGAAATCAGCTCCAGCACCTAAAATACCTCAAAAAAGGAGCAGCTCTCACAGCCACAATTTTTTTCCTGTCCTCCATCTTTTCCTCCTCTTTTCTCCAAGAACTCCTGTTTTTGGATGTAGGTTTGCTCACTGAGCTGGAAGGTTCATTTTCAGACATTTCGTCGCCATATTAGGTAACATCTTCAGTGCGCCTCCGGAGAAAGCCGGAACCTTCCAGCTCAGCAAACAAATCTACATCCAGAACCTCAACCTGAGCTACAAATCTTCTCAAAACTCGCTAATTCCTGTTTTTGTTTGTTGCTGATGGTATAGTTTGCAGGCATTTTTAATCAACCTGCTCAGACAGATTACAACACGTCGAGGGTACTTGGGGCTTGAAGTCTCCTACTTCAGAGGTAAGGACACTACCATTGCTCCACAAGTGCCCTAAAGGATTCCTTTTGTCTCTTTAATGATCCTCCCTACTTGCATTGACACCTTCAATGACACATTCAACACTGTGGAGTAGCCACTCGTGTACGACATTTTGATGCTAAAAGCACATCACTTTTTTCATTTTTTATATAAAATATACATATTCTTGGGATAAGATGAGGTTGCAGTTGCTGCCCATGCTTGGTTAGACTGAAGTGCCTGTGATTGGTTGGGGAGACAGGGTGATGTAGTAATGCCAAGCAAGCTAGAAACTATGGCTAATGTTCTGAGAACTTGTGTTTGAATCCCACTATGGCAGGGGGGTGAAATTTGCATAAAATCCAATATAATTTGGAAGAGAGACAGGCCTAATGCCAACAATGTAACTACAGCTAAGTGTCATAAAAACCTATCTGCTCCTTTAGGGAGGTGAAGGCCAGGGTTGGAGGGTTTGAGTTGTAGGGAGAGACTGAACAGATTGGGGCTGTTTTCCCTGCCGCATCAGAGGCTGAGGGGTGACCTTTTAGAGGTTTATAAAATCATGAGGGGCATGGATAGGATAAATAGTCAAGGTCTTTTCCACAGGATAAGGGTGTCCAAAGTAGAGGGCTTAAGGTGAGAGGGGGAAAGACTTATAAGGGACCTAAGGGACAATCTGTTCATACAGAGGTTAGTGCATATGTGGAATGAGCTGCCAGAGGAAGTGGTGGAGGCTGGTACAATTACAACATTTAAAAGGCATTTGGATGGGTATATGAATAGGAAGGGTTTAGAGGGATATGGGCCAGGTGCTGGTAAATGGGACGAGATTAATTTAGGACATCTGGTGGGCATGGACAAGTTGGATCGAGGGGTCTGCTTCTGTGCTGTGCATCTCTCTGAATCTAAATGTGCCATCTTTACCTGGTCTGGCCTTCATGTGACCCACAGCAAAGCAGTTGCCTCTTTAATGCCATTGGGTGATTAGCAATGGACAAAAAATGCGTAGCCAGTGACCTCCCCCACATTCTGTGAATGAACAAAATTAAATTCTCTGAAATGTTGAAATCTTAGAGTGTTAAGTGGGCAGTTCCAGGGTGCCATAGGGCTCATGAAGGGATAGCTACAGCCATGTCATATTAGAGGGTGTTTTGGAGGGGATCACAAAGGTTATGGTGCGTCAGTGACATTGTTGTCTTTCTCAGTGGCAGAGGTCACATCACAAGAACGGAATTGCTGCCCAGGTTTTTGTTACTTCAGTTTGTCCTTTAAAGTGTACGTATTCGTGGACGGTCGGCCTATTAACAATGCCACACCTCGAGGGACATGCTTCATCTGAGATGATGGTTTGTTTGTGACTGATCCGAGTGAAGGATCAGCCTGGTTCAGACCAACATCTGATCAATGCCAAGATGTTGATGGCGTGGTAATCCCTGTTACACTCTTTTCAGGATTAAGGGGATCAGGCTGCACTTTCTCTGAAAACTTGCTAAACATTTGGCTAACTGTATTTTGCTTCTCTTGCGGTAAACCACAACGGCCCTGAGTTTGTGAAGTTAAGAGCAGTTATGAGAAAAAATGACTCTGTTGTTACTTTCCAATCATTCCACTGACCGTTTCTCATGAGACCATCACAAGTAGGTATCTGTTCAAATGCCAACCACTTGAGACAAGTGAGAGGGTGTGTTTTAGTGGGATTGCAACATGGAACATTTGAACTCAGTTGCTACCTGCACTTTCAGTAACGCTTTTGAAACACTATGAGTCAGTCACTGATTGATCTCCTGTGTGACTGTATTCCTTCACTTGCTGTGATCTCAGTGGTGCAGTTGTGCAGTTCTCACCAATGTCATACTTTCCACATTCACTTTCAATGTTGTAACCACATCCTGTTGATTTAATGCAGTCTCGTACCAAACCTATCCTGGATCCCGTGGTTGAAGTGCACATTTCCTTTCTGATGCAGTCTGACATTCTGGCAATGCTTTGTGCAAAAGGGATTAGCACTGGGCGGATTTTCTTTGCCAGTGTAAGTCGAGAGTTAAATATTTCACTGATTACTGCAGTCACAGGTCCCCAGAAGGGCTCAACGAGGTTTATTCAGAGATCCACACAGAGCAGCAAGCTGCAATTCTCTGCTTTTGGACCATACCAGGCTTAATGATCTCAACTTGAGACGGGGCTGTGATAGCTCACCCAGTTTTGAAAGGAAAAATCAGCCAAGGTTCTCATTTGGGCTCTTGATCGAGTACATTATAGACCACACAACTGTGGAAAGGAAACTAAGGATGTAATTTATAGACAAATGAGAGAAGCCACCACTGTTACACTTTTCCCAGATCTGCACTCTGAATATTTGTAGCTTCCACATTTGTTTTGTAAATGAGCAACCCACAGAGTCCAAGTATTTTTACTGTTCAGAGGTGAACACACCTCTGGAGCAGGTGGGTTTTGAACGCAGATCTTCCAGCCTGGAGGCAGGGTCACTACCACTGTGCCATTTAGTTAAAGCATTTTTGACCATGCACGATATTGGAAAGCAGGCAATATTCGTGCCACAAACAAAAACAGAAATTGCCGGAAAAGCTCGGCAGGTCTGGCAGCGTCTGTGGAGAGAAATCAGAGTTAATGTTTCAGATTGAGTGAAGAAATGTCACTCGACCTGAAACATTAACTCTGATTTCTTCCCACAGATGCTGCCAGACCTGCTGAGCTTTTCCAGCAATTTCTGTTTTTGTTTCTGATTTACAGCATCCACAGTTCTTTTGGTTTTTAACGTTGATACCACTGCCTGGGAAACCAGGTCAAAGGAGATTAAACTCAGGACAGAGGGAGCATAGCTGGAAGAAATGAACTGAAATGTTTGCAGTAAAGTACTATTGATAAGTAATATTTCTATCGCCAATCCTTTAATTAACATTGGACTGGGTGTTAAGTGAGGATGTGTCCAAAATTCATCCATAATGAAAGACCATGCTGGTTTTTTCTCCTCAGTTATGGAAATGAACTGTTTTACAATACAGCAAGAGCATTTTGATAGCCCCACCCCCAGTACCCAAGGATTAATTAGATACAGGGAGGGAGTAGATTAAAATTACAAAAATATTAAACTGTATGAACCTACCTCCACTGTGTCCAATTCCATTTTGAGCCGAGGTAGTTGGGGTTCCCTTGCTGGGAGGTACAGGTCAGTCAGATCAAATTGTTGGTGTAGATGCCTGCATCAAGCTTTACGACAATTTTACCCACGCAGTGGGCCAGGCCTCCCTGATTGAGGACAGCCAGCTACTGAAAGGAAATGATACTGGAGAAAGATGTTTTTATCGAGGTTCGTCCCGAGCAGCTCCGTGATGTGGGACTGTGTGCTCTGTGGTCTGTTCCCCAGGACACACACCAAGACAAACATTGATTGCACCTGGAGGACCATCAACTCGGTGAAAGATGCTCTTTGGTCTGCCTGAAATTTGTTGGTGTCCCAGAACACAGAGTTGAAGGTGACCGAGTGTTGCAGACTGACACATTCCAAGGTCCAGGACTATGTGCTGAGACGCTAAAGCTTGGGGCAGCTGCCGCCAAGGCACGGCGGGGAAAGACCATTGTCTGAGGTCTTATTGCTGAAGCTAAATGGGGCTCCACTCAGTTACAGGACCCTCCTGGTGCCACAGAGATATGCAAATATAATCTTGTACAAGTGAGAAACACCTTTGGTTATGTTATTGTATGGATTTGAACTGTGACTGTGTATGTGTATAAAGCTATTTTTATGAATAAAGTATTGTTTTGAAATAAAGAGAAGATACAGGCCAAATCCAGCAGGGCTGTTCCAGCCTACACTCCACTTCAAGTTTAATCTGCCTTACCCTGCTTTCCAGATCACCCCTTCCTGACCTTCACAAGGTTCTCTCTCAACTCCATCCTTTCTTCCCTGACCTCCTATAGTCAGACTCATAAATCTCTTCCAGCTGGTGGGAGCGTTTGGTATTTGCATTATATTAATAAAGGAATAGACGCTGCAAATACACTTCTGTCACAAGTAAGGTCCTCACCCCCTGGCAACCTAATGCACAGTTCCAAAGAATAGTAAGAGCTCTTCTGGTACAGTTGTAGTGTCCCGAGCTCTGAGCCAGGAGATCTGAGTTCAAGCCCCACCTGCTCCAGTGCTATATAATGACATCTCGGAACAGGTTTATTGGGGAAGGTTTCTACAACAGATTAGTATTCAGCACCTGATTATGCTGCCCATTGACAATGTAAGGCCAATCAGTAAAGTAGAAGCGTATATCAGAGGGCAAAATGCTTTCTGTTGAATGGAGCCTGTTAAAATTTCAGATCTCGTTTCCATTTGGGTTACACTTATTTTGAGTGTGAATAAGATAATTCTAACTCTTTAATGAAACTGCACCCTGCAGGAAGAAGCCTGTTCATCAAATAGAAGACAATTACATATGTGCAAACTGTAAGACAAGTACTTGATTTTTCAGTATGTCAGGCTGTTGCTTCGGGGGACTCATTGTTTGCAAGCACAAGAACAGATGTGCTAAAGTATTTCCACTTTCTCCATCCCAACAACGTGGAGCAAGCAACTAAAAAGGAAGAAATAGCTCTTTTGGCTTGACAGCTGTTTAAAACGCCCTTCTCTCAGCATTGTTCTGGTGCAGGTTAATGCTTCACTCACTTTCTCCCCCTGTTTTATTAAAAGCAGCATTTTCACCATCTTGCTGCCACTCCATCGTTCACTAACTCCAGCGTCAGTCAAGGCACCCGTGCGAGTTGGCCTTGAGTCAGAGAGTCATAGATTGAAATCTCACACCCACGGATTTCTGCACATCAGCCAAATTGACGCAGGTCTATCCACCAGTAATCAACATCATTACAAAAAATAAATTATTTGGTCATTATTGTCAGTGGCATGTTAATAGTATTTTGAGATACGCACATTCAGGGCATTGTATGGATATGGTTGACCAGAGAAGGCACAGAGGAGATTCCCTCCCCCAGAATGTTTCCTGAACTGGAGCATTTTCGTTATGAAGAGGGAATAGAGTGGCTGGGGCTGTTTTCCTTGGAGCACAGTAATCTGAGGATAAACCTGATAGAGGTGTACAAAGTTCAGAGGAGTGCAGCTGTGAAGAAACATTTCCCCTTAGTAGTGAGATCAGTAACCAGGAGGCACAGATTTAAGGTAAAGGGGAGGAGTTTTACAGGGGATTTAAGGAAGATTTTTTTTAACTCAGAGGGAGGTGAGGATCTCCCTGAAATGGTGCTAGGGGCAGAAACCATCACAGCATTTAAGAAATATTGAGGTGATCGCTTGAAGAAATATGGCATACAATGCAATTGGCCAAGTGCTGAAAAATGGGCTTAGAATAGATAGGTGTGGCACAATGGGCTGATTGACATCTTTCTGTGCTGTAAAGCTATAACACTATGTTTAATTAAGTATTTAGAGCACTTACAAAGAGAGACTGCCGGGACACTAGGTTACTGGTTAGGTGGCAGACATATGTAATGCTGCATTCTGTTCATAAACATGTCAAATGTTTAGGTTCACAGTTCACCGTCTTTCTTGGGATTGGAGTAAATACTCTCATGTTGTTGTTTGCGGCATCTTGCTGTGTACAGATTGCCAGCTGCATTTCCCACAGGGTTCCTCGAAGCAACTCTCAGCATTCCTAACACTGCCCTCAGGAAAGGAACGGAGCAAATTTGCATAA
This sequence comes from Chiloscyllium punctatum, assembly GCF_047496795.1. Lineage (NCBI taxonomy): Eukaryota > Metazoa > Chordata > Chondrichthyes > Orectolobiformes > Hemiscylliidae > Chiloscyllium > Chiloscyllium punctatum. The sequence goes on from NC_092754.1 coordinate 6,932,552, forward strand.
ATGTAAAATCCTGTCCCGTACATCATAAACATGCTTGTCTGATGCTATGGATAATATGGATTTTGTAAGCAAGTTAATCACACTAACATCACCTTCTATGAGCACAACTGATTTGGACCCATAGTCAGACATGTACATTTTAATAACTTATTACATGGACACATGGTTAAAAAATAATTTAGATAAACCAATTTGTTCTTGGGATGTACGTACCACTGATTAAACAACAGATCGATGCAATATTTTAAAGATGTTACTTCTTTTCCACACACAAATTTCGCAATTAAGCCGGATCAAGGAGCTAGCGAAAGAACAAAATATTGCCCTATGACATTAAAAATCTGATGTTGAAAGAATGTTTGCCCTCGTGGGGCAGTATAGAACAAGAGATGATAGTTTTAGGGTAAAGGGTGGCAGATTCAAAACAAAGCTGAGGATGAATTATTTCTCTCAAAGGGTCAAGAATCTATGGATTTCACTTCTTCAGAGAACAGTAGATGCTGGGACACTGAGTAAATTTAAGGAGGAGACAGACAGATTTTTAATCAGTAATGGGTTGAAGGGTTATGGGGAGGAGGCAGGAAAGTGGAGTCTCGGCTCAGATCAGCCATGATTATATCAAATGGTGGAGCAAACGCGAGGGGTTGAATGGCCTACTCCTGCTTATTATTGAGCACTTTGTACAATGCAATGGAATTTCAATGGCTAAACAAAAGTCAGCTCTAATCTTACCTTAAGAGCAGTGTTGTTTTAAGAATTCAATATCCAGATGGGTCAAGGCCAGAAGTAACCAGAGATCACTCTGCCCTGCAACACCCCAGGCTAAGGGTGAAGCTAGAGGCAGCTTTCTCCTTTATGTATTAGTTTTAGCTTTTGTATTAGTTTACATAAGTCAGCAAGAGATGTTCAAATAACTGAAATCCATGGACCTAATGGCTCAGTGGTTAGCACTGCTGCCTCAGAGCACCAGGGACCTGGGTTTGATTTTCACCCTGGAGGTTGGGATATCTGGTTGGCATGGACAAGTTGGACCGAACGGTCTGTTTTTGTGCTGTACATTTCTATGCCTCTATGACTGACTGTGTGGAGTTTGCACATTCTCCCCGTGTCTGCGTTTATTTGCTCCAGTTTCTCCCACAATCCAAAGATGGGCAGGTTAGGTGGATTGACCACAGTAAATTGCCCGTAGCGTCCAGGGATGTGTAGGCATAAGGCGAGGTGCATTAGTCAGGGGGAAATGTAGTGGAATGGGTCTGGGAGGGTTACTCTTCGGAGGGTCGGTTGTTGGGCCAAATGGCCTGTTTGCATACTGTAGGGATTCTATGATTCTAATAAATGCTGCATATAACCAACTCAATCACCAAATGGTATGAATCAGTGAATAAGGAAGACAACAATGCAGGCTTGAAGGCTATGTGGGTTTATTCCACCGCTGCCAACATGCAATAATTCCTTGTGGCTATCTACATGTAACATTTATAATCTATATGTACCTGAACATCTCTTGTTTCTAGAGGTACACTGTATTCCATTGAAGATTTAATTACAATTATGCATCTGTCAGGAAAATTACTGTCTAATCAAACAATCCTTTATCCGAAATCCGAAAAGCTCCGAAATCCAAAATGTTTTTCGTGGCGTGTGGAGCGTCATTTTGGCGTGCGAATGTGTGACCCAACTCCACACCCACCTGAACCACATCACTCAGATGTAACATGACGGCATGGCCCAGCAATAGCAGGCGTCACTTGTGTCTCAGCGCTTGTACTATTCACTCGTGCAATCTGCTGTTAGATAATTTTTTTTATTTCACTGTGAAAATGTCATTTATTGCAAAGTCTGAAGACTTCTGAATTCTGAAAAACAACTGGCCCCAAGGATTTTGGTCAAAGGGTTGTGCACCTGAACAAACAAAAGAAAATTGTTCGGGAACTTTGAACAAAACCCCAGCAAAGAGCAGCCAGAAGTGGAGAGAGTTGAGGAGGAACGTTTACTCCATGTGCATATATGGAGTGATTGATAGATTTATTTTGCACACCAAGGGGATAGAAGGAGAGTGGAGTTGCTATAGAACACCAGCATTGATATGACGTCGTGATTGAGCAGCCTTGGGGGACTAAATAGCCCCTTCCTGATCTTATTCCTAACATTGTTAATTAATTAAATGCAAATTAAATAATAATACAACACAGAATGCAAACACAAATATAAAAGGTAGAAGATATATGGATTAGTCTCTCTGAATGGTTCATAAAGCACAGACAGAGGAACTTTGATAGTTGAACAGTCAATTTTAGGATTTTATTGGTTTAGCGCTTAGTTGGAATAATTTTATCCTGGTTCCTTCTGCTGGTGATTATCTGGCAACATTCAAAGCAAAAGAGTCCTTTTTGTTTGACCACACACCAGCCTCCTCTCCAAGGCTACAAAACAACATGAAGTCTTGAGTGAACAATGTTTTTTTCCTACAATAGCGATTAAGCTGCTGAGAGATCTAGACTGTAGGTCAGCTGTTGTTGGGAGACTGTCCAAACTACCCAGGGCAGGAGGGGCAAAGGCTATCACCAGGTCCACCTAAAATTCCACAATATATTAGAAAGCTGCAAACCCTCAAAAGGTCTGGAAGACTCCCAGCAATGTCACGTTTGTCCAACAGAGGGCCCTGTGACACAAACAGTTCAGCGAGACAGTCAGATTACTGCTTTGCTCTGGGTAACATTTTGCTTCGTGCCATTATTGCAACTACTCAGCAATGCTGCCTGCCACAGGAGAACTGCACTGAAAAAAAGAGCATTATCAGCAAATATTTGTATTTAGAAGCTTGTTCTAGTGGAGTTATATTTACTGCTGTTAGGTTGCCACAGAAATGGTGCAAGTAGTATGTCCTTGCATAGCTGAATTTATTCACATCTTACAAGTTGGGGAAGGAATATCAAGGCGTCTTAGAGTCGATGAGGTAACTTAGAGAGGATTTTCTGCTCTGGCATGTGATTGTGGATGTGGGTGAAGCTAAAGCTTGAATCTTGCCATGAATGTCCTATAGTAACCAAGGCTCCTTCAACAGCGTCTTCCAAACATGCAACTTCTGTCATCATGAAGGATAGGATCAGGTTACCCTCCAAGACACTCACCATCCTGACTTGGAAATATATCGCCATTCCTTCACTGTTTATGGTTCAACATCCTGGAATTCCCTCCCTCATGGCATTGTAGGTCTACCTCCAGCATACAGACTGTCGCAGTTCAAGAAGGCAACTCAGTAATGATCAATACCCACCTCACTGCCCTTGATAGATAATCAATACTCCCTGTCACTACTCTCAATAAATGATCAATACTTCTTCAGTGCTACCAACATAAATGTAGAAAATAGGAGCAAGCCTAGGCCATTCAGCCAATCAAACTTGCTCCACAATTCAATATGATCAATATGGTCATGGCTGATCATCCAAACCCTGTTCCTGCGTTCTCCCCATGTCATTGAATTGCTTCAGCTTCAAGAAATATATCTCATTCTTTCTTGAAAACAAGAAATAACAAACAAACAATAGATAATCAATAACTCCCTTATTGTCCCTAACATGAGGAAAGAGCTCATTCAGCCCATCAAGTCCACACTGGACCTTTGAAGAGCACCCCACTCAGACCCATCCCTCTGCACTATCCCTGTAACCCTGCATTTCCCCTGGTTAATCCACCTAGCCTGCATATCCCTGGACACCATAAGTAATTTCCCATGGCCAATCCACCCTAACCTCCACATGTTTGGACTATGGGAGGAAACCGGAGCACTAGGAGGAAACCCACGCAGACACAGGGAGAATGTACAGACTCCACACAGACAGTCACCCAAGGCTGGAATCAAACCAAAGTAGATATGAGGTCATTCATTTTGATAGGAATAACAGCAAACTGGATTATCATTTAAATGGTGAAAAATTGCAGCATGCTGTTGTGCAGAGGAATCTGGGTGTCCTTATATATGAATCACAAAAGGTTGGTTTGCAGATGCAGCAGGTAATTAAGAAGGCAAATGGAATATTGTTCTTTATTGCTAGAGGGATAGAGTTTAAAAATCGGGTGGTGATGTTGTAGCTGGTGAGGCCACACCCAGAGTACTGTGTGCAGTTTTGATCTCCTTACTTGAGAAAGGCCATACTGGCTCTGGAGTAGGTGCACAGGACGTTCATTAGGTTGTTTCCGGAGTTGAGATGGTTAGTTTATGAGCAGAGATTGAGTGGACTGGGACTATACTCATTAGAATTTATACAAATATGGGGAGATCTTATAGAAACATGTAAAATTATAAGACAGAAACAGGGAGATTGTTTCCACTGGCAGGTTAAACTAGAACTAGGGGGCATAGCCTCACAATAACGGGGAGCAGATTTCGGACTGAGTTGAGGGGGAGCTTCTTCACCCAAAGGGTTGTGAATCTGTGGAATTCCCTGCCCAGTGAAGCAGTTGAGGCTACCCCGTTGAATGCTTTTAAGGCAAAGACAGATAGATTTTTGAACAGTAAAGGAATCAAAGATTATGGTGAGCCGGAGAGTAAGTGGAGCTGAGTATTATTGAATAGTGATGGGCAAGATGGCCGACTCCTGCTCCTATTTCCCATGTTCTTATGTAAACCTGGGTCCCTGGCGCTGCGAGGCAGCAATGCTAACCACTGAGCCACCATGCTGCTCTCTGCCACCCTATGATCTGGTCAGACTGTGGTGACTGTATACCCTTTATCCTACATGGAATGGATTAAGTGTGCACTGTTAACCAGGGCACAACTTGATCTCAGCAATTAGGGTCATGAAATGTGTAACAGCCACTCCATTGGTGGAACAGCCGGATGATGAGATGCCTCAGTTCAATTTCTCTGAAGAGCAGTGTGTATGTGAAATAGTTTCACCTGAGTTATTCGATGAAGTAAAGACAAAACCTATCAGAAATTCTGAGCAGGTCAGGCAGCAGCCAGAGAAAGGGTTAAAGTTACAGGTCAATGAGATCTGGGAGATATGTAGACAGTCTCTGTTGCTGGAATAAGTGAAAAAGCGAAATATGCACAAAGGCACAAGTCAGGAATGTGATGGAATGCTCCCCAGTTGCCTGGATGGGGGCAGCGCCAACAACACTCAAGAAGCTCGACACCATCCAAAACAAATCAGCCCACTTCATTGATCACAAGCAACCACTCCCTCCACCACCAGTAATGTGTGTAATACCTACAAGATACACTGCAGAAATTCACCAAAGATTCTTTGACAGCATCTTCCAAACCCATGACCACTTCCATGTAGAAGGAGAAGGGCAGCAGATATATGGGAACACCATCATCTGCAGGTTCACTCCAATCTGCTCGCTATCCTGACTTGGAACTTGCCATTTCTTCACTGTCGCTGGATCAAAATCTTGGAATTCTCTCCCTAATGGCACTGTGGGTCTACTGAGAGCAAGTGGACTGCAGCGATTCAAGAAGGCAGTTCATCTCCACCTCCTCAAGGGGCAACTAGGGATGGGCAATAAATGCTGGGCCAGCTAGAGATGCCCATGTCCCACAAATGAATACAAAATGCTAAGATCATGAAATTAAATAGTGTGGGGTGGGGGGGGGGGGGGGTGGCAGGTGCAGAATAGAGATTATTGTCTGAATTGATGAACACAGAGGTGAGCCTGGAAGGTTGTCACATGTCTGAGCAGGTTCCTGAAAGTTGCTTTGAGTTTGAATGAGACAGGGATGTCAATGGGGCAGGTCCCCACAAGCTCATGGTAATGTTTGCAAACGGAACAGATCTATCCTGTAAAATGGTCACCTGATTTTATAAAGTCCAATTTGATAAACTGCTTCAGTTAAGGAGCCATGATTTGGAGGTGCCGGTGTTGGACTGGGGTGGATAAAGTTCAAATTCACACAACACCAGGTTATAGTCCAACAGGTTTATTTGGAAGCACTAGCTTTTGAAGTGTTGCTCTGATGAAGGAGCAATGCTCTAAAAGCTAGTGCTTTCAAATAAACCTGTTGGACTATAACCTGGTGTTGTGTGATTTTTAACTCAGTTAGAGAAGCCAGAGCAATTCGGCTTTCGAAGGCATGGGAATTTACTGTTGGCCAAATCAACTTCTTTCTTCACAACCATTAGAGATTATACACTGAGTCAGGACAATACATTGCCTCTGATGGAGGGTCATTAGACTCAAAACGTTAATCTGTTTCTCTCTCTAAAGATGATGCCAAACTTGCTGAGTTTCTCCAGACGTTTTTATTTTAATTGAATCTATTGCTTCTACTGTTTACAAGTTGTTTTTCAATAATGTCCACAACCCTATTTTTATTTCACTGACAGGACATGGGTTTCACTGGCTGGGCCAGCATGTACTGCCCAACCCTGAGTGCAATGCATTCTAATGACTAATTTTAAGTTTATCAGGTTTGCCAGTTGATCATTGCTTTGAATGAGTGCTTCTTGTTGATCTCATGAACGGGTCACTGGTACCTTTGACTCATTATGAAATTGTTAGGAAGGAAGACAGATTTTTTCATTTCTCTGATGAGTTCTGACCACTCTCATTATCTCACAGTCCCTCAGGTGACAACAGCACTGGATTGAACCTGAATATTATATCCTCCAGTTCACTTTGTCACATCTAATCTATTTCAAGCAGAGCAAGTCAGATAAGATATCATGGTGTTGCAATGATATAGCATGGTCAATAAAGTAATAAACAAGGATAAGTATATAGGCCGGGAAGTACAACATCATCAATGAGTTCTGGCTCTTTTCAGGAGAAGATATCCTAATCAGGTCTATTTGATTTGCTGCTTATCTATGGAACATGTTTGGTCTGATAATGATCTCTGCGGTTGGTTGCTCCATACTTGCGTGGATGGACAGACGTTGAAGTAAATGGATAACACACGAGGGAAAGGTATCGTTTGCTATTTGACATGGAGCTTTCAGTTACCCACCCAAATCCCAAAGCACGGTAATTATTTTATTGCCTTTCGAGGAATGTCAGGGCCAAGAAGATTTTAAACGTATAAACTCCTGGGTCTAGCTCTGGCCCTAACCTGGGTGAACAATTGAAAATATGAGGCCATTGTTGGATTTGATTGTGTACAGTAATTAACAGAATCGAGCCAGCAATGCACCAAACCACTGGTTTGTTTTTCTGTAAGAACAGCAAGCAAGCTCCCCTTTTCTGTTCATATTTTTGGTAAAATATAGGTGCATTTAAACCAATGACTGAAGCAAATTTAAAATAAATCACCAGTGATTCTTTATCAGATGGCAAAGGGGATGTTAAGATCAGGAAGACGCATCATCCTTTAGAAATGGTCCTCACAGACAACCTGGGATCAGTTACTTTACCACGTCATGAATAATCCATCTGACTGATCCAGTTCTGAAGAAGTCACATCGGACGTAAAAAATTAACTCTGCTTTCTCTCCACAGCTGCTGAGTTTCTCCAGCACTTTCTGCTTTTGTTTCAGCCAATTCAGGAATTCCTTGGAATGTGATGGAAAGGTAAAGGTAAATCAACACGTGCTTATTCAGAGAATCATACAGAACATAAGATGCCCTTCGGCCCATCGAGCCTGCATCAACATGATGATGTGCCCATAAACATTCATTCCTACTTTACAACAGCTCCTATACCTTTAAAGAGAGCATAGTCTCAGAATAAAGAGGATCCAATCTAAGACTGAGATGAAGAGGAATTTTTTCTCTAGAGGGGTGTGAATCTTTGGAATTCCTCACTGCGGGCGGAGACACCTTGTAGATAAATAGATTCTTGATCAGGAGGGGAATCAAGGAGAAAGGGGAATGTTGGATCAGCCCTGATCCTATAGAATGGCAGAGCAAGATTGGGGGGCCGAATGGCCTACATACTCTCCCGTATCTTATAGTCTTAAGAGTACATTATGGAATGCAAAACACCCTGAGATGTGGAAATTCATTAGAGTATATAAAAGCAAGTTGTTTTGTTGCCTTACCCAAGACATAGTTTATTAGATGATAGCAATATGTATATGTAACATTGACTAGTTCGGCATAATTACAAAGACTACCAGGAGTGAGACATGACCTGTTGGACTGTATTATCACATTAAACCCACTCTTTCTCTATACAAAGTCTTTCTCACTTTATCAGGTAGGGTGGAGCTAAATGCACCTTTAACGTTAGCGCTTCCAGAGGAATTACCTTATACAACAGACATATGGGTAGGGATTAGTATGGGTATGGATAGGGAATAGTATGGGTAGGGATTAGTATGGGTCTGGGTAGGGATTAATATGGGTCTGGGTAGGGATTAGTATGGCTAGAAAAGCGCAGCAGGTCAGGCAGCAGCCAAGGAGCAGGAGAATCGACGTTTCGGGCATGAGCCCTTCTTCAGGAACCGAAACGTCGATTCTCCTGCTCCTTGGATGCTGCCTGACCTGCTGCGCTTTTCCAGCAACACATTTTCAGCTCTGATCTCCAGCATCTGCAGTCCTCACTTTCTCCTCCTCGGGATTAGTATGGGTCTGGGTAGGGACTAGTATGGGTCTAGGTAGGGACTAGTATGGGTCTGGGTAGGGACTAGTATGGGTCTGGGTAGGGACTAGTGTGGGTCTGGGTAGGGACTAGTGTGGGTCTAGGTAGGGACTAGTATGGGTCTAGGTAGGGACTAGTATGGGTCTAAGTAGGGACTAGTATGGGTCTGGGTAGGGACTAGTATGGGTCTGGGTAGGGACTAGAGTGGGTCTGGGTAGGGACTAGTATGGGTTTGGGTAGGGACTAGTATGGGTCTGGGTAGGGACTAGTGTGGGTCTTGGTAGGGACTAGTATGGGTTTGGGTAGGGACTAGTATGGGTCTGGGTAGGGATTAGTATGGGTCTGGGTAGGGATTAGTATGGGTATGGGTAGGGATTAGTATGGGTATGGGTAGGGACTAGTATGGGTCTGGGTAGGGATTAGTATGGGTCTGGGTAGGGACTAGTATGGGTCTGGGTAGGGACTAGTATGGGTATGGGTAGGGACTAGTATGGGTCTGGGTAGGGATTAATATTGGTCTGGGTAGGGACTAGTATGGGTATGGGTAGGGATTAGTATGGGTATGGGTAAGGACTAGGATGGGTCTGGGTAGGGATTAGTATGGGTCTGGGTAGACATTAGAATGGGTATAGATAGGGATTAGCATGGGTATGGGTAGGGATTAGAATGGGTATAGATAGGAATTAGTAAGGGTATGGATAGGGATTAGAATGGGTATAGATAGGGATTATTATGGGTATGGATAGGGATTAGTATAGGTACGGGTAGGGATTAGTATAGGCATAGGTAGGGATTAAAATGGGTATAGATAGGGATTAGAATGGGTATGGGTAGGGATTAGTATGGGTCTGGGTAGGGAATAGGATGGGTATGGGTAGGGATTAGTATGGGCATAGGTAAAAACAATGACTGCAGATGCTGGAAACCAGATTCTGGATTAGAGTGGTACTGGAAAAGCACAGCAGTTCAAGCAGCATCCAAGGAGCAGGAAAATCGACGTTTCAGGCAAAAGACCTTCATCAGGAATACAGACAGAGTGTCTGAAGGGTGGAGAGATAAATGAGAGGAGGGTGGAGGTGGGGAGAAATTAGCATACAGTACAATAGGTGAGTGGGGTGGGGATGAAGGTGATAGGTCAGGGAGGAGGGTGGGGGAAGGTAGCAAAGAGTACAATGGGTGAATGGGGGTGGAATGAAGGTGATAGATCAGGGAGGACGGTGGAGTAGATAGGTGGAAAGGAAGATAGGCAGGTAGGACAAGTCATGGGGACAGTGCTGAGCTGGAAGGTTGGAGCTGGGGTGAGCTGGTGGAAGGAGAAATGAGGAAACTGGTGAAGTCCACATTGATGCCCTAGGGTTGAAGTGTTCCGAGGCGGAATATGAGGCGTTCTTCCTCCAGGCGTCGGGTGGTGAGGGAGCAGCGGTGAAGGAGGCCCAGGACCTCCATGTCCTCAGCTAAGTGGGAGAGGGAGTTGAAATGTTGGGCCACAGGACGGTGTGGTTGATTGGTGCGGGTGTCCCAGAGATGTTCCCTAAAGCGCTCTGCCAGGAGACGTCCAGTCTCCTTAGTATGGGCATAGGTAGGGTTTAGAATGGGTATAGATGGGGATTAGAATAGGTATGGGTAGGGATTAGTATGGACATAGGTCGGGATTAGATGGGTATAGACAGAGATTAGTATGGGTATGGATAGGGATTAGAATAGGTATGCATAGGGATTAATCTTAGAGTCATAGAGATGTACAGCATAGAAACAGACCCTTCGGTCCAACCTGTCCATGCCAACCAGATATCCCAAACCATTCTAGTCCAACCTGCCAGCACCCAGTCCATAACCCTCCAAACCCTTCCTATTCATATATCCATTCAAATGCCTCTTAAATGTTACAATTGTACCAGCCTCCACCACTTCCTCTGGCAGCTCATTCCATACACTCACCACCCTCTGTGTGAAAAAGTTGACCCTTAGGTCTCTTTTATATCATTCCCCTCTCACCCTGAACCTATGCCCTCCAATTCTGGACTCCCCGACTCCAGGGAAAAGACTTTGTCTATTTATTCTATCCATGCCCCTTATAATTTTGTAAACCTCTATAAGGTCACCCCATAGCCGCTGACGCTCCAGGGAAAACAGCCCCAGCCTGTTCAGCCTCTCCCTATAGCTCAAGTCCTCCAACCCTGGCAACTTCCTTGTAAATCTTTTCTGAACCCTTTCAAGTTTCACAACATCTTTCCGATAGGGGGGAGACCAGAACTGCATGCAATATTCCAACAGTGGCCTAACCAATGTCCTGTACAGCCGCAACATGACCTCCCAACTCCTGTACTCAATGTACTGACCAATAAAATAATGCATACCAAATGCCTTCTTCACTGTCCTATCTACCTGTGACTCCACTTTCAAGGAGCTATGAACCTGCACTCCAAAGTCTCTTTGTTCAGCAACACTCCCTAGGACTTTACCATCAAGTGTATAAGTCCTGCTAAGATTTGCTTTCCCAAAATACAGCACCTCGCATTTATCTGAATTAAACTCCATCTGCCACTTCTCAGCCCATTGGCCCATCTGGTCCAGATCCTGTTGTAATTTGAGGTAACCCTCTTTGCTGTCCACTACACCTCCAGTTTTGGTGTCATCTGCAAACTTACTAACTGTACCTCTTATGCTCTCATCCAAATCATTTATGTAAATGACAAAAAGTAGAGGACCCAGCACCGATCCTTGTGGCACACCACTGGTCATAGGCCTCCAGTCTGAAAAACTGTCTATAGTTCCCTGACTTGTCCTTACCACCCTTCTTAAACAGAGGCACCACGTTTGCCAACCTCCAGTCTTCTGGCACCTCACCTGTGACTATCGATGACACAAATATCTCAGCAAGAGGCCCAGCAATCACTTCTCTAGCTTCCCACAGAGTTCTCGGGTACACCTGATCAGGTCCTGGGGATTTATCCACCTTTACCCATTTCAAGACATCCAGCACTTCCTCCTCTGTAATATAGAAATTTTTCAAGGTGTCACTATTTATTTCCCTACATTCTATATCTTCCATGTCCTTTTCCACAGTAAATACTGATGTAAAATACTCATTTAGTATCTCCCCCATTTTCTGCGGCTCCACACAAAGGCCGCCTTGCTGATCTTTGAGGGGCCATATGCTGTAATCATAAACCAGTCAGCCAGCCAACTGAGCTAAATGACCACCTTGGTTGGTACCAACAGCTTCTATTTAAGCAGCGTCTTTGACAGCATGAAACATGCCAAGGTGATTCTGAGGGAAATTATGAAATGTAGGCTGACACTGAGCCTCATCAGAATATAATGCATTAGAGGTCTAGAACCTTGATCAGAGAGGTCAGTGTTAATGAGGGTCTTAAAGGAAGACAGCAAGGTCGATAGACGAAGGTGGAGGGACTGAATTCAACAGCTTAGGCTCGACTAACTGAAGGCATGGCCACCAATCAGAGATGGGCAAAAGGCCAGAATAAAAGCCATGTGGACAGCTGTGGGCTTGGGTTGGGATTATGGTTAGGGTTAAGGTTAGGGTTGGGATTGGGTTAGGGTTGAGGTTAGGGTTGGGGTTAGGGTTACGGTTACGGTTATGATTAAGGTTAGGGTTGGGTTTGGGGTTTTAGTTGGTATTAGGGTTGGAGTTAGAGTTAGAATGAGGCTTGGGGTTAGAGGTAGGGTTAGAGTTTGTGTTAGGGTAAGGCTGGGGATTGAGTTTGGGGTTGGGGTTGGGATTACGGTTGGGATTAGGGTTGGGGTTAGGGTTGGGTTAGGGTTAGGGTTAAGGGTTAAGGTAACTGTTGGGTTTGGGGTTAGGCTTGGGGTTGGGGTTAGGCTTGGATTTGGCATTTTGGTTGGGGGTTGGGATTAGGTTTGGGTTTAGGGTTAGATTAATGTTGGGGTTGTGGTTGGGGTTAGTGTCAGGTTTAGAGCAAGGGTTAGGGTCAGGCTGGGGTTTGGGGTTGGGGTTGTAGTTGGGTTCATGGTTAGGATTAGAGTCTAACAATCACAGAGGCAATGTTCACGATTTCTAACAACATGAAAAAATTTCAAAGCTATTCAAATTCTACAAAGATTCTGAGGCATTTTTAAATAATGAGTCAATTTCAGTTTTTTTTTCAATAAAATTGTTCAGTATCAAACTCCTTCAGACAAGGAAATTATTTCATGCAAGGAATGAATTGCCTTTTTGTTTAATCAAATAACAAATTAAGTCTGCAATGAAATTTTCTTCCAAATTAGTTCACAATTATAAAAGCTGACTTATCTCATACATCACAGCTTTGCTGTAGAAAGAAGCCATTCCATCTGTCTGTTGCACTAGCTCTCTGAATGAGCATTATACCTTGGAGCCAATCGCTTCATTTTCATCCACAACCCCATTCACTGTTTCTACGTATCTTCAGCAGAATACACCTCTGCACTGGGATACAGCTCTTCTGGCACTGACATTCACTGGGATACAGTTCCTCTGGCACTGACTCTCACCAGGATACTGTCCCTCTGGCACTGACTCTCAGTGGGGTAACTGTCCCTCTGGCACTGACTCACCGGGATACTGTCACTCTGGCACTGACTCTCACTGGGATACTGCTCCTCTGGCATTGACTCTCACTGCGAATACTGTCTCTCTGGCATGACTCTCACTGGGATACAGTCCCTCTGGTCCTGACTCTCACTGGGATACTGCTCCTCTGGCACTGACTCTCACTGGGATACTGCTCCTCTGGCACTGACTCTCACTGGGATACTGTCCCTCTGGCACTGACTCTCACTGGGATACTGTCCCTCTGGCACTGACTCTCACTGATATACTGTCCCTCTGGCACTGACTCTCACTGCGAATACTGTCCCTCTGGCACTGACTCTCACCGGGATACAGTCCCTCTGGTACTGACTCTCACTGGGATACTGCTCCTCTGGCACTGACTCTCAGTGGGATACTATCCCTCTGACACTAACTCTTAGTGGGAAACTGTCCCTTTAGCACTGACTCTCAGTGGGATACTGTCCCTCTGACACTAACTCTTAGTGGGATACTGTCCCTCTGGCACTAACTCTTAGTGGGATACTGTCCCTTTGGCACTGACTCTCAGTGGGATAACTATCCCTCTGGCACTGACTCACCGGGATACTGTCCTTCTGGCACTGACCCTCACCAGGATAATGTCCCACTGGCACTGACTTTCACTGGGATACTGCTCCTCTGCCACTGACTCTCACTGGGATACTGTCCCGCTGGCAATGACTCTCACCAGGATACAGCCCCTCTGGCACTGAAGGGGTTTAGATAGGGTTGACAGTGAGAACCTTTTTCCGCATATGGAGTCAGCTGTTACTAGGGGACACAGCTTTAAATTAAGGGGTGGTAGGTATAGGACAGATGTTAGGGGCAGATTTTTTACTCAGCGGGTTGTGAGTTCATGGAATGCCCTGCCAGTAGCAGTGGTGGACTCTCCCTCTTTAGGGTCATTTAAGCGGGCATTGGACAAGCATATGGAGGTTATTGGGCTAGTGTAGGTTAGGTAGGCTTCGGTCGGCGCAACATCGAGGGCTGAAGGGCCTGTACTGCACTGTATTTTTCTATGTTCTATGACTCTCGCTGTGATACTGTACCTCTGGCACTGACTCTCATTGGGAGACAGTCCCTCTGGCACTGACTCTCAGTGGTGTAATTGTCCTTCTGGCACTGACTCACGGGGATACTGCTCCTCTGGCACTGACTCTCGGTGGGGTAACTATCCCCCTTGCACTGACTCTCACTGGGATACTGTCCCTCTAGCACTGACTCTCAGTGGGATACTGTCCCTCTGGCACTGACTCACAATGGGGTAACTGTCCCTCTGGCACTGACTCTCAGTGGGATACTGTCCCTCTGGCACTGACTCACAATGGGGTAACTGTCCCTCTGGCACTGACTCTCAGTGGGGTAACTGTCCCTCTGGCACTGATTCTCAATGTGAATACTGTCCCTCTGGCACTGATCTCACTGTGAATATTATCCCTCTGGCACTGACTCTCACTGGGATACTGCTCCTCTGGCACTGACTCTCACTGGGACACTGTCCATCTGGCACTGACTCTCACCGGGATACAGTCCCTCTAGTACTGACTCTCACTGGAATACTGTCCCTCTGGCACTGACTCTCACTGGGATACTATCCCTCTGGCACTGACTCTCAGTGGGTATACTGCTCCTCTGGCACTGACTCTCACTGGGATGCTGCTCCTCTGGTACTGACTCTCACTGGAATACTGTCCCTCTGGCACTGACTTTCACTGGGATACAGTCCCTTTGGCACTGACTGTCACTGGGATACTGTCCCTCTGACACTGACTCTCACTGGGTTACTGTTCTTCTGGCTCCGTTTCACCGACGAATAATAATAACGAGTGTGCACAAATAACATGTAGTGGTTAAGTGGCACGTGATCAAATTTCCACAAATCCAAGGCTCCAGATTTGACAATCCTGCCTACAAAACTGCAATTTCCATGATTCAAATCAATCCAATATTTGTGTTTTCATGGATATTCCCTGTTGTGAAAATAAATGTTCCGTTTTTATAACACATGGATGTAAATCCCAAATGATCTGCTCAATCAAGTGTGTAACACAACTTTCAGATTATCATTTAAACTAAAGGCAGAATTTTTATTAAGACACAATGATTCCCCACCTGAATTTCTTTCTGTTTTGCCTATTAACACTAATTGGTTGTATTTCCAATGTTTTGTCTATTGCTGAAGAACAGATTTCCTAAATGAGAGGTTTCTCTCAACAGGGAGTGTATATTAATGAGCACAAAATGATGCAATTGACATTCAGAAAGTTGCTCTGAAAGAAACTCAAAGTCCCAAAAGGCTGATATTTTGAATTTTCAAACTGTGCATTAATTTTTTTTTCACAGGATCTTCCTTGAATATAATTGTGGAGTGAGGTGCTGTTTCGTAGCTGCCTGGGAGATGTGAAAGGGTTTTGAAGGCTATGGTTTTATTGGAAGCTGAGGAATGGACTCGGAAGTCAATGTGAGATCATTACTGATATTCGAGCTCAGTAACTGCTTTGTGGATATCACTGAAAATCAACACATCGTAAATGGGTCTCAAAAAAGGGGCTAATGAGATGGACTTGTCAACATCCATTCTGACAGATCTATTAGCATCTGTGTTTTGTGCTTTTGCCCAAAAAAAAAGTCTAAAATGATCATTTTTATTTATCCATTCTTGGGGTATTGGCAATCACTGACAAGACCAGCATTTTTTAAACACTTTGATTTAGGGATTTGGGCCTCACCGGCTGAGCCAACATTTATTGCTCATCCTGAGTTGTCCCTTCAGAAGGTGGTGGTGAGCTACAGGTAGAGGTGGACCCACAATGCAATTGGGGGATTCCAGTAATTTGATCCAGTGACACTGAATGAAAGCAATTTATGTAAAGGTCGGCACGATGGGCTGTCATGGTCCTCCTTCTGTGCTGTAACAAATCTGTGATTTATCAAAACATAGAAAATAGAAGCAGGAGTAGGCCATTCAGCCCTTTGAGCCTGTTCCCCCATTCAATATGATCACCCAACTCAGTGCCCTGGTCCTGCTTTCTTCCCATAACCTTTGATCCCTCTATCCCTGAGAACTATATATAACTCCTTCTCAAAAATATTCAACGTTTTGGCCTCAAATGCATTTTGTGGCAGAGAATTTCACAGAATCCCACTCTCTAGATGATGACGTTTCTCCTCACCTCGGTCCGAAATGGTGTACCCTGCATCCTTAGATTGTGACTCATGCTTCTGGACTCCGTGGCTATTGGGAACATCCTTCCTGCGTTTATCTTGTCTCGTCCTGTTGAATTTTATAGGCTTGTCCATCCTTCATTTGTCAGTCCTTCCATATCAGGAATCCATCTGGGAAACCTTTGTTACACTCCCTCCACCACCAGAACATCTTTCCTCAGATAAGGAGACCATAATGGCACACAATACTGCAGCAAGACATCCCTGTCCACAAATCCTCTTGATACAAAAGCCTCCTCTTCATTGCCCGCTACGTTTTCCGAAGAGTGTGCTACCAAGTGGGCCTTGGATGGCACAGTGGTGTCCGACAAGGATTGGTGCTGTGTCCACTACTTTTTGTCATTTATATACATGATTTGAATGTGACCATAGGAGGTATAGTTAGTAAGTTTGTAGATGACACCAAAATTGGAGGTATAGTGGACAGTGAAGAAGGTTACCTCAGAGTACAATGGGATCTTGATCAGATGGGCCAATGAACTGTGGAGTGGCAGATGGAGTTTAATTTAGATAAATGCAAGATGCTGCATTTTGGGAAAGCAAATCTTAGCAGAATGTATACACTTAATGGTAAGGTTCTGGGGAGTGTTGCTGGACAAAGAGACCTTGGAGTGCAGGTTCATAGCTCCTTGAAAGTGGAGTCGCAGGTAGATAGGATAGTGAAGAAGGTGTTTGGTGTGCTTTCCTTCATTGGCTAGAGTATTGAGTACAGGAGTTGGAAGGTCATGTTGCGACTGTACAGGACATTGGTTAGGCCACTGTTGGAATATTGCATGCAATTCTGGTCTCCCTACTGTAGGAAGGATGTTGTGAAACTTGAAAGGGTTCAGAAAAGATTTACAAGGATGTTGCCAGGGTTGGAGGATTAGAGCTATAGGGAGAGACTTAAAAGACTGGGGCTGTTTTCCCTGGAGCGTCAGAGGCTGAGGGATAATCTTACAGAGGCTTATAAAACCATGAGGAGCATGGTTAAGATAAATAGATAAGGTATTTTCCCTAGGGGGGGGGCGGCGAGGGGATTCCAGAACTAAAGGGTATAGGTTTAAAGTGAGAGGGGAAAGATATAAAAGGGACCTAAGAGGCAATGTTTTCACGCAGAGGGTGGTGTATGTATGGAGTGAGCTGCCAGAGGAAGTGATGGAGGCTGGTGCAATTACAACATTTAAAAGGCATCTGACTGGGTATATGAATAGGGTTTAGATGGATATGGGCCAAGTGCTGACAAATGGACCTAGATTAGGTTAGGATATCTGGTCAGCATGGACGAGTTGGACCGAAGAGTCTGTTTCCGTGCTGTACATCTCTATGAGTCTAATAGAACAGTGGCTCATCGAAGAGTTTTTTTCCTGAAACATATGCATCTTCAGTAATCCCTGTCCTTCTAAAGTTTGTTTTAATACTTTATTTTGGTGCAATTCACACAGAAGTATTTTCAAATGGAATGAATTGTGCCAAATTCATAACGATATTTAGAATAGGGAATGGCAGGAATCCTACAGTGCTGGAGATTAGTAAACACCAGAGTGATCAAGGAACCTTCTAAATAACCTCCCTGAAGAGTTAAAAATAACTGATGCAGAAGTGGGCAATTGCCAATCATCACAGTACAGTTTTCTCCTGCTTTATAAGGTGAGGCTCTCTCTTTCACAGATCCAGCACAACTGGCTTCAGGAGCTGAACCACACAATCTGATTTTGCTCGGTTTATGTGCCCATGTTCAGCAGTAATGAGACTAACTAGAAATAGCAAGGCAACATGAGAAGACTGGACAGTCTTCAATGTTAGGCTGGAAAACAGCAGAGACTCTTCCGGCAGAGAACAGCTCACCAATAGCTTAACCATACAGGCAGAAATTGTTATGAGTTTCGCATCATGGCCCAGATGTTTACCAAGAATTTGACTTGGTTTCTTGTGCAGCTGGAGACTGTTGAAGATCAACGTTGATCATATCTAAATACATGAGATTCCCAAATATTTCATCTCTGTAAAACCACTTCCTTTAAGCAGAGTGCTAACACCAACAGATAGCACCCGTGAGAATCATGTTTTCAACAACCTATCTCTGTGCCTTATGTGATCATATGGAATAAAATTCAGGCCCATTTTTGAATGTCAGATGTATGGCACATTCAGAATTTACACTGTTGCTAAGAGCATTCTGTTAATACTTGGCACGGTGGCTCAGTGGTCAGCACTGCTGCCTCACTGCGCCAGGGACCCGGATTCGGAGTGTGTGGAGTTTGCACGTTCTCCCTGTGTCTGCGTGGGTTTCCACCGGGTGCTCTGGTTTCTTTCCACAGTTCAAAGATGTGCAGGTTAGATGGATTGAGAGATAGTGAGGACTGTAGATGCGAGAGAAGTCAGAGTCGATAAAGCGTGGCCCTGGAAAAAGCACAGCAGGTCAGGCAGCATCTGAGGAGCAGGACAGTCACCATTTCAGGCATAATCCTTCATCAGGACGCACATATTGGCCATGCTAAATTGCCCATAATGTCCAGGGATGTGCAGGCTAGGCAGATTAACCATGGGAAATGCAGGGTTACAGGGATGGGGTAGGGTGGAGGGCTTCTTTGGAAGGTCAGTGTAGACTTGATGGGCCAAATGGCCTGCTTCCATACTGTAGGGATTCTATGTGATATTAACAGAAACATATTTAGGAGCCTCGTAAGTAATGAAAGTAATCCTACAGACATTGTTTGTGCAATTTTTTTTACAGATTAACCATAGGACCTCAAAGAAGCCGTGAAGTAACAGGGCTTGTTTTCAGGGCCTTAATGCAATGTTTTATTGAATGATTAGGGGAAAATTACACTCTGCTTTGTTTCATGGTAGATGCAGTATAATGTGGATAAATATGAGATAAGCCACTTTGGTAGCACAAGTAGGAAGGCCGATTATTATTGGAATGGCTGTAAATTGAGAGCGGGGCATGTTCAATGAGAGATGGGTGTCTTCGGGTACCAGTCACTGAAAGTTAGTGTGCAGGTGCAGCAGGCACTGAAGAAGGTAAACTGTATGTTGGCCTTCATAGTGAGAGGATTCGAATACAGGAACAAGGATATCTTGCTGCAATTAATGAGGCCACACTTGAAATGCAGTCAGTTCTTCTATTACACGATGGTTGTATTCTTGTGCAACCTTGTGTTATAGAAAAATCGTGTTTTAGAAACAGCAATTAAAGTGTTGGCGACGCAATCGTGTTACAGCCAATACATGTTTTAAAAGTTTGCACTTTAGAAACAGTGTTCCCAGTTTGTCAATCGTGTTACAGCGAATTTGCGTTAATGAAATACGTGTTATATCAGAAGGACTGTATTTTGTCTAGTTTTGGTCTCCTTATCTGATGAAGGATGTTCTTGCTAAAGACGGAGTGCAGTGATTCCTGTGGTGGCAGGATAGATGAATGCGGAGAGATTGAGTCAGTTAGGATTGCATCATTAGAGTATAGAAGGATGAGGGGGGATCTCATATAAACCTGTAAAATTCTAACAGGACTAGAAGGTTAGATACAGGAGGGATGTTCCAAATGCTGGGGGACTCCAGAACCAGGGGTCATAGGTTAAGGATAATGGGTAAATGTTTTAGTACTGACATGAGGAGAAATGTGTTCACCCAGAGACTCGTGAGCCTGTGGAATTCACTGCCAAATCTTTACATAGAAGTTTATAAAATCATGAGGGAATAGGCAAGGTTTTTTTCCCTAGGGTGGGGAGTCCAAAACCAGAGGCCATGGGTTTAAGGTGAGAGAGGAAATACATAAAAGGATCTATAGAGCAACCTTTTCACCCAGAGGGTGGTACGTGCATGGAATGAGCTGCCATGGGAAGTGGTGGAGGCTGGTACAATTATAACATTTAAAAGGCATCTGGATGGGTATATGAAAGAGTTTAGAGGGATGCTGGCAAATGGGACTAGATTAATTTCGGATATCGGGTCGACGTGGATGAGTTGGACTGATCATGCAATTCAAAGTTTGGGAGAAGATTTGTAGCTCGGGTGCTCGTTGTTGTGGTTCTGTTCGCCGAGCTGGGAATTTGTCTTGCAAATGTTTCTTCCCCTGTCTAGGTGACATCCTCAGTGCTTGGGAGCCTCCTGTGAAGCACTTCTGTGCTGTTTTCTCCGGTATTTATAGTGGCCTGTCTCTGCCGCTTCCGGTTGTCAGTTCGAGCTGTCCACTGCAGTGGTCGGTATATTGGGTCCAGGTCGATGTGTTTGCTGATAGAGTCTGTGGATGGGTGCCATGCCTCTAGGAATTCCCTGGCTGTTCTCTGTTTGGCTTGCCCTATAATGGTAGTGTTGTCCCAGTCGAATTCATGTTGCTTGCCGTACACCTCTATGACTCTATAAAAAGGAGGTAGATATGGCTCTTATTGCTAAAGGGATGAGGGAGGGATGGATTAGGGTATTGAGTTCAGTGATCAGCCATGATTGTATTGAATGGTGGGACAGGCTCAAGGGGTTGAATGGCCTACACTGCTCCTATTTCCTATGTTTATATGTTTGTATGATCTTATCTTCACAGCTATTTCTGGTCTGTAGTAATGTGTTCATTCACTTGAGACTTTCAGTGATTTCATGACTTGGTTATCCTGTTTTGAGTACAGGTCGTTCTGCTCTAGCGTGACAGCTGTGTTCCTCAGTGACTTCACACTATAGAAAATGGTGCTGTCGAAGATCACGAACAAAATAATTGCTGTACCCATTCAGTAGAAAGTTCGTGTTATCCAAACAATTTCCACCATTTGTCAATCGTGTCATAGCCAATTCATGGCGACGAAGCGTGCATTATAACACAACGACCTGTAACTCGCTCTCTGCTAAGATTTCCAGTCCAGCAGCTTGATACTTCCAGCAGTTTTGACTTCCCTCTTGCTGGTGGAGAGCATCTTCCTCCTTTGCCCGCACTATCCTGGAAATGAAGCACTTCCTAAATTCATGGCACTACCTGGGGAAAAGCTCAATTTTCTAAGATTGTTGCTCACTTCCGAAGTTTGCCTTGCTACCCCATTGGTCTTGGCAGACTTCTTCCCCAGAAGAACCAATACATTTTTGACCAGTCTCAGCACATCACTTGCAGATTTTGGTGAGTAGCTTGAGCAGATTGGGACCTCCCTCTTTGGCCCAGATCACCCTGTTCATGCTGATGTGTCACAACTGCCTTTCATTTCCATCCAAAATCTTCAGCAGGTACCAAAAGATTTCTCCAGACTCTTTGAAGATTGATGCTTGGCAAGCCTGCATTTCATCAT
Organism: Chiloscyllium punctatum; assembly: GCF_047496795.1. Taxonomy (NCBI): domain Eukaryota; kingdom Metazoa; phylum Chordata; class Chondrichthyes; order Orectolobiformes; family Hemiscylliidae; genus Chiloscyllium; species Chiloscyllium punctatum. Next base: position 6,954,132 of record NC_092754.1, read on the forward strand.
CACCATACCTGAATTGTATAAACTGGGAGTAGGACACTGACTGTGACAAAGGGAAATAGGGATTTATTTTCAATTATGGCTTTGTGGAACTCGGACGTCACTGGCTGGGTCAGTGACCCATCCCCAGTTGAGAAGGTGGCGGTGAGGTGCAATCTTGAACTGCGGTAATCCTTGAGATTTGGGGACACCCACAATGCTAGGGAGGGAATTCCAGAAAATACAGTGACATTGAAGGAACAGCAATATATTTCCAACCAGTATGGTGTGTAGCTTGGAGGGGAACTTGCAAGTGATGGTGTTCTCATGTATCTGTTGCCCCAGACCATCTAAGTATGAGATTAGATTAGGTTAGGATATCTGGTCGGCATTGATGGGTTGGACCGAAGGGTCTGTTTCCCTTCATACCCTAGTAGAGGTCATATGTTTGGAAGATGCTGTTGGAGGAGCCTTAAACTGTACCTGCTCTGTACCTTGCAGATGCAACACACTGCTGCGACTTTGGGTGAATGGTGAAGGGAGTGAAGGTTGAAGGTGATGGATGCAGGAGAAATCAAGCAGGCTGTTCTACCCTGATGGTGTCAGGTTCTTGAGTGTTGTTCGAGCTGCGCGCATCCAGGAGAACTGGATAATCCAGAATACAGAAATACTGTGGCTACATGAACTGGTCAGAGGCAGAGAATTCTGCACACATCCTGACTACCCATAGGTTGTCCACCATCGACAAGGTGCAAATCAGGAGTGTGATGGAATATTCTACAGCTGCCTGAATCATTGCAGTTCCATCACATTGTTTCATTGGGACCCCATCCACCATATTCAACATCCACCATCTCTATCATTAATGCACAGTGACAGCAGTGTCTACCATCTACAAGGAACACAGCAGCTACTGGCTGAAGCTTGTTCAATAACGTCCCCACAACCTGTGATTTTTTTCAAAGTAAAGCAACTTGGGATGGACAACAAATCTGATCTTTCTACAGGTTTGACCATATTCAGAGAACAGATTCAAGGGTGAGTCCCCTGGTATATGGGCTCAATGTAATAAGACTGCAGTGAACATATATTTTGCCACAATTGCAAACTACAGTCAGCGTAGTAAAAGTACAAATCGTTAAGGTTTCATAAAGTGGCAAGGTAATGTAATTTTAGGTAGAACAGATAGCAATACAAGTTGGGGCCTGTTTGAGGGCTTTTCAATTTGAATCAGGCTGCAAATCAAAGCCTCTTGTTCCCCTATTTTTGGCATTTACTTTGGATGTTTTCTTTGAAAGTAACTTTGGAAACTTTGAAACTTTCCTAACCTCCAGGAATGGACAATGGAATGTAATGGTCGAACGAGAACTCTAAATAAATTAATGAGACTATTCCTGCCCCCGCGCCCCCCCAGGGAACAAATTGATGGGAAGTGAAGATTGGGACTTGATGAAGTTCAAAACCGGGAGTGGGGGGGGGTGGGGGTTGCGGGGAGGCACTGCAATTGTGGCAAAATGTGTTCAAATTCACTCTGACACTGAACAGAGCAGACGTTTAGTTGAGTATTGATAGATGCTCAGTTTCAGATGTAGCTGGAAAACAAAATATCCTTCAAGTCTTCTCCAAAGGCTTGGCAAGTTTGTCCTGTGAGTAGCTAAAGATCTGATGGTCCCAATTCGGTTCATAACCCTCCCTTGAATTAGGGAATTGTGATATTACGGCTACAGAGGGGAAATAAATTTTAGTTCCTTCTGCTGAGAATCTAAGTGCTTTGTTGCTCGAGGGTGGGATGAGCTCTCAGCAATGATGACCACAGTCAAGTTGCCTACAATGTACATGCAATCTAGCCTTACAGTGGTGAATTGGCTAAGATCGTGGATGGTACCTGAAGGAAGAGTTTGCCTTCCACTTGATGTTCAGATGGAAGAACATCACATAACCCCAGCTACAGTGTCACCTCTGGGTTTGAGCTGGACCCTGATGGCCTCTCTAAGTGCCCTGGTTATTCATGTATTTCCACCTGTTTGGGTATTTGACCATGTGTCCCTGAAACCAGCTGGCAATGAACTTGTGGTCAATAGCATTAGTCAGAAGACAAGAGCAGACGCTTTCCTTGATGACTATTTCAACTGAAAAACACAGCAACAAGAAAGCTGCCTTCAACACTCCATTCAGATAATGCTAGGAAACTTTCCGGTTGACTGAAGGTATCTGGGAGCGAAGCAGGGGGAATTATGGAAGACAATGCACCATGGAGGAAACAAAGCCAGGAGTGTAAGCACTAAAACCTCGGAGTCAGATTGAACACTTCGCTGTGCCAACGTTTGGCAAAGTTGACAGGTCTGGCTTTCCAAAAATACCAGACAGCGTGGATACAGTCATGTCTGGGCTCGGCTGGAGAAGGAATTATTGCATTGCTGCACAACCTAACCCAGAGGAAACAGTTCATCTTCTCCTCACACGTTAACCTTTGATGTTCCTTCAAACTCCGAGAGCTCGGGAATCTGCAGCTGCCTTCATTGGCAAGAGAAACGTAGTCTTGAGCCATCACCTGTGAGGCTTAACCCAAAATATCCTTCTGAAAGATCATCAAAACGCGTCTGCAGGCCAGACCTCCCAAGTGCTGTGTGATTTTAAAGAGGATGCAATAAACATGATTTAAAATTACTTTAGCCACAAGAATACATTACACTTTCATCTGCTGTTTGAACAAAGTAACTCTGTTCTGTCGTTGAAATGGAATCAGGGAATTAATATTTGAAACATCAGAGACAAATTGGTGCACGACCTTTAAAAACTTTGGAAAATTAAACTTGATGCTGCTGTTCAGTAGTCAAAAGTACTGGTTTGAAATGATGTTATGAATTAGTGTGTTAATTTAAGACCTCTGATTGTAGTACAGCTAAGTGTCAGTGTATTTATTTTAAATTCTGTGAGTCATTGTTAAAGTGTTGGAGCTCCATGTTAATGTGTTATAAAGGTTCTACAGTCTCCTTTTAATCCACAAACTGCAAAGAACTCAATGACCTGCTCAGAACAGTCAAGCAACGGAATGTAGCACTCAATACAATCGCTCACATCACAATGTCTAAAATTCTTCAATAGAACCTAATAAGAGCTGGATTATGTGATTTGGCCCATCATGTCTGAACTATCCCAAATCCTTAAGTACTCAAATATCTATCAACTTCTGCCCCAACCATTGAGCAATCACAGCTCACTGGGAAAGAAATCCAAATACAATGGGTCTCTGATTTATAAATGTCTAACTAATGCTCAGCCTTTCGTTGGAAGAATGGAGACAGATTAGTTTCTAAACAGAGAAGGGCTTTGGAAATCTGAAGCCCAAAGAGACTTCAGAGTGTTAGTTCAGTATTCGCTTAGAGTTAGTATGCAAGTTCATTTAGCAGTTAAAAAGGCAAATGTGATCCCAGCATTCTTTTCAAGAGGGCTAGAAAACAAGAGCCTGCTGAGGCTGCATAAGCCTCTGGTCAGACCGCATTTGGAATATGGTGAGCAAGTTTGGGCCCTGTATCTATGGAAGGACGAGCTGGCATTGGAGGGTGTCCAGAGGAGATACAAGAACAAACCAAAAGATGAAGCGCTGGTCATATAAGGAGCAGTTGAGGACTCTGGATCTGTACTCAATGAAGTTTAGAAGGATGAGGGGAGGATCTGATTGAAACTTACAGAATACTGAAAGGCCTGGATAGAGTGGACATGGCGAAGATGTTTCCACCAGTAGAAGAGACAAGTGTCCAGGGGCACAGTGAAGGGATAAGCTTATAGAACTGAGATGAGGAGGAATTTCTTAGCCGGAGGGTGGTCAGTCTGGGGAACTCATTGCCACAGAGTGCCATGCAGGCCAAGTCATTGAGTGTGTTTAAGACAGAGATAGATAGTTGGTAATTAATAAGAGGATCAATGGTCAGGGAGAAGGCAGGAGAATTAGATTGAGAAACATATCAGCCGAATGGCCTAATTCTGCTCCTGTATGTTATGGTCTTATGGTACTTACCAACACCATCCCATACAGGGGTGTAATTTCAAAGATCTGACATACAAACGTTCCCTGAACTTACGAACGACGATTTTACACCGACTTGTACAAATCGATTTGTGAACAGACTCAAGGATGGATCCCATTCCTAACCCAGGGACTGACTGCATTCATCGCTTCTCAAGTAAAGAAATTTCTCTGTATCTCAGACCTAAATGGCAAACTCCTTTACTCTGAGGTCCTGATCCCGTGTTCTAGAGAGCCCAACTAAAAGAAACATTGACAACAAAATGGGGTAAGAGCAGTACTTTGAACACACAAAATACAGTCATGGAAACAGGCTGTTTGGCCAAACTTGCCCATTATACAACTGGAGCAAAACAAATGGAAGCCAAGCCGTGGGACAGAAGTGGTGGAGGTTAGATCAGTAAGATGACTAATGGGATGGCTTACCGGATGTTCAATGATGTTGAGTCAGCCTTCAAGGTTTGGGGATAGGCTGGAGGGTTTGGGTCTGGTGATCGTATTGAAATGTACACGATGCTGATGGGGCTTGACAGGATCGATGCCAGGAAGATGCTTCCTCAGTGCAAGAATCTTCAACCGGGGAGATAGTTACTGAATGAAAGGGGCCATTCATTTAAAACTGAGAAGCAATGGAATTTCTTCTCCAAGAAGAGGTAATGAATGTTTGGAATTCTTGACCCTGGGGAGCTGTGGATGCTAGATCGCTGAAAGTACTTAAAAGAGGAGGGAGAGAAATCTCTGAAAAAGAATGAGTTAAGGGCTCTGCTCAGCTGGCATGAAAAGGGAACTCAGACCTGGGACAGATCAGCCATGATCTTAAAGAATGGCAGGGTGGCCTGAGGGGCCAAATGGCCTCATCTTGCTCCTATTTCTCATATTCTTGTGTAGCATATTTAACCTTTACAACATTAGATGACAAACCAGGAGCATCTGCCATGTTCTATGGGTTTTATGACACTGAGATGCACCAGAAGATGATGCCGAGCAACTGTAGCATAACTACTTTCCAAACAGTACAGCAAGCATTTTCATCAAATATTTATGGAGCTTTGTTGTATTTGGCTGTTTCTCTATTTCAATCTTGTTTGTTACTGGGACACATGAAGAAGATAGTTGACCCATAGTTGCCCTCTGGGCAATGAGAGATGGGCAGTGAATGCTGGACTAGCCAGCATCTCCTGAATTAACATTTAAAAAATCTAAATAATTGTGTACAAAGTTAAAAATCACACAACACCAGGTTATAGTCCAACAGGTTTAATTGGAAGCACACTAGATTTCAGGTTAAACCAATTAAACCTGTTGGACTATAACCTGGTGTTGTGCGATTTTTAACTTTGTACACCCCAGTCCAACACCGGCATCTCCAAATCATAAATAATTGTGACCAGTTCGCTCCTCTTTTTAACACTGTGCAAATATTTATGGACAATTTTTTTTATCACTTACTTCTCTCGCCTGTTCATTTTTCTGGCTCTGCCTGTGCCATTCTTGGCAGAAGAACGAGGGGAGAAACTGTTCTCAGACTTTGATCTGGGGAACGTTATAACCAATGTCATTTCGAGACCAGAAACAGCTTGGATTAATGTCATTTTTACTTTCCAGGCTTGTGTCTGTGGAGGTTTCTACCTTTATGGACTGGGTCCCCACTGATTGCAACTCTCAACACCTGTACGCAAGATTCCAACTTCAGACAGATGCCTTTTCTCTTGGAGATACCCAGTCCTGTTGCATCTGGTTAAAAAACACCCCAAAAAAGGTTCACTTTAGGGAAGAAAACTGCTGTCTTTACCCAGCCTGGCCTACATGTGACTCCAGACCCATAACAATGTGGTTTGACTCTTAACTGCCCTCTGGGTAATTAGAGATGGGCAATAAATGCTGGCCTAGCCAGTGATATCCTTATCCTGTGAATGAATAAAAAAAAACTACAGAAGATGTGAAAATTAAAGCTGACTCTGGAGGAGGCAGCAGCATAGTGGGAATCCAGGAGCCCAGGCTAATGTTCTAGAGACATTAGATTCCCTACAGTGTGGAAACAGGCCCTTCGGCCCAACAAGTCCACAATGACCCACCCCTCTCTGACTAATGCACCGAACACTATGGGCAATTTAGCGTGGCCAATTCACCTGACCTGCACATCTTTGGATTGTGGGAGGAAACTGGAGCATCCGGAGGAAACCCACACAGACACGGGGAGAATGTACAAACTCCACACAGACAGTCACCCGAGGCTGGAATTGAACCTGGGCCGTGAGGCAGCGGTGCTAACCACTGTGCCACCGTGCCGCCATGATTTCATTGAAAATCCAACATAGAAAAAGCTAAACTAATGCCAACCACATAGACATGATGACTGTCATAAATACCCTTCTGGTTCACTAATACCCTCTACTGTTGAATTTTTAACTAAATTCCTTAGTTTAAATTAAGAAAGACTTTAATGTCAACTATTATCTTATTCTGCTATTTTTCTCCTTATTCTCTTACTACTTTGTATTTGAGTTTTCTGTCCTTGGATACCTTTGAACCTAAGATGGCGCTGTGTCTGGCAACATTATATACTTTTCATTGTATTCCTGTACTTGAGTACATGCAACATAAAAAATTTAAATCCAACTTCAAATCTAAATATAAATCTGAATCTAAATCTAAATCTTTAGGGGAAAAAAATATCTGCCTTCTTTATCCAGTCTGGCCTACAGTGACTCCAGATCCACAGCACTGTGGTTGACCCTGAGTGGCTTTCTGCACAATTAGGGATGGGCGATAAGTGGCCCCACCAGTGATGCCCAGACCTCAGACAAATCTTTAAAAACCTGCAGCTGGTAGTTGATCCCCTTCCCCAAGGAGATTTTTGGAGGGTGATCCAATGGCATTTAGTTGGGTGGGAGGGCACAAGGTAGGGATCGTGCCCTCTTCCCACTTCTACCCCAAATTGGTCTGGGTTAGGGAAGATTGTGCTCCACCATCAAGTGGGGAATTAATGCTCGTTCACCCGCTGACTGGCAAATAATACAGTGGGCTTTTTGTGAGGTGTTGCGTTTTGGCAAGATGAACAAGGGCAGAACTTACATGGTTAACGATAGGGTCCTGGGGAGTGTTGTCAAACAGAGAGATAAAGGGGGCTCAGGTACATAATTCCTTGAAAGTTGCGTCGCAGGTAGACCGGGTGGGGAAGAAGGCATTAATCAGGCTTGCCTTCATTGGTCAGAGCATTGAGTACTGGAGTTGGGATGTCATGTTATGGCTGTACATGACACTGGTGCTGCCACTTCTGGAGTACTATATACAGTTCTGGTCACCCTGCTATAAGAACGATTTTATTAGATTGGAAAGGGTTCGGAAAAGATTCACAAGGATGTTACTGAGACTGGATGGTTTGAGTTATAAGGAGAGGCTGAATAGGCTGAGACTTTTTCACTGGAGTGTAAGAGATTGAGGGGTGACCTTACAGAGGTTTATAAAATCATGATGGGCATTGATAAGGTGACTAGCAAAGGTCTTTTCCCCAGGGTTGGGGGGATTGAAAACTAGAGGGCTTAGGTTTAAGGTGAGAGGGGGAAAGTGACCTGAGGAGCAACATTTTCAGACAGAGAGTGGGGCATACATGGAATGAACTGCCAGAGGAAGTGATGGATGCAGGTACACTTACAACATTTAAAAAGGCATTTGGCCAGTTACATGAATAGGAATAGGAATGAAGAGGGATATGGGCAAAACACAGGCAGGTGGGACTAGTTTAGTTTAGGAAATCTTCTTAACATGGACCAGTGGGACCGTATGCCCTATTTCCATGTCATATGACTCTATGACCCTGAAATTGCGCAGGACCCTCATCATCTCACCCTCCAGTCACTGAGACTCCCAAAGCCTGTGTTCAATTCTGCCCACTGACCAGAACTGCAAGATAGTAATAAACATAATGGGATCCACATATTGAAATGATGCAACTTATAGCTGCATAAAAGTTCCAGTTCACAACAAAACACAACAGGACATGAAGCCTCATCAGGAGAGTCAGGGTCCGATAATTAAATGCCTGGTCAAAATGATATGATATAAGGGCTGTCTTAGTGGAGGAAAGAAAGATAAAGAGGCAGAGATGTGTAAGGAGGGAACTCCAGGCTTGAAGCCTGGACAAATGAAGGTACAATTACCAATGGTGAAGTAATTAAAATCGGATGTTTGAGAGGTCAGAATAGGAGAAACAAAGGTCAAATCCATGAAACGCACAAGGATAAAACCTCATCTCAGACAGTATTATAAAGCAGATGGAATCAGATCAGCCTCCCATGATCCACATGCTTCTCATTTCACTCCTTCAATTTCATGGCAGCAAAGTTTATTTGGTTATATGTACAATATATATTTTATTATCAAATAATAATGTCAAACAGATGAAAAGAATTGACTTAACTCTGTTTGCAACTCTGGCCATTGAGCAAGTGTACAGTTAGTTATTTGGAAAAGCAAATCATTGGCCTGTGTTTTGTTTGGAGTATGCAGTGGCCTCATTATAACACCACAGCCAGACACAGTCTCGGATATAACATCCGTTCAGTGTCTCACTCATTTCCAGATAAGCTGTTTAAAATTGCCTCCCCACAGTTCCCAAGTACAAAACAATAAAGAGGATCTGCATTCCTTTACATAAGGTTACTGGTCCCTCAGACACCTACTCAGCAAGCAACAAGTACACATTTCCTTTTAGAATCAATCAGATGGGGTGAATCTTCGGCATGGTAGTGGACTTAAAGTTGCCCTGGCAAAGCAGCAAGTAGCAGCAGAAGCGATCAGAAGGGGATGTAACTATTCTTAACCATTGTTTCAACACAATAAGTCAAGCCTTCAGACAAATGGAGACATTATTGCTGCAATCACCTTCCTGCTGTCAACTCAACCTCTGTCATCTTCTGTAAATTATCATTGAATTATGAGGATTGAGGATTAGGTTGGAGGAAATTGAAATTCTGTGGGATTTTAAATATGTCTTAAAGGATCAAATGACTCAACAGAATATCCCACTACTCCTGCTTCTAAATGTTTTCATTGCTTTCAAAGGCTTTATTCACTGTAAAGGGGGTTGGTTAGCTTGGATGACTAGTCTGTGGTGCAGAGTGATGCCAACAGTATGGGTTCAAACCCCACACCAGCTGAGGTCACTATGACAGACTCTCCTTCCTAACCTCTCTCCTTGCCTGAGGCATGGTGACCCTTGGGTTAAACCCCTACCAGTTGTCTCTCTCTCTCTCTCTGATGGGAGAGCTCCATTGTCTGGTAAGACTATAGTGATTTTACTTCCTGTTTTTCCTACTTTTCAAAATACAGTTGAGGTGAAAATCCAAAGTGATTATTTAGACTGAGAATAGAACAAGATTTGACGAACAGTTCCCAAAGCTTTCAGCTTCTTCTTAAGTGTTTGTGTGAGGAGTAAGGATGAAGAGAGGCAGCACAAAGAAGGGATCTGGATATTCCATTTTATGTGCTGTGATCACATCTGAAGATAAAACTAGCCCAACACCTCCCTTCACAAGAACAAAATCCATACTGGTTCTTTCAGATTTTTCAACTTTGTTTCATAGAGTTACAGATTCATACAGCACAGAAACAGACCCTTTGGTTCAATCAGTCCACACTGACCACTTTCCCAAACTAAACTAGTCCCACCTGCCTGCTCCTGGCCCATATCCCTCCAAATCTTTCCTGTTCATGTACTTATCCAAATGTCTTTTAAATTTTGCAACTGTATCTGCATCCACACTTTATCTGGCAGTTCACTCCACACATGAACCACCCTCTGTATAAAGAAATTGCCCCTTATGTCCTTTTCAAATTGTTCTACCTAGCTTTGAACACGCCACCTCCCCATCCTAGGCAAAAGACCCTTGTCATTCACCTCCTGATTTAATAAACCTCAATAAGGTCACCCCTTAACCTCCTATGCTCCAGTGAAGAAAGTCCCAGCCTAACCAGTCTATTTTTATAACTCAAATCTTCCATTCCTGGGAACATGTGCCATAACAACTTGGGGAAGATCCATGGACATGTGGAGGATTCATCAATCATTAGTGGCTCCTTCCGATCTCACTGCTTGCAAATGGAATGAACAGTTGTGGTCTGAAACATCAATAACAATAAAGCCATGGCAGGCAAAGGAAACTGGGATGTCACTCACCAACTGTACTCGATTACTTGAAATGGGGATCTCTGCAGAACGCAAGCATCCACAGTTTTCCAACTCCAGAGAGCCAAGTTGGGGCTGTCATTAACTGAGATTGATTTCTTCTGCTTCATGTGGACAGGGCGTGACAATTAAACCCTTCAACATTCACTCCCTCCACCACCATCGTGGCAGCAGTGTACACTGTCTATAAGATGCACTGTGGCTGTACCCAAACCTCTTTAGCAGCAGCTCCCAAATCCGTAACCATTACCACCCGGAAGGGCAAGCCAGTAGTTGAATGGGTACACTGCTACATCAAAACGACATACCATCCTCATTTGGAACAACATCACTGTTCCTTCAGTGCTCCTATGTGAAATCCTGGAATACCCTTCCTAACAGCCTCTATTGTTGTATCTACACCACATTGTTATATAGCCAAAGAGTTGTACAGCATGGAACCAAACCCTTTGGTCCAACTTGTCCATGCTGACCAGATATCTTAAACTAATCTAGTCCCATATGTCAGCACTTGGCCCATATCCCTCTAAACCCTTCCTAGTCATGTACCAATCCAGATGCCTTTTAAATGCTGCAATTGTACCAGCCCCCACCACTTCCTCTGGCAGCTCATTCCATAAATGTACTGCCCTCTGCATGAAAAAGCTGCCCCTTAGGCCCCTTCTAAATCGTTCCCTTCTCATCCTAAACCCATGCCCTCTAGTTCTGGATTTCCACACCCCAGGGAAAAGACCTTGTCTATTTACCCTATGCTCAAGAAAGCAGCTGAACACCACCTCCTCAAGGGCAGTTAGAGATGGACAATAGATGCTGCCCTAGTCAATGATGCCCATATCCCATTAACAAATGAAATGAAAGAACAAAAGGTTCGAGCGTGTTGAAACTGTTGTAAACTGTGGATTTAAGAATCAACCAAGTCTCCTTTCACTGTATTCAACCACTTTGGATTTAATTTGTTACTGCTGGTGAGTTTGAGGGTGGAATTTATTAGTTTTCTGTTGTTCAGATGTGAGTGCTCGAGGTACACAGCCCTGCATGACTGAACACAGTGGAATTAGTTTAACAATCCATTCAGGCATCAGGATATTTTTTGAGGGTAAACAGCAGTGAATGAGGCCATGTTCTGGTTGATAGGGAGTGAGAACCTGCCGATTGAACTGGGCTTTAACACGATGCTTTAGGAAAGAGTAGCTGGAGCAGGGTCAATGTGTAACACTTCACCCTGCATCTGTAAATCCTATTCCCAACCAGATGTTTCCCACTCTCTGTTCTGTTTTTGAAGGAGGTAATTTACACAATGCCAGCTGCTTTTGTTGGAATCTGCTCCACGTATCAGTTACTCTGGGAAAAACTTTGTTCTAACCTCGAACCTCTCTTGAGGCTTGTTATGTTTTCAGCTCTCGTCCTCTAGCTCTGTGCTCAGAGTCCAAGTCAAATAACCTGGTTGAAAACAGTTTCCAAAACAAATATGACAGTTTTGAAGAAAAACTGAGAATCTTTTCTGATAGATCCAAAGATTCAGAATATACAAGATTTAGCACATGACCAGGAGTACTACTGAACACTCTGACCCTCTCCATTGGAAACCTCAGTACTATTGCTCATCCATTCTACTTGTGGATGTGTTCACCATCCCATTTTGCAACCATCTCATTTTTCCTTCCTACAGCCATGGTAACATGGCTGAGTCAGCCTAAGACTAGGATTATGACATGTAAAGCCCCCTATTCCGAACCTGCAGCTACTGAAATGCACAGATATGTTCTTGCAATACATCCTCTGCAATAACGTCACACTGCTCATTACAGCGCCAAAGACAATGGGCAGCAGATACTGGAAATCCGAAACAAAAATGCAAACTGCTGGAGAAACTCAGCAGGCCTGGAGGTATCTGTGGAGAGAGAAACAGAGTGAATGTTTTGAATGTTATATGACTCCTTGGAGTCCCAAGAAGAGTCACATTGGATGTGAAACATTGGATGGAATGTATAGGGGTCTCAACAAACTGAGTCATGGTGAGATCTGTGGGAGAATCAAATTGGAAGTTTAGTGAAGTGAACCTTGATATCAGGAGGATCTCGTTCCATCATTTATGCTTTTGACAAGTGGTGACGCAGACTGCCAGTTAAGGGGGAGTATTGCTTATTAAATGTCTTGTTGATGCACAAATTGCCTCATTGATATTCCATTTCTAATCTTCCCAATCACACCAAACAGACTAGACGTCAAGATGTTCGACTTGGAAGTCCAAGTGAGTACCTGTTGACTTCACCTCACTGGACATGGATGTCCAGGGGAGGGGAGGTAATGACTTAGTGGTATTATCATTGGACTGTTAATCCAGAGACCTGGCGGAAGTTCTGGGGACCCAGGTTCGAATCCCACTATGGCAGATGGTAGAATTTGAATTCAATAAAATTGAATTTCTTGGAATTAAGAGTTTAATGATGACCATTGTCAGGAAAAAACCCCATCTAATTCACTAATGCCCTTGAGGGAAAGAAACTGCCATCCTATTCTGGCCTACACATGATTCCAGACCCACAACAATGTAGTTGATCCTTAACTACCCTCTGGGCAATTAGGGACGGGCAATAAATGCTGGCCCAGCCAGCGACACCCTCATCCCATGGATGAATAAAATAAAGCTCAAAGGGGTAGTTGCTGACTTCAGTTCCCTTCTGGTTGCAAGAAGCCTCCTACATTACTCAGTACCAAACAGTGTCTCAGGCAGCAGCCGCAAACATGCCTCACCCAAGAACATTGGTACCCAGCTCTTGCCAATTCTCACGGTCATAGAGATGTACAGCATGGAAATAGACCCTTCGGTCCAACTCATCCATGTCAACCAGATGTCATAAATCAATCTATTCTTATTTGCCAGCATATGGCTCGTATCCTTCTAAACCCTTCCTTTTCATGTATCTACCCAGGTGCCTTTTAAAATGTTGAATTGTACCAACCTCCACTACTTCCTCTGGCAACTCATTCCATACACGCACCACCCTCTGCCTGAAAAAATTGCCACTTTGGTCCCTTTTAATCTTTCCCCTTGCACCCTAAACCTATGCCCTCTAGTTCTGGACTCCACCCCAGGGAAAAGATCTTGTCTATTCACCCTATCCATGCCCCTCTATCAGGTCAACCCTCAGCCTTTGGCACTCCTGGGAAAACAGCCCTAGCCTGTTCAGCCTCTCCCGATAGCTCAAATCTTCCAACCCTGGCAACATCCTTTCTGAACCCTTTCAAGTTTCCCAACATCCTTCCGGTAGGAGGGAGACTGGAATTGCATGCAGAACATGGCTCTCCCTGATACACTGGTAAGAGTCACAGGGAGCATCAGCAACAACCTTTGCAGGATAAGGACATGCACCGGGCTCATGGATGGACCAGACTGCATCCCAGGGCTGCTCACTGGCTCCCTTAGCACTCACTTGTCTTTTTTATTTTACTCATTCATGGGATGAGGGCATCACTGGCCATCTCAGCATTTATTGCTCATCCCTAATTGCCCAGAGGCCAGTAAAGCCTTGCTGTGGGTCTGGAGTCATATGTAGGCCAGACCAGGTATTGATGGCAGTTTCCTTCCCTGAAGGACATCAGTGAATCCAATGGATTTTTCCCGACAATGGATTTGTGGTCATCATTAGACTTTTAATTCCAGATATTTATTGAATTCAAATTCCACCATCTGCCGTGGCAGGATCCAAACCGAGGTCTCCAGCTGGGTCTCTGGATTAACAGTCAAAAAGTGTGGCGCTGGAAAAGCACAGCCAGTCAGGCAGCATCCGAGGAGCGGAGAGTCAATGTTTCGGGCATAAGCGCTTCATCAGGAATGTGACCATCGGGATTAACAGTCCAGTGACTATACCACTAGGCCATCACCTTCCCTATGAGGCAGCATTGCTGTTGGGGCATTGATGCTTGAACCAGGGGCAAAGACCTCAGGGCTGTCGTATTGAGGTGCTCCCTTGCATTGACATGCTGTTCGTCACCTTGCCGGTCGGAGTCTGTCTTGAGATGGGGGTCATACTTTGATCTGGAGCACCCCTGCCACTTATCCCTGCGCAGGCGAAAGTAAGATCTGCAGACACTGGAGATCAGAGTCGAGGGTGTGGTGCTGGAAAAGCACAGAAGGTCAGGCAGCATCTGAGGAGCAGGAAAATCAAAGTTTTGGGCAAAAGCCCTTCATCAGGAATGAGGGGTGGAGAGATAAATGGGAGGGGGGCTGGGGCTGGGGAGAAGGTAGCTGAGTGTGCAATAGGTGGATGGAGTGGGGGTAAGTGTGATAGGTTGGAGAGGAGGGTGGAGTGGACAGGTGGGAAGGGAGATTGGCAGGTGGGACAGGTCATGAGGATGGTGCTGAGCTGGAAGGTTGGATCTGGGGTAAGGTGGGGGGAGTGGAAATGAGGAAACTGGTGAAATCCACATTGATGCCCTGGGGTTGAAGGGTCCCAAGGTGGAAGATGAGATGTTCTTCCACCAGGCATCAGTGGTTAGGGAGTGGTGATGGAGGAGGCCCAGGACCTGCATGTCCTTGGTGGAGTAGGAGGGGGAATTGAAGCATTCCAGGCAGCATCAGGAGGTGGGGAAGTCGACATTTTGGGTGTAACCCTTCTTCAGGACTCAAAAAGTGTGACAGCCGAATCGTTGGCTTCTCCAAGTCCCGATGCTGCCTGCCTTGCTGTGTTCTTCCAGCCTCCTGCCTGTCAACTTTGGATTGCAGCATCTGCAGCTTTTTTGTCTCTAACTGCATCTCCCTGCACAGCTGACATACGGCATGTGTATTCAACCCAAAATGGGCACGGAGCGAGGGGCAATCAAAGGTGGATTGTTGTCATTCAGTGAGATCCCAGTATCATCAGTCACCAGGCTCCACTGACAATAAAACGCCAGCATTGAAGGTCCATCCCTGGTTGCCCTTCAGATAGAGATGGGAAGGCCATCGTACATAGAAGCATTAGAGTAAGGAGCAGGAAAAGGCCCTTCAGCCGTCTGAACCTGCTCTACCTATTCAGTAAGACTAGAGTTGTGGCATCCGTTTTCCTGACTGCCTCCATAATTCTAGACTCAGTCGTATACTGAAAATCTATCAAATTCAGCCTTTAGTAAATTCAAAGACCGTCCTCTGCTGCTCTCTGGGGAAGCTGACCCCATAGACTAACAGTCCTCTGAGTGAAAACATATTCCTAGCTCTGTCTTAAGTGGGAGAGCTCTTGTTCTTAAACTGATTTCAACCTCCCCCACAAGAGGAAATATCTTCCTGGTATCCATTAACAAGATCACGGCTGACCTGTTTGTGATACCAATTCCACCCGAGTCTGTCCACCTCCACCTTAAAGATTTTCAAAGGCCCTTCCTCCTGTGCCTTCTGGCACAGAGAGTTCCAAAGGTGCATAACCATCTGAAAGAGAAGAAAAAGTCTCCTCATCTCTGTCCCAAAAGGGCAATCTCTAATTGAAAACTCGTACCCTCATCCCTCCCCACACCTACAAGTGGAAACATTCTCTCCACAAACACCTTGTCAAGTCCATTCAGGATCTTATACAGTTCAATCAGTTGCCCCTCACACTTCTAAACCACCTTAGTTTAGGAACAGGCCCAATCTGTGTCCTTTCTTCATAAATTGACCTACACATTCCAGGTATCAATCCAGTAGACCTCTCCTGAACCACATTCCTTAAAAAAAAAGACTTTGAGGTGGCACAGTGGCTCAGTGGTCAGCACTGAGGGACATGGGTTCGATTCCACCCTTCGGCAATTATCTGTGTGGAGTTTGCACTTTCTCTCTGTGTCTGTGTGGGTTTCCTTTTGGTGTTACAGTTTCCTTCCACAGTCCAAAGATATTTTCCCTGGAAGCTGAGGAGCGACCGTATAGAGATTTATAAAATCATGAGGGGGGCATGGATAGGGCAAATAGACGAGGCCTTTTCCCTGGGTGAGGGGTGGGGGGGAGGGGGTCCAGAACTAGAGGGCATAGGTTTAAGGTGAGAGGGGAAAGATATAAAAGGGACCTAAGGGGCAACGTTTTCACACAGAGGGTGGTGTGTGTATGAAATGAGCTGCCAGAGGATGTGGTGGAGGCTGGTACAATTGCAGCATTTAAAAAGCCATCTGGATGGGTATATGAATAGGAAGGGTTTGGAGGGATATGGGCCACGTACTGGCAAATGGGACTAGATTAATTTAGGATATCTGGTTGGCATGGATGAATTGGACCAAAGGGTCTGTACATCTCTATGACTCTATGTGCAGATTAGGTGGATTGCTAAATTGCCTATTGTGTCCAGGGTAGATGGATTAGCCATGGGAGGTGCAGGGCTACATGGATAGGGTAGGGGGTGGATCAGTTGGGATGCTCTTTAGAGGGTCAGTGTGGACTCAATAGGCCAAATGGCCTACTTCCACACTGTAGGGATTCTGTATGAAAACTGGACAGGAAGAATGCACAGTACATAAAGCCCCAGTGTTTCACAAGTTGTCCTAAATTTGAAACTGACCGGTTTAATCAGTAGGATGATCACCGTTTTGGTGAGACCACTATCTCAAATAAAAGAAATTCACACTGGGTTTTATGAATAAACAAAAAATGAAAATACATTTATTAGAACAAACTTATCCTTTTACAAGTGTCAAAATAGATTACTAATAATTCTCAATGTGCAAACTCAAATCTACTTTTAAATCCAAACATACACATTCATTCGTAAATAGGGCAGATAAGAAAGATGATTTTGCAGACATAGAGTGGGTGAAAAACATAGACAGAAACAAACAGATTTGAGAGTCCAAACCACAAAAGAGAAAATGAGGTGACGTTCTCACAGTTCTTTTTTTGTTTTTGGTAATAATATCACATTATTGTCAACCGCAGCAATCTGTAGCTGGTCAGTTGGACCTAGGTCCTTTGTTTGAGCTGGCAGTTCTTGTTGAGATAGTATTTTAGAGCTGATTTCCTTCCAGTGACAGAGGGGGAGAATAAGAGAGAAATGTAGTATGCTTTTCATGGAATAATTGCCACTGTTCCTTCCTCTCAATCCTGTGTAAAGCTGGTACTTGAAATCAATTCTAAAATACTTGTTAGGTGCTATTTTCTTTCAAACTAAAAGCACTTAATGCCAGCCAGTCTTGCCAAAATATCTATTCTTGCAGAAGTGACATGCTTTTGCGTAACTGAGTAAATGCCACATTTATGCTTTGAATTGTAAAAAGAAAGGTTCATTCTCTTGAACGTAGGAGTCTAACCACCTATTTCCCAATGAATGTCTATGTGGAGTTTGTATAGTCACCTGAGGCTGGAATTGAACCCAAGTCCCTGGCACTGTGAGGCAGCAGTGATAACCACTGAGCTGTTGTGCTGCCTAGTTTTTATCACACTGTAAATTTTAATGTTTCAAGAGATACAAAGGACAATAGGCAACAACATCTACTTATCCCACTCAGCTGTATTTTAAAGTGTTTCTTCAGTTTCTGTTAACATTACTCCACTACATGTAAAAGAGTACAAGTTAAAGTTTCCTGCGTTTACTCTAACTCTCATTGGGTATTACTTTCAATATGGGTGCAGCCAGAAGTGAAGTCACCATTTTTTGGTGAACTTCTGTTATTCTCCCATTAATCTGGAGAAGCAGGGACGCTCCTGACTACATCAGATACAAAGAGAAGTCCAGGCTTTGGGCCTGTGTTAGGTTGCCTGGTAAATCTGCTCAAGGCCGAGAAAAACAAGACAGGAGTTTGCACATCTCACGCCTGAGTTTGTAAAGTGGGCACTGAAACAGAACAACCCTGGTGATGGCCAATGTAGTGGGCACCCAACCACCATATGATGTGCAGCACACCTTCAGCAGCTGTTTGATATTCATACAGAGGGGTGCAATGTGATCCATTGTCTAGGCTACAATACTAAGACAAATATAACTGCTAGGGATACCTTCCTTCTTTGTAGTTTCGAATCCCTATTGTGAGGAAAGAGGCTATTCAGCCCATCAAATCTGCACAAAGAGCAGACCCAGCTTCCCCCCCCACGCTTTCTTGGTAATCCCACATTTACCTTGGCTAATCCACCTAACCTGTACATCTTTGGGAGGAAACCAGAGCACCAGGAGTAAACCTGAAGAGAATGTGGAAATGCCACACAGACTGAGACTGGGATCGAACCCCGATCCCTAGCTCTGTGAGACAGCAGTGTTAACCACCGAGTTACTGTGCCATAGATGGTGTTCAGATGTAAGGCATTAACATTGTACATAATGTCTTTACTTGGAAAGTTTAGATTCTCAGTGAAGGATTCAAACACAGGTTGCAAATTCAAGGATGTGTTACTGTTGGGTCCAGTTAATTGAGCTGTGCAGAGTGGCAGCACTTTACATACAGATGCTCCTTGTATTATCTCCACTATTTAGAATGTCCCCCTACGTACAGAGACTGCTGTATTACAGCGGCTATAAGAAAACTAAGAATCAAATCAAGTACAATTTTAAAGATTGCTGGAGAAAGTCAGTTTAAATTTAGCGATGATTCAAGCAGTGGCTTCAAGTATTTTATTTCAGGGATTAAACATATTTTCTTGATTTAGAATTAGCTTAGTTTGAATTACAATTCATTTTCTGCACTTGCAGAAATGTGTGAGCTGAGAGGAACTTAGCAAAAAGTAGTTCAGTTTCTCCTGAAGTTTATATTTATTGAATAACATTAGAGTGTGGGCTATCCATTATTTGCATGGCTGTGCAGATTTCTCCAAGCAAGGACCATCCAAAGCAATGAGAAAGCCTCTTACCCATTGGAGGGTATGCCTACAGTCTGTCAGTTTTAATAGATAACCCATATTTGATCATAATTCTCATCAGAAGTTATAAAGCATCAAAATGCAGTCGGTGTCAAAAAGTTCTCTTACTCCATTCAGTGTCCCCAAAACAGGCATTATTCAAGCAGGAAGAAAGCTGACCATATGAGTGCATGAATATCAGTTCGCCACTGACAGACATGACCAGCACTGTCTCATTCCCAACCATGCCGACAACGAAGGACACAAATGCAACTGGGGTGATGGAAATATCCTAGCACAGGCGAAACAGAAACACACCAGAGAATTCCTTGAATCCTGGCACTCCAACCAGAACTCAATCAATAGACACTTTGAACCTGGACCCCATATGCAAACCTCTCAGAGACAGAACTGGAAGTACCAAAAAACAGAGACATATAAAATACCAGGCGGGACAGAGCACCAACACCTGGAGATGTCACCTTGTGACGAAACATTTGCAGAAAAACACACTGGCTGAGCGAATAGGTCCACGACTTCGGAGGCATTATTCCTTACGTTTGTGCTAGTGTTTGGTGAATGAGATGCAAACTAGCATGTAAGCACATCCTGTCTTTGCCTCAGCTAAGTATGTTTGATGTTTCTATAATTAAAATTGATACTGACGCTGATGTGTGAATATCATTTTCCGATGGGCCTCCTTTCCTCACTGATGCACAGGATGTCAGCATCATTTATTGACCAGGATTTATTGGCAACTATCCCAGTGCCCTAGAGAAGGTGGTGGTGATTCTTGAACTGTTGCATTCAACTCACAGAACATAGTCTGTAATGGTGCATTTCAGAGGATGGATTATAGTCAAATTGTTGAGAGTCTGGAGGCCAGACTGGGAAATGATGGCAGATTTCCTCCCTTGAACTGTATCAATGAATCACATGGACATTTTCAATAATTTGGTACATTCATGATCCCTATTATAGAGACAAGCATATTATTCCATATTTATTAATTATATTTTAACCTCCCCATTTACCAAGGTGAGATTTGAACCCACTGGAGTGTAAGAATCATAGAATCCCTCCAGTTTGGAAACAGGCCATACAGACCAATGAATTCACACAGATCCTGCAAAGAGCATCCCATTCGGACCCATCCCCCTACCCTATCCCTGTAACCCTGCATGTCCCATGGCTAACCCACACATCCCTAAATACTATGGGCAATTTAGTATGGCCCATCCACCTAACTTGTGCATCTTTGGACCATGGGAGGAAAGCGGAGCACCCAGTGGAAACCCATACAGATAGAAGGAGGGTGGAATCGATCCCAGGGTTCTGTGAGGCAGCAGTGCTAACCACTGAGCCATTGCTCCGTCCAGCAGTAACTATCAGTCCTCTGTGCTACAAGCCCATGCTTTGCCCTGTGTGCTCCTGTGGACCTTGGCTGATGTAAGACTGGTAAATTACAGGATCTGAGCATTTAGTTACATTGCCTTCCCTAATGCCCTCTCTGTTTGGGAGGATTAATCAGAGTTAGTCCAATAATGGTTCTGTCTGTGCTTGTCTTAGTGCAATACCTTACGAAGACTGCTCACTTGAAATGTCGTCATTCTAAGTGGCAGTGGTTGTTATTAAGAGGCAAAGTAAATCGCAGGTCAATTCACAAATCTTTGGAGAGATGCCTTAGAAAAACATTTTACTGGGAGCAAAATAAAAGTGACAAGATTAAAATATCTAAATAAACATTCCAGGGTTTCGCCTATGACATGAATCCAACTAAAAATACATGAAAAGCGAATTCTGAAAGCTGCAGTGCGGTCTGTGTGACCAAAGGCGTGGTTCTCTGCCAAGTTACATTTTTGCCCATTGCTGCAGTTTTGACACAGCCTGACAGTAAACCGAAAATACATTGTTTCAGATTAAACATTGACCAAAGCTTGTTTTTTTTCCGCTGGTCTAGACATGTTGAAGTTTCTAGTCGATTCCATCTCAGAAACCCTGAGTAATTATGACCCATTCAGTGCAATCAAATAAAGAGAGCTTTGGTTGTGAATAATTTAGTTTGCATACGGTTGACTCCCATGAAAATCATTAAAGCCTTATAGAATGGTTACAAGCCAAAGATAAATGAGAAATCTCTCGGTATTTTTCCTCTCTCACTATCTCATGCACAATATGATTTTAATCATTTTGAAAAGCTATTTTTGGAGTCTGGATAAATATCTTGTTACTTTTCTGCGTTACAATGGTTCCAAGTCACTGAATGCACTGTGACTAATGTTCCGTGAATTTCCAAAACCACGATCCTGGAGCTTTCTGATGGATGAGAAATCTTCTTTAAATAGTCGGACAGGGCAAGTTTCTTGTCGCTGCTCTGAGAATATGGGAAACATTCCACCTTTTCAAACATTTCAACAGAACTTCCCAAGTTAGGAAATTGCACAGACACTTGTCTCAATGAAGCAGACTCATTTTTTAAATCATTCAAGTGTGCACTGGCTGGTAATGCTGACGATATTTTCCATCCGTGGAACCTTGATTATCTGCCCTCTGGTGATCTGCCAAATGCTCTTCTGCATGATGTTCTTCAAACTGCAGCCCACATCTCCTCCCATCTGACAGAAATTAAGCTCCCAAGCCAAGGAAGTTAATGCGCATACAGGTTTTGCCTTGTTAAAGAAACTGAAATTATATAATAATGACTTTTGTGACCTCTGGATGTCCCAAAGTGTATTACAGCCAATGGAATGCTCTTTTAGAAATCCAATCACTGCTGCAGTAAATACAGAAAATGCTGGAGAAACTCAGCAGGTCTTGCAGCATCTGTGCAGACAGAAACAAGAGTTAATGTTTTGAGACCAGTTTGCCAGAATCTTCCTGGACCGGAAGCATTAACTCTGTTTCTCTCTCCACAGATGCTGCCAAACCTGCTGACTTTTTCCAGCACTATGTGTTTTGACTTCTGATTTTCAGCAGCTGCAGTATTTTTGTTCTATTGTTGTTGTTCACACACAGCTCCCACATACTGACAATGACCAGATCATCAGCTTTTGTGATGTTGCTTGAGGGATTAATTGTGACTAGGAATGGCTCACGTGCTCTTCTTCCAAATGATGCTGTTAGTTTTATTGACGTTGCCCTGTGAGTTTGACATTTCACCAGGAATACATCATCGCTGGCAAAGCTATACTCCTACAGTATACTGACTTGGCATAGTTATTAAGCTTCTGAACTAGGGCTTGAACATGTGAAATCCTTACCTAGAGGCAACAGCATCAATCCAGGGGTCCAAGGCTGCCTTGAAGATGGAAGCACCAATAGTACTGACTGACATCTGAGTCAATGCTTCTTCAGTGACTTGGAAGAACCATTTTAAGAGATTGATTTCTCAATGTAAAGAATTCTGAGGTCCTGCTGTGCAGAAACAAGGATGGTTACCTGAGACTTTTGTGCTCTTTGCCTATTCCTTGAGAGAAACCATGAAGACATAACTATAGTTTGACAGAGTGCACATGTTGGAGATTGTGATTTTTGCTTCTTTGTGTTTTTGGTTTGGTGTTTTAAACTAAGACAATGAAAGGCTTTCTTCTTTACATGTTGCATGTTGCATGTGTTATGGACCAGATCAAACCCTCATTAAATATATCAAGGGATAGCCTAATCCTTAACTTTTATCTTATTTAAAGGCAAGTGTCAGGTTCTGCCTTCCAAATGTAATTCGATTTGTTACACTATTTGGCTTTAAGCAATACAGACATTATTCTTAACCTACAGTTAAGATGCAAACAAAAGAGAAGAATTGGTATAACGTTAATTCTATTGGAAAACTTAACAGAATATTAGATTATTTAACCACTAAACAGCAACTATTTCTATAAAGTAACATCCCATAAACGCCCCCTTGGCAAAGGCAAAGTCAGTAAAATAGATTGTCTCACATACAATGTTTCTCCAGCCCAGTAGGAAAGAACATCAAGAGAGAACCCAAGCTTCTAGCTGGTAACAGAGAGGTGTAGCAGCTTCCACAGCCAACTTCAAAACCCCAAACCTGCTGAAAGTTAGACTAAAACTATGGTTCTGTGGGAGCCTGACTCCACCCATTCAGGCTGCTTCTATTGTTCCAACTTTAAACAAAAAAAAACCCCAAGGCCTCATAAGCTGTTTACTTCATTGGCTTGGAACAGAATACTAAGCACTTCTGTCTCCACCTCTCCTTGTAAAAAACATCCAGGACAACATTCACCTCTTAAAGCCACAGCATTGTTACACTTGGCTTTCCCAGTTATTGATAATCGAAGTTAGAATCCTGAGGCCAGTCCAAAAGAGAGCGACAGATGACATCAGAATAATTCCAGCGAGTTGCCGTTGTTTGTTGAACCTCCTGATGTGGATCGTCAGGTTCCTCTTGGACCAATAACCAAGCAATCAGGAGGCAATGTCTGGGTGTAGGAAGGGATGGAAGAGGAAGGTGACAGTCACTCTCTAGCACCAGCCTGAAGGACTACTGTGCAGGCCAGAAGCACATTGAAGTTTCGTTCAAAAATGGGTGCCACTCTGTTGGCGGCTCGTCCAATCTTCTTGATTTTATTGCGTTGCCAAAAGATATTACAGAGTCTGCTGAGGAAAGAAAAGCATTAACCATGATTAAGAAGCATATTACTGTGGCTTCATTATGAAGCTGCAAGATGGTCATGTGATATTACATCACTTCCTTTGATGATGTATTCTGTGTCACATTGGGAGTTCACTGTCAGACTTAACCCTTTATACTGCATCTCCTATAAGTTTTTGATTGTACCCATTGTATTGTAATAGGAGTCTTTACCCCTCTCCTGCACAGAATGTACTTTGCCTTATTATGCAAACAAAACTTTAAATCCTTAAGTTAGGCACCGGTTTTAAGCTTTGAAATTTCCGTTAATAATCATTATTGCACATGCTGACATCCTGTCTAGGCTACAACCTGGAGACATTGGATGGACTGTGGGTTTTTACATTGTGTTAAGTATCTTTGTTGGATGTACTGCTCCTTCCAAAAATACCAGTTGTGAAGAACAGCTCAGTGCATCTATCTCCTGAAATCTTTACAGGATCCTACACAGAGCCCTCAGATGACCAGATAGGTCCTCATGAAAGGCCAAAAACAGCAGCTGCCCTTTAAAAGGAGGAATAATGACCTTGTGATATTATCACGATACCATTAATCCAGAAACCCAGCTAATGTTCTGGGGTCCTAGGTTGAAATCCCGCCATGGCACATGGTGGAATTTGAATTCAAAGAATCTGGAATTAAGAATCTAATCATGACCAGGAAACCATTGTTGATTGTTGGAAAAACCCACCTGGTTCACTAATGCGCTTTAGGGAAGGAAATCTGCCATCCTTACTCGGACTGGCCTACATGTGAATCAAGATCCACAGCAATGTGGATGATGTTTACCTGCCCTCTGGGGGGCAATTAGGATTAGGCAATAAATGCTGGCCTAGCTATGACGCCAACATGCTGTGAGTGAATTAATAAAAGCTCCCTCTTATCCATTGCTAGCTTTCAAGTCATGCATTACAGAGTCACACTCAGCAAAACACACTGTGCTTGTCAACATTTATGTCACATGAAGGTTTGCCAAAATGTTGAGTGCATTTATAAGGTCACGAGGGTATGGAGGGATTGTCTGGTGAGGACAGTTTAAGTTGGTTGGGCTTGTACCCACTGGAGTTGAGAAGAATGAGAGGCAACCTTATTGAAACATACACCATCCTTCAGGGACTTGACAGGGGAGATGTGGAGAGGTTGATTCCTCTTGTGGGAGAATCTAGGACTAGAGGGCATCATCTCACAAGAGGGGTCACCCATGAGGAGGAATGAGAGATGAGGAGGAATTCCTTTTCTCAGAGAGGAGTGAATCTTTACTTCAGAGGGTTGTAGAGGCGGGGTTCATAGAATCCCTACAGTGTGGAAACAGGACATTAAACCTAACAAGTCCACACTGACCATCCGAAGATTAACCCACCCAGACCCAGTCCCCTACCCTATTATGCTACATTTCCCCCTGACTATTGCACCTAACCTACACACCCCTGAACGCTACGGGCAACTTAACTCGACCAATTCACTTAACCTGCACATCTTTGGACTGTGGGAGGAAACCCACGCAGACACGGGGAGAATGTGTAAACTCCACACAGAAAATTGCCTGAGGCTGGAATTGAACCTGGGTCTCTGGCGCTTTGAGACAACAGTGCTAATCACTGAGCCACCTGTAAAAATTTGGCAGTACATAGGGTGAACAGAGCTTTATTAAATTCAAATTTAACCATTTGCCTCAGTGGGATTTGAGCCCATGACTCTGAGCTACTATTTGCTGATGAATGACAATACCATTACACCACTGCCTCCCATAACTTGTTAAGTATAGTCAAGACAGACAGATTTTTAATGGGAAGCAAGGCTTGTAAGGAAACAGCAGCAAATGGAATTGAGGATTATCAGATCGGTCTTGATCTTATTTAATGGCAGAGCAGGCTGAATGGTCTGTTTCTGCTCTGACACTTTATGATTCTGTAAAGTACATTGTAAAAATTATATAAACTGGCTGGATCAAGCATGTCAATACATCCTGTAGTTACTACAGCTACTGATCACTCAGCTTGCTGACTCTGTGGGATAATTTCTAGGATCTTGAAAACAAGAAATAAAGCACAATTAGCCATTAAAATAATGTTCCGCACCCAGAAGAAATATTGTTCCCATGCACTGGGCTCTGTAGTATTGCTGGCACATGCTGTCACAGGAAAACGGCAGCCCTTTGGCATTTACTGGTGATTCCAGTGCCTCTGTCTAAGCTTTTCCTCTTGTCTGTTCAGCATCCTGGCTGATTGTAAGCTCTGGTAACCAGCCAATAATTCACACAGCCTCTGCAGAGCACACAGAGAGGGAGCCTCTCCCCATCAACTAGGCTCATCGATATTTTTGAATACTCGTGTGCTCACTATTGTCCTGAGATTGATGCTGGATTCGCTCGCTCCCACCAAATAATTGAAATTACTTTGCAGTGTCATTCAGTCCACTCTATTCCTACCAGTGGCAGCTCTTCACCTTGAACCCATTAGTCTCCTCTCATTTTCCTTCCAAAATCCTTTTACGTTCTCCCTCTTCAAAGACTTGCTGCTCAGTTAGGACACGATCGTTAGCACTCTCACCTTCATGGCTGGGACCTGATGTTTCACCGTAGTACTGAGGGAGTGCAGCACTGTCAAAGGTGACATCTACCGGACAAGATGCTAAACTGAGACTCCACACACCTGATTGGGAAGACATAAAAGATCCCACTGCACAATTTCGAGGCAGATGGAGTTTAATTTAGATAAAATGTAAGGTTTTGCATTTTGAAAGGCAAACCAGGGCAGGACTTATACATTCAATGTTTCCAAACAAAGAGACCTTGGGGTGCAAGTTCATAGTTCCTTGAAAGTAGTGTCACTATCCTATCTACCTATGGCTAAGGTGTTTAGTATGCTTTCCCTTATTGGTCAGTGCATGGAGTATAGGAGTTGGGATGTCATGTTACAGCTGTTCAGGACATTAGTTAGGCAACTTTTATCATACTGTGTGCAATTCTGGTCTCTCTGCTATAGGAAAGATGTTGTTAAACTTGAAAACAGTTCAGAAAAGATTTACAAGGATGATGCCGGGGTTGGAGGGTTTGAGCTGTAGGGAGAGGCTGAATAAGCTGGGCTGTTTTCCCTGGAGTGTCAGAGGCTGTGGCGTGACCTTATAGAGGTTTATAAAATCATGGAGGGGCATGGAAAGGGTGAAGAGCAAAGTTCTTTTCCCCAGGATAGGCAAGTCCAAAACTAGAGGGCATAGGTTTAAGGTGAGGGGGGAAAGATTTAAAACTGACCTAAGAGGCAAAGTTGTTACGCAGAGGGTGGTGCGAGTATGGAATGAGCTGCCAGAGGACGTGGTGAAGGCTGGTACAATTACAACATTTAAAAAGCATCTGGATGGATAAAAGACAGCAAGGGTTTCGAGGGATATAGCCCCAATGCTGGCAAATGGGACTAGATTAATTTACAATAACTGGTTTACATGGACAAGTTGGACCAAAGAGTCTGTTTCTGTGCTGTAGAAGTCTCTATGACTCTAAGAGCAAGGGCGCTGTCCCTGGTCAATATTTATCCCTCAATCAACACCAGATTATCTGATCATTATGACAGGGCTCTTTGTGGGAACTTGCTATGTGCAAATGACTGCCATGTTTCCCAGGTTACAGCCGTGAGTAGGCTTACCCTGCCCTCTTTAAAGATCAGCCTCAAGTTCATCCCCAATTTTTAGTTACACCATTCTTGGTGGTCATGTCTGGGACAAAAACTCTGAAATTCCAGCTCTAAACCCCTCCATGTCTCCATCTCCTTTTCTTCCTTTAAGGTGCTCTTTAAAGTCCACCTCTTTGACCAAGCATTGATCTTCGCGGGGAGGTTACCCATACCAAATAAATGGCAGTGTTTCAAGAAGACAGCTCAGCAGCACCTTGTTCAGGGCAGCAAGGGATCAGCAAGTGAAGTGCACCAAGACACCCAATGCTCCCAAAAGCACTATGTAAATGCAAGTGTTTACTTTTTGTTTTCCTTTCAATGTTGTTGCTGTGAAGCATTTCATGTTTTAATGACACTTTGCGTACGGCAAATCATCTAACTTCATCCTCCCTCCAACTCAAGGTGAGGAAAGCTTTCCCCGAAACGGACCTGTGACAGTGAGCTAAAGATGTCCGGGATTCTTGAAACCCAACGTCAATAAAATACATCTTTTAGGAGTGGGCGCTGTCCTATTCACATCCCAAGAGAGAATTTTTTTCAAAGTCTGGCTAAGACATCCTGTCAGCAGCTTCTGAAAATGATACGTTCGACCAACTTAGAGTACTTTGGAATTACACATTTCCAGTTTATATTCCTGGAGGCTATGTCCAAAATTGTAAGCCAAAATGGTGTGTAAGTATCCTGTGAGCTGCTTTTTAGCATCTGCTTGACAATGTAACATTAGAACCATGTCACTTATTTATACCAAGTACATCACCACCTGCCCCCTTCTAAGATCAGCCCCCAGAGCAGCCCCAACTTTAATTGCTCTGTTCTCGATGGTACTGTGTTTCACCATCTCTAGACAAAAACTCTGACATTCCAGCTCTAAGCATGGTGGCGCAGTGGCACAGTGGCACTGTTGCCTCAGAGTGCCACGGACCTGGGTTCAATTCCAGCCTTGGGTGACTGTCTGTGAGGAGTTGCATGTTCTCCCTGTGTCTGTGTGGATTTCCTCTGGGTGCTCTGGTTTCCTCCCACAGTCCAAAGGTTAGGTGAATTGGCCATGTTAAATTGCCCAGAGTTTTCATGGATGCGTAGCTTAGGAGCATTAGATAGGAGAATGGGTCTGGGTGGGATACTCTTCAGAGGATTGGTATGGACTTGTTGGGCCAAATGGCCTGTTCCCACACTGTAGGGATTCTATAATTAAACTTCTCCATCTCTCTTTCGCCTTTTTAAAATACTACTTAAAACCTACATCTTTGACAAAACATCGATCTTTGCTGTGAGGTTAGCTACACCAAATAGACTGCAGAGGTTCAAGAAACCAGCTCAGCAGCAGCTTCTTCAGGGCATCAGCAATTAATACTGGCCAGCCAGAGACACCAATATCCCGTGAATGAATGGGTTAAAAAAAAAGCTTTTGGTCATTTGTCCTAATACCTCCTAATATGGCACAGTGCCTACCCCAGTTTCCTGTGAAGCTTATTAAGATGTATCACCGTTACAGCAAGGTGTATGAATTCCTATCATGTCTTCGGCATGAATAATGAACACTGCACCACTAAAGCAGCAATTCTCTAAAACTAAGGATGGAGAAAGTAGGAGTGGTGCAGTCTGAAAGTTATGACCTGCAATATAACAAGAGATGACATAAATGGGTAGAGTCAGAGACTTAGAGGGAGACATAATGTAAGGTGTAGAATATAAAACTGGGACGCTGTATATGTAAGTACAGAAAGTGATGATACATCAATGTGACACAATCTTCCACTTGGTCTCCCTTGCAGACTGTGTTGTAAAGTGTAACTAAAGCAAGAATTTCCTTCATTGCAGCAGACTCTGTGAATGTAACAAGGAATCTAACAAGACCAAAACCATTTGACAATTGACCAGTTTATCCATGGCCAATCCCAGCAACCCTCCTGCCCTGTAAAAGATGGCATTTTTTGTTGTCTGCAAGAGAAAGGGTTCCATCTCCTTCAGAAGATAGTCTAGATTCCCTGGACACAGATGATGTGGAGCTCATTCTCCAGAAAACTGCAAGTTTATATTCAAAGAAGATTTGTAGAAGATTTTCAGTCCAAAGGTGTGCACATTAGGATGGATTGGCCACACTAAATTGTCCATAGTGTCCAGGAATGTGCAGGCTAGGTAGGTTAGCCATGGGGAATGCAGAGTTACAGGAATAGGGTTGGGCAGTTGGGGGGGGCAGGGGGGTGGCGGGTGGGGTGGGGGTGGCAGTGGAATACTTTTCTGAGCATCAGTGTGAACTTGATGGGCTGAATGGCCTACTTCGACACTGTGGGAATTCTCTGATCCTATGAATTGACAGAGTAAGCCAAGGCATAACTGCCAACATTGTCCTATACCAAGCCAATAGATAAAGCATGGTCTGGATATTTACCTGTTCTAACAATGACAATGTTTAAACCTACTAACCACATGTGCAGCAATGAATGATCATCTAATAGGACTCTGATGAAGTATCTCAGGAATACTCAAACTGCTGTTATGAGGAAATTGGGCTTTGGGTTTGAGTGGCCAGTAAGCTTCAACTCCCTGGGGAGCCTATCGACATTGCTGAACACCTTTGTCTGTGGAACTGGTTGGACATCTAGTCCCAAATAAAAAAATAGATCTGCTTTTTATTAAAAGCAGTGGGTTATCAGATCGGTCATGACCTCAATGAATGGTGGAGCAGACTCCATGGGCTGAATGGCCTACTGTATGTCCTGTTTGCTAGTATCTGCCATCCTATCAAACCTGACGAATGGAGAATGGCCTTTAGTCTTTGTCAAGTAACATTTAGCAGATAGAAATTTATATTATTTTTGGGTTTTCTGTGCAGTTAAAAGTGAAATCAAGAAAAATATCTTCCTGTCTTATGGAAAGTGCTGAATCGGTCATTATGACCGCTCTGTCCAGTTCCAGGATTGCTCTCCTGCCTAACTCACCTCTTACTGATCAATTGCTTCTCGATCATCTTCCTCACACACTGCAGAACACCTGAGGTACTTTCCTTCCTTATTTTTTGCATTTCTCAAGTGCTCCAGCAATAACAACAGTTATCCTGATTTGAAAAATAAAGAATTGACTGTGAGGTACCTAGCAGAATGTTCTGAAGGTCGATATAAATGCAAATTTTTTCTTTCACTTTTAAATGTTATTAACCTCCTGCAGAAAACCCATGTCCAGAGGCTCTCGTCCTGATTCTACACAAAATATTCAAGCATTATGTATCCTGACCTTTTTCTGTGAAGTTTGGCACAGTTAAGCTGGAATCCCACTAACAATTCGTTAAGATATGGAGAGAGTGTCACTCTTCTTCCTCAGGTGGCTAAGGAAATGCGACATGCCCATTAGGACCCTCACCAGATGCACCATACTGTCTGCATACTATCTGGATGCATCACAGCTTGGTATGGCAACTGCTCTGCCCAAGACCACGAGAAATTACAGAGAGTTGCGAACGCAGCCCAGTCCATCACAGAAACCAGCCTTCCCTCCACTGACTGTCTACACTTCTTGCTGCCTTGGGAAAGCAGCCAACATCATCACAGACCCCTTCCACCCCAGTTATACTCTCTCCCACCCACTTCCATCTGGCAGAATTACAAAAGTTTGAAAACGTACCAACAGATTTAAGAACAGTTACTTCCCTGCTGTTATCAGACTTGTGAACAGACCTCTCATATATTAGACTTGATCTTTCTCTGTGCTTTCTCTGTAGCTGGAACACTATACTGTATTCTGCATTATGTTCTATTACCCTGAGGTACTTACGTAAGGTGGGATTTGCCTGGATTATATACTTTTCACTGTGTCTCCATACATGTGACAATAATAAATCAAATCAAATCTTTAGTGAACAGAGTTCATTATTGCTTGTGCAAAGATATAGGAGCTGTGTGTGATTCGATGCACAATCCAATGTCCTCCTCGTGGTGGGTTTTGACTCCTTAATCAACAAACACCTTTTCCCTTAACTTTTACAACTTTGTGGTTCCCTTGCAATATTCAACAATTATGGCATCAAAAAATGTTACAGCACAGAATGACAGCAGCCAGCCCATTGTGCTTATACTGGCTCTTGGTGGAACTATCCCGTTAATATGACTGTCCTCCCCTCTTCCCAATAGATTCATAACTGCTCCCCACCTCCCCCGACCCCCACTGACCCCATGTCGTTACCCACCATTAGACACGATCTCAGTGCTGCCCGAATGAGAATGGGCATCTGACAACCTTTTACTCATTTGGTCATCCATCTCCTTCAGGACTCTGCCCAAGATATCCAATTATCATGGAGTCAATTTTAAGAGACCCTGCTTTCCTGTAGCTCGGGGTTTACTGAGGCAAACCTGCTAAAACATTGATGCCTGGGGCATATCATTATGGGGGTATCCTGCGTCTTGTGCGGGCCAGTGGATTAATTGATTAGCTCTCTTAAAGAGCCAGCACAGCAAGGGGCCAAATGGCCTTCTGTGCTGTAAAATACAATAGTACTGGTGAAGGGTCTGAGTGGGTTTCCTCTAGGTGCTCTGGCTTCCTCCCACAGTCCAAAGATGTGCAGGCCAGGTGAATTTGTTGTGCTAAATTGCCCATAGCGTTAGGTGCATTAGTCAGCGGGAAATGGGTCTGAGTGGGTTACTCTTCGGAGGGCCAGTGTGGACTGGTTGGGCTGAAGGGCCTGTTTCCATACTGTAGGGAATCTAATCTAATCTAAAAACTCTCCTGAACTCCTGCCTGTATCCCTGCCCCAAGGCCAAGAAATATTAATTAAATCTCTTCATTTATTGAAAACTGTGTTATCGGCTAAGCCTGACCACTCAAAACATTCTTAAGCAGGCAGTCCCAGACCATAACTTTGCAATTTGTTTCGGTGAGTGTACAGTGAAAATTAACAAGGTAAAAACAATGACTGCAGATGCTGAAAACCAAATACTGGATTAGTGGTGCTGGAAGAGCATAGCAGTTCAGGCAGCATCCAACGAGCAGTGAAATCAACGTTTCGGGCAAAGGCCCTTCATCAGGAAGAGCTTTTGCCCGAAACGTCGATTTCGCTGCTCGTTGGATGCTGCCTGAACTGCTGTGCTCTTCCAGCACCACTAATCCAGTACAGTGAAAATTACCTGGAGTAAGTTATCTAGGTTGACTACTGGATTTTAAAACAGATAAAACTTTAGTCACAATATTACAGAATGAAACACAAAGAACTGAATAAAGAATCCCTACAGAACTCAACCTGTCCAATTAGACTTAATTATGCTGTTCTGAATACACACAACAGTCCCATCAAGTAAACTTCCAGCAAGCAAACTCCCTTTAAAAACCAGTATAAATGGTTAAAGTTTGGAGTTGAAGGACCGAAAGAGTGAAAGGGTTTCCACACAGCTCCCTGTTCAATGCCCAACCAGTTCAGACTGAACTAAACTGCTCAGCTCAGCTAGAGAGCTGACCACTCTCCTATCTTTATACATCTCACTTCTAAAGCATGACCACTTTGGCCTGAAGTCTCATCTGTTTACATTTAAACAAAAGGCCTCTCAAAATCGTTTTCATCTCTGAACCAAACCAGCCTAATCGGAGCCCGGCCTGGTTTATTACCCCTCTGAAAAAAATCAAGGATAAAGTCTCCTTGAGCCAAGGAACAGCTTTTTGGAAACAAAAGGGACTAGTTTTGTGACACCTCCCCACTTTAAAAAAAAAGTGAATCATCAATACCAAAAGATGGCTTCATTTTTAACCCTTCAAAACCTGGTTGGTAGTCTAAACACACATATACACTATACTAACTATAAACATGCAAATGTTCACAACCACATGCAAATTCAGGCTGCGGTAAACCCATCACCGAACGCCTCTGTATCTCATTCGAGTCTCGATAACGCATCGACAATCACATTTCCGTAACCTGCCACCTGCAGAATTGTCAAATTGAACAGCTGCAACAACAAGCTCCATCTAAACAGGCTGGCATTTGGTCCTTAAAGTTTTCCACAAATGTCAATGGGTTGTGATCAGTGTATATGATTGTCTCAGATGCATAGCTGGGAATATAAACACTGAAATGTTGTAATGCCAACACCAAGCTTAAAGTCTCTTTCTCTACCATTGAATATTTCTGCTGATGAACATTCAAATTCCTGGAAAAATATCCGATGGGTCTTTCTATCCCCTCGTCATCCTCCTGCAGGAGCACCGCACCAACACCCACATCACTGGCATCAATAGCCACCTTGAAAGGCTTCCTGTAATCCAGTGTGGCTCATACTGGGGCAGTGGTTAACACAGTGTTTTGGCTGTCATATATCTTTTGATAGTCCACTGTCCACTGAACTTCTTGCCCTTTTTTAACAATTCGGTGAGTGGAGCAGCCACACTGTTAAAAGATTGGCACAAACTTTCAGGTAAAATCTTCTCAATCCCAGGAACCGTAGCACTGATATTTTCGTCGATGGTGTGGGAAATTCCCCAATTACTTTCATTTTTGCATCTCGTGGGACCATTTGTCCGTGTCCAATAACACGGCCCAGGAAGGTGACTTGGTCTTTGGCAAATTCCCTTTTAGCCAGGTTTCCCACCAAGCCTGCCTTCCGAAGTCAATCGAACAAGTCCAATAAATGCCACCAGCTCATCAATATACACCACACAGTTGGGTAATCCCACAATGACCTTAATAGTCAGTCTCTGAAATGTGGCTGGAGTGTTTTTCATACCAAATAGCATGACTTTGAACAGATATAGTCCATTTGGCGTTATGAAAGCCGAAACCATCTTTACTCTCTGACAGAAGTACCTGCCAGTAGCCTCTGAGCAAGTCCAACTTAGAAATGTAAGTTGCTTGTCCCACTTTTTTGACACAGTCCTCCAACCATGGAATTGGATATGCATCAGTCTTTGTAACAGCATTGATTTTGTGATAGTCCACACGTAACCGTTGGGTACCATCTGGCTTTGGCACCATGACTATGGTTGAGCTCCAGTCACTGTAACTCACATTGATTATGCCATCTTGGAGCATGCGCTCTATCTCCTTCTGAACCTGTGCCAACATTAGAGGGTGATGCCTATAAGGAGGTTGCTTAATCAGAACACCATGCACAATTAGGTTAGTACTTCCCAGTTTATTTCTGCACATCTCCCCATGTGACAGTAATAACTCTTTCAGGTCATTTCAATTTTCTTGTGGAAGGTAACTCAATAATTTATCCCAATTTTTGACAACTTCTGCATTTTTCAGTTTGATTTGAGGAATATCCAATTCAGAATCCCCAGAACTTGGTTCCTCCTTCTGTGCTGTCAACATTAACACCTTCCCCTCTTGCTTTCCTTCCCGATCAAAATATCTTTTGAGCAGATTCACATGACACACTCTGTGGGATTTCTTCCTGTTTGGAGTCCTGATCAAGTCGTTCACCTCACTCAATTTCCTCTCGATTTGATAAGGTCCACAAAACCTGGCTTTTAAAGGCTCATCTGTCACTGGAAGTAACACCAATATCTTATCACCAATTGCAAAATTGTGAATTTCTGATTTCCCAGCTGCTTCCTGTTTCATTGTATTCTGTGAT
This sequence comes from Chiloscyllium punctatum, assembly GCF_047496795.1. Lineage (NCBI taxonomy): Eukaryota > Metazoa > Chordata > Chondrichthyes > Orectolobiformes > Hemiscylliidae > Chiloscyllium > Chiloscyllium punctatum. The sequence continues at coordinate 6,988,961 of NC_092754.1, forward strand.
ACTTTTAAATGCTGTCCAGCCAACTCGACAGTTCTATCTAATTGTTCTCTAAAGTTTGACACGTAGTCCAAACAGGTGGTCTCTGTGTTCTGACTTATTAATTTCTCTTTAATCAATTTTAATAGTCCTCTTACTTCATGCCCAAACATTAATTCAAATAGACTGAATTTGTTTGATTCATTCGGTGCACCTCTGATCGCAAAAGTACAAACAAAATTCCCTTATCCCAATCATCTGGAGAATCCTCACCATAAACCCTCTTTAGTGTTTGATGCCATCTCCCTAGCGCTCACTGCGATTCCAGATGGTACATAGTAGATTTGACTTGCTTTATTCCCAAGTTATCCATAACCTCCTTGAATAGATTGGCTATGAAGTTCAATCCTTGATCTGACTGGATCTCTATTGGCAGTCGCTATCTAGTGGCTGTAATGTTGTGTAATGGGACTACCTCTGGAAATCTAGTCGAACATCCATTATTGTTAATAAATACTAGTTCCCACTTTTTGTTTGAGGTAGGGGACCTACACAGTCAATGAAAACTCTTGTGAAAGGTTCCTCAAATGCAGGAATAGGTATTAAAAGGTGCAGGTTTTATTACTACCTGTGGTTTTCCGATTAGCTGACATATATGACTCATCTAGCAAAATTCAACTACATCCTTGTGTAGTCCAGGCCAGTAAAAATGTCTTTGTATCTTAGCCTGTGTTTGCCTCACTCCTAAATGACCTCTAAGTGGTAGTTCATGTGCCACTCGCAGCACCTCCTTTCTATACCCTACTGTCATAACAATTTGATGAATCTCTGCCCATTTCTCATCTGCTTGAATGTGTGTTGGTCTTCATTTCCTTATTAAGACATTATTTGTTAAGTAATAACACAAGAATGCATTCACTTTCTTTTTCTGTAAATGCCTTTTGACATAACTGTTTTAACTCATCTTTCTGATGTAATCCAATCAGTTTAGCAGAGCTAAAGATATTTGCATGTTTACCTATTTGCTCCTTCTCTGTTCCACTTATCTGATCAAAAAGTGTTTTGGATGTCAGCTTCCTTATCTGTGCCTTTTGATCTCTCCGACTTCAACTTGTGTCTCTGTGATCTTGTGATCACACAATCAGGGAAAATTCCTGGATAGACATTCTCCATATCTTCAGTTGCCTGCGCCTCCACCGATTTTTGAACTAGAGTAGGCCGCACACCTACCGGTGATTTAGCTATATCATTTGCAAGGACAAATATATTCCTGGAGCTGAGAGTTTGTCCAGTGCTCCTATCACAAATTCTCCACTCTTCTCTGAACTCTCTAGCCTTACTATACATAATTGAGTGCTTTTTGTCTCACCATGAATTCCTATCACCAGTAACTTTTCTGGCAACAGTCCCTCAGGAGTACATATCTCCTCATCCTTCAACATTACAGACTGAGAGGATCTTGTGTCCTTTAATATTGTCACCTCCTTACCTTCTGCTCCTGGCCTATGTGAATAAACTTTACCCTTGCATGTCTTTTCTTAAGCGGATCTGGTACTTTCTCCTTAATCAACCTGTGATCATCTTGTACACTGAGACAGTTGCCTAACTTTCCTTGTGCTTTTTGTTACTAGTCCAACAAATCTTCCAGGCTTGTCTGGTTTTCCTACACCTTGCTTTCTCCTAGCCCACCAACACTGTGATTTCACGTGGCCCCCTTTATTACAATGAAAACACTGGAGTTTTTTAACCTCTTTGTCCCCTTCTTTTTTAGGTAATTCTCCTTACGATCTTCACTGAGATCTACCTTTCCCTTTCCACACGAGAGTTTCTCTTTGCCTCAATTTCTATCCCTCATGGACCGAAATTGATTCTGGAAGTCAATCTGAGTTTTATGGACCAGCTCAGAATCATCAGCCCCTTCAGCTGCTAACCTCGCTGTTTTAACTCTCTGCTCTTCCACATGAGTTCACACTACTTCAGGCAGTGAATGTTTGAATTCCTCCAAAATAATTACCTAAGTTTGCTCAATTTTTCAAGCTCTTATCCATCTATTAAAATTATTCTGTTTGATCCTTTCAAACTCAATATAGGATTGTCCAGGGTCCCTCCTTAGATTCCTGAAACGTTGTCTATAGACTTCTGGTACAAACTCATATGCACTTAAAAAGGCTTTTTTCACCTCCTCATACTCCCCAAATACCTCCTCTGATAGTGATGTTGATACCTCACCAGCCCTACCTACAACTTTCATTTGGATCAACAAAACCCACATTGCAACTGGCCACTGCATTTGTTTAGCCACCTTTTCAAATGAGATGAAAAAGGCTTCTACATCCTTCTCAACAAATTTAGACAATGCTTGAACATACTTAAACAGTTTCTCACTCTGCTTTTGACTATCAGGGGATTGCTCCTTCTCACTCTCTTCCTCACTAAGCCTACCCTCAACCTTTATTCTCCAGCCCTTTATGCTGACTTCCCTCTTTAAGTGTCAGTTTTTGAAGTTCAAACACTCTCTTTTTCTTTCTCCGCGCTCTTTTTTTCCCCTCTCTTCTGCTGCTCTCTCTTTTCCTCACAGAAGCAGGCAGTTCCAATTCCAGGTTCTCTACTAATTCTTGCAACTTGGTCTTATTCACTTTTCGCAAAAGTTCCAAAGTCACCACATCTACATCCAAAAAACTTTTAACGACCGAAAGGGCCATTCCTATCCCAAGCTTTGTCTACCCAATCAAACCAATACCTGAAATAAAGAAACTAGCACCTACCACTCACTGTTTAAAATCCCACAAAGAGCCCCCAATCTGTTATGGACTAGGCCAGACCACTCAAAACATTCTGAAGCAGGCAGCCCGAGGTCATAACTTTGCAATTTGTTTCGATAAGTGTACAGTGAAAATTACCTGGATTAAGTTACTAGGCTGACTACTAGATTTTAAAACAGACAAAAATGTATTCACAAAATTACACAATGAAACACAAAGAACAGAATAAAGAACCCCTACAGAACTCAACCTATCCAACTAGACTTAATTATGCTGTTCCGAATGTACACAACAGTCCCAACAAGTAAACTCCCTTTAAAAGCCAGTATAAATGGTTACAGGTAGGAGTTGAAGGGCAGAAAGAGAGAAAGAGTTCCCACACAGCCCCCTGTTCAACTTCCAACCAGTTCAGACTGAACTAAACTGCTCAGCTCAGCTAGAGAGCTGACCACTCCCTATCTTTATACAGGTCACTTCCAAAACATGACCACTTTGGCCTGAAGTCTCATCTGTTTACATTTAAACAAAAGGCCTCTCAAAATCATTTTCATCTCTGAACCAAACCGGACTGATCGGAGCCTGGCCCAGTTTATTACTCCCCTGAAAAAAATCAAGGACAGAGTCTCCTTGAGCCAAGGAACAGCTTTTAGAAAGAAAAGGGGCTAGCTTTGTGACAATTGAAAGTGATAGGTTCCCACAGAAACATCCAACTGTCATGTCATGTCAATGAATGGAAATTGTTAGACTTTACCACAACAGAACAGAAGAAATGAAAGCAAAGGGACATTGTAGGTGGTTTAATGAGTCACAGGAAGTAGTGTGGAACTGATTGATTCATTCATGCTTGCAGAGTTGCCAGTTGCCCTCTGTTAGATGTAAAATGATCAAGGGCAGGTCATTTCTAAGCTGCCCATTGGGATACTCAGAATCGTAGGCAATGCTCGTTTTACCTTCCTCTTGACTTTGTTCTCTATCGTAAGAACACATGAGCTAGCCCATGTCAGGACTGTATCTTTTCATTTTTGTGTATTTAAAAACTGTAGATTGAAATGAGAAAGAATTGTTTCAAAAACCAATGCTTTAAGAGAGTGGCTGTAGTTATGAAAGCTAAGGAACCAATTCCCATGGCAGGCATTGTGAATGATCATCCGAGCAAGAAGTAACTAGACTTGAGATTGCAAACAGTCTGCAGTTGAGAATGTGTACTGATCCAGCTCTTGGCAGCAACAAGAAGCAGATTGGCTGTGGACTAGCAACAGAATCAATTTCAGAGACGTCTTGCCTGACAACAGCCATGTGATTGGTTCTTAGGTGCCTGAGCAGTTTGGAGCTGCAAACAAGTTACAAAGATACAGACAAGAGAGACAGAGAGAGAGAGAGAGAGAAACAGAGAGAGAGAGAGATTGAATTGATCTTTCCAGTTTATCTTCCTCTGCCAATAATCTCTTTTCTTATTTGTCTGTGTGTATGTGAGTGTGTGTTTGTTTATTTGTGTGTGTGTGCACGCTCAGGTCCGTGTATGCTTGTGTGTTTGTCTGTGTGTGAGTAATTAGAGGATTAAAAGGTTTAGTCAGTAACATTATATGCTGTAGCTGTAGTCTAATTACTTTTATGAAATATTAACTATTGTTTAGGACAGAAGTTTGAACAGTGTTTTCTATAAATCTTGGTCTGACAGTCAGGTACATCATGGTGTGGTGCATACTTCAAAACAACTTGAACATTTGGTATTGACTCTGTGGATAGTGGGGCCTGATTTATATTGTGTTACCCAGTGGGCCACAGTACCCATTAAGCTTTGCACTTGGTCCATCAGCAAGATCCTGGCTGATTTTCTATCTCAACTTCACTTTACCACTTTATCTTCATATCCCTCCATTCTCACTGCCTGAAAATTCATCGGCATCTATCTTAGTATATTCAATAAATGAGTATTCACTGTGAATATTTATTTCCTGGGGTTCAGAATCCCAAAGAGCAAAACATTTTTTCTCATCTCTGTTTTATGTGGCTGACCCTTTATTTTGAAGTCAGAAGTCACATGACACCAGGTTATAGTCCAACAGGTTTATTTGAAATCACAAGCTTTCAGAGCGCTGCTCCTTCGTCAGGTGAAGCCACCAGTGTCATGTGACTTCTGGCTTTGTCCACCCTAGACCAACATTGGCACCTCCACATCATGGGCCTTTATTTTGAGACTGACGTCATGCTTTTGTTCCCTAGCTAGTGAGACATTTTCACACCGTCTACTCTGTAAAGCCCCTTGGAAATGTTGTATCACTCCTTAACTGGGAAGAGTGTGTGGGTAGTCATGCCTTACACAGTTCCACAAGCCATCACAGATTGTATCAATGTATAAAACCCCAAAGCAACCACCAAACTGACTGATTTGCCTATTCGGAACAAAACCAATTTTTACCAGGTTCATCAATTACAGAAAAATGACCATTTGCTGTGACACACTAAACTTTAGCAAGAGCAGAGAGAAGAAAGGATTTCTAATCTAATACTGTCCAAATTAAACTATGCTTCTTCAAAATCTCCCAAATATGCTCACTCAATCCTGATGAAGACAGACTAACTATTTAATAGAAGGAAAATGGGTGGGAAAAGCATATAGACAGGGTTAAGAAAATTCTGAAAATCAAAAGTGCAGACCATAAGTTTGAAAGTTATCTTTTTCACTATTCTTGTTTTTTTTCAGTGATGGCATGCTGTTATTGGCTGGGTGACAGTCATTTTTAAATTCAATGGTTGATCTGGTAGACTGAGATATTCCTTATTTGATGATGATTTCTTTTGTTCTTTTCTTGGTGTCTTTTTCTTCCCCAACCCCCCTCCCCTGCCCTCTCCCACACACACAAAGAGGGAGAACTGGATACTTTTTGTCTGCAGGCTCTGGATGTTTTTTCTCCCCTGCTGCTCTCAGTATTTAAAAGATCTTTAACACTCAGAAGCTCAACCCATCAGAGGACTGTTGCAAGGCAGCATTTCCTTAACTCAAAAAGTCTTGGTGCCACCCAGTCTGAAAATCTCCAACTTTACTGCTTCAGAAAGTAATATTATATCACACAACCCAATAACATGCGGCACCTGATTTTACAAAATGTTTGGTTTTTCAGTTCTAGCAATTTTAAATTCCAGAAAAGGAAACGTGGTCTCTTGCATTTGTTCCAATTGTCCCAACTTGTCAACATTTACAAGGTTTTGAACCAATGAAGTGCAGTAGCAGCTTTGGCCATGGCTCCCATTGGTGCTACAAGGTAGATCAAGAACTACCAGCCTCCAATTATCTGCCAGTTCTCTGTGACAAGGTTTCCTGTTTCCAAGGAGAGCTTACGATGATCATTGTGTAACATGTAACTTACCTGCATGTGTGTCAATTATTCACCACTCTCTGGATAAAGAGGTCTCTCCCAACTGGACTTATTCATCACTGTCTTATATTTAGGGCCTCCTACTTTTGGATTGCACAAATCTCCCAAAAAAATGAAAACTGCTTTTATGTTTTCACCTGATCAAACACCTTCATACTTTTATAAAAGCAAAGTACTACAAATGCTGCAGATCTGAAATAAAAACAGAAAATGCTGGAGATTTGGCAGCGTCTATAAAGAGAGTAAAGGTCTTGAGTCTGAAATGACTCTTCTTTGGAGGAAGGCCTACTGAGTTCCTACAGAACTTTATCCCTTCATGATTTTAAGCACTCTTATGGTATTACGGTTCAGCCTTCTCCTTTCCAAGTCTTGCAGTTCATGAGTTATTTCTAAGTTACTGTAATGACGTGCAAATGTACAACAAGTATTGACGCCATTGGAGCATGTGCAAATGCTGCCTGTTGCAGCTGCCTGCATCAGCGTATGACTAGCGCTATTTGGATATTATGGATAATCACTCTGAGGCTGAATATACTGAACAGACTTTTGTCAGTTCTCCAAGCTGTCTGAAACCCTAGAACGGAGGCGCAGTAGTGCAGCAAGTAACATGGGCTGGGTCCACTTTTGTTTGTCATTTATATAAATGATTTGGATGAGATTTTAGGAGACATGGTTAGTAAGTTTGCAGATGATACCAAAATTGGTGGTGTAGTGGACAGTGAAGAAGGTTATCTAAGATTATAAAGATATCTTGATCAGTGGATCAGTGGGCTGAGGAGTGGCAGATGAAGTTTAATTTAGATAAATGCAAACTATTATATTTTTGTCAAACAAACTGTGTCTGGTGTAGTGTAACAGAACAGAGAGACCTAGGAGTTCAGGTACTTAATTCTTTGAAGGTTGCATCACATACAGACAGAGTGGTTAAGAAGATATTTAGCATGCTTGCCTTCATTGCTCAGACTGTAGAGTATAGGAGTTGGGACATAGTGTTGAGATTGCATAGGATATTGGAGAGGCCTCTTCTGGAGGACAGTGAGTAGTTCTGGTTGCCCTGCTATAAGAAAGATTAAATTATAGAGAATTCAGAAAAAAATTGCCAGGATGTTGCTGAGAATAGAAGGTTTGAGTTATAAAGATAGACAGAATAGTCTGGGACCTCTTTTCACTGGAGCATAGGAGATTGAGGGGTGACCTTGAAGAGGCTTATAAAATCATGAGGAGCATAGATAAGGTAAATAGAAATGGTCTTTTCCCTAGGGTGGGGGATATCAAAACTAGGGGGCATATTGTTAAGGTGAGAGGAGAAAGATTTAAAAACTGTTTTTACACAGAGAGTGGATTGTGTGTGGAATGAACCTCCAGAGGAAGGTACCTGGGTGCAGGTACAGTTACAATGTTTAAAAGACATTTGGATAAGTTCATGAATAGGAAAGGTTTGGAGGGATATGGGCCAAATGCAGGCAAGTGAGACTAGATTAGTTTGGAACCTGGTCAGTATGGACCAGTTGGACCGAAGGGTCTGTTTTTGTGCTGTATGACTCTATGACCCAATCCATCTTGAATATGATTTACATCTTGACTTCATCACTTGACCTTTTTTTAGCCATTAAACCTGTTCTAGTGTTGCATTAGTCATTCGTTGCATTTACATTTACATTTTGACAGCATTTACTCCATCTTCAAGTGACAAACACTGAAATGATATTGATTATGACCGTCACAAAATAGCAAGAAAAGTGGCCTTTGGTTGAACCTGATGGCAAGGGATGAATAACGTTGGATATATTTCTTTTGTTTTTGTTTGTCGCTGAAGAATCTCCAGCTGGCTTCCTCCAACCTCAGCCCTTCGGTATTTTCCTGCAGGTCCCATTGAGCAATACCCTTGTGCTTTGGGGGGACATTGAGAATGTGACACAAGCCCTGACTGAAAAGACGGATGCTGAGGATTCATTTCTGCTTCCAAGAAAATAAAGATTGAACCACTTCATCTTTTAATGATCAGAGTAACAGCTCATCTATCAAGCAGCCTCACTGCTCCTTTGGGTTACAGGCACAGCTGATTCCACTTACAATGGCGAGAGCTGACATCCAGATTTCCTGCTTAGCTCTAACATCTAACAGAGGAGAAGCTGCCAGCATGTCAAGTGATATTAACTCAGGATGTCTCTTACACTTCAATACATTCACTCTTGACGTCTGGGCCATAAGTACAATTTGCGTTCTATATATTTACATCTCCACAGTGCCTCTTTCCAGATCATTTCACTTCCTTTTGTCTTTGCTCATGGAGTCTCATAGGAAGTTCAAGAGAAATTTCTTACCAAGTAAGTGGTTCGTATAAGGAAAACACGAACACAAGGAGTAATTTTAGTGAATAATACAGATCCATTTAAGGAGCAGCTGGAGGAAGATAGGAATTGAAGGTTACATTGTTGAACATGGAGGAGGATATTAGTGATCCGAGCCATGGGTCAATAAACTTTGGATCCTTGAGCTGCTCAACAACTTATACTCAGTTTTGGAAATGTTGGAGAAGGGTTAAGTTAATAATGATCCAGTCAGACAGTCATTACATTGCAAAGGAACCTGATCCTTGCACTCATCAGGACCAACCCAAGAATGCCAAAATTCAAATAATCACAGCAACTTATTTATTCATTCATAGGAAGTGAGTGTTGCTAGCCAGCCCAACATTTATTGCCCATCCCTAATTACCCAAAAGGGGCATTTAAAGAACAAGTCACTTATGAGGCATGAGTATTGCTGACCAGAGATTTTTTTTGCCCATCCCTGGTTGAGAAGGTGGTGATGAATTGTCTGCTGAACTGCTGTAGTCCATGTGCTGTAGGTAGACTCACAATGTTGTTAGAGAGTCAATTCCAGGATTTTGACCCAGTGACACTGAAGGAACAGTGATCTAATTGCAACATATTAAGAATCAAGCCCATTGCTGTGGGTCTGGAGTGACATGTTGGCCAGACCAGGTAAGATTGGCAGCTCTCCTTCCTTAGAGGGCAACAGTGTAACAGATGGAGGTTTTAACCACTGATGATGCTTATATGGCTGTCATCTCTCTAATACAGGTTTTATTGAATAAAAAATTCCCCATGTGCTGTAGGGGATTTGAACTCATGCCCCTAAACTTTAGCCTGGAGTTTGAGATCATTAGTCCAGTGACATTACCACCATGCCACTACCTCATTTGTATGGCAGAGGAAAAGGGTAGCAAGTCAACTCTGACTAGTCAAGGCATTGCCATGGAGAAAGTAACAGCACTGTCTCAGGTATAACTTCACAATATTTTATATTGAATGTACCTGGCAATTTTTAAAAAAAAGGTATTCAGGATGGTCGTGATAGTTTGAATTTTAACATATAAATATTCATCCAAGATGCTACTGACCCACACCAAATGGAATAATTCATACTTAAGTATCTGGATTTTGCTTTCAGCATTGAAGGTATAATATTCATTATTCACTGTGCTTGCAGATATCTTGGCTAGAGGGACTGAATGGACTACTCCTGCTGTTAGCCTGTATATGTATGTGCAAAAGAATTATGAAGATATCTGATATTCTGAAGATTCAGTCTCTCTAGCCTGCTTGACCTTAAATAAGATCATGACTGATCTGATTACCTCACATTCCCATCTACCCTCCCCTAACCTTTCACTCCCTTGATTATCATGAATTTGTCCACTTCTGCGTTCAAAATATTCCAAGACTCTGTCTCCACCAGCTTTTGAGGAAGAGAGCTCCCAAGACCCTCTGTGAGGAAAAACAAACTCCTCATCTCTGTCTTAAATGGGCGACCCCTGATTTTTCAACAGTAAATACTAAAATTTCTAAATGTTTCCACAAGAGAAAATATCCTTTCCACAGTTATCCTGCTAAGACACTAAGGATCTTACATTCTGTTCCAGCCACCTCTGATCCTTCCAAATCCCAGCTGATACAAGCCTAGCCTGTCCAACCTTCCAATCCGCCCACACACCCTTCCTTAAATAGGAAGACCAAAGCTGTACACATTACTCCAGATGTGGTTTTACCAATGCCCCCTCTAATTGAAGTGGAACGTCCCTACCATTATATTCAATTGACCTCACAATAAATTATAACATTCTGATTACTTCGTATCCTACATTCTAATCTCCTGTGATTCACGTACCTAGATACTTCTGCATCTCAGAGCTCTGCACCACCTAGATAACATGATTTTCAATTCTTCCTCCCAAAATGGACAATTTCACATTTCCTCACATTATATTCTGTTTGCCAGATCTTTGCTCATTCACTTAACCGATCTATATCCTTTTGTAGCCCTCTGATGTCCCCTTCATAACTTACCTTTGTGTCATCAGCAAATTTAGCTGGTCGCTTCATCCCAGACTTTCATATAAATTAGAGAGCTGAGTTCCTAGCACTACTCCCTGTGACACACTAGTCATATAATTTTGCCAACCAGAAAATGATTCAATTCCCTTTTGTGTTAACCAGCCAACCATCCATCTTTGCCAACATGTTACACACCCTACATCTTAAGTATTTAATTTCCACAATAATGACATGGCACTTTATCAGGAAATCCATACTTTGACCAGTTCCCCTCTATCTGCAGTTCATGTTACTGCCTCAAAGAACTGCAATGAATTTGTTAAACACAGTTTTCCTTTCACTAAACCACATTGTGAGATTCATGCTTTGAGTAGTAACTTGTGGTAGTTAGAGAGCTGTTTCAGTACAGCAACCTCTACCATTATCTATTATTATTGGTAGTAATTTAGGGCTCATTATTAAGGATGAGATTGCAGAATGTGCGTGACAAATTTTTTAAAATTTCATTCATGAGATGTGTGCATTTCTGGCGAGATTGGCACATCTTGCCCATTCCTAATTGCCGAAAGGGCAGTTAAGAGTCAACCAATTTGCAACGAGTCTGTCGTCCAGACCAGGTAAGGATGCCATTTTTCTTCCCTAAAGGATATTAGTGAACCAGATGGGTATTCTGACAACCTGCAATTGATTCATGGTCATCATTAGACCCTTAATTCCAGAATCTTTATTGAATCCAAATTCTACCATCTACCTTGCCAGGATTTGAACACAGGTCCTCAGAACATTACCTGTGTTTCTAGATTAATAAGTCTAGCAATAGTACAATTAAGTCATTGCCTCCCTGTAAAATAGGACTGAGTCAGAACAGCTTCATCAAGTGAGGTCATATCTGACAAATCTGTTAGAATACTTTGGGGAGGTAACAAGCAAATTAGACAAAGGGGAGCCAGTGGACGTGATCTATTGGATTCCCAGAAGTCCTTTGACAAGGTGCTGCACAGGAAGCTGTTGAATAAGAGCCCATAGTGTCAGGGACAAGTTACTGGCATGGATAGAGAATTGACTGACTGGCAGAAGGCAGAGAGTGGATGCAAAAGAGTCTTTTTCAGGATGGTAGCTAGTGAATAGTGGAGTTCTGCAGGGGTGTTGGGACCACAACTATTCACTGAACATTAACGAAGGAACTGAGGGCATTGTCACTAAGTGTGCAGATGACAGAAAGATTCATGGAGGGACAGGTCATGTTGAGGAAGCGGGAATGCTGCAGAAGGACATGGAATTATGAGGAGAGCGGGCAAAGATGTGACAGATGAAATAAAATGTGGTACACTACGAGGTTATGCACTTTGGTCGGAAGAATCGTGGCCTAGGTTATTTTATAAGTGGAGAAAGGCTTCTGAAATCTGAAGTTCAAAGACACTTGAGAGTCTGAGTTCAGGATTCTCTTAAGATTAATATGTGGGTTCAGTTGGCAGTTAGGAAGGCAAATGCAATGTTAGCATTCATTTCAAGAGGGTTAGAATACAAGAGTACAACTGAGGCTGTATGAGGCTCTGATCAGAATGCACTTGGAATATTATGAGCAGTTTTAGACCCTGTATCTAAATGATGGATGCACTGGTATTGGAGGAGGTCCAAAGGAGGTTTGTAAGAATGATCCCAGGGATGAAGGCCCTGTCATACGAAGAGCAGTTGAGGACTCTGGGTTGTACTCAATGGAGTTCAGAAGGAAGGGATGGGATCTGATTGAGACTTACAGAATACTGAGAGGCCTGGATAGAGTGGGTGTGGAGAAGATGTTTCCACTAGTTAGAGAGACTAGGACTTGAGGGCACAGCCTCAGAGTGAAGGGATGACCCTTATGAATTGAGGTGAGAAGGAATTTCCTCAGCCAGAGGATGGTGAATCTGTGAAACTCATTGCCACAGTAGGCTGTGGAGGCCAAGACATTGGAGTGTATTTAAGACAGAGATAGATAGGTTCATGATTGGAAAGGGTTACAGGGAGAAGGCAGGAGAATGGGGTTGAGAGACATATCAGCCATGATCGGGTGGTGAAGCAGACTCAAAGGGCCAAACAGTTTAATTCTGTACCTTATGGATCGGCGATGGACTGAAGGACCTTTCTCTGTGCTGTCGATCTCTATGACTCAGTTTGCAGGTTGGAAGCCTCTGTTAAACACCACGACCATGAGCCTGCTCATTTGACAAGAATATGCTCGTTCATGTTTTAACAAGTGGGGTCAATGAATTCAGATTGTTTTCTTGCATCTGTTCCAAGCAAATTTTAACTGGGCCACAATGATTAAACAAAGTAATCAGTTAAAAGTCTGGACCAAGGTTGTACGTGAATAATAATTTATATGAATAATGTTTCAAAGGAAATTGCTAAACCTAATATCTTTGCCCCTCATTTTTCTATTTTATCACTGTGTTGCATTTAACATTTGGTGATCTTCAACATTGTCAAAATTTGCAAAGCAACAGGGCTGATGTTGTACAGAGAAGACATTTGAGTCTGTCTAAAACAGACAGGACTTTGATGAGTTCCCCAGAGAGGTCAAATGAGTGTCTCAGAGAGTGAAAAGGCTGGTGTAGTGTATAGCACATTGCGAGGAATTTACAGACACAGCTGCAAATCATCCCAAGACAGTGAGGCAGCTAAATCTCTGCTTGGCCACAATGAAACCTTCCTATTATAGAGCGTGGAGACATTCCTGCTAATCCTAACGAGTAGCTGGCAGTTAGAGGTAATTTAACAATGTCACAGAATTAGAAAATAGACTTTGGTTTGTGAAGATTACCACACTAATGCGCTCCTGTTAAATTCCGATGTATTCTGCCTTCATTGTGAGCTGTCATGGGAGCATTAGCATACCAGAAAGATTTAGTGAGCCCTTTTCTTCCTGTTGACAGTTCAGCGACACAATTGATGTCTCTACATTCTTGAGGAAATCAGTAGACCTTCTGGAATGGTGCACTTCTCACACACTCCGGATACACGACTCTGTCTAATCAGTTCGCAATGCCTGGAGCAGAGCTGTAGTGAAGGCAGTGGGGTGACTCTTTGTCAGAACTGGAGTTGCCATGGTGGTGCGTGCATGGAATGAGCTGCCAGAGGAAGTGGTGGAGGCTGGTACAATTGCAACATTTAAAAGGCATCTGGATGGGTATTTGAACAGTAAGTGTAGAGGAATATGGGCCAACTGCTGGCAAACGGGACTAGATTAGGTTAGGTTAACTGGTCGGCATGGATGAGTTAGACCAAAGAGTCTGTTTCCATGCTGTACATCTCTGTGACTCTATGACTCCCTTCACATTAAGACCTGCCTGCTGAGCATAATGCTGAGAGACACTGCTTCCCAAAAAAAAGACTCAGGGGGATAATCTGTGGGGAGTCAGGGAGTTGCCCTTTCCTCTTACTGCTACCTTTGATAAAATAGCTACTCGTGAAGGACCCAGTCTGAGTTTCATCCTCCCAGCAAACTGTCTTTGGTTGGAATCCAATGATGTGTAAATTTGTAATTGGTGAGTGTCACGTGACGATGTAATTGGGGGGATGATGCAGATTGATTTCATTTAACCTGGAGCCCCTCCATAGTCTGCAGCTAAGTAGATTCTATGCAAAATGATCATGTGATGGACGTGCTTTTATTTTGTGCAGATTCACCTCGACATCCCTAATCTTCGATTTATTTCAGAATTCCAAATATTAATAATCTTCAAATCACTTTCTGGGAATTTCTGCTTCAGGTGCTGTAAGCTCTCACGGGGTCAACATCCAGCTCAGTGAAGAAGATGGCGATCAATCGGGAATAATAGTGAATGGCTCCATTTTATTACACGACTGATCTGATGTGATCAGCCTTTGTCTTCTCCAAAGAGCACGTGTGTTTTTGCCAAAGGAACATCTGTAAGATTGATCATTTTCAAACACCGACGTAATGGACGAAGACGCAAGAAATCCACAAAGTTATCAATACTCCTTAACATTTGCAGTTGCCGGCTTAACCTAAAACATAAGGACTTTGTGCAGCGATTGGAACCAGGGCAAGTTGGATCTTACTGACTATGAGATCCTTGATTGGGGCTGTTAACCTGGACCAATCAAGGAGCCCTAACTGACAGATATAAACAGGAGATTAAAAAGAAAAAATAATTTAAAAAAATTAAAAAAGGGAAAAAATAATAAACAGGAGATTCAGAGTCTTCTTAGTTTAGGGGACTGACTCTCTGCTGGCTGGTGCTACAGTCAGTGTGTTCCTGCTTCCTTTTTTTTGGGAGGGGGGAAAAACCTGATTCCTGAACTGGCTGAATTGTTTAGCCAGTTTGTTAACTGGCATTCCTTTTAGTGAGGCCTGATTGTTAAACTCCTGATGCACATAATGTGTTTCAGGTGTAACTCTGTTCTCTTTAGGGGATTGTTGTTTCACTGGCTGGTTGCAGCCTGTGTTACTCTTTTTTTTCTTTTTGAGGGAAGGACAATGTTAATTTTATGGTAGAGCTTAGGCCTTGGACTCTAGTTTTCTTTGTTTTTTGTATGTGTCTTCACTTTTTATTGGTGTTTGGACTGAGCCCTTGTGGAAGACGTACGTTTCACCAGAGGAGCTGGCCCTGTGGGGAGGCCTAGCCCTGGGACTGGACCTCTGAAGATTGAACACCTGTGTGTGTGTGTGTGTGCTGGGAGGTGAGCACTTGCTGTATCCTGGAGTTTGGGAGAAGACCTTTCCTTTAGGAGTGGACCAAAACCCCAGTGAGTTAACTGCACCTGTACAATGTACTGTTCCTGTGAGTGGGCCTGGTTTTCCAAGGCTGGGACAGGAGTCTATGGAGACTGAATAACTGTGTGCTGTGGGGTGTGCATTTGCTGCCTTCAGGAGTGGACTCTGCCTTTGGTTGTGGACTCTGTGTTTTTAGCAACGGACTCTGCAGTTTGGAGTGGACTCTTTCTGACAATGCACATTGTATACTGGAGTGGACTCTGTTTCTGGAAATGGATTCTATTTTGAAGACTGTATAGATTTGGACTGTGTACCAGAAAAGACTTTTGTTTTGGTAATTAACTGTATTGTGGTGTGTGTGTTGGGTCTATCACTTGCACTGTCTTGTGTGTCCCTGGGTCTGGCAGGCCTTACTGTGAGCTGGGAGTCTCATGGTCATCCTGAAAGCTGTCACCCTGAGAGCTGGAGGGTGGGTAGGCCATCCTGTGAACCTGAAGGTTGGTAGGCTGTCCTGAAAGCCATAGGGTGGGTAGGCCACCCTGATGCTAGTTGCCCCGAGAGCCAGATGGTGGGTAGGCCGTTCTGAGCGCTGTCGTCCCGCGAAGGGGTAATTGGGACGGGCTGTCCTAGAGGTGGTCGAAAGGTGTCAGAGCAGCCGAGCACCAGAAGGTGCGTAGGGGCAGGCTGAGGTCCGGAAGGCTTGTGGGCTACCCTGCATGCTGTTGTCCCAGGGAAGGGGACGGGCTGTCCTAGAGGTGGCCGGAAGGTGTGCCAGGATAGCCCACTGGCTGTACAGCGCATCGGGGTGGGTGAGAGCCCAATGGTACGTAGGGCCAGACCGAGACCCAGAAGGCAGGTAGCTGTCCTCAGTGCTGTCAACCCGGGCAGGTACTGTGGCGGGCTGCCCCAGAGGTGGTCGAAAGGTGCTGAGGGTGATTAGTGAAGCCAGAACATGGGTAGGCCGTCCTGACAGCTGTCACCCTGGGTGGGTACGAGGATGGGCTGTCCTAGAGGTGATCGAAAGGTGTGTCAGGGTGGACAGAGAACTGGAAGGGGCATGGGGTGGGCTGAGAGCTGGAAGGTGTGCAGGGGCAGGCTGCCTTAGAATGGTCGGAAGGTTGGAGGGACGGGTCTTGCTGGGTCTGTATTGTCTGCACTTTTTATGTAACAGGATTGTCTTATGTACAAATGTTATTGTTGCTGTCTTTTTATATTTGAAACTGGGATTTGTGGTTTGTCCTCCATTCCCTGTAAACTGGTTGAACGGTAGGGTTTGGGGCCTAGCTTTGCTGCTCCTCTCCCTTGTAAAATTGCTGTTATATACAGCTGTAAGTGTTAAGTTTTTTTTTATAAACTGTTTTGTAATTGTTTAATAAAATATAAACAGGAGATTGAGTCTTCTCAGTTTAGGGGACTGACTCTATGCTGGCTGATGCTACAGTCAGTGTGTTCCTGTTGGTTTCTGCTTCCCTTTTTTTTGAGGGGGAAACCTGATTCCTGAATTGGCTGAATTAACTGGCATTCCTTCTAGTGAGGCCTGATTGTTAAACTCCTGATGCACATAATGTGTTTCAGGTGTAACTCTGTTCTCTTTAGGGGATTGTTGTTTCACTGGCTGGTTGCAGCCTGTGTTACACTTTGTCCTTCCCTCAAAAAGTAAAAAGAAAAAAAATGTTAATGTTATGGTAGGGCTTAGCCCTTGAACTCTAGTTTTCTTTGTATGTGTCTTCACTGTTTTTGGTGTTTGGACTGAGCCCTTGTGGAAGACATACATTTTGCCAGAGGAGCTGTTCCTGTGGAGAGGCCTAGCCCTGGGACTGGGCCCCTGAAGATTGAACACCTGTGTGTGTGCTGGGAGGTGAGCACTTGCTGTATCCTGGAGTTTGAAATGTCTTCTCCCATTCAGGAGTGGACCAAAACCCCTGTGAGTTAACTGCACCTGTACAATGTACTATGTTCCTGTGAGTGGGCCTGGTTTTCCAAAGCTGGGCCAGGACTCCATGGAGACTGATCACCTTGTGCTGTGGGGTGTGCATTTGCTGCCTCTGCAGTTTGGAGTGGACTCCATTTTGGACAATGCACCTCATAAACTGGAGTGGACTCCATTCCTGGGAATGGACTCTATATATTTTGAAGACTTTTTATATTTAGACTGTGTACCAAAAAGGACTCTGTTTTTCGGTAATTAACTGTATTGTGTTATTTGGGTCTGTCACCTGCACTGTCTTGTGTCCCTGGGTTTGGCGGGCCTTACTTTGATCTGGGATGCTCATGGGTGGTCCTGAAAGCTGTCACCCCGAAAGTCGGAGGGTGGGTAGGCCGTTCTGAGCGCTGTTGTCCTGAGAAGGGGTAATTGGGACGGGCTGTCCTCGAGGTGGTCGGAAGGTGTCAGAGCAGCCAAGAGCCAGAAGGCATATAAGGGCAGGCCGAGGTCCGGAAGGCTTGTGGGCTACCCTGCATGCTGCCGTCCCAGGGAAGGGGACGGGCTGTCCTAGAGGTGGCCGGAAGGTGTGCCAGGGTAGTCCATTGACCGGACACTCATCTGGGTGGGTGAGACCAATGGTATGTAGGAGCAGACAGAGACCCAGAAGGCGGGTAGCCGTCCTCAGCGCTGTCACCCTGGGCAGGCTGCCTCAGAGGTGGTCGAAAGGTGTCAAGGCAGACAGAGCTGGAAGGGGCATGGGGTGGACTGAGAGCCGGAAGGTGTGTAGGGGCAGGCTGCCTTGGAGTGGTTGGAAGGTGGGAGGGACAGTGGCTTGCTGGGTCTGTATTGTCTCATGTACAACTGTCATTGTTGCTGTCTTTTCATATGTGAAACTGGGATTTGAGGTTTGTCTTCATCGCTCTGTAAACTAGTTGAATGGTAGGGTTTGGGGCCTAGCTTTGCTGCTCCTGTCCCTTGTAAAATTGCTGTCATATTCAGCTGTAAAGGTTAACTTCTGGATTAGTGGTGCTAGAAGAGCACAGCAGTTCAGGCAGCATCCGAGAAGCAGTAAAATTGACGTTTTGGGCAAAAACCCTTCATCAGAATGCAAATGTTAACTGTTTTTCTGTAAACTCTTGTAATTGTTTAATAAAATAAAAAAGGAAATTGAGTTTCCTCACTCTAGGGCTGGCTATCTGCCTCTGTGCAGTTAGTTCACTTTGGAATTCCAGTGATTGCAGAAACCACACTCGTTGTGTTCCTGGTATCTTCCAGTTCTGACCTCTATCAGATTTCATGGGAGGGTTGGTGTGGGCTTGTTGGGCCAAATGGCCTGTTTCCACACTGTAGGGATTCTGATTCTAGGTAGACCTTCTGTTGAAATTCAAGCTCAGGATCCCCTGGTCCACAAAACAAGCTCTTTACCCACTGAACCAGACTCCTGTGTCTCCTTCTAATAGATTTAAAAATTATCAGCTCAGACATGTTATGACCTCTGTCAAATTTCATGGGCCTGTGAGGGAGCAACCCATGTCAAATGCCTATTAATCATGTTTAATTGCATGCAGATGGTGGATACTAATTGGGATTTCACTTGAGCATACATAAAGAGACACCGGGCTTTTGTGGTGCAGTGGTAATGTCCCTACCTCTGGGCCAGAAGGCATATGTTTAAGTCCCACTGTTTCAAAGGTGCACAATAACATCCTTGAACAAGTTAATTAGAAAATATCTATACAAATCAGTCTCCATCTTGCACCTTACACTCCATTTTGATTTAGTTCTCTCCTCATCATTGACTGTTTGCACTGCCTATAATGAACTTTGTATAAATTAACCAGCTGGAAAACATGAATAATTTACTGGTCATGCTTAAAGAAAGGAGTGATTTGGCAATGAGGGAAAAGAAAACATTAAGTTGCCTATAAGGGCACTTCTGGACAAAAATACATAAAAACGCACTGATATGGTGTAGTGGCTATACCCCATCTCTGGGCCAGTAGGCCACTGTTCAAGTCCCAAGTGCTTCAGAGATTGTCATAAACTCTGAATGGGTTCTTTTGTCAAATCTACAAAGAAACTGAACGAGATGTTTGGGTTCAAGTCCCACCTGCTGCTAAGGTGCCTTATAACATGTCTGAGCTGATTGATTGATTAAAATTATATTAAGACACACGAGTCTGGTTCAGTAGGTAAAGAGCCTGTTTTGTGGACAGGGGATCCTAAGTTTGAATCTCAACAATGGGTTTACCTAGAATCATAGAATCCTTAGTGTGGAAACAGGCTATTCAGTCTAACAAGCCCACCCTGACCCTCCAAAGAACATCCAACCCAGACCCAAACCCTTATCGCATCCCTGTAACCCTGCATTTCCCATGGCTAACACACCTACAAGTCTCTGAACACTATGGATGATTTAGCATTGCCAATGGCACTCACCTACACATCTTTGGACTGTGGGAGGAAACTGGAACACCCAGAGGAAAGCCATGCAGACACTGGGAGAATGTGCAAATTAATAAACATGTAAATCATTAATACATGCAGGGGTCTTGTAGTGAAATGACAGTGTCCCTACCTCTGGGACAGAAGATCCAGGTTTGAGTCTCCTCCTAATAAAAGCAAATTACTGCAGATGCTGGAATCTGAAACCAAAAGAGAAAATGCTGGAAGGTCTCAGCAGGTCTGGCAGCATCGGTAAGGAGAGAAAAGAGCTGACGTTTCGAGTCATAGGATCAGTTAAACTCAACGTCAGCTCTTTCCTTATAGATGCTGCCAGACCTGCTGAGACTTTTCAGCATTCTCTTTTGGTTTGAGTCTCGTCCTCCATGGTTGACTTAAAAGTATAAAGAAATTTCAATATTTCAATACTCCTTAAGCAGCCCCATCAATCAATGGAGCACAAACCTGTTCATCTCAATCAAGTGGGTTCATGCTCTATGACTGATAGGGCTGTTTAATGAGCGGAAAATGTGTCACTGGAAAAGTGCAGCAGGTCAGGCAGCATCCAAGGAACAGGAGAATTGACGTTTCGGGCATGAACCCTTCTTTGGGCTCATGCCCGAAACGTCTATTCTCCTGCTCCTTGGATGCTGCCTGACCTGCTGCACTTTTCCAGCGACACATTTTCAGCTCTGATCTCCAGCATCTGCAGTCCTCACTTTCTCCTCGGGGCTGTTTAATGAGTCTTGTGGCACACCATAAGTGTCGTTCCCTGTGGGCCAGATGGTCTGGCTTCGGAGGTATGTCATTGCATGTTCAAACAGGTTAATTGAAAGAAATGAAGGGGCATTTACTGAAACTGTGGTATGGATAAGTTAGGAGGTATACTTGATTTATTATTGTCACATGTATCTAGGTACAGTGAAATGTTTTGCTTGCAGTAGAGTCAGATCATACCATACAATGGCTGTTGCAGGTTCCAGGATATAGATGGTTCAGTAAGAACAGAAGTTGGTAAAAGAGGGGCGGAGGTGTAGTATTGTTAGTCAATGACTGTATCACGGTAGCAAAAAGGACACTTGAGGACTCGTCTACTGAGGTCAGAAACAGGAAAAGGAAGAGTCATTCTGGGAGTTTTCTATAGGCCTCTAAATAGTTCCAGAGATGTAGAGGCAGGATAGCAAAGATAATTCTGGATAGGAGCAAGAGTAACAGGGTAGTTGTTAATAGAGGACTCTTATTTTCCAAATATTGACTGGAAATACTATAGTTTGAGTACTTTAATTGGGTCAGTTTTTGCCCAATGTGTGCAGAATCATTTCCTGACACAGTAAATAGACAGGCCAACAAGGGGCAAGTCTACATTGGATTTGGTACTGGGTAATGAACCAGGCCAGGTGTTAGACTTGGAGGTAGGTGAGCACTTTGACAGTGACAACACTACAGTTATGTTTACTTCAGCAATGGAAAAGGCTAGGTATATACTGCAGGACAAGTGTTATTGCTGGGGGAAAGGCAATTATGAATGCAATTAGACAAGATGTAGGATGGGGAAGGAAACTGTAGGGGATGGGCACAATTGAAATATGGAGCTTATTAAAGGAAGAGCTACTGCATGTCCTTAATGAGTATGTATCTGTCAGGCAGGGATGAAGTGGTCAAACAAGGGATCTATGGTTTACTAACAAAGTTGAATGTCTCTTCCGAAGAAAGAAGGAGGCTTATGTTAGGATGAGACAGGAAAGCTCAGTTAGGGCACTTGAGGGTTACAAGTTAGCCAGGAAAGACCAAAAGAGAAAGCAAAGAAGAGCCAGGAGGGGACACAAGAAGTCCTTGGCAGACAGGATCAAGAAAAACCCAAAAGCTTTCTATATGTATATCAGGAATAAAAGAATGACTACAGATAGATTAGGGCCAATCAAGGATAGTTGTGGGAAGTTGTGCATGGGTCCGAAAGAGATAGGACAGGTGCTAAATAAATATTTTTCATCAGTATTCACACTGGAAAAAGACAATATTGCCAAGGAGAATACTGAGATACAGGCTACTAGACTAGAAAGGATTGAGGATCACAAGGAGGTGGTGTTAGCAATTCCAGAAAATGTGAAAATAGGTAAGTCCCCTGGGCCAGATAGGATTTATTCTAGGATTCTCTGGGAAGCCAGGGAGGAGATTGCAGAACCTTTTGGCTTTGATCTTTGTCATCACTGTCGAATAACAACAATTTATTCCCAAATTATTTTATTCACTTGTGGGATGTTGGTTCCACTGGCTGTGCTCAGCATTTATTTCCCATCCCTCGTCGTCCCTTGAATGTGGGGGTGATCTGCCTTCTTGAACTGCCGTAGTCCATGTGCTGTAGGTAGACCCACAATGCTCTAAGATTTTGACCCAGCAACACTGAAGAAAAAGTGATATTTCCAAGTCTGGATGGTGAGTGGTCTGGAAAGGAACTTGCAGGGGATGGTATTCCTATGTATCGGCTGCCCTTGTCCTTCTGGATGGCTTATGATATAGGATGGAAGGAACTAAAAAAAGTGAGTCTTGGTGCATTGATAGATGATGCAACATCAAGGCCACTGTGCAAACTGTAGTGGAAAGAGTGAATATTTAGTGAAAAGATTTGCCAATATCTGACCTTCTCCCTCTTGTGATTATCTATAGCCCTAACATGGGTTTGACTGTCACCTCTCCCACACTTACTCACTTTATTTCATTTGGTTAGTTTCTGTTTCCTGTTTCCTGTCTCCTCTACCCCCTCCTAATCATGGTGGTTCGTTAGAGATGCAGACGGTTTGCTGGTGGAATGCTAGTGAGACCTGACCACATAAACAGTTCCTACCTTAGAATAGTTCAATCAACAAACAGATCACCAGCCTGACTCCCACTGCCTGTTAAAAGCAACCAAACGAAGTGTGAAGACAGTGAATGAGAGAGTTTCATTTTGATGGGCTGATCTGGGGAAGAGTAGATAATATTGTGGAGGTGGGGTTGAGGAAATTGTTTTCTTCGAGGTTGGACTAATAGTCTCGCGGTCTGGAGTATTTTACACATTGTTGGAGGAATAAAGTGACTATAATACTATCATTTCCTCATCATTCACTCGACATATTGTCTAATGTATCTATATTTTCATATCAACCTGTTCAGGCACGTTATTACATGCCTATGAAGTAGGTGACACTTGAACCTGGTCCTTCTTGCTCAGACTTTGGCACACTATCACTGTGCCACAAAAACCCTTATTGTCCAATTTATATTCTTCTCTGCTTAAGGAGCTTCCCCTTTAACGTGTTTAAACATCTTCCAAAAGTCTCACTATAGAATATCCACCCCATTCATCTAATCACTAACTTGGTTACATCTACACATTGGTTCCAACATCTTTGTTAAGCATTGCCTAGCTTCTGTAAATCTATACCAATTTGCAGCTATTCCTTTTGATCTTGTTAAATCGTTTCTGTTAAAATAGACAATTTTTTTTTGTACCATAGATATCAAGCTGAGAGTCCAGACTAGCAATTCCATTTGCATCTCTCCCATGAGTACAGGTACCATTGATTGTAGTAATCCAAGGCACATCTCTAATGATGGCAAGTTAAGTAAAACCGCATCTGTACGCTCTCCAAGAATAAAAGCAAGCAGTTCATATGGAGGAGACTAAGTAGCAGCAGTGGGCTCTGCCTATGTTGTACTGATGCAGGGCCAAATGATTGATCCACATTGCACTGAGCTGGGTAATCAATTAATCCAAATGGGATGTTGAGGATGACCAAAGGAAAGCCAGACAGAAGCTCTTTCCCTCTGAGGAAGGACCGAACAAGGAAGTCAAGCCTTAATATTCAAACCAGGCCATGCACTGGGTATGTCAGGAACTAGGCCTTCGTACTGAAGGTTGTGGAAATTGTGAACTTTGACCCAGCCCCCACACACACACACAACTGGAGCTCCAATGAAAATTCAAAAGCAAAGTCAATACAAAAACAAAAATAACGCAGGTACAGGAAATAAGTAAATCTGCACTGTGATTACTGGTGGCGGAAAACGTATTAAAAAGACTTGGTGATTTGGTTTGGTTGTGTGTGATAACACTTCTGGATATAAAAGGAAACTGAAAGGGTGATTGTGGCACAGTGGTAGTGTCCTTATCTCTGAGCCAGGAGACCTGAGTTCAATTCAGCCTACCCCTATGTCTTGACTTGTTCAGACAGTTTGATTGAATTAGCTACACTTGGTCCATTTAAATGTGGTTTATGTAGATTGTAAAACACTTGAGATACCAAGATCCTTATGTCACTCCACTTGTTAAAAGGAGGAATGAAAATCTGCTTGCAGTGGCTAATGGGTTTAAAAAAACACGTGATTTGATTTTAGGAAGAAAATAAATTTCAGTTGTGTGAAAGAACACTCCCGAATATTAAAGAAAGTGATTAATAAGAAGGCTACTGTGAGGCAGTGGAAGTGTCTGTACCACTGGACAAGGGGGGCCCGGTTCAGGTCTCACCTCCCCAGAGGTCCATCATAACCTCTCTGAACAGGTTAATGTGGAAAATGTCTATAAAAAGCAACTCTGGGCTAGACAGTTTGTGTTAAATCTAACCTGCCATGGAGGGACAAGTCAGAAAAGGTAGATTCAAAATCTAAGAGAAAATGCTGGCAATCTCAAGGAGCCCTGATGACGTCTATGGAGGGGGAAGCAGAGTTAACTTTGGGTTCCAGGTTGATGGGTTTCTGTTTAGACTGGATCAATGTTGTCTGGAAGCTGCCTGCTCATCCGCTCTAAGGTTCTGTGCACAGTGCTTGGCATCGGTACACTGATCATGGCTTTGACTTCCGGTTCCAGAAGTCGGTGCCATGCACAGAGATTGGAGGGTCACATGGCCAGGGAGAAAATGAAAGGGAACGCTGGACCGGGCTGTTAAGGGTTACAGAAACAAGGCATGTCAATGAAGCTATTTACAGATTGGTCACAATCTAACCAAATGACCGAACGGCTGCAAAGGCTTGATTGAAATAGTTCTCTTGTCACTTGCCTATTGTTGTTGGCTGTAGGCAGTTAATTATAAGATACCAAAATGAGTAGAACTGAGTGGCGATGTGACAGTGGATTGATATAGAAGCTGTATTCATTTATTAAAGCCTTGTTCAGTGCAGGAGGAATTTCATATACAATAACACTGCACTTTGGAACCGGATACTTCCTTTGTGACTATGTAGAACCAGCAATTCTACATAGATGTATGGTTTCATACAAATTGAATGTCATCCATCGCCTCCTCAGACAAGGGTAAAATCAAAAATTCCTCCAGATGTCCGTTCTAAAGTTACTGAACTTTGCTGGTACACGTCTAAAAAGACAATGCTCCTCATACAGTTTACTGAGACAGTATCGTTTTCAACCTCACGTGAAGACACGTTGAAATAATACCTTAGGCCTTGAGATGAAAGAAATGCAGGCACTCTGAAATAACTCCACAGAGGCTGGTATCCGGTCCTCCTTTATTTACATGTGGTGAGTCCTTGACACTGATCCAACTCCCTAACAGCTAGCTCTCAGAGCGAACAGAACCTTTGACACTACTGTTTAAATCTGTCAGCCAGGGCTCCTTGATTGGGGCTGTTAATCTGGTCCAATCAGGGAACTCATTCTATCATTACGATCACTACACACTAAGGAGACAGCAGCCCTGATTAGCCATTGAACCTTGTGCCTGGTTATGGCTAAAGTCCATTGACAGCAGCTTGGGTCATTGGATATTTGTAACGGGTGAAGCAATAAACGTTGGAAATTGATGCTCATATCGATTCAATTTTGAGGTGATTATGATGTGGTTTATGTTTCACTGATCTCAACAGTGAACCATTCATAATCAACTTATTAATTTTTTTATATAACGATCTCCATTCCTTATGCAAACAAATGGATGAGAAGTGTGGCTCAGACTCGAGAGAGACACTTGTATTTCTATATTCCACAAATTTCTATTTGTAGTGAGGACAGGACATTTGAGTAAGACCCCATCTCCCACCCCCTGAAAAAAAGAACAGGAAATGATGTCACCACTGGAGATGACATCAAGAAGTGATGTCACCAACCCAAAGGAACTCAAATGGAAAGCAGGAATTATCAGCAGTGCTTTGCCCAGAAGCCCACTGAAGATGTTACCTAGTAGGGTGATGAAACGTCTGGAAATGAACCTTCCAGCTCAGCGAGCAAACATACATTCATTGTCATTTTATTCTCAATTCTCGTATTGAAACGCTCAGGGGTTTAAGGCCCATTGTGGTTGTGGGGAGCTAGATTGAAGATATGGTAAAGCTGGAGCACTGCTTCCCCCTCATCCCTGTTCCAGTAAGAGCCAAAATTCAAACCTTAAGATTTTCAGTTCTCATTCTTTTCTTCCAAACTCCCCATGGCCTCACTCATCACCAGTTCTCAAGCTTCTGCAACCTCACATCCCTCTGAGGTACCTGCTCTCCTTCAATTCAGCCCTCTTTTTTTTTTTAAACAGATTGATGTCAGTATCTGAATCATGCAGTGAAAGGTTTTCCAAGTCTTTCTACTGTTGTATTGTTAGATTATGGGTTTGGTACAAACACTTGTTTTTCACCTTTCCATTCTGGATCATAAACTTGTCAACACCCAGGAGAAAACATAACACTTAAGAAAAATCCACCATCAATTAAAACAAACACCAGATTATCAAACTACAGCAGTCACTACCGCCCGGGGTCATTATACCAATGATGGCTAATGTGAAGGGACAAAACAAAAGAGACTAAATTAAAATGGAGGCAGACAGGGAGATAATGTGGAGCAGCCCCTGTGGTGCCTACCTCTCAGAGCTCCAAGATTACTGGTGGACACCTCATGCTCCCTTTTCAAAGCTGCACACCTTTGTGCCTAGCTGGGGAAAAGCAGCAGGTAGTCTGAAATTACCACCTCCATCACATCCCACTCCCTGGACCTGCCGATGGCAGGAAATTAGCTTCTCTTTTTCACTGTTAGAAAATCACCTGATTAACCAATTCACAAATAAAACAAATCACAAACACTGCCCACCACACCCAATGCACAAGCATTTAAAAACGGAGGGAAATAATAGAGTAACAAAATCAAGGTAGTATCAGAGAGGAAGATATGATCCCTTCATGTGGCTCAGTGTCAAATTTTGCTTTAAATCATCTCTGAGGGACCACCAGATGCATTTTTATGTTAAAGGTGCTATGTAAATTTAAGTTGGTATAATTGTAAGTCTTTCTTTAGTGAAAGGTGACCAAAGAACTGATTAAAACATCTTAAAGTAAAATAAGTAACAGATAAAGCTGACACCAATTGAATCTTTATTTAATCTTATTTCTGAAGATTAATTATCTCAGTGCTGCTGTTGAAGGTGCTGTGCATCTGCTGTGCAACTGACTACAAACTGAATCAGTTCAATATATGAAAAGGAAAGAATTTGCATTTGTACTGTATTGTTCCCACCTCCAGGACTTTGCAAGGTGTATCATGGTCAAGAAATTACTTTATTGTAAAGGGGTAATTTGTAAGAAGTTCTTCTTCCAAGCTGTATGAAACAGGTGACCATGTTGTATCTGGTACTGTATCTATTGCACTGACCCTCCTTTAGGGATTGAGTCTGACAAATGTCCCAGGACACACACTGCTCTGCTCAGCATTGTGCCTGAACTTATATACAAATGGGCAGGGCAAACAATGCTTCAACTGAACATCTCATCCAACAGACTCCGCGCTCTCAGCACTGCATGCAAGTGTTTTGAGAACATCCTTATAAACATGATTAAATAAATGCGAATTATTTCCTTATTACACAAATTAATAATTTTGTTGTAGCATTATCATTTTTTCTACTATTTTGACTGGGCTAACTAACTTCATTATCTTAACTCTCTCCCCTAAATGGTGATGAAAGGTTGTCTGAAATGTGAACTCTGATTCTATCCACAGATCCTAAGTATTTCCAGAAATTTGTTATATTTTAGATCTGTGTTCTGGAGTATTTTGCTTTTGCATCTATGTTCCCTCTGAACTGCACAGTCACATGGCTACACACTATACTAGTTAAATATGTAACTAGTAACTGTTATCTATGCCAGTGGGTAAATTTAAACCAGTCTGGCAGTTAACTGTCAGTCATTACCCAACTGATGTATTCTTCATGGCTGCACCTCTACTTAATCAGAATCCATAATTCATTCTCTCTCTGGTATATTGTTTTTACTTTGGTATTCTTGCAAACTGTCCTGATGAGTACAAAATTAAGAGCTTTGACACAAGTTGACTTTTTATTCCA